>NC_083096.1:37655975-38281123 GCF_949774975.1 Lagenorhynchus albirostris | reverse complement strand
AATGGAAATATATACCATGCATAGGGATCAGAAGAATATTGTTAAAACATCCATACTACACAAGGCAATCTACTGTGGTTCCAGAAAAGACAAATCAATAAAAAAAAATTTAAAAATCTAACTCCAGAAACTGACCCATGTATATATAATTTAGTTTATAATAACAGGTATATCGCATTAGCAAGGATGAATTATTCAACAACTGGTATTTTTATAACTGGTTAGTTAATCAGAGATAAATGTTAAGCTGGATCCTTCCTTCACACTAAAATAACTTGCAAGTTAATTAAAGACTTAAATGTTTAAAGATGCCCACATTTTACAGTACTTAGAGATTCACTGAGTTGAAAACTGAATTCTTTAGGGAAATCATCTCCAAACATAAGCCATATTCACCACCTGTATCACTCTCACTCTGTGGACATATTTCTTAAAAGTCTGTTTGTGGTAATCTAACTCTGGGGGTTGAAAGGTGGAAAAGAGGGACTTCCCTGGTGGCACAGTGGTTAAGAATCCGTCTGTCAATTCAGGGGACATGGGTTCGAGCCCTGGTCCAGGAAGATCCCACATGCTGCAGAGCAACTAAGCCCGTGCACCACAACAACTGAGCCTGCACTCTGGAGCCCACGAGCCACAACTACTGAGCCAGCGTGCCACAACTACTGAAGCCCAAGCACCTAGAACCCGTCCTCTGCAACAAGAGAAGCCACCGCAATGAGAAGCCCATGCACCGCAATGAAGGGTAGCTCCCGCTCGCCACAACTAGAGAAAGCCTGAGTGCAGCAACGAAGACCCAACGCAGCCAAAAATAAATAAATTAAAAAAAAAAAGGTGGAAAAGATGAAGCATATTTCAGCTGATGTATGGAAACTTTCCTCTGTAGATATTTTCCCTCCTCTTGAAAATGGTCATAAGGCAGCATAAGTAACCAGAAAATTAAATTTATTGCTCAAAGAACCCAGCCATATATATCTCTTTGTATATGAAGTTCATATAAATAAAAATGTACTTAAGCCAATGTTAATTAGTATACATCCCACTCTTTTGCCTGGGTCTTAGGATGAAATAGATCCATAAGAACAACAACAAAAATCTCTTCTCCCCTACCCTGCTTCTGATGGGAAAAAAAAACTTAGGAGAGAGAAATCAAAACTAAATTGATAATGGGAGCATTATTATTATTGATAATGGCAGTAGTGGTTGGTATGACATCAATTGTCAGGGTGACATCGAGAATCCATCCCTAATCCTCTTCTCTGAAGGGTTAAAAAAAAAAAAAAGGATGGGTAGTATACCCTGGACATCTCCACTTCAAATCAGTGAGACATCTGTCCTGAGCCAAAGTATGCCTAGAACTCTTCCCTTGGACTAAGGGCTGGTCAGTTAAAAACATTCTGGTTCTTCTGCCCTAGTGCCTATAAATAACTTCCTTTTCTTTTTCAGGGTCAGTTATCAAAGAGTGTATATAACATAGCTGAATAATGCATATTGGCTTAGGAAAAATGGAAAGAGCCTTTAACTTTATGAAGTTGGTCCACAGATGTCATTCTGCAAAACACCTTAGTTTTACACTCACAAAACTCCAACTAACACAGGCTTTAGAAAAAGAAATAAGAGGATAAGACAGTAAGTGGTACTTTCAGACAGAAGTATTTCAGAGAAAGAAAGGACCTGGTGAGGTATAGGACTGGCTCTCACACAGTGTTCATCATGAGTGTGCTCTCCATTTTTATGACAATGACTCCAGATTCTTGTACTCCTGTGACCTTCACAATACATTCTTTCCCCTTAAGTCCTGAATTTCAACCTCCCCCTTCAACTGCTGAGGGGCTGCTTTACCCACTTAATGCTGATATTAACTTACAGCAGCCTCAATTTGGAATATAAAACTAAAAATAGCAAGTATGTGTCAATGCAGCAGGCTCTCTTCCCTCTGGGTGCACATAAACCTCTCATTAAGAAGTTCAAGGAAGCTGAGAATGAATCAAAGAAAATACAGCTCCATGATTTCCACCTTCTATTAAATTGTAAGTGAAAGTGTCATTTTAATTATAGTAGCAAAAGCCCTATTCTTCCTTACCATCAAGGCTGTATAAATTCACAACCTAATTGAAAATTCTTGAGCCAGGAAAAAAAAAAACCTTAAACCTTAAAATGTACTCCAACCCAATAGCTACAAAAATCTATTCGTCCCCTCAACTCAAGAATATCTCTTGGGCTTCCCTGGTGGCGCAGTGGTTGAGAGTCCGCCTGCCGATGCAGGGGACACGGGTTCGTGCCCCGATCCGGGAGGATCCCACGTGCCACGGAGTGGCTGGGCCCGTGAGCCATGGCCACTGAGCCTGCGCGTCTGGAGTCTGTGCTCCGCAACAGGAGAGGCCACAACGGTGAGAGGCCCGCGTACCGCAAAAGAAAAAAAAAAAAAAAAGAATATCTCTCATTAGCACTACCTAGAAGTCACTGAGCTGTACTGAAAGGGAAAGACATCTATCCTAGGTGCCAGAAAAAATGAAAATAGTATAAATAGGGAGAACTATATTATGACTCTAGATATTTTTAAAAGATAAATTCAAACTAAATTACATGCTGGGAAAAGGAGCACATTATTTATAACATACTGTTTAGTCACCATAAAGAAACAGAGGAATAAAACATAATTACGATTTTTACGTAACTTTTAGTATTTCACATTTGAGTGTTGATTTAACAATATATGAAGGATGATTTTACTGGATTTGCATAGAAATTGAACACAGAGATCTGCTTATATGCCAACATCCAAGATTAGTGGTCAGAATTTTCCATACTAGGAGCCACTTCCTTATTCAGAGATCAGCAAAGTGTTTCCTATATACATATTCCATCATTTAAATGAACTCCTGAAACATTTTGGAAGACTCATGTTAGTGAACTCACTAGTAGCTCTCATACGCTCAAAATGCTGAATGTCAAACCACTAAAAGAATAAGCAGTAGAAACTATCAGAACATACCTTCCAGATTCATACACACAGAATACATCTGACCCATTGCTAAGAGTCTGCAAGTTCCAAGAGCTGTCACTACCCCCTTAAGTAAGGTAATAATATGCATATGCCAACTCACTGGCTACAAATGCTTTCATGTGCTTTGTTTTATCCAGTCCTCATAAAAGTCTTGTGAGTTAAGTTCAGAAAACATTAATTGTATCACCATTTAATATATAAGGAAATTGAGACTCAAAAAAATTAGTGACTTATTCAATTGTCCAGCCTGGATAAAGCAAATTGGGAAATTTAAGCCATGTCTCCTGAATCCAAAATGTGGATTATTTCTACTAAACACTAGCTCTTCTAAATACTAGAAAGAAGAAAAAGTACTTTTTATTGTTCTTTTACTCTGGATCATTAGAACTACAAAAGGTTTGAAGTGTGGTCACTAACCAAAAAATTCCTACCCTACTCCAGCACCCCAAAAGTCACAATACAGTTCTATAACTTTGCAAATTCTATATTCAAAATTATTATCTACATTTTCAGATACTTATCCAATGTTTCCCCAAAAAGAGATAGCTAAAAACACCAGTAAAAGAGGGAAATGGAAATGCTCAGACTGCACTGAAGGGGAAAGAGGAGGAAAGAGAACAAATCTGTCCACCAGCTGAAAAGGAGGATCTGAGGGCACAGGCAGGAAAGGATGGAAACCTAATTGGATTACCATTATATCCACAAAGCAGTAGCATCCAACTCAAAGGAAAAAGCACAGAACATACAGAAACGCTCCTTTAATTGTCAAAAAGCTGGGGAAGGCAGCACCACGCCCAGCTTCCCCTCCTAGCTCTATTTGCTATAATCACTCTAGCTATTGTCTACAAATTCTCTTTCTCTCTTATACCTTGTACTCTTTTCACAACTGTATCAGGACAAGAAACTATCAAAATTGAATGGATAGAAGATATTCTCTAATCCAGCCCCATAACTTGTAACTCTACTGTTACCAAACACAACCCTGTCAACACTCATATAAGGCTCTTCTGTCAGGTGGGTGATAACTACTCCCCCTAAGATGTTAACTGATGAGGTTTACTTTATTATTCAGGATCATATTTGGAAGAAACCATAAAGGTCGGGGTCATCTAGACTAGTGATGAGCAGCACACAAAGAACCACACAGGTGACCACTTAGCTTCAAGACAGTCTTTGATTCAAACGGGTTAAAAGATTAGAAAGCAGATCTCTGTTACTATTTCTCAACTGTGACCAGTCGTTTACATTTTACTGGCTTACCTAAGTGATTTTCTTCTAGTTAAGGAAAAATATAGCAGATAATAAATCTGAACATCTATACATTTTCCCCATGGAAAATAAAGCCATTTTCATTTTTAAAGAGAAAAATTCACCACTGATACCTCCTATTCTCTAGCCACTAATACAAGAATTATTTTCTACAATTTCCTAAACAGGTTGTCATTTGTGTTAGGATATTATATGTTGATTTGTGAATACTAATTAAACTCAACTCAGTAATGCTATAAAGATAGATTTAATATATAGAAAATACTATATTCAAGACCATAGAGAGAGTCCTTTAACATAAAACTAAATATCACTTTCTAGGCTAATATGACTTGGACATATTAACACACATATTCATCTGTGTAAGGCATAGCATTCTTAATTATGAGTTCATAAAAGACATAAACGATCTAAAGTAATAAACATCAAAGGAACATAATTTCAGGTGATGCAAACTTTTGCACAGAAAGAGTGGCCAATAAGACTAAAATTAGTTTAAAAAAAAGACTAAAATTATACTATGTAAGCAGTTTATTTTTTTAAGATAAAATACAAATATCACAAAAGCAACCATTTTAAAGTGTATAATTCATTGGTTTCTAGTATATTCACAGAGTTGTGTAATCATCACCACTATCTAATTCCAGAACATTTTCATCACTCCTCAAGAAAACCCCATACCCATTAGCAATACCTCCCCATTCCTCCTTCCTCCCAGCCCTGGCAAGCACTGATCTACTTTCTGTATATTTTTCTATATATTTATCTATTCTGGACATTTTATATGAATGGAATCATACGTGGCTTTTTGTGTCTGACTTCTTTTCACTTAGCATAATGTTTTCAAGATGTGTCCATGTTGTGGCTTGCATCAATATTTTATTCCTTTTTATGTGTGAATAATATTCCACTGTATGGATATACCAATTTTGTTTAATCCATTCATCAGTTGATGCATATTTGGGTTGTTTCTACTATTTTGGCTATTATGAAAAGTGCTGCTATGAACATTCATGTACAAGTTTTATATGAACATATATTTTCAATTCCCTTGAATATACACCTAGAAGTGGAATTGCCAGGTCATCTAATAACTACAGTTGTCCCTCAGTATCCATGGGGGATTGGTTTCAGGACCTGCTGTGAATGCCAAAATCCAATGATGCTGAAGTCCACAGTGAGCCCACTGTAACCACGATTCTGCATCTATGGATTCGGAAAACCATCAATCATGTATTAAGTTCACCATCTGAAGTTGGTTGAATCCACAGATGCAGAACCCACAGATGTGGGGTGCCGACTGTACATTTATTGAAAAAATCTGCATATAAGTGAACCTGTGCAGTTCAAACCCATGTTGTTCAAAAATCAACCGTATATGTTTAACTTTTTGAAGAATTTCAAACTGTTTTCTAAAGTGGTTGCACCACTTGACATTCTCACCAGCAATACATGAAGATTCCAATTTCTCCACATCTGACCAACGCTTGCTACTGTCCATTTTTTTTTTTTTTTTTTTTTTGGCGGTACGCGGGCCTCTCACTGTTGCGGCATCTTCCGCTGCGGAGCACAGGCTCCGGACGCGCAGGCGCAGCGGCCATGGCTCACGGACCCAGCCGCTCCGCGGCATGTGGGATCCTCCCGGACCGGGGCACGAACCCGTGTCCCCTGCATCGGCAGGCGGACTCAACCACTGCGCCACCAGGGAAGCCCACTACTGTCCATTTTTAAGATCATCCTTAGTCAAGCATTTGGAAGTGGACAACAGATAATCCTTATAGAATTCTATTTTATTTTTCCCTAGAAGCTGCCAAAGAAATAAAAAGTATAACTGAAAAGGAGTAAGTAAAACTGTCATTATTTGCAGGTGATATAACTGTCTACATAGAAAACCCAAAATATCTATAGAAATATTAAAACAGTTTAGCAATAAGACTGGATATAAAATCAATATACAAAAATTTATTGCATTTCTATTATCAGATTTCTTTTACCACAGCAACAAAAAAATATGAGATTTCTAAACATAAATCTAACAAAAATTATGCAAGATCTTTATAGAGAAATTTTTAAAACTTTATTGAAAGGCATTAAACAAATGCAAAGATACACCATGTTCAAGACAAGAAGTTAAACTCCATATTTATGTAAAAATTCAATGTAATTCTCATTAAAAGTTCAAAAGGGCTTTTTGAGAAACTGGACAAACTGATTCTGAAATTTATACAAAAAAATCAAGGGCCCAGCAATAATCATGACACCACTGAAAAAGAAAAAGAAAAAGAATCTGCCCTAATAGATAAGAATCACAAAGTTCTAATAATTAGTGAAGTACAGGAATAGATAAGTGTTTATTAATGGAACAGTGGGAAATATTTGGAACACGTAGTAAATTGTGCTAGAACTCTATAAAGAAAAAATGAAATTAGGTTCCTACCTCAACCATGTAAAAAAATTAATTTCATCTGTTTTAATGACTTAAATATGACTTTAAGGTTTAAAAGGTAAGACTTTAAACTTTTGAAAGTAATATATTATTTCCCCCCCAAAGTCTCAAAGAGTGCTAAAGAGAGAAAAGGAGAAAGAAAGAATGAAAAAAAGAATATTTAGAAGTCAGACTAAATTAATATTAAAATTTTTGCTCAAAGACCATAGACATTTCTGAGTATCTGCAAAAAATGGAAGCTGCCTAGCTCCATGCCTCCCAATTTGTCCTCCCCAAACTATACAAAACCGGAAGTAAAAAGTAAATCTATATAAAAGCCATGTCCTCAGAATAACTTGAATACAGAGAATACTGAAACCTCAAAATAACTGTTAGTAAAAAGACAAAACTTAACAAATCATAGGGCACAATCTCTCACATCCCTACCCCAGCTCCAACCCCACTGAAAGGCTTTGTCATGAGCAAAGAAAAAGAAAAACTGCTGAGAAGACAGAAGGGAGAAGATGACAAGGGGGCCAAAGGCTGACCTAAAACTACAGTCAGAGAAATAAGCCCACCCTAAATCTGAAAATATCAAAAATAAATAAATAATTGAGTAGATTAGAGCACAGGGAAGGAACCTCAAAGTATCAATACATGGGAGCTGACAAGGCAAGCATGATTTCAACTGGTGGTCTGGTGGTCTTTGTAACTCAATTTCTGGAGCAGAAAAAGGCAAGAAGGGAGAAGGCCCTTTGGCAACTGGATGGAGATGAGGAAAAGCAGCAAAATGGGATAGAGTCCAGCAAAGACCAAAGAATCACAAAATCAGAGGATTCAGAACCCCTTCTCTGCCAAAACAAAATACAACAAAAGACCCTTATTCTATCTGTCCATTTCAATCTCCTCTTCTACTTAGCCTGAAATTCTCTCACTGAAGTCACACCTTTAAAGTACACAGCTACATCTAGAGGGAATTTACCCAGATGATTACCCTTAACATAAACAGAACATGTGGAAAAGTAGGCACATTAGAGTGGATTCATTGATACGTGGGAGAATGTAGCTCACTGTACTTCTTGGGCTCACTGGTTCATTAACATTTCCCAGTCTGTTTTGAGGTTAGATGTAGCCATGACTGAATTACTGACAAGGGATATGAATCTGAGGGAATGTGCACTGCTGCCAGGCCTAGTCCATAATCATTTCCTAGGCATAATCCTCCTTTCCCTTCCCTCTCCCACAGCCCCTGCTTGATGCAGATGAATGCAGCAACCTCCAAAACTACACAATGAAGGTGCCAGAGCCGCAAGACAGAAGACTGGATCCCTGAATCACTGCTCAAGAGTGTGATGTAGCAACCTGATACACCTGATTTAGACAAGTGAGAAATAAACCTTTATCCTATTCAAGTCATTATTTGTTCGGGTTTGCTTCACATAGCAGCTAACAATACCTTAAATAATACAATATGCTGACTAATTACTTCCTAAGGAAGCAGAAAAACATTAACTAATGGCATAAGATACAGAAGAGATATATGTCAACATGGAGGGAAGAGTAGTGGCAGAAGTAAAATGTTAATGACAGAGAAATCAGCAAGGATTCTGAGCTCTGGTTAATGAGGAGTTGAGGTGGGTACCTGAAAAGTGTACAATAAAAAGAGAGGGATATTTTAAGTGGAGAGGTGAAGCTGTACAAAAAAGGAAATATAATTTTATTGTGTAATAAGCCTTTACTGCAAACATTATTGATCATAAAAATGTAAATTCTGAAAACTAAAACTGAAATACAACTATACAGCGGAAATGGGATGTGGACAACTGCATGAAGAGGATGAAATAATATTATTTTCATAGTGATTAAAATTATTGAATTTATTATTATTTACTTTTACTGATTGGTTTTACTCAATAAATGTACTCACATTCACTTAACATGTATTAACTAGTTTAATCCTCACAACAACACACAAGGAAGACAATACTGTTATCCCATTTCATAGATGAGGACAGTGAGATACGTAAGGTTACTCACCTAAGGTCAAACAGTTAATAAGTGGCATAAAGACAGTATTAGAACCCATGAGTCTTGATTCTAGAACCATATACCTAACCAATATGCTAATCCACCAGAACTAACTCTTTACCTACAAGAGCAGGAAAACAACAGATGCCTAAATATTTTCAAGAGCAAGAAACAGAGACACTTTATTCAGAATATGAAGGTAAGCAGGAAAAAAGACAGCTAAAAGGGTTAAGAGCCTTTGCCTCTGAGAGTAGGTTGGGTGAAAAGGATGGAAGGACTAAGAGAATGCTCTTATTCACAATGTAAGAAGCATTACTTTGATTTATAATCAGAGCTTTAACTTTTAAAGAAAAGAGATAATTAAGACAAATGTTACATACATCGTAATTTTGCTTGAATTCAGACTTGCTGCAGCTTCCCTTTTAAAAGTGGATCTAACACAAACCAACACCACAAGTTCCTTTGTAACAGAACACTTTAAGGTGAAATTCAACTATACCATTTCTATTCGCTTAGTATACAAACTATGGCTTGTTACCTTGTCGACGCTCTAATTGTCAAAATCCCAACCCCTAGAAGAACTACTAAATTAAAACTGACTGAGAACATTTATTCCTGCATGATGCTTTTAGTTGAGAAAATTAAACAATTATCCCTGGCAGAATGCAAGACAACCATTAAGTGTGTGTTTTAAAATTAATTCCAAAGATAACAAATTCATTAAGATAATAAACTATTCATGTTCAACAACTACAACATAAACATCTTTTTAATGTTTACATGCAAATCTGTATTAACATTAATCCTGTATTTGGTCTTCTCTTCTCTATCTAAACTCACTTCCTGGGTGATCTCAACTAGCCTCACTGCTTTAAATACCACGTACCCCCAAATTTATCTCCTACTCTGACCTTTCTCCTCATCTCCAGATATCCAACTAATGCCTTCCTGATATCTATGATAAATACGCACCTCAGAGCTAACGTGCCCAAGACAGAGTTCCTGATTTCTGTGCATCGTCACCCCTGCCCCAGCAGCTCCTCCCTCAGTCTTTCCCATTTCACTTAATAGCACCACTGTTCAGAAGTGATGCCAAAACCTTAGTCTTCCTCCCTTACCCTTCCGCCCCCCGCCCATATTAATCTTTCAAGTTTTGTCAATTCTACCTGTAAAATACGTCCTAAATCTAAGCATTTCTCAACTTCTCCACAACTAACGTCATAACCCAAGCCCCATCATTTCTTACCTAGACTATTTCAATAGCTTCCTATCTGGTCTCCTTACTTCCACGTTTAACCCCCTACAGATCATGTATTACCAACAAATCACATCACTCCCCTGCTTAAAACCCTCTTTTAGCACCCTATTGTGTTTCAAACTAAGCACAAACCCCTTACTATGGCCTATAGGTCCATACAGGATCTGGATACCATCTATCTCTCCTATCTTATTTTGTGAGACTTTCCACACTCACTTACTCACTCACTACTTTTCCAGCCATACTTCTTTCAACATCTTGGACATGACAAGCCTTGTTTCCACCTGAGAACACTTGCATTCCCTGTTCTCTAACTATGACCTTCCCTGACCTTCACATTCCAGCTCCTTCTCATCATGTAGATATCAGCTTAAACATTATCTCCTCAGAGTCCTGTCCACACACACACACACACACACACACACACAAACACACACTTTCTCTCTCTCTCTCTCTCACTCACTCACCATTGTGTTTGTTCTTTGGTCTTAATAGCATTTATGGTTAGCCAGAATAATCCTATTTGTTTATTGTCTGTTTCCCATCAGCCCCAAGAATATAAGCTACAGGAGAGCGGGTAAGTTGTCTTATTCACCACAATATCTCCAGTACCTAGAACAGGACCTGGCACTTAACCACTTGCTGAACAAATTAAATATACAAGAATACATAGACACACAAGAGGAAGGTAACACAAGAAATTCAATCCCCTACCTACATAACCAGCAGGCCTTCTATAGGCTTTTGGCTTCCATCAACTACACAAGGAGAAAGCTGACATGTGGACCTCTAAAACTGGATCCCTGCCTGCCACTGCTACCTCTTTCATGGCACTGCAACACATAAACTCACACCATCTCTTCCACCAAAGAGTAAAATGCTACTGGAGGATAGAAGACATAATAAAATAGCGATAGAAGCCAACTCAAAAAGGAAAAAGAAAAAAAGAAAGGAAGAAAAGCCAGCCCTTGTCTGCAACTCTAGGACCTTAGACTCAGGGGGTGGTGAGACAGAGATGGAGAGGTTACAATGCCACACAACCGGTAGGACCATATTACTAATATGGCCTTTCCCTTCAGATTTTAGACTGTTTTATTCACCCTAAGTCAAGAAAGGGATGAGAATACCCAGGGAGGCTTGGGTCTCCTCTACACATGGAGAAAAAATAGGGACAATGCCAAGCAACTTATAGTAAAACTATAGTACAGATGCAGTTTTTCTTTAGTGTCCTCTATTTAGATTGCCCTTGGCATCTATGACCTACCCATCCTGGACAACGTCCTAGACTGTCCCACTTCTGCTTTTCACCCATCTACCCAACCCCTTCTCCACAAGGTCCTGGGTATCATGCCTTCAGGTCCATAATTTCCCACTTTCCACAATTAAAGTGAAATACCTGATACACTATGGTAATATGTTTAGATTCAAATGCTAGAGGACCAAGGAATAACTCTCCATCTTCTCTACCCACATAATACATTTTGAAATGAATTTCTAAAGATCATATAGACTCTAATTATAGCAAATGTCAGGAGATGAGAGACCATGGGATACTGATAGGAAAAACATTTCAGATGAAGCAGGTTCTTCCAGTGTCCTTTAAATCATACCATGCAAACATTTATATACTTTATAGACAGAAGTTAAAGAGATACTCAACCTCTCTTATAGGAGAAATGAAAATCTGAATGACGCTGAACTACAATTTTTTACTTACCAGATTAACAAAAAAATCCACAAGTTTAAGATACACTCTGTTGACAGAGCTGTGAATTCATATATTTCTGGTGGGAATGCAAAATGGTACAATGCATAAGGAAAAGAATTTTGCAATTTCTATACAATCGTGTAAGAATTACTCTTTGACTCAGCAATCGCATTTTTAAGATAAATCTACTTAAAAACAGACCACTAATAACAAATATACAACAGTATTCATTGTGACATTATGCCAACAGCAAAAATATTAAAACAAAGCAATTTCCACTGGTAGGAAATTAGTTAAATAAATTATGGTATGTTCATAGAATAGGGCACAATGCAGCCAGGAAGAGGACTAAGAGAGATCTCTACCTACTAATTTGAATTCAACTCTATGATGTAAAGTTAGGTTTTTTTACAAAAGCAAGATATAAAACAATATACATATATTTCACCTTTTGTAGAAAAAAAGTTATACGTTTCTTACATTTACCATATATATGTATCACATATTTTTCTATATTATTTATAGACAATTAAATCCAGAATGTGGGACATTCTAAAATCTACTAAGTTGGTCTCTTAAAAAGTATGCATAGCTGCAGCAACATAGAAAATGAATATAATTGTTGAATTTAGGTGAGGAATCTATATGGGTTCACTATTTTATTACCTTTTCTGTATGTTTGAAATTTTTCATGATTAAAAAAAGAAAAATGTAACTTGAGGTATATTAATACCCCTTAATGGCTTCCCATTTCATTTACAGTAATGTCAGAATACTTTCATGACCTACAAGACCCTATACAACCTAGACCTCTATTTATTACTTGTCTGGCTTTATCTATTCCTTTCTCTGTTTCTCTGTTCCAGCCACACACTGGCCTTCTTTCTGTTCTTCAGGCAAGCCAAGCACACTCCTGCCTCAGGGTCTTTACACTTGTTCCTTCTGCCTGGAATGCTCTTCCCTCAGATATTGGCATGGCTTACTTCTTTCACTCTAATCATTCTCAATCTTCTCAATAAGGCCTTCCGTGAACACCCTAAATTCCTGAAGAGATAAGCTGCAAGCCCTATTCCCTTTCCATGATTTATCTTTCTCCATATCACTTATCACTGCCTAATATAGTGTACACATTACTTAATTATTATTAGTCTCCTTCCTCTAGAAAATAAGCTCCATGAGGGCAGCCATTTCTATGTTCTCTACTCCCAGCACCTTTAACAGCACCTGGCACACATACATTAGTAAAATTTAAAAATACATCAGAAGTCATTATGTAGTTTGAATTCTAACTTTCATTGCCCATATGCAGTGCAAACAGCATCTCCCATTTTGTGGCTTGCTTTTTTTTTCCTCTGCTTACAGTATCTCTTATGGTACAAAAGTCTTAAATTTAAAAATGGTACAATTTATCAATCTTTTCCTTCTGGGTTCTGCTTTCTGTGACTCAAGAACTTGTTTTCCACACTGAAATCATATTGTATACCAAATATTCTCCTAAAAGTTTTAAAGTTAATCCAAATAGAACTTTAGTTTAAAGCATGAGGTACAGACCAACTTTTTTTTCCCCCATATGGATAACCATTTGTCCCAGCATCATTTAATAAATATCCAACCTTACACCACTGAATTGTGATATCACCTTTTACATAAATTTCCATGTAAATGAGTATCTCTTTCTGTTCTCTCTATAGTGTCTGATTAGACTATTTGTCTGTATCTGGGCCAATTCCATACTATCTTAATTACAGTAACTTTACAACCAGCTCTGGGTATCAGCAGGACAAATCCCTGAAGCAGAGATGGCTAACTGCCTCCAATATCCATTCTCTCTTTCCTCCTTTTAGTTATGGAATCAACCTCTGGATTTTGCTTGTTCTGCTCTGGACTATTCTAAGCTTCCCTTGCAGCTAGACATGAACACATGACTAAGTTCTGGCCACTTACATGTGAGTGAAAATTATGTGTTTGCAACTCCTGAATCACATCCTAAAAAAGAGCTACCTTCTCCCTTTCCCTGTCTGGGGATTGCCATGTAGACATGGTAACTTCAAACATCCCAAGGAAGACAACATCTAAAAGACATCAAAGCAAGACAGAAGGAACTCATCAAGTATAATCACCTAATTCCATCCTGCCTATCAGCTTGGACTTTTACATGAGACAGAAGTAAACCTTTCTTGTTTAGCCACTTGGTCTCTGAGAAGCAACCAAATGAGTATCTTATTAATACATATCCACCACACACCCACATTCCTTACCTGAAAGCTAAATTAGTTCTTCTTGACTATTTGCTCTATCATATACATTTAAGAATTAACTTGTCCACACCCTGAAAATTCCTGATGGGATTTAGATTAGAACTGCACTGAATTCATAGATTAATTTGGGGAGTACTGCCAATTTAAACATACTGCTTATTTTTACCCATAAAAATTATTTATCTCTTCATTTACATTTCTTCTTTTAAGTCTGTATATAAACCTTTTTAGTTTTCTGCATAAAAGCCATACACAACTTTTGTTCATTTTGTTCCTGGATATTTAGAGATTTCATAATACTCTAAAAGAGATCTTTTGTTGCATTTTCTAATTGTTTGTTGCCTATTATACAGGAATGTAACTGATTTTTATATAATGATCTTGTACTGATCAAATTTACTGAACTCTTATTCTATTAATTTGATTATAGAGTCTTCTGGATTTCCGATACTGATTATCAACATCACCTATGAATACTATTAGCATTATCCCTTCCTTTTTAATCTTATACTTTGTGTTTCTTCATCATGGCTTACCATACTGGCTAAGATCTCCAGCATGATGCTGGATAGCAACATTCATGCTTCTAATGCTTCATCGTTAATATTTAGTTTATTATCTATTTTTGACAGATACCCTTCATTAGGTTAAAGAAGTTTCTTTCTATTCCTAGTTTAAGAGCTTTTATTATAAATGAGTAATACATTTTATCAAATGCTTTTTCTGCTTCTACTGAGGTGCTCACATGATTAACATGGTAAACTGTATCAGTAGATTCCCACGCAACATTTTGAGATGAACCAACTTGTCATACATCTGTATGTTTTCTTCCTCAAAACATTGCTGGGTTTGGTTTGCTAATTCTTATATTCATATTTCTAAGTAAGATTAGCATGTATTTCCCTCTTGCACACTGTACTAGTCTGAATGAGTATTGAGGTTATATTCTAGTCTCATGAAGTAATCTGGGGTAATGTTCCATTTTTCTTAGTCTCTGAAACAGTTTTAATAAGACTGGGTTCCTTTTTTCTTTGAAGGCTGGAAAGTAGTTGCCAGAAAAAATCATTAGTGATTAATTCAACTTCTCTCTGAGTTTAAATTATATTTTTCGCTGAAATTGTCCATTTCATCTATGACTTCAGTTTTGCTATCAAAAAGTCGTTAACACTTTTAGGATTTTTGAAAGCTCACTTGTAACTGCAATTATATCCCCTCTTACAAGCCTAATATTATTTACATGTTGTTTCTGTCTGATTGTTTTAATTATCAATGCTGGAGATATTTCTATTTCATAAGCCTTTTCAAATTACTAGCATTTTGCATACCAATGTTTTCTTAGGTCAGTCTCCCAAATAAAAACAAAAATAAACAAATGGGACCTAATCAAACTTACAAGCTTTTGCACAGCAAAGGAAACCATTAAAAAAAAAAAAGAAAAGACAACCTACAGAATGGGAGAAAATATTTGCAAATGATGCGACAGACAGGGGCTTAATCTCCAAGATATACAAACAGCTCATACAACTCAACAACAAAAAGGCAAATAATCCAATCAAAAAATGGGCAGAAGACCTTAACAGACATTTCTCCAAAGAAGACATACAGATAGCCAGTAGGCACATGAAAAGATGCTCAACACTGTTAATTATTACAGAAATGCGTATCAAAACCACAGTGAGGTATCAGCTCACACCTGTCAAAATGGCTAGCATCAAAAAGACTACAAATAATAAATAGTGGAGGGGGTGTGGAGAAAAGGGAACCCTCCTATACTGCTGGTGGGAATGTAAATTGGTACAGCCACTACGGAAAACAGTATGGAGGTTCCTCAGAAAACTAAAAATAGAATTACCATATGATCCAGCAATCCCATTCCTGGGCACATATCTGGACAAAACTATAATTCAAAAAGATACATGCACCCCTATGTTCACAGCAGCACTATTCCCAATAGCCAAAACATGGAAACAACCTAAATGTCCATTGACAAATGAATGGATAAAGAAGATGTGGTACATATATACAATGGAATACTACTCAGCCATAAAAAAGAAGGAAATAATGCCATTTGCAGCAAAATGGATGCAATCAGAGATTATCATACTAAAAGTGAAGTCAGTCAGAAAGAGAAAGACAAATACCATATGATATCACTTATATGTGGAATCCAAAATATGGCACAAATGAACCTATCTACAAAACAAAAACAGATTCATAGAGAACAGACTTGTGGTTGCCAAGGGGGAGGGGGGAAGGGAGAGGAATGGACTGGGAGTTTGGGGTTGGTAGATGCAAACTATTACATTTAGAATGGATAAACAACAAGGTCCTAATGTATACCACAGGGAACTATATTCAATATCCTGTGATAAACCATAATGGAAAAGAATATTCAAAAAAAGAATGTAAAAGTAAATAAATAAATTTATATTAAAAGCTAAAAAAAAGAAAGTACTAGCATTTTGGCTCCCTTGATCCTCTTACTGTAACTGTTTCTATTGCATTAATTTTCTTTTACCCTTAGTGTTTTCTTCTTTCAACTTTCTCTGAACTTATGAGATAGCTCTAACTTCTTGCGCTGAATACTAATCTCATAAGTTTTCATTCTCTTCTAACTTAGGCATGTAAGGTTTTTTGATTTTCTTAAAAATGGCCCAAAATTCTTTGGCACTACTCCCATTAAGAAGTAGGGCCTATGTCTCCTCCCTTTGAATGTTGGCAGGCTTGTAAATGCTTATGCCAATGTGGCAGAAGTGGCACCATGTGCGTACTTCTAAGATTAGATCATAAAAAAGTGATACATCATCTACCTTATCTGTTAGATGTATGACCACCATGTGAGAAGCCACTAAATATATCTACAGCTCTGATTTTCAGCTCCTGTTATTTTTTAATAACAACTTTATTGAGATAAAGTTCACATACCATAAATTATATCCTTTTAAAGTGTATAGTTCAGTGGTTTTTAGTATATTCATAGAGCTGTACAACCATTACTACTGTCTAATTTCAGAACATTTTCATCACTCCAAAAAGAAACTCTGTACCCATCAGTAGTCACTCCATTCCCTCTTTCCCCCAGCCCCTTGCAACCACTAATCTACTTTCTGTCTCTTTGGATTCACCTACTCTAGACACTTCATATAAACTGAATCATACAATACGTGATTCACATAAATAGAATCATACATATCTTATGTCTATCTTCTTTTACTTATAATGTTTTCAAGGTGTATCCATGCTGTAGCATAATCAATATCTCATTCCTTTTTAGTGCTGAATAATATTCCATTGTATGGATATACCACATTTGTTTATCCATTCATCAGTTCATGGACATTTAGGCTGCTTCTACTGTTGGATTCTTATGAATCATGACATTACGACTATTACTATACAGGTTTTTGGGTAAACATGTTCTCAGTTCTCTTGGGTATGTACCTAGAAATAAAGTTTCTGGATTATCTGGTAACTCTATTTTTAACTTTTTGAGGACGTGCCGAACTGTTTTCCAAAGTGGCTGCACCATTTTACAATCCCACCAGTAATGTATGAGGTTCCGTAACCTCATAATAATCATTATAATAAATTAATAATAATATTTTATTTAATGATTATTAATGATAATTCATCAACATTTATTATTGTCTTTTTGGTAGTAGCCATCCTAGTGGGGGTGAAATGGCATATCAGTGTGCTCTTTATTTGCATTTCCCTAATAACCTTCTACACTGTTAAACCCTGAGGGTTCCCTAACTTTTCTGTGGGCTCAAAAACACATTTAAAGGTATGTTTGCTATATTTTCTCTAGCAGTTTCGGGTGTTTTACAGCAGAAATTTTTATATTATCAAGTTCAAAATATCGCTGAAAAAAAGAAATCCCTGTTTCTTTAACCAGTCATGACATTTAGAATTTTGCTTGCATAAAGAAAGTATATAATAAATACCTTGTAACTAACTAGTAGGCATCAGATTAAACTATTCAGGATCAATTCAGCCAAATGCACTTCAATCATTCATTTATTAACTCCAATAACATCTATCATATGTCCTGTGCTCTTTCAGGCACTGGGGATAGAGCAGTGAACAAGTCCGTCAACACTAATGCCCTCTTAGAGCTTTTATCGTAATGGAGGAGACATACAGCTCCTCCCCCCAAAGTTAATAACTATTTAGGTGATAACTGCCAATTAAAATAGATGTTATTAAATAAGGAGGGTGATATCATTGAGATTAAGAATAAAAAAGGATGAGGGGGCGACTTAAGACTTATGTCAGTAGGGAATGTGTGACTGCAAAGGAAAGAACTAGAGGAATCAGTCATTCGAAGAGCTGGTGCGGGAGAACATTACATGGATCAACAGAGGCAGAGTTCAAAGTGAAATGCCTTGAACTGGAGAAAGGGTCCACAGGCCAAGGAAGGCAGATCATGGTCCCAAGATGATGGAAAGGTTGAGGAAACAGATTCTCCCCTCAAGCCTCCAGAAGAAATGTCTGCCCTCAGCCCAGTGGAACTGACTTTGGACTTTCACCTCCAGAACTGTAAGAGCATAAATTTGTGTTGTTTTAGCCACCAAAAGTTGTGGCCAAATATTACAGCAACTGAAGGAAATGAACACAGATTTCGGTATCTGAAAGTGGGGTGCCACTAAAACAAATACCTAACCATGAGGAAGTTAGGTATTTGTTATGATTAAGTCATTGAAATTAAGTAATGGGAAGAAGTTTGAAGAATTTTGAGGGGCACAACTGAAAAAGCCTAAATTGCCTTGAACGGACTTTTAGTAGAAATATGGATGTTAATGACCCTGGTAGTGAGGACTCAGAAGAAAATGAGGAGCGTGGTACAGAAAACTCGTATCGTATTAGATCTAGAATACCTAAATAGTCATAAACAAACCACTGGTAGAAATATAAACGTTAAAGGTGCTACTGGTGAGAGCGCAGAAGGAAATGAAGAACATAAGAACATGTTATTGGAAACTGAAGCAAGGAGGTGCTTGTTACAGAAAGCTTAGCTAAATCGTTTCCCACAATTATATGGAAAGTAGAACTTGTAAACAACAAACTTGGATATTTAGCTGAGGAGATTTCCAAGCAAAGTGCTGAAGGTGCAGCCTGGGTTTCTTCATGCTGCTTATGGTTAAATTTGAGAGGAACGAGATAAAGTGAGGGAAGAACTGTTAAGCAAAAAGGAACCAGTACTTGATGATTTGGAAAATCCTCAGCCTACCCAGATTGTAAATTATGCTAAAATCAGCGATTCAATATTAAGAAAGTGTGTTCTGGAGACAAAGCCAAAGTGTGGCTAGACAACCTTTTGCCTGTGCCTCAAAATGAACAAAAGGTCACAACGTTCAGTGACACAGAGGGCTCTCGGAAGAGATTAGACATGTGACTCATGGATCTCCTCAGCCGTCCCGGCGGAAGCCAAAAACAGAGATGGAATCATCCAGGAAAGACATGTGGAGGGGGGTCTTGTCTTATGGAAGGAACCCACATAACAAACAGAGAAGACTCACGAGAATCTTTCCTGAGACTGTTATACCAGCAGAACACCACCACCTCAGACTGAAAGGGACAAGAGCGGACAAAATGAAAGAAGACAAACAGACCAAAATTCTACAGGCAGGAAACAGGCTGATAAAAATACTCAGGTGCAGATATACACCACCTTTCCTGAAAAAGGAAGGATGACTCCAAGGGTAGAGTCTTAAATTCTGAGAGTGGAGCCTCAGACATCAGGGCCAAGAGCAACAGAGTATTATTTCCAGGCCTTGAAACCGAATATATTTTTCCCAATTGGATTTCAAAACTGCTTGGTACCAGTGACTCCTCTCTTCTCCCCATTTTACCGCCTATGGGGTGGAAATGTCTGTAACTGTTATCCTGTTCCATCATTGTATTTGAAGTACAGGTAACATATTTGCTAGTTTCACATGTCTAGAGATGGAGAGGAATTCTGAACCAGGATGGATCATATCCAGTGTTTCACCCATACCTGATGTAAATGATTTAGATGATGTGACTTCTGAGTTGATGAAATTTAGATGACATTTTGAGGATTTACAGATGAGACTTCTGAGTTGATGTTATAATGTAAGGCTTTGTAGATCAGGGTAAGGCACTCTGATTTTATTCTAGGTATAGCGGGAATCCACAGAAGAATTCCAATCAGCAAAGTGATGTGACCTGATTTCAATGTAAACATTTAAATGTAAACATTTAAAAGGATCACTGAAAGGAGATAAGAGTGTAAGTAAGGGAACCTGTCAGAAAACCATTACAGTAGTGTGAGCAAGAGAAGATAAGGACACAGACTATGATGATAACAGCAGGAAGGAAAAAAGAGGATAGATTCAAAATATATTTTGAAAGTAGAATTGACAAAACTTGCTAATAATAATAAATTAAATACAGAAGATAAAAGAAAGAGAGAAATATGATGATTCTTAAGTTGGGACTTGAGCAACTGGGTAGACTGTTCTGTTTATTAGCTGAGATGGACAAGAGTGAGGAAGGTATAGATTCACGTGAGAAAATCGAGATTTGCATTTTAGACACGCCAAGTTTTTATTCTAACAGACATCCAGATAGAAATATCAAGTAAGTAGTTTGATATAAGAGCAGGAAGCTCAAGGACAGCTCAGAGCCAGATTTATAAATCTGTATGGCATTGAAAACAACAGAACCAAATAAAATTAAACAGAAAGAATAGATGGAAAGACGAAGCAAGCCCAGGACCCAACTCTGGTATGTTCCAACATTTACAGGTCTGACGGAGAAGAGAAGCCAGCAAAGGAGACAGAGAACAGCCAAACAGGTAAAAACAAGTTGAACATGATGTTAGAGATGTCATCTTGCCAGAACCATTGATACTAATTAGAATTATTCCACTTGATATAACCTTCATAGGCTCTACTCTTTGAAAGTCCAGTTTAAAATGCAAAAGCTTTAGGGACTTCCCTGGTGGCCCAGTGGTTAAGACTCCGTGCTTCCACTGCAGAGGCACAGGTTCAATACCTAGTTGAGGAACTAAGATTCCACATGTCACGCAGTGCAGCCAAAAATAAAAAAATTTTTTTTTAATTTTTTTAAATAAAAAATAAAATGCAAAAGCTTTAGCTCTGAGCATTCATTTTTAAAATATTCAAATACTTATGGAACTTCCACTAGAAGAGGACACTGAATGCTGAGGGGATACACATAGATTCAGAGACTTTTCCATTGCATAGCTGCACTGTGACGATTTTTAAAATTTTAATCACAGATTTTAAATTCTTTAGGAAATTGGAACAAGTGAACAAGCTGGACTAATACAGAGAAATCTGGGCAAGGCATGGTCGGAGAACCACCTGGATACGAATGGAGATAGCAATAAAGAACAGCAAGAAGAGCCATAATAAAAAGGTGTGTGTTCAGATCATCATCTGTCACTACCTACACTATTATCTCCATTGTAGCTTTCTGTTCCCCTTGTAGCCACGAAAAGCCCTCCACACATTTTATTTTCCTCCCCTCTAGCTATCTCTACTCTTGTCCTGATTCTCTCTTCATCTGACCACAGTTTTATAGTTTTTGATTTCAGCTGATTTGTACAGTGCCTTTTCCTGTCCAAGTAAGTTCTGTGTTTTAAAAAGTTTTCCTGGGACAAGGTAGTAACTATAAAATTATCTAAAACATTTTGAGCAAATATGGATTAATATGTTATAGTTGAAGACTAAAAATGTTTACATAGACAAAGAAAACAACATATAATTTGTCCCCTCTCTCCCCCATCTCCACAATCTTAAATTTGAGATTTCAGGGAACTGACATCAATTTTCTCTCTTGTGATACCAGACATATAGATAGATTACACTTTAATACAGGAAGGAGACGATTTTTAAATGAACAGCAATCAAAGGCAGTGACACATAGACAAACTAGCATGATTACGCCAAATTTACCTAAAAAAGAATTAAAAACCTTTTACTCAACTCTAAAGAAGCTGAGGCTTTTCAGACCTGTTGAAGACTTCCTAAAAGTATGCTTGACATTCCCTGGTATGTCAATCATACCCACGTACCACAAATACTGACATCGTCTCAAACCTCCTTAGGGTGAAATGTTAGGGCAAGGAGTGCTGCTAGCTGGCCAGACTCAGGAGGGCCAACTCAGTTTTCAAGAAAGACGTAAGAAAAGGAAAGTCCCCCAAGTTTAAAAAGAGAAAAGAGTAGTACATTTATGAAGATTTCTTCCCCTGACCTCCCCTTTCTTCACACCCTTTCACAGGTGTGACTGCTTAGGAGTGTGGGGACTCCCAAGGTTTTCCTGATTCTTCCAAATCTAGAGAATACCTGATTCCTTGCCTCCCACCTAATAACTGAATTACCTTTCCTGGGGCCACCTTGTTCAACCACCCAGTTGCCAGGTGGCTCCTTCTAAGGAAGCATAGACAGTTGTTGGTGTCAAAAGATGTTGTGGTCTTTGGACATGTTCCCGATTTGAATTTCAACCAACTCCTCACATCTCTCTGATGGGGTACAGTAATAGAACAGAAGTCAATGGGAGATCAGCATGCACTCAGATTCCAGATTCTGAAAGGGAACAAAAATCAAACCCTCCATTCTTTGCCTCTTCACCACATCTGATAACCAATATGCTAGAAACCAGGCTTTATCAGCCCATGAAAACTAAATATAAAGTAACAACTCTCGATAACCACATAATAAGCAGTATGTACTTGATGAATGGTTAAGTCTACCAGACAAATAACAAATGTTAATATTTATTAAATTTTATACTCTGTAAGTCCAAATTATCTGCCATTATACTGAAATGTATCATACACTGTGAAGTGTTCATTTTGTATTTAAATATCCATGCAGAGCACTGACTCACCTTTTCTAATACAGATAAGTTCATGTACTCCACAGGTTCTTTCTCCACCTGTTAAGAAAATTTTGGTTAGAAATTAAAACCAGATCATAACCTGAGTTTGACTGTTACAAAGACTGTTACAAGGTTTTCAATTAGCTTCTAGAAATGGGCTCATAAAAACGTTTCCTAATTCTTCTCTTTAAACTTACCTATACAAGTATGATAAATCTGATGCGCAGAATCTTCCTGAACCCATAAATCAAGGCCTTATAAAGTCCTGGAATAAGGAAGCTCCACTCGAGTATTTTATTTCAAATGGCAAGCTTCTCAAGAGTGGAAATCATAGCACCATTTCCTAAGCACCTCTTTACATCATCTAGAAGGAAACGATGCAAGGAAGACCCACTTTTGTATCTGAGCCTTAATATATACAGGTAAGTTATCATGGAAGGGTCAACTCCTTAAAGGCACTATTTGCATTTCATCACATATACTCATATGGTGATCTTTCCCCATTCTCCACCTACCCACTCCTATAAATCTATAAGACAAATTTTATAAGTACTATGATGATAAAACTGACAAATTTAACCAAAATATTCTTAATCATTATCAAAAATTACATTCGCTATCATAAGAGTAATATTACTTGTTACCATAAAAATAGGTATTTCTTCACTCTGAAACAGAGTGCCGCTACCTGAAATGAATGTAAGCTGAATAAAATTCTGTAGTGTTCTATATATGTATAACCTTATAATTATGCTGAAAATTATGTTTAAGCTTTGCATAATAAAAATATTAAATAATTTCATCATCTTACCTCATTATAGAAGCTTATTATGAACAGTTACTTTATAAGAAACAGAAATAGCTTACAGCAATAACATGAGAAATAAAAACCATGATATCCACTAAAAAAAAAGTAGGTCATCCAGGAAGCAAGCTAAAAAACTAGAAAACAGTATTTCTATCACTAAAGTAGGTTAGAGCTACATTCTAACTTGGCTGTAACAATGCCGTTGCTTCTTTATTATCAACAATACAGACTAATCACTGTTATCAGGAAGACAGACTTAGCAAGAAACACGTAACATAAAGTTATGACTATAAAAGAATTATTATTCAGCAAACCTCAGTATAAACACAGTGAAACCTTATCAACTGGACTATTACCAATGAGTAATCACTGATCGGTTGCTGAAGGGGTAGAATGAACTATACCTATATACCACCTTATCTTTAAAAGTGAGAAACTAGTCAAATGGCAGGAAGGGGAATATTTACCAAATTATAAGAAGAAACTACTTTCAAGAAATTTAGAAGAACCACATAATAACAACAGAACTATAACGTATATTGACACCATCACTGATGTTTTCATAGGCTACTTAGAAACAGTTCTTATATAGTCATTAAGACCTATTCTCCAGATGGTAACACTTATAACTTAGTTTGAGTCATGTACTTAATTCATGTAACAAGCCTGCACTTTTTAAAGCCTGTAATTGAAACTAGACTTCCCGCATATGTAATATAAATTTGTTAGGTTTTACTCTACACACCTAATCTTCACTATAACTGCATCATTTTTACAAGGCTTAGCATTAACAATAACAAAAACTACCGTAGTCTAAACTTTTCTCAAAACTGCAAATGACAATGAAAGCTAACTCCCACTTTTAAAAGTACTCAATTTATCTATATCAAATGAAAGAATTTTATAAATAAAAAGTCAGGGCTTCCCTGGTGGCGCAGTGGTTTAGAGTCCGCCTGCCGATGCAAGGGACACAGGTTCGTGCCCCGGTCTGGGAAGATCTCACATGCCGCAGAGCGGCTGGGCCCGTGAGCCGTGGCCGCTGAGCCTGCGCGTCCGGAGCCTGTGCTCCGCAACGGGAGAGGCCACAACAGTGAGAGGCCCGCGTACCGCAAAAAAAAAAAAAAAAAAAAAAAAAAAAGTCAAGTAATTACTATATTTTAAATTTATAGTCAATTGACAATTACATTTGCCAAAGTATGCACAAAAATCACATAATTAGGAAAAGCAACTAATATTGAGCTCTACTCTTCTCGGTATTTGTTCTTAAAATTCTAACCAACAAGTGAGATTTCACTGATGTACATGTCTAACTCAAGAGCAATCACTCTTATTACTGAAATAAAAAGGAATATTAAAGATAGGTAAATGTCAGACAATAAAGTAAAATTTGGGAGGGGAAAACTTACTTTTAAAAGTACAAAAGAAGAAACACAAAAAGTTAAATAAACATTATTATCAAACAATAAAATCAATATTCTTTTTATCCTCAACCCTTCCTAAGATGAGAAAGAGAGTAAGGAAAAAAATATGCATTGCATAGGTTAAATGTATATTTTTAAGGTACATGTTTGGGAATCAAAAGGCTTCAACACTTCTTCAATCTGAGATACAGTGAACTATGTACAAATTTTATGCCTTTTTCAAAACTTTCTAAAAGTAATCTGAAAAGTTTACAAGAGAAACGTCAGATTTGTAAGCAAAAGGCAAGTCACAGTAGGCATATCCTGACTTAGATATGGTGGTAATCTGAAAGTGGTTTACTGATTTTAAGAGTATAAGGCACAAGCGGAATGATTACTGACTTTTTAAACTTCAGCTTTTTGAGGTATAACCGACATAAAAAATTTTAAGATATGTAAAGTGTATATCATGGTGATAATCAAGTATGTATATCCAATACACAGGGGAATCATTATTTTTTGTTTTTACTGAGATAAACTGCCATAGAACACAGTTTAAGGTGTACAACGTGTTGATCTGATACTCTCACATACTGCCGTAAGACTTTAGTGTAAGCTAATACCTCTATCGTGTCACATGATTATCTTTTCTTTTTTGTGGTGGGAACAATTAAGATCTAGTCTCTTAGCGACTTTGAAGTTTATACACATTATTGCACTATGCTGTGCATTAGATCTCCAGGACTTATTTATCAACTGGTTGTGAGTTGCCCTTATACAACATCTCCCCATTTCCCCACCCTCCAGCCCCTGGTAACCACCCTTCTATTCTGTTTTTATTTTATGAGTTCAGCTTTTTCAGAATCTACACATAAGTGTTATCATATGTTTGTCTTTCTCTGACTTGGCACAATGCCTGTAAGGTCCATTCATTTTGTCACAAATGGAAGGATTTCCTTCTTACCCATAGCTAAATAACATTCCACTGTATGTATACATATACATGTGTGTGCATATGTGTGCGTGTGTATCTCAAATCTTCTTTAGCCATTCATCTGCTGACAGACACTTAGGCTGTTTCCAATCTTGGCTATTGTGAATAATGCTACAATAAACATGGCAGTGCATGCATTTCTTCGATATACTGTTTTCATTTCCTTTGGATATCTACCCAGGAGTGGGACTGCTGGATCATATAGTAGTTCTATTTGTAATTTTCTGAGGAAACTCCATATTGTTTTCTGTAATGGCTGAACCAATTTGAAGGAACGATTATTTACGTAATCAATTAGTCAATCTCTTTAGAGTAAGATGAGTTTTCCACTAAAATGAATAGTCAAAATGAACTCATGTAAATATAATTTTTCACATACCAAATTTACTTCAAAGACATTATAATAAAGACCTGGAAATCATATTAAAATGACTGAATATAAAATGATTAAAATTCAGGAATAAATTTGTCTAGTTCATTATAGATAAACAAACCAAGGCACTAAAGGTTAAGTGACGTTGCCCAGTCACTAGTTAACTGTCACTATTTAATTGTCAGAAAAAAGTAATCGGAATACTAAGTTTAATAGAGTGAAAAAGTAAACATTGATATTTCTTCATTTTTATGAAAATTATTATATTGTTTTCTAATTCTTTAAGGTAATTTAAATAAAAGTGAATTTCTCAAAACTATTTTTGGAGATAATACTAGCATTGTCTTGAAATAATCACCTCAGCAACATGGAAATGAGAAACAGAAATTGACAAGCTTAGTCAAAGTTACCATCTTTTCCCTCAGGCAAACCCATGTAGGAGCATAATATAAACTAATCCTCTACAATTGGAATAAGTCAGGGTACAAGAGGACATAGATGTGTGTGGGTTCACACATGTGTGCTGTGAATGTGTGCATGTGTATGTTTGTATATGAATGTGCACATACTTAAAAGTGTGCCTGGGAACCAGCAATTCGCTTTAGAGGGGAAGGGATAGATATTATAAAGTATGTATGTACTTTTCACATGTCTACAGAAGGAAAATATGTAGTGATGTTATATTCCCATCAAAATACGCCCAGGTATACAAAAACGAAATTAAACCCAAACATTTGGTTCCTTTAAAATGAAACCTTTTTAAAACTGACTTTATTTTTTCCGCCACTTTTACTTTGACCATTAGCCTAAATCACTACTATTTACAGCTTCTATTCTTCTATTAATTTCTTCTAAGTCAAACACTGCAAGACTACTTTAGAACTATCTTAAGTTCCTTCTCATCTAAAGATTTCTCTCCAAAAAACATGCATTAAAGTAGCCACAGCCTTTTAATTCATGTCTAGCTCACATTAATAAATTGTTATAGCTAATTCTTCAGCAGATACCTATACTTCCATAATAGGCATAAAACTTTAAATATTTCCTATTAATGTTGCCAACTCCTCCCAACCAACTTAACCCATTTAGACTACAGTCCCTAATCTCTAGACACTTTTTAATTTGTCCCTATTTAAGTCATTCAAGGAATAACACCAATTTTAGTCCCCAGTGTTGTCCCAGTGTTGTTGAAAGATCATGGTTTGCACAGCATAGTAAATACAGTTTTTCTTTTGAGCCATACAAGTTCCTATAAATTTATTCAATAATTTTTCTAACAGGTATAAGTTTTACCTTATAAAGTAAATTTACTGTTCACAACGTAATCCATTTTTCCCACTTTTGACCACTCAATTCAGTTTTTTTGTTAATTATGTTTTTGACTCTTAGAAGCTCATTATTACCATAAAACCTTGAAGAAGTATATGCTCACAAGAAGGTAGTCTACTTAATTTAATTTTCTATTTAACTGAGAATACCTTTTTTTTCCACTACTGCACCAGATCATTTTTTAAAGCTACTAATATTCATTACTGCATCAGTAAGCTCAGAATACTGAACATAATTTAATATTTCATTAAAATCCTCCATCTTTTGACGACTCAATATCAATTCTAATAACAGCCCTAAAATGTGAAAATAGGAAACTACTGAATACACATATCGATCCTAAAAGTTTGTTTTTAAATAAATTCCTAATAACAGCTTGCTGTGTTGTCACTATTTCTTCCTCCTAAAAAGTGAAAAATCAGGGATTCCAATTTGTTAGGTTTCAATTAAAATTTTACTACATATACATATAAAATATGTGAATATTCATTTTACTCAAAAACGTGGAATGTTTTTATTTACAGTAGTTTGATCAGCCTTATGTTATCTCTATATGCATGTTCACATTAAGTATTAACAAGTGAGGATCTGGGGAGGGTGGAGGTAAGAATGAACATCAGCTGAATGGAAATCAAATCCATGAAGACAATCTACTCTACTACTACACACACACTATGGACAAACATTATAGTCATTTTAAAGAAAGCAACAATGCCAACAGTATTACTCAACAAATTGTATAAATAAGCCAATACTTGATTCTCTCTGCTTTCTACACTGTTGCATTCTAATACTACTTAAAATTTCAAAAAGTGAAATGCTTCTTAATACAAATATTTCTCTAGTGTTCCCTACTTTTTTCTAATTTTGTTTAATGAGTTAGAAAAGGAACCTAAAATAAACTGTAAATTACTCAAAAGTACTGTGAACAAATTTACCTAATATACAAACACATCATAAATCTCTGTGAAATATTAGAAATTTTATTCCTGCCGAAAACCAAAGGATCTCTTCTAGGAACATCACTGCTTAAACTGAACTCTAAATCTTCCAAATATAAACTGTTCAGTAAATTGCCTTAGTCAGCCACAGACTGACAGGTAGGACTTTCTAATTATATTATCCCCTGTATACATTGTAATGATATAGCTTTAACAATAGAATGGAAAGAAGGAAAGGAGTGTGATGTTCTCCCTCAAGACTAATAATACATGTCTGTATTGTTTTTTTTTAAATTGGTCCTTTATTTTATTTATTTATTTTTTTTTGGCTGTGCAGCATGCAGGATCTTAGCTCCCCGACCAAGGATTGAACCCATGTCCCCTGCAGTGGAAGCATGGAGTCTTAACCACTGGACTGCCAGGGAAGTCCTGTATTGGGTTTTTTAATTCCACATTTCAAATGGCTTTGTTTATTTTTGTGTGTTTTTTTTGCGGTACGCGGGCCTCTCACTGTTGTGGCCTCTCCCGTTGCGGCGCACAGGCTCCGGACGCGCAGGCTCAGCGGCCATGGCTCACGCGCCCAGCCGCTCTGCGGCATGTGGGATCCTCCCAGACCGGGGCACGAACCCGTGCGCCCTGAATCGGCAGGCGGACCCCCAACCACTGCGCCACCAGGGAAGCCCTCAAATGGCTTTTGAAAGTCCAAATTATGTCTTGGAAATTTTAAGAGTCACAACAAATCTTCAAGAGCATCTCAAAATTGTACTAATGACTTAAAAAATATATGTGAAAGTGTGTGATAAACTGTAAGATGCATTATGAACAAAAAATGAGTATAGGGCTTCCCTGGTGGCGCAGTGGTTGAGAGTCCGCCTGCCGATGCAGGGGACGCGGGTTCATGCCCCGGTCCGGGAAGATCCCACATGCCGCAGAGCAGCTGGGCCCGTGAGCCATGGCCGCTAAGCCTGCGCGTCCGGAGCCTGTGCTCCGCAACGGGAGAAGCCAAAACAGTGAGAGGCCCGCGTAACGCAAAAAAAAATTAAATGAAATGAAATTAAAACGTGAGTATACACACACACACAGATTCTCTAATTTACCCTTCTTTCACAATTTTTTAAAATGCTACCCACAGATGTTAAGTACTTAAAGTTAATATATAGCAAGTTAACAATAAAGGTGAATATTTTTACTTCAGCAAAACATTCTGCAAGGAGTCTTATGATAATCTTATGGAAGAGACAGAAAAATACGGACTGGATGAAAGAAGGGTATAGGCCAGATCACTAAAGACTAGCTTTATCTTGAGGTTTTAAATAATTCAGATTCGAAGTTTACAAAGATAACTAGCGACTGTTTGAAAAATGGATTGGAATGAATCTTAAAGACTGGAGATGACAAGTGAGGAAACTAATACAAGTCTCTTAATGACAGATAAGGGAAAACCTAAAATGTAAGCACTAAACATCATCAGTTAATTTGAGATGTAGGCGTGGTATGACTTGGTAATCAACAGGATGTGGGGAGTGAATTATAAGACAGGGTTGATTTCCAGCTTTGTAATTCAGGTGTCTGGTTATTTAAGAATGCTACTCAGATGGTAAATTTGCATGGAGTGGGGAGCATGGAGGCTGGACTCAGTAGCTGTGACAACTTTAGTTTAGGACATTTTGAATGTCCCAAGCTAAACATTCTGAATTGCTGTGAAACATCCCAGATATGTAGCTACTATCTGGAAACATGTTAGGAAAACCACACGTACTTTTAAGTTATTAATAGTGGATTTTAAATGTATTGCTCCAGAAAGCAGAACTAGGATGAGGAGATAGATAGGAGTTACTAAATGGAAGATATTTGGTCAAATACATCTGGGCAAGGGATGCAACCCATGAAGATAATGCAGAGAAGTCCATTATAACAATTCAAGAAACGTGTTGAGTACATACTATTTTCAGATACTGTACAAAATCTAATGAATAAAAACCAAATAAACGTTCTTCTCTAGGCATTTACGGTCAAACTGGGGAGACAAATTTATAAATAAGTGATTCCAACATTATTCTTTATACACATTGCAATTACAGCAGTGTGTATAAAGCAGAGTGAGAATAGGGTTGAGAATGGAAACACAGAAAACATTAGATCAGGGAGATAAACCGAAGGCTGAGAAGTAAGTAATCAAGAGAGGAAGAGAAAACTTCGAAAAACAGGAAATAGTCAACAATGTCAGACTGACAGAGGCCAACATTAGAAGAGTTAATATGCCGGATAACAATTACAGATCTTGATAGGCGAGGCTGGACCAATGATTCCCAACCTGGTATCACCCACCAAACCTCTAGGGTAACAATAAGGATCTGTAAACTACCCAATATTTCAATATGCTTTTTAAAAATTGTACCTTAACCTAAGATAGGGCTAACTTCTTCACCTCTGACTGGAATTATATTAGCTCAGAGGGGTAACACCATCATGTTATATTTGTCTGAAGTCCTGATTAGCAGTTATCTGTCTGATTGATAAAAAGAGGAAATAAATGATTAATTGCTATTGTAAAATAAGGGTTTTCCAAAAAGAAGGAAATAAAAGTAACCCTTAGTACTTAAAAGTCTAAACTAGGGACTTCCCTGGCGGTCCAGAGGTTAAGACTCCGGCACTTCCAATGCAGGGGGCATGGGTTCAATCCTTGGTCGGGGAACTAAGATCCCATATGCCATGTGGCACGACCAAAAAAAAAAATTAAAGGGCTAAAACGATGGAGCAGGACAAATAAGAGTATGCTTAACAGATACAAATAATCTGTTCTTCAAATCAAAACACTGGTTAGCCATGCAAGGGACTGAAGACACATGACTTGAAAGTAGTCCAGGTGAAAGAGACTGTAATTTTGGTTGATTACAACCTCATCCTGAGTCAACATGAAGTTCCAAAAAGGCTATTCTAATATTAAGCTACATTAATAGGATTATGCCCAAGTCAAGGAGTGATACAACAGTTTTAATGTACGATATTCAACAAAACATCTGGAATGGAGTGGCCCACTACCATATTTCAAACATGTAACTACAGACCATCCAGAGGAAGAGTTAAATATTTTGTCTAGAAAAGAAAATGCTCAGGAGATGTCTTCAAATGGTAGAAGTGATGTCATATACACAGAGAATAGTGAACTTTTAATATATTGCTCTAGAAAGCAGAACTAGGATGAGTGGATAGATAGAAGTTACTAAATGGAAGATTTTTGGTCAAAACAAAGACCTTATGAACTATAAGAATTATAGTTCCGCATTGGCATATTGGTTCAATGAACTCATTATCATTGAATATTTTTATACAAAAGGATGATTCATCTCTTGGTGTTCAGACTATATTGTAATCGGATGGTTAAAATTATCTGTCTCCCCCAACAGAACACGTACTCCTTGAGGGAAGAAATGTGGTTTTTTTCATCTTTACGGCCCCACAGAGTCTAGCACAGAATGCTGAGTACAGCTATGGCTCAATAAGTCTACGGAATTAACAGGTGAATGAAGGCACTGCATGTTTTAATAGCCACTTCTTTGGGAAGGTGGGATGAGATGCTCCCTTGGGCCCCTAAAATTCTAAGATGTCCATAGTATAAAGCCCTCATCCAGAGCTCATTCTATTTCATAACATAGCATGGGGTGATGTGTATAAGTAATCTGCTTTAGTATGTGATAAACAGCACACCTTACCTGACATCTTTATTTGAAATGCTAGTATTAACTAGTTTCCTTGCCAAACTAGAAAAGACAATTCCTGACCTTTATATTATGAAGCCTTAAACAAATGCTTAAGTATGAAAATATTAATCAAGAGTATCTCAAGCACAGAAGAATCTCTTGAATAGGGAAAGCAAAAATCTTGTTCTTTAAACATACAAGAAGTAATAGGCAGAGCAAAATGCCATCAGCTGACTTAAAAAAGGAATCGATCACATTTAACTACAGGGAGGCAGGGGAGAAGGGAAGGATCAATCGAGAAAAAGGGGGGAAACTGGAAAATTTTTAAAGAAATTACAAGTTATAGGATCATATCTGGATACTATCTGGCTGATTCTTCCTCGCCTTCTGCAATAACGTTTTTATCTTTACCAAGTCGTAAGAAATTCTACTACAAAGTGGTTGCGGAAATAAAGTACAAAACATAAATTAGTGTATTCGGTTTCTTGATTTTAAACCTCTAGTAAAAAGCATAGTAAGGAAAAGTTTGAAAGTACCACTCTGGATAACAAGAATATCAAAGATTATTGGTAGATCTTATTCCCAGTGCCCTCTATCACTTTAGCTAAAGCAGACACTTGAAACTGTTTGAATGTGTGTCTTGCGTATAACAGGTAATCAATCTCTTAAATAAGATAAATGTAAACACACAACTAAAACAATTCTGGAGCTGGCAAAGATGTATGCCACTAGGGATTGGTCACCAAGATGGGAAGTGCTTTGAAAAGTTTTACTTAGGAGGAACACATAAAATTTAGCCTAGTGATGGTATTGCTGTAGGGGCCTTGCACATCTGTATAGATGCATACAAACTACTTTCATTGTTTGTATTAAGGTAAGAGTTAGACAGGGGCTGAAAGATGATGCAGACGTTCACATAAATCCTAGACGAGTTATATTAATTTTCAAATATCTTCCTTAAAAACAAAACAAAACAAAAAGGCAAAATATAGACACTTCATCCCAGTTACATGTTTTTGGAAGAAGAGAAAAATACACTCTAGTGCCAACTATGTACCTTATCTAGGAACTTAATTTATTAAGCTACATTTTTGAAAATATGAGTATTCATGGCACTATAACACTTAAAGGACTGACATATATGCAGGATTCTAAGCGTGTGCGTTTGTTGTAAAGATGTATTTATACCTCCTTCGTAGAGAAAAACCAGTTTTGAGTGTTGGGGGAAAAAACACTTGAGAAGGAAATAAACCTCACTTCAAATTTCCTGGTCCCCTACAACAGCAATCAAAAGGGGAACGGACAGAGGGTACAGCCCAGCATCGGCTCCACAGTAGGGACTGAGAAGGGTTAGGACCGGGACAGCAAAACTGGGCTCCCAGTTTGGTAGGAAGGCGGGTATTGTGGGAGGATGGCTTGCTGAGGCGAGGTCAATGTAAGGGGGTACACCCTGCGATCCCTCGCTCCCCCAGCCCGTCCCGCCGGGTCGGCAGGGCCGCACCGGAGCCCCTCCGCGCAGCCAGGAGGAGGCAGCGGCCCTGGCACCATACCTGTCAGCCGGACCAGCTCCTCCCCGCGCCGGGCCACGGAGCGAGGCCGACGGAACAGCCAGGGCCGGCGAGAGTCGGGAGGACCCGCGGCGCCGCTCCGCCCACCCGCCTCCCGGGACGCATTCGGGGACCTTGCGCCTCCACAGCCGCCTCCCAGCCCCATCCTCGCCTCGGCCTCTCGTGCACCTCCGAGCCCCCGCTACCTGGGCTTCCCCCCTCCTCACCAACCACGGACGGCCTCCACTTACCTTCAATCGCCATGATGTGCTCGCCCTGGACCGCACCAACTGGATGGCGGGGGCGGCGAGCGGGCGTGCGGGCGGAGGACGCGCCGGGGCAGCCGGCGAGTGGAGCTGGGCGGGGTTAGCCCCGCAGTCGCCGGGCTGCGCGGCCTGAGGGAGCCGCGGGCGGGGCGGTCTGGGGTGGGGCGGAGCGCCGCGAGCGCGCGGAAGAAATGGAACCTTCCCCGGCCGCCACTGCCGCCGGCACGTGACGCCGCCTCGCCCCCACGCCGCCTCCCCCACCGCGCCTCGCGCCGGGATTCGAAACAGGTGCGGGGTCCAAAGAGCCCCAGCACCGGCGCACAAGACCAGCCCGAGGCGCACTGAGTATGTGCGGACGGCTTCCACCCGCTCGGCCGGGGGCTTCTCTGGGCCCAGGACCCCGGCGAAGACGTCTGCTCCTCCCTTGCTTGCGGCCTTCGAAACCGATGAGGGAGGGGCATGGGGGGAAGGATGTGGTCAGGACCATGGACAGGTCTCTATTGAAACTGGGCTCAAGAATCCCCACCCAGTGACTCCCTCAGATTTGGTAATCTGAAGGTCTGTTTTGTTTTTGTTTTGCTTTGCCTGAATCAGCCAAATACTCGCCTCAGATCTCCGCTGTGGGCTGAGAGACGGCTAGCTGGCAAAGAGCAAACGGGAGAGAGACAGAGGGATCCTGAGGACAGCTGCTTCTCTCCCTCTCTCTCTCATACACAAACACACACACACACACACACACACACACGTGTGCTCGTGCACTTCACCCCTTAGACTCCTGATAAAGCTTGCCATCAACCTGAGCTTGGTTTTCCCTCGGAAATATGCGTTGGCATTTGTCTCCACACATTTGAGGTATACAAAAGTAGAGATGAAACAGACGTTTTGACAAAGGGCCTGAAAAAGCAAGTGACATTCAAGTTCTTTTAACTGGCAAACCTATGAGCATTATGAACCGTCACAGGTCAATGTCGAACACAGAACAACTGGCCGTTTAATTTGGACCTGAGGTACTTGAGCCACTCAACATTTACCCAACTATCAGCTTCATTTGGTACTTCGAGGACCTTGACAATGAACGGCATAAACAACATGGAGGAATAGGGAGTTGGTGATTCTCCTTGCAGAGAAAATGCTTACTCCTAGCGCAAAATAGCTCTACTGGAGACTGACACAAAGAAAATTTTGCACTTATGTAAGTGAGATTGGACTGTAAATCTAGAGCAGAAATTGTCTTTCACTGCATTTATATAATCTCTCCCTCAGTCACAGTTTATGTTCAGTAGACATTCATTCTTTACCATTTTCATTAGTTCCGTGAAGATTTATCAAACCAGGAACTGTGCTAAAAGCTAGCTACAAACAAGAGTTGATATTGAAAGATCAAACAAAATGCTGTCCTACCAGAAAATATTAAAATGTCTATGTTTTAGGAAAGCTCTGTGTGTGTGTATGTTTACCATAGATACCCGTGAGATTCAGGTAAAATATGTATAATGCCAAAGGTACTTTCTCCAAGCAACCTCCCTTAAAATAGTCTTGAACTCCAAGACATTGGTTTGAACTTGAAACCACAGTTCTGGGTTTGTGTTTTCTGGCTGGCTCTTCTCAGCCTTTTTAAGAATTTTATATTGAAAGCCAAAAGAAAAAAATCATACTTACATCATCAATTACCTAAGTATCATATATGGGTCCAAGTTATTTGAGCTCCCATAACTCAGGTTAATATCACAGTTTGCTCAGAAAATGAATTTGTGTGTGTGTGTGTGGCGAACATGAGCTTCAAACTTGTCAAATCTGGGAATTTAGGCCAAGGCTACTCGATATTGATGACATTTCCCCCCAGATTAGAATGCATAATTCTCCCTACCAATATTGCCTTTTTTTAAAAAATGCTGTCCAGATACTAGTTGGGAAATTTCTATGATTACTGTTGGACAATATCATATGGCTTAACGTAACTTTACAACATTTCATATGGCTTCTGAGTTTGCTTAGGGGCCACTCGGAATTGAGATTTAACTTCTTATATACTCTTATTTCTAAAGTATGCCATGGGTTTGATACTTTTAATTTGGAGGAGTGTCAATTATTTATAATTTAAATATTTTTAAATTTTATCAGTCATGCATCCCACCTAAGGACAAGACGTCTTTGTAATTTTGACCATATACCTCTAAATAATCTTTAGGCTATACAACTTTACATTGTAGGGGATGTTCAAGAAATGCTTCATTTTAAATTCTTCATTCTTCCTTGTTAATGAATTATTTGAAAAATAGTTTCCAAACATATAGTTCAAACAATTACCCAATTTTCCCATCATGTGCTGTGGATAGTTGGGGGCTGAGACAGGAAAAGAAAAATAAAAGAAGTCAAAGTAACTCCTTTTCTTATGACTAGGAAATGGAAATGTGCTTTTGGTATTTTAAGTTTCAACTCAATATTTCATAGACATATTGTTTAAAATGATAGTTTGACTTACAGGAGGACACAATGCTTAATTATCCAGTGGTATAGCTGAAACATCAGAAAGCAGAAAAAGAAAGCACTGAAGGTGAATCATGTGGAAAGAACAGCTCAAAGGGAAAGTGAAAGGTAACTGCACCTACATTAGTTAAGTAGTTTTCATGTGCCAAACAAAATAACCTACCACTATTAATAGCAATACTATCTTGATGGAAGAGTATGTTCCAAGTTACAAAAGTTCCCAATGTACTGTTAAGAAATAAATGATTTTTAAATTTGGAAACTTCCTGTATTTAATTTAAGCTATTCAACTGAAAAAGTCCAAAGCCATTAAAAGAATGGAGCAAAAATTCTATCTAGTAATATATATTTTATTCTAGTATATATAATTAAATATATGCTTAATTCTAGTATTATATATTACATATATAAAAATGGAGTCTTAAGTACCTATACCAAAAATTACATTTTGGAAAATTTAATAAGTGTTAGTTATCCAGGGATTTTGAATGTTTGCATAAGAGAGACATTTTTAAACTTTAAGCTTTATTAGCAGTTGCAATTATCTGAGAAGATGTGGCTAGATATAAGGATCTAATGAAAATCTAGTTAAAACCATTAATATTGCATTTCTTTCATGAATCACAATGTCATGGAAACATTTATATATTAGTTATTTATTCTAGGAACTTTTTCCAATCAGAGCAACTCAACTTGAACTAGCTTATGAAAACTGGAAAGTTAATTATAAAGTTAAACATAAAGCTGGGCCTCAGTATCAGCAACCTCGGGAATCTGAACGCTATCACAATATTTTCTGCTCCTTATCTCTACCTGTTCTGCATGTTGGTTTTTCTGCTTTCTCACCACAAGCTAACTTTATCCCTATGGTGGAAAACATGACTCCTGAGAAATTCCAAGCTTTACAGCTCACAGATTCTGCCACATTTCTGTGCCCCAAGTCCATAAATTCCAAAAAAGGTGGGATGTCATTAGCTCTACTTAAATAAGGTAACCTACCCCATACAAGTTAGGAAGCCAGATAATAAAATTAGCCTAGCTTGGGTCAGGTGCATACCTCTGACAAAACCTCTGTGGCCATAATGGGAGGGTCATGGAGGAATACAGTGGCCCCCGTGGGACCTATACGGATGAACGGGGGAGAAAGGAAAATGGTTCCCAGAAAGGGATTCTTGGACAGAGAAAACTTAAGTGATGCCTGCAAGGGTACTGTACTTCAACACACTTCCCTGAGGTTCTCTTAGAGCAGAACTGTTCAAAAGAATTGTCTGCGATAATGAAAACCGTCTATATTTGTGCTACGCAATACACTGGCTACTAGCCATATGTGGCTAGTGTCTACTGTATCAGACAGCACAGCCTTAGAGCTACAGAAATGGCATGGTGGGGTTCAGGGAGGGACTGCCAGAGAAGATTGCTCAGTGAGCACTTACTTGGTGGGATAAACTGTAATGTCTTTGGTGGGAGGAGAAGAGTAATAACTTCCCATTTGTGGATACTCTACCTGATAGAGTGGTACAATAAGAAGTGTATCTATCCTGCTGTGTGGAGGTAATTAATGACGAAAATGGAAAGAAAAAATAAAAGTAAACATAAATCAGAACAATTCTTTTTTCTCTTCGATTTCCTCCACCAATTATTTTCCTCAAGACTTGTCACTTACTCCACTACAGGCAGCAAAGTAATAGCTAAGACAGAAAATAAACGTGGAGCATTCTAGAATTCTTTTTATTCACTTAGATCAACTGGTAGCTTTCCTTCTTGCCCTCTAAAACTTTAGAGATGGCACAAGCTCTACCAAAGAAAAGAAAAAAGAGAGCAAATAGCATAGACGCTAATTTACTACCCTACACTTTCTTCCATTATATTTTCTAAGCCTTTCATGCAGTCTGAAGAGCCACCTACACTCCTCTCCCTTTTCATCTCCAAATACGTTGTGCTCCTGTATAATCTCTTTTAATATTTATTATTGATCAGTGAAGTTATTGCTATCGGCTAAATGTATGGAGCAGTACACTGTGGTTTACTGACACAGTTACAACACAGCAGGATACTGGCCTGTCAGTGTGGAGGAGTGAATGGAACTTCTAAACATATAGAGCAATTTGACACAAAATGTTCAACAAGTACATGCTTACGGGGATACAAACTAAATAAGCTAAACATTCTTATTCACAGCAAAGTAGTATTTTGTTCTAGGTAGGAGTACTTGATTATATTTAAAAAAATGTTTTGGGACTTCCCTGGTGGCGCAGTTGTTAAGAATCTGCCTGCCAACGCAAGGGACACAGGTTCGAGTTCTGCTCTGGGAAGATCCCACATGCCGCAGAGCAACTAAGCCCGTGTGCCACAACTACTGAGCCTGCGCTCTAGAGACCACGAGCCACAACTACTGAAGCCCACGAGCCTAGAGCCTGTGCTCCGCAACAAGAGAAGCCACCGCAATGAGAAGCCTGCGCACCGCAACGAAGAGTAGCCCCCGCTCGCCACAACTAGAGGAAGCCCACGCGTAGCAACGAAGACCCAATGCAGCCAAATAAATAAATACATTTTTTCACAGCTAGATGCTCCTATAATGACAAGTGACAATTATATAACAATTTTAACTTAAAGGTCAAAAAATATACCACAGACCTTTTCAAGGACATAATTATGTCACACACCAGTAAATGCAGCCACCTATCATGTAGAAAGCAGAAGGCAGCTTGTAGAAGGTCTCAAGAACATACCTATGTAGGAAGGAAATTGAATTCTACACTGAAGAAAATAATTGATACTCTGAGTTAGATGAGAAAATGTACTGCTACAAAAGTCATTCAAATCTCCTTAGTTCATATAACTATAAATGTGTGGGCCTGATTCAGAGAAGGTCACTAAGAGCTTTTATTGCTTACATTTATCAAATACAAGAAGGACAAGCATAGAATTCTTTGGATAAAAGTAGGTACCTACTAAATTTTTGTTGAATAAATAAATCATAATAGGCTTAGGTGCCTAGATCTTTTATATTAGTTGTTCTTAAGCTTTGAAGTGTACATCTGTACACCAATAAGATAAAATAGCCATTGATGATGGTGATAAAGAGAAACTTAAAAGAACTCTTTAAGAAACTTAAAGAACTTTTTATCTAGAATCGTATTTCTCATTATTATCTTCCCAATTATTTTTTCCCAATATAGAATTTCTCTTTGCTTAACTATATACTGTTATAAATGAAAGGGAACATTTCATAGAGTTTCATATAACATGCCATACTCTGACGTTAAAAAAATTTATTGATCTTCTTCATTTTAAGGTGGAACAATTTATTAAAGGAATTATGGAATATCTTTTGAGGATTCAGAAATAGATTATAATAGATTGTTGTTGGGCCACAACAATCTATTATAGGACAATGATGAGATGGAAAAAAATAAAATTAAAAAGTCAATGCCAGAAAAATGAGATTCAAATTGGTCAGAAATCTCAATAACAAAGTGGATGTTAGAAAAGAATGGACCAATGTGTACAGAGTACTGAAGGGAGAATGACTACGGAACTCAAATTCTGTGTCAAATCAAACTTAGTCAAGAGTGAGGACAAAATTAAGTTATTGAAGGAATGCATGGATTCTCTCGTGCACTTTTTTTTTTTTTAGATTTTTAACTTGATATAGCCCGACAAAATGAGAACGGAATCCAAGGAAGAGAAAGCTATGGATCCAAGAAACGGTGAAACTAACCTATGAATACAATGAAAAGAAATCATAGGATGACAGCTGGGCAGCAAGCCTAGAAAGCAACACATTTAAATTAGAAAAGAAAGTCTGAAGAACATGCTCAGGGAGAAAATTCTTTCCATTCAACAATTAATATATTACAAAGCTGGAAGATCTTATTATCATGAAAAAGGTATCTATTTCTTCTCTCAGTAGAAAAAAGAAAGGCAATTAGATAGTCTACAGGGGAAAACCATATATTCCATACATCAAGCAAATTAAATAGGGTATGATTTTGAGTAGCTGTTAGGGTTTAAGACAAGAAAATCCATTTGACCTTGACACTGTTTGGGTCAACACTGATTTAGCAATCTACAATTACATTTGCTAATCATATACCTTGCATCAAAATAAATAATATTTATTTAATCATAATATTATAAAATATTAAAATACAATATTTGCTCTAAGGTGTTAGAAAGAGTATGAAATACTTACCGTAAAGAACAGAATGTTGGGCTTCCCTGGTGGCGCAGTGGTTGAGAATCTGCCCGCTAATGCAGGGGACACGGGTTCGAGCCCTGGTCTGGGAGGATCCCACATGCCGCGGAGCAACTAGGCCCCTGACCACAACTACTGAGCCTGCGCGTGTGGAGCCTGTGCTCCGCAACAAGAGAGGCCGCGATAGTGAGAGGCCCGCGCACCGCGATGAAGAGTGGCCCCCGCTTGCCACAACTAGAGAAAGCCCTCCCACAGAAACAAAGACCTAACACAGCAAAATTAATTAATTAATTAATAAACTCCTACCCCCAACATCTAAAAAAAAAAAACAGAATGTAAATGTTAGCAATCTTGACAACATCAAAGTAAGGACAGAGCCATCAGAGGCTAAGAAGTAAAGCAAAGGGATGAGAGAAAAAGAATAGTTTAGGGATGGTAATTTCTCTCATCTTACATAATGCAGAATGAGAAGTTTTCTTTTTTAATTGATGAAAGATAAGTAGAAGTTTTATATATTTTTGATTGATATAAATGAAAAATAGAACATGGGTATATATATTCTTTTATTATTCATATATATGGTATAGTATTGAATATATATTTAGGAGGAGAGGGTGAAGGGAGAAAAGGTGAGAAATAGTACGTATAAGCCAAATTCCTCTTCCTTCATAAATGGGAGTAAATAGATATTGTCTAAACTTATAAATTAATAAAGAGAACTGTAAGTACATTCTTTAGAATTATGGTGATAATCGCAAGAACCAAAACCAGAAACATATAAAAGAAGCTTACCTCTTGGGAATATGCTGGGTGTATGGGAAGTCTCAGTTGGAAAATATTTCTTTTTATTTTGTTTTATACCATTCTATACATGAGTATGTTTTATTAAAAACAAAAGCATAAGTTAAGCAGCTCCCACTTTCACTACCCTCAGGATAAAATCCATACTTCCAAGGTTCTTGACAGTCTAATTCCAAATGACCTTTTCAAGCTTGTCTCCCAGAATTCATGTATCTGATCGTCTCAGTTTTTCCTGAATGTCCCCTGCTCTCTCACACCTTCATGCATGTCTTTTGTACACAATTATCTTTCTGTCTTAAGGTAGAAGCTAGAGATCTTCTTTGCCGGGGAAATTTCTATTCATCGTTTAAGAATGAGATCAGCAAGGGGACTTCCCTAGTGGTCCAGTGGCTAAGACTCCATGCTCCTAATGCAGGGGGCATGGGTTCGATCCCCGGTCAGGGAACTAGATCCCACATGCTGCAACTAAATATCCCGCACGTGGCAATAAAGATCCCTGTTGTGCCACAACTAAGACCCTGCGCAGCTAAATAAATAATTTTTTAAAAAATAGAGTTTTAATTTCAAAAAAAAAAGTAAAAGAATAAGATCAGCAAGAAATCATTTAAAAAGGAGAAATTAGACTATGTAAAAATTTAGGACACTATAAACAAACTTTAAAGATAAATACAAATTGGGAAATGAAATATTCGCAGCAGTTGGAGAGCAGTAAAGAAAGTAGTTAGAGCATGGACTCCAGCGCCAAAATGCCTACTAACTGGCTCTACCACCTAACAGCAGCAAGGTGTTGGGCAAGCTATTTAACTTTCATATGCCTCAGTTTCTTCATCTGTAAAATAGCAATAATAATAGTACTGACTCTACAGGATGTTTTTGAGGAAGAAATTAGTACATGTAAAGTACTTAGAACCTGGCTTATACTAGGTGGCATATAAGTTTTAGATATTATTGTATTGTTGAGGATTTTAAAGAGCACTTAAAATCAATAAGAAAACAATATGTTGGCATCCACTAGAAAAGGGGTTGTAGATATGAAGAGTCAATTCACAAAAGAAGAAATACTAATGGGCAATAATTGCTCAAGTTTACCATTGATAAAAAGCAATGGAATTTAAAACAAATGAGACTTCTTTCAAGTATCAGTTTGGCAGAGAGTTAAGTGTTTGATAGTGCTTAGTTCTGACAGGGGTATGGGGAAAATGGACACGCTCCCAAATGTGAGGACAAGGGAGGGGAGTGGCTGGGATAAATTGATAAAATGTTTCAGGAGACCAATGTGGCAATCTTAATCAAAATTAAAGATACCTACAGTTGAACTTCTAACAACATTGGTTCAGACTGCATGGGTCCACTTATACTCGGATGTTTTTCAATGAATACATACAATAATATTAAACGATCTGCCCTTGGTTGAACCCTTGGATGTGAAACCACTGATACGCAGAAACTGTGGATATGGAGGGCCAGCTATAAGTTATACATGGATTTTTGACTGTGAAAAGAGTTGGTGTCCCTCACCCCCATCTTGTTCAAGGGTCAACTGTAATATATTTTTGACCCAGTCATTCTAATTTTATGAATTTCTCCTAAATAAATAATTAAGTTTGCAAGACTATCTTTTTTGTTTGTTTGTTTAGAAAAGTAAACAATTAGAAAAAACCTAAATGTCCATCAACAGGAGTCCATTAAATAAATTAGGATTCACCCATACAATAGAATACTATGCATTTATCAAAAATGGATAAAGTTGAGCCATATTTATTGACATACAAAGATATCCATGATGTGTTAGGACTTTTTCTTTTAAATCTAGCATTTGGAGGGCTTATTCTCCAATAGGCAATTAATTTGCAATGTTTTGTTTAACTCTCATCACAACTCTGTAAGGTATATCATGTTATTAGATCAGTATTATAAATAAGGAAACAAAAGTTCAGAGCCGGGCTTCCCTGGTGGCGCAGTGGTTGAGAGTCCGCCTGCCGATGCAGGGGACGTGGGTTCGTGCCCTGGTCCGGGAAGATCCCACATGCCACGGAGCGACTGGGCCCGTGAGCCATGGCCGCTGAGCCTGCGCGTCCGGAGCCTGTGCTCCTCAACGGGAGAGGCCACAGCAGTGAGAGGCCCGCGTACCAGAAAAAAAAAAAAAAAAAGTTCAGAGCCATTTGGTGACTTACCAAGGTCACAACTCAAACCCAGGCCCACTGATTCTGAAGCCCACGTTCTTGATGTGAATGTGTAATGCATATAGGTTATAGGCCAGTTCATACACTATGAGCCCATTTATTATGTTTTATATAATAAATATATGTTGTGATTTTATGTGTCAACTTGACTGGGCCACAGTGTGCCCAGATATTTGGCCAAACATTATTTTGGATGTGTCTGTGAAAGTATTTCTGGATCAAATTAACATTTAAATTAGTAGACTGAGTAAAGCAGATTGCCCTCCCTAATGTGAGTGGATCTCATCCAGTCAGTTGAAGACCTGAACAGAACAAAAAGACTGAGTAAGAGGAAGTTCATTTTGCCTGCAGCCTTGAGCTGGGACATTGGTCTTTTCTTGCCTTTGGACTCAAACTGAAACGCCAGCTCTCCTGCTGGTCTCCAGCCTGCCAGCTTTTGGACTGGAACTTACACTGTCAGCTCTCCTGGCTCTCAGGCCTTTGGACTTGGACTGGAACTATACCATCAGCTCTCCTGGGTCTCCAGCTTGCCAACTGCAGATCTTAGGACCTATAATCACATGAGCCAATGCCTTATTCCCCCCCCCTCTCTCATATATATATTATATAGATAGATGATATAGATATAGATATATAGATATACATGCACACTATTGGTTCTGTTTCTCTGGAGAACCCTGACTAATACATATGTAATAACACATTTTTAAGACACAGGAGTGTTGGATGGATATATACCAAACTGTTAACAGTTGTTTCTTCTGGGGGCCAGAAGCATGGGATAGACTTTCACTTATTTATTTATTTATTTATTTATTTTATTTATTTATTTTTATTATTTTTTTTTTGCGGTACGCGGGCCTCTCGCTGTTGTGGCCTCTCCCGTTGCGGACCACAGGCTCCGGACGCGCAGGCTCAGCGGCCACGGCTCACAGGCCCAGCCGCTCCGCGGCATGTGGGATCTTCCCGGACCGGGGCACGAACCCACGTCCCCTGCATCGGCAGGTGGACTCTCAACCACTGTGCCACCAGGGAAGCCCCTAGACTTTCACTTTATATTTTATCATTCTGTGGTCTTTAAATTTTTCACAACTAGCAAGAATAGCATTTAAAATTAAAAGTATATAATTATATTCTGAAAGTAAAGTTAAAAATGGCTCCTCCTCCTCTCTGTGATGTCTCCCAACCCTGTTTCCCTTCAATCAGGGGGAAGAACATGCCTGACATTTTACATTTACATATATTATAAAATTTAGAGTATCTCTTCATCATTGAATGGGCCTTAGGCTGAGTCCTACTTTAGGAATCCTGTTTCATTCATCTTCCTGGTCCCCTTTCACTGAGGAGAATAAAATGGGAAGTTCCTCAAAGGGATTTGGTTTGCGCTGGACAGGGCAACCTAACCTGAGGGATGAGGTATATATCAACTCACCTTTGCCTGTGCTCTCCTTTTCTTTGTTTTCCTTGAAAGGCTTTACTGCTCCCTGTTAGGGGCCATTCCCTTTTGATTTAGCCTCCTTTTATGTCTGAGGCTTAGTTATATAATCATAGCGAAGTTCTTTATTTTCTCCAAATTTCCTATGTAGGGCTTTTCTTTTGGTGCTGGTCATTGGGTAGTCACTTAATGTTCTGAGCTGTATCACTACAGAATGGGAGAATCTAGATCCAGGGGAAAATTTTAAAGAAAAATTTGGACAATGATATCAAGGATCCACAGCCCAAAGGAAACCCCTGTGTATAAGCACCTCCAAACTGGGGGCAAGGGCTGGATTTATATGCTTCTCCTTTTTCTCCTTACTGCCATGGGAAGATCTAGAAAAAACCCCAATCTTGTATTCTGATCTCCCTCATGCTGACCATATATGACTCTCATTTTCCCCAGTGTATATTAAATAAGAGTATATGCTTGTGTGGTTGTGCAGAATATAAAAGTAGTAACTCCAAAACTTTGTTTTGTTGTTAAAATGGCCAAGAGCTGAACTAAACCTACCTGATCTATGTTCTCAGATTATCCAAAGCAATAAGCTAGAGTGGGCGACTGGATAAGAACTCTATGCAGAGTACTACACTATTTTTCCTGCACTTGCACAAACCTGAGAGCAAGTACCTCCTTAAAACTTGCACCCTAGACATTTTGCTTATCTCACCCTTAGTCCTAACCCTGGGTCCTGCCATCTCTAGCTTCCCTGGGTCACAGCAATGGGAGAGGATCCCAGCAGTGATAAATCTTTCCCACTCCCAGCGCCAAGCCCACAGTGGTTCCTCATTAATAAAAATATATTTAATTCATGAGAAGTCTTCAATAAAGTCCTCCAATAAATGAAAGAAAACAGAAGAGGTAAGACCTAAGCCAGAAGCAGCACAAGTGGAAAGGACCTGGAGTTTTCATTGAGAATAAGTTTAATTTCCATAAATAGGGTACCTACTAAAGTTATTCATGTGATTTTAGGCTGCCATTTTAGATGCTTATTATCTATCATAAAGAAAGCAGTAATCCCACCTTTTTCTGCCCTGGTTAAGAAACTACCTGGAGTGAATTCAGCAGCAAGATATTTCTAATTATATTCTATGAGAAAAGGTTAAAAAGCTGATAATGTTTCGTCTGAAAAAGAAATGACTCAGGGACTCCATAATAATTGTTTTCAAATATTCGAATGGCTGCCATCTGTAAAGGAAGCAGGCTTGTTCTGTACGGTTGCAAGGGTTAGCGCCAAAACCAGTGGGTGGCAGCTGCAGAGAAACAGATCTTGGCTTGTTATAAACCCTGGTGCCCAGATTATTATTGTTACAAATAATCACTCTTGGTTTAGTATGTAAAATAATTGGATTTTTTTTTACCACAGTAAACCAGATTGTAATCATACCCTGCATACAAGCTCTACTGGAACAGAATAATGCTAACAGGCTGGTCAACAAAAACATTAGATGGATGGCAGATTTGGGAAGCTTCCATGTCTCCTTCCTTCCATCTCTTTCCCCTCTTACTCACTTGGCTTTTCTTTAAATTCATCTTATATGAAGTTTTCCCAGGTGGGCTTTCTTCCCAGGGAATTCCCTGGCAGTCCAGTGGTTGGGACTCAGCGCTTTCACTGCCGTGGCCTGGCTTCAGTCCCTGGTCAGGGAATTAAGATCCTGTAAGCTGCATGGCACAGCCAAACAAAAACCAAAAAACCTCTTCTTGGAACCCATCCCATACTCTCTTCATCCCTCCCTCTCCAAAAGTCCAGCTCCCCAGTAGCCTTCATTTTATCCCAGCTACCTGCTCTCAAAATCATAAGGACCATATGCTGATTTTGTCACATGGACCAGACCCCTTGTCCATCTCTATCTATCTCATCTCCTTCCCCTTCATTTATATTTTTGATTTAATACCCACATATTCACCTCTAATCTCCCTAAGGTCAAGAAGCTAAAATGGAGAACAACTGATGCCCATATAGATACTCCCCATTTCTGAGATTCTGTGATTCTAAGACAAGGTTGGGGTATAAATGAACATGTTGTACTTGAAGGACGGTGATATTTGCAAGATACAGGAGTTGTATTAGGGAATAGTAAGAGTCATATTAGAAAGTTGCGAATGCCAGAGGGAGAATGAGAACTCTCCGAAAACCGTGTAGGTTTCTTGTAATAAGAAAACGATATGTTCAAACTGAGGTTCTAGTCATTAAATTACAAGGTGGAGTGTAGATTGGTAGAAGAAGGTTTAGAATAGAGGCAGGAACTAATTAGAAGAGGCTCTGGTAGTCCAAGAATAAGATCATGAAAGTATGGACAATGGCAGCAGCTGTGGGAATAAAAACAAAGACTTGAACTGGAGAGGCATGTTAGAATTTTGACGAACAATGTACCAGACATTATTGTTTTATCTGTCCAGAAAAATATATCCATTCTTTTCGAGGAGCTGCTCATCTCCCACTCCAGCCGTATGATTCAGAGTGGACTGAGATGCCGCCAAGAGATCGCTCCCCATAGAACTCCTACTGCGGGGAGCACAACTGACTAAGGGACCCAGCTGCTGCACTTTGAAACACATCTCCAAATTTGCATGGAGGCCACGCCTCCTGCAGGCTGCCCCTGCCAATCACTGAGTATGACAGGAATACCAAGGCAGATCAGTTCCTGAGAGACAAGGGTCTCCTATTTCAGCCAACTTCCCTTGGCTCAAGAACTACCCAGTAGCTTTGCTGGGTCCATAGTCTGCACAGCAATCTAGGCCAACTACTTTCTCTCCTTCACTCAGGGTCAGACTGCATCATAGTCTGATGTCTTCCCAGCCCTGACCAGCTCCCTCCCTTTCACACAGACATTTCCTCGAATAAAGTCCTTATATTTTAATTCCATTCTGACATCTGCTTCTTAGAGGACACAGACTACTGCAACTGCCAATCCCAAATATAGTACAACATCCACTAGCCACAGTGATTGGTCCAAGGAATAAGCATGTGACTCAAGCTGGACAAATAAGAATGCCTCCCTGAGACTGGCTGAATTTAAAATGGAGACCATACTCAGTTTTTCTTTATGCACTTTGAGCTGTAGGCTGTGACATCATCTTTTACTGGTGTCCCAGCCTTGTGAAAAATACTCAGAAAGTATAGTCATCATCCAGATAGAAAGAGCACATTCTAGTGGCACCAGTTTGCTGGTCCCAATTCCAGAGGTTCCTAGACCTGTTCTAGTGCCTGCACTTCTTTCTTCGGTTCTGTGAACAACCCCTGGATCCTTCCAGAAAATTCCCTTTTTTCCTTAAGCTAGGTGGAGTTTCAATTCCATTAGCTCTCATCCAATTCAAACTCCATCATTTTCAACCAAAAAAATATATACATATATTTTTTAAAAGATATAGGATTAAGTACGGAAAAAAGCAAAATTAGTTCTAATTTATTAATGTTATAAGCATAAGAGACCAAATTAATGGTATTATTCATAGAAATATGAGGACTAGAAACATTTTATGGGAGATGATCGAGTCACAAGAGGATACCCAAATAAAAATGTATTGTAGGGTATTGAGGTTAGTAAAAGATTGGAACCTTAGTGAGGGGTCTCAGGCATGAGAGGTAGGTAAAGCATAGACTTACTACTTGAAACTAGGAGGTAAAATCAGTTTACCAAGATGGTACATTGGGCTTTTACAATGTAATGAGATGATCGCTTCCTCTATTTTTTATTTTGTATATATTTTACATAATCTATATGAAATTGTTAATAACAACATATTCTTCATTAATGTAATTTGGCAATTAGTTCAAATTAACTATCTTTTATTTGTTTTAACAAAGGTTAAACAAGGTTAAGGCCAAAATAATAAACAACACAAACAATAGAATTTACCATAAATATTTCTGGCTGTAATTGCTTTAAATAACAATTTCATATATCTAAAAGAATGTGAGCGAGGATCAAGAATAAACTATCCTACTGATGTGTCTTTACAACTTTAAAAAAAATAACTAAGAAAAGGAGAGATTTGAATGCTAACTCATTCTAAAGCTAAGTCAAAAATGGATTAAGTTTTTAAAATTTTTCCGTCGTGAATCCTATTTCTGAGTCACACGATAGCATATTTTGCACTTTCCTTAAAAATTTTAAGTCCAAAGTCATTGTTATAACAGTGATACATTTGAGGACACAGAGGATTTAAAAATATATGACTTCTCTTTAAGAGATAAGAAACCTCTTTCCCAGAAAATTGATTAGGCCAGTAGGTGATGAGGTGGCTGTGATAATTATGATATTGTGCCATGCCCTCAATGATCTGAATTCTCAATTTGAAGTTTTCACAAAGAACATTTGGCAGCAACCTCAAAACTTTTGCCAAGAAAAGTTGACTCTGTTGGCCATCCAAACTAGCGAGTTAAGCAAAATGTCCCCCAACAGGGTATTAAATACCCAAGTTTCTTTAAAATACCTGCTTTAATGAATTCATGTATTTTCTTGACTCCTGAAATAAAATCAGATTTTTTGTTTTTGTGTAGCATAGCATAAAGAAGGCCTTCTCTATGTTTGTTTCTTAAACCGTGGTTCTTTTTTTTTTTTTTTTACATCTTTATTGGAGTATAATTGCTTTACAATGGTGTGTTAGTTTCTGCTTTATAACAAAATGAATCAGTTATACATATACATATGTTCCCATATCTCTTCCCTCTTGCGTCTCCCTCCCTCCCACCCTCCCTATCCCACCCCTCCAGGCGGTCACAAAGCACCGAGCTGATATCCCTGTGCTATGCGGCTGCTTCCCACTAGCTATCTACCTTACGTTTGGTAGTGTATATATGTCCATGCCTCTCTCTCGCTTTGTCACAGCTTACCCTTCCCCCTCCCCATATCCTCAAGTCCATTCTCTAGTAGGTCTGTGGCTTTATTCCTGTCTTATCCCTAGGTTCTTCATGACTTTTTTTTTTCTTAAATTCCATATATATGTGGTAGCATATGGTATTTGTCTTTCTCTTTCTGACTTACTTCACTCTGTATGACAGACTCTAGGTCTATCCACCCCATTACAAATAGCTCAATTTCGTTTCTTTTTATGGCTGAGTAATATTCCTTTGTATATATGTGCCACATCTTCTTTATCCATTCATCCGATGATGGACACTTAGGTTGTTTCCATCTCCGGGCTATTGTAAATAGAGCTGCAATGAACATTTTGGTACATGACTCTTTTTGAATTATGGTTTTCTCAGGGTATATGCCCAGTAGTGGGATTGCTGGGTCATATGGTAGTTCTACTTGTAGTTTTTTAAGGAACCTCCATACTGTTCTCCATAGTGGCTGTACCAATTCACATTCCCACCAGCAGTGCAAGAGTGTTCCCTTTTCTCAAACCCTGGTTCTTAATATTGTAAGAGTATCACCTGAGACTTGTTAGAAACACAGACTCCCAGGCTCCATCTCACACCAAATGCATCAGAACCTTTGGAGGTACAGCCTGAGAATCCATATTTTTTAAAGTAAGTGATTCTCATGAAAAGCAAATCTTTACTCCATAAGGATTGATTTTAAATACAGAATATTTTCCCCTCTCTAGATGATTTTAAGTTCAGGAATATAACATATACTGAAGTTTTTCAACTTTAAAAAGTATTGAAGAATACTTTATGTCTCAGGAAGAAAGACTAGAGAAACAAATCTTTTGGGATATCTTCCTATTCCATGACACATCTCCCCTTCTCTGAGAACAGTCTTCCCAGCTACCAGTGGTGAGACCCTGGGAGTCATGTTTGTGTAGTATACCTTAATCTTTGGTCATGATTGATTGGTCCAGGGGTAATACCTAACCCAGATGCACCAATCAATCCCAGTCAACCTCTTTCTCTCATTTGAACTGAGAAAGTAAAAGAACATAATAATTGGGAGCTATCACCTAAAGGCTTAGAATGAAGTTCACTAACTCTTGACACCAAGGTCCCCAGAGCTGCCCTGTTCCCAGCCTTAATTCAAGTCTGACATAAAAGAAGATATTTCAACTGTGAAACAAGAACAGGACAAAATGGAACATTTAGAGTACATGAAAAAAGATTTTTGATATTAAAAATAATATAAATTAAATTTCAATATAAGGGTTGAAGGATACACTTGAAGACATCTCCAGAAAGTTGAGTAAATTGACAAAGATATAAAAAATAGGGAAAACAACATAAGTGGACACAGAAGTTCCAATATTCAAATAAATGGAGTTTCAGAAAAATAGAAGAGAAAAAATCATCAAAGAAAAAAATCTAGGAAACTTCCCATATCTGAAGGACATGATTTTACAGATTGAAAGGGCACTCTGAGTGCCCAGGAAAATTAATGAAAAGAGACCCACATGAAAACACATCTCATGAATGTGTGGAACGTTGAGGACAGCAAGAAGATCAGAAAACAGGTGTATCACAAGGATAAATGTAGAACAATCTGATGCATAATAGTTGCTCAATAAATTGAATCAGGCTGGCTTTAGACTTTTAAGCAACACCACCATAAACTAAAAGGAATTAAAGCAATGCCTTTGGAATGCTGCGGCAAAATATTTCCTAAGCCTCTATATTCAACCAAGTTATAAATAAAGTGGAAAAGTAGAATAAAGACATTTTCAGACCTCTATGATCTCAAAAAAATCTTAGCTCCTATGCACCTTTTCTCAAATAATTATTTGAGAAAGTTCTCCAACATAGTAGTGAAAGAAACCAAAGAAGAGGAAGATACAGATTATAGGAAACAGGAGCTCTAACATGTGAGAGAAACTCTTGGGATCCCAAGAGGACATTTGGACAATCATAGAAGGCAATGAGTTCTAGTGGGCAAGTCAGAAGACAGTAAGAGAGAGACTTCTTCATGAAGATGAATTTGATAGAACACTTGAGGTGCCTGAAGATCTTGAAAGGGTATTTAGACACTTGGGCTTCAATTAGTGATGGGTACATAGAAAACAAAGAATTTTTTTTAAAGCAAAAACAAGACAGTGATCAACTTCAATTTGCAGGAAGGGAAATGTAGTCATCGTTTACTATATTGCTTAGCTCTGAATAGCAATCATTTCATCATCACAATGTAAACACTGATATTGATCTAGCCAAAGTATAATACAACATCCTTGCAGTATAAAAACTTTGGAAAGTGTGCATATGTGTGGTAAGAGTAGGGAAGGGAATGAGAGCTAAACCCTTATCTTCTCCAGTGGGATAAATAATAACCAAAATGGAAAAATTGAGTAGTAAAAATACAATATGTTATTTAGAGATATGTAGATATACAAAAATAATCAGGTAAACAAGGGGAAATTGTTGCCTATTAGGAGGAAGAAAATGGTGGGAGAGAACCAGGAGGATGCTGGGTTTTATTACAAACCTTGTAGGAATATTTTGATTTTTAAATTATGTGCACATAAAACTTGGATTCTTTTTTTTTAAACATCTTTATTGGAGCATAATTGGTTTACAATGTTGTGTTAGTTCCTGCTGTATAACAAAGTGAATCAGCTATATGTATACATATATGGATTCAAAGAAAAAAGTGAAAAGAAATAAGAAAGGATATATTCACTTAAATCAGAAACACAAGCTGGAAAGGTCTCACAATCGGTGTGTCACTTTGGGTTCTCTGGGAAGCAAATGCCAAGGTAGAGTTAGAAGTGCAAGAGATTTATGGAAAGAGAAAGGGGAAAGGGAATAGGAGTAGGAGTAGAAAGCCTCAGACACAATGCAGGTCTGATCTCTGTTAAAGAAGGGGAAGGGGGCTTCCTTGGTGGCGCAGTGGTTAGGAATCTGCCTGCTAATGCAGGGGACACGGGTTCGAGCCTTGGTCCGGGAAGATCCCACATGCCACGGAGCAGCTAAGCCCGTGCACCACAACTACTGAGCCTGCGCTCTAGAGCCCGTGCTCCACAAGAGAAGCCACCACAATGAGAAGCTCGCGCACTGCAGTGAAGAGTAGCCCCTGCTCACCACAACTAGAGAAGGCCCTCGCACAGCAATGAAGACCCAATGCAGCCAAAAACCAATCAATCAATCAAAATTTATTTAAAAAAAGAAGGGGAAGGAAGGATATTGGGTAGAAAGAGCATCAGACTTGTGAGTCAACTCTGAGGAAGTTTCAGCCAGTCCAATGGCGAGCTCCAGAGCAAAGATGGCCTCTTGGAGGAATTCCCCTTTGATCAGAAGTGGCCAGACCCTAGTCTCTCTACCACATTCAATCTTTAGCTCAGTCTCTTCCTAGAGAGAGCATATCCTTGCCTCGAGCACTGCAACATATCTTTCAGCATCTCCATGGTTCATCATATAGGGCTTCCTTCCTGAGAAGAAACTTAGATTAGTGGGATGAACTACAGCACTCATCTCTACAGTTGACTGAGGGTTGCAACTCATCATCTTCCTCTCATCACCTTCCTCTTCCACTATCCATTCTAAATTTCACACACACTGAGCTATCGCTTCTGGAGGTCTTGGCAGGTTATAGGATGGTTGTAGCCAAACACATGTCTCTGAGGAGTCTGAGCCCCTGACTCCTTTATCAGGTCAGAGTTACTGCACTTTTCCATTCACAGTATCTAGTTCCCCGACCAGGGCTCAAACCCAGGCCTCCTGCATTGGGAGCACAGAGCCTTACCCACTGGACCATCAGGGAAGTTCCCTCTTGCTTTCTTTTGATTTCACCCCTTTTTGGCTTCTCATTTATTGTCCCTAGGGATGCCATCTTCACTTAATTATCTCCACAGCTGCCTTGTAGATTAAGTTCTCCTTAGGGATCTCTCCAAATTTACCCTCATAATCATAATTGTTTTCTCCCGGATTCTGGTAGTCAGGGGTCACCAACTGGCCTCCATTGCTTCATAACCCCATCATCATTGCTACTGATGAGCCCAACTCTGTGATTGCATTTCCTACCATCAGCCCTGGCCTACAGAGAAGAGCAAATACTTCTTGGCAATGCTGGTGCCCGTCTCATGAGCACATTCCTGATAGGTTGATAAATGACGTGACTTCTAGGCCCTCCTGTGGAACATAATCCTCTGGTGGGTCTTCTTACTTCACATAATATATATATGCCAACATGCCCATTTCCCTGATACTTTAAATGCCTTCTGTCACCGTCTCCCATGGCCACTTAGGCATCTCAGCTCCACTAAGTATGAGCCATCACTTTCTCCAGGTTTCTAAGAACCACCCCTTCTTCCATTTAGAAGTGTCCTCAGGTTAATGAAATCCTGCTTATCTAATCTTACTTTCTGGTTTCTTTGATCAAGCACCCCAGATCCTGCCAGTATATGCGAGCTAATTCTTGCAGCTTCTTTGGGTACAACCTCTTTGCTCCCTTTTCAGGTACAGTATGTACCCAGCTGGGCGTGCTAGGAAATGAGCCTAGTGATTAAGCTAGCATCCAGAAGAGGAAGAGGGAGTAGCTCTTTGGAGGGCTTCTGTTGCCTTGTTGAGGCAAAGGCTCTGCACTATCTTCCCACATGGGGCACATGCTAGCTCCTAAGAGCTGGGGTGGGTCACTTTAGCAAGACAAGCCACCTCTCGGTTCTCTTTATGAGTTTTTTCTGATAATTTTCTCTAGAATATTGATATTTCTAAAAGTTCTTCCCATGAACTCACTTGACAACAAACTTTTCTAAAGAAAGAAAAAAAATTCTTAAAAACACCATGAGGGGGGACTTCTCTGGTGGTCCAATAGTTAAGACTCTGTACTTCCACTGCAAGGGGGCACGGGTTGGATCCCTGGTTGGGAAACTAAGATCCATATGTGACATGGTGTGGCAAAAAAAAAAAAAAAAAGAAAAGAAAAGAAAAAAGAAACCACACCACGAGGATAAGAGGAGAGGAAATATTTGGGAGCAATACATTATAAAGGTATGTTCCTGTTGATAAAGATTTTTCTAATTACCTCAGTACTCTACTACCTGTTGTTATCATGTACCACAGTTGACTAATTAAGACACTCTTTTGGATTTTTTTTTTAGCAATTTATACTATGACTGCAAGAAAAACAAAGTACATTAACAGCAAATGTTCCCTCTTCTCCTCATTCTGCTTTCACAGCTCTCCAGCAAACATGCATATAAATAAAAGACCTACAAATAAGATGTTTTGCCATAGAAATAATGAACCCAAAACTACACTACTGTGTAGTCACAGGGGATTTTGATGATCTGTCTTCCAAATGTGTGCAGGTGTATTCTAAGATAAGGAGAAAATAATAGAAAAGCTTCACATCATACTCATTGGCCCTATATCCCTTGTCCCTAAATTCGACTTTGCTTTGCAATGCAAAGTCATTATATCATTAGCCCTGCTATGGACAACCAAAGTCATTATATCATCAGCCCTGCTATTGACAACCAGAATAACCGTGAGTCATCATCCCTCCTGTTAGTCATGGTCCTTCCACTAGCGTAATCCCTGAGCCTTGTAGGGATATGCTCTGAAATTTTATTTCTTAGTTAAGTATAATAATAGCTATCATTTATCAAGCACCTAATATATATTACATCATTTAACTCCCAACGCCACATAGATATTATTATACCCATTATACTCATAAGGAAATGGAGGATCAGAAAAATAATTTACTTTCTCAAAGATACTCAGCTAACAGGTAGCAATCTAACTGACCAAAAAAGCATATGCTCTTGATTTTATCAGAATATTGCTGCATATTATAAATGCTGCCAAAATAATCCAGCCTGGTCATTTCTTCCATGGGTTTCTTCCTGATGGGAATTAACCATCTCCAGACCTGCTATGAATCAATTATGGCTTCTTCTTTTTCCTTTACTATCTCTTAAGCACACACAGATAAAGAATAAAGAGATGGGAAAAGAACAATGATAAATAGTGATGGCTCAAAGTTTCACCTGATAAATGCCCATATTGCATAGAGCAACATGTATGTAACATATTGTTGGACATATAACATATGGGACTGTACTACATTTGCCATTAACAGCCCAAAGGAGGTGAGAGCAAAGCTGTACTGGCATAAGAAAGTGACTCCACGTGGTAATTTGAATCCAAAGGAACAAATGAAGAGAACCAGAAATTATAAATACGAAGGTTAATATAACAAAAGCTATAAATATATACTTTCCTTTTTTATCTTAGCTTCTTGAAAAAGCAAAATTATGTAAAGTAATAACTATAACTTTATGTTTAAAAAACATAAAATTATGTAAAGTAATAGCTATAACAATGTATTGCTGGGTTTATAACATTTATTGATATAATATAGATGTATAATAATACCACAAAAAGGGAGGAAAGAGAATAGAGTTATAGAGGATAACATTTCTATATCTCATTGAAATTGTTAGTATAAATTTGAAGCTGTTAAGATGTATATTGTAAGCCCTAGAGCAACCACTAAAAAACCCCTCAAAACAGTGTGGTGAAAATAAGTGAAATAAGCCAGACACAAGAGGACAAATATTGTATGATTTCACTTATATGAGCCAAAAATAGTACCAAAAATAGTCATGTACATAGAGATAGAATAGTGGTTTCCAGGGGCTGGGGGAGAGGCGAAGTTATTGTTCATAGGTACAATGTTTCCGTTTGGAGTAATGAAAAGTTCTGGAAGTTGAGCATTATGATGGTTCTACAACAACGTGAATGTACTTCATGCCACTGAATTGACCTAAAAATGGTTTAAATGGTCAATTTTATGTTCCGTGTACGTATTACCACAGTTTTTTAAAATAAAAAAAAAGGAATGAAGTATGAATGCATGTTATAACCTGGAAGAAACTTGAAAACATGCTAAGTGAAAGAAGCCAGTCATGAAAGACCACACATTCTATCATTCCATTCACATACAATTCCAGAATAGGGAAATGTATTTCTGAATGAGACAAAAAGTAGATGCAGTGGTTGTTAGGGCTGCAGAGGATGGGTAAGTAGGAGGATAACATATAAGGGATATGAGGTTTCTTTCTGAGGTAATGAAAATGTTCTAAAATGGACTTAGGTGAAGATTCCATATGTCTGAATATACTAAAATATATTCAATTGTACACTTTAAATTGGTGAACTTTATGGTATGTGAATTATATTTCAATAAAGCTGTTATTTTAAAAACTAGCAGTAAGACCAAAATGTCCACTAACACTGGTTCTATGTAGTACTGCACTGGGGGACCTAGGACAAATAAATAAATGGCATAAAGATTCAAGGGGAAGAAAAGACTGAACTACTCCATTAGATTGTAAGCTTCTTGAGGACTTTGTTTTATTCCTCTTTGTACCTTTGGAAGTGCCTAGAATTCAACAAAGCAAGCCTCAAACGAGTTTTTATTTAATTCAACTGAAATTGAAACCAACTTGCAGTAGATAGTCTAAGCTAGACAGTCTCTCACTTTTTTTTTTTTCTTTTTGCTGCATTGGGTCTTTGTTGCTGTGCGCGGGCTTTCTCTAGTTGCGGCAAGCAGGGGCTACTCTTCGGTGCAGTGCGCGGGCTTCTCATTGCGGTGGCTTCTCTTGTTGCGGAGCTCGGGCTCTAGGCACACGAGTTTCAGTAGTTGCAGCACACAGGCTCAGTAGTTGCAGCATGCGGGCTCAGTAGTTGTGGTGCACGGGCTTAGCTGCTCCACAGCATGTGGGATCTTCCCGGACCAGGGTTGGAACCCATGTCCCCTGCATTGGCAGGCAGATCCTTAACCACTGCGCCACCAGGGAAGCCCCAGTATCTTGCTTTTAACATGAATCTGTAGCCAAAGATTACCAGATATTTGAGTAACAAATACCTCCAAGATAAGAGGGAGACCTGAAGGAACAGAGAAAAGGAACTCTGAAGAAATATAATGCAGAAAGCAGAGGTTTTTCTGTTTTTTGTTTTTAATTCTTACAATTAACATCTCAGAGAGGAAAGAGCAGTATTTTATTCATGGAAAAAATAATAGATTCCTATTTAAAAAGTAGACCCAGGGACTTCCCTCGTGGCGCAGTGGTTGAGAATCCGCCTGCCAATGCAGGGGACACAGGTTTGATGCCTGGTCCAGGAAGGTCCCACATGCCACGGAACAACTAAGCCCGTGCGCCACAACTACTGTGCCTGCGCTCTAGAGCCCATGAGCCACAACTACTGAGCCCGCGTGCTGCAACTACTGAAGCCCGTGCGCCTAGAGCTTGTACTCTACAACAAGAGAAGCCACTGCAATAAGAAGCCTGCGCACTGCAATGAAGAGTAGTCCCCACTCACCACAACTAGAGAAAGACCATATGCAGCAACGAAGACCCAACACAGCCAAATATTAAAAAAAAAAGAACTCAATGACCGGATGTGTCGATTTCTATGGAGGACAAAAGAAGGGAGAAATCTTGAAACAGGTGACCTATTCAAATAGTCACATTATTTAAGTGGAAATGCCCATGTCTCCTCATGAAAACCTTGTAGTGCTTTGTGCCAGCATAAAGAGATAACTCCAGTAATCAAAGAAATGCTTATGAAGCCAATGTTGAGGTACTATTTTAATTTTACTGAACCACCAGTTATTCACTCAACAACCTACTTTTGCTAAATGTCATCAAGGTTGTCATGAATTTGGTATATATATGTATGCTGCTGGTGGCATGGTAAAATTAATACAGCCCATTTGAAAAACAATATAAGATAGTTATCAAAAATAGTTTAAATGCTTATTGCTGTTGACTCAGTAATTTAAAAATTGAAACTCATAGAAAGAAGTTAGGAATGCACAGGGTACCTCTATAGCCTTAGATGATAATCTTAAGGGCAGCTACTACTGATGCCATGAATTGTCCTTTGGCAATGAAATTGGTTTGACCCACAATACCATGTTTGATGTGCTCTTATTCTTACTTTTGACTCAGAGCCCTGAAAAGGAACCAATAGACAGTTTGTTAAGCAGTTACATAACCAGTCTCAAACACAAGGCACCCTTCCTCCAGCTCCTTGTCTACATGGTTAACCATTGTCCTATAATTTATAAGTGTATAGGTTCTCTCAGTTAAATTATATGCTCTCCCAGAAACATCACGATGTATCTGCTTTTTAAAAATCCCTGGATGGACGATTGGTTTAAGAAGATGTGGTAGGCAGTTCCCTGGCGGTCCAGGGGTTAGGACTCTGCGCTTTCACTGCTGGGGCCCAGGTTTGATCCCTGGTCAGGGAACCAAGATCCCACAAGCCACACAGCATGGCCAAAAAAAAAAAAAAAAAGAGGAAGATGTGGTAGAGATTATACAATGGAATATTACTCAGCCATAAAAAAGAATGAAATATTGCCATTTGCAGCAACATGGATGGACCTAGAGATTATCATACTAAGTGAAGTAAATCAGAGAAAGACAAATATTATATGATATCAATTATAAGTGGAATCTAAAAGAATAATACAAATGAATCTGAAACAGACTCACAGACACAGAAAACTATGGTTACCAAAAGGCAAAGGGAGAAGGGAATAAATTACGAGAATGGGATTAACAGATACACACTACTATATATAAAATAGACAAAGATTTACTGTATAATACAGGGAACTGTATTCAATATCTTGTAATAACCTATAATGGAAAATAATCTGAAAAAATATATATATATAACTGAATCACTTTGCTGTACATCTGAAACTAACACAATATTGTAAATCAACTATACTTCAATAAAAAATTCCCTGAAAGACTCAGGCTCCAGCCTTTCACCACTCAGTAGCATCAGGCCTCCTCTAGGTTCCTTCCTCCTTTTGCCCTGCTGTCCTTCCTTCTGCTTCTCTCTCATAGCAATGTGACTTTTTTCAGCTTACAAGACCATTGGCTTCAGCACATGGAAGCCTCTAATTCAAAACTCCATCCTGATACCTTATAACTATTCTTTTAGCTGTTGCTTACAAATCTCTTTTGACACTCGTGAAAAAGTAGGTCAGCGGAGTAGAAAGGCATGTGGTAATCATTCAGTATGGCCAAAGTATTGTCGCTGAAAAAGTTTGTTCATGAAGTTTTAAAATATTTCTCAAATTATATTGAGGATATGGTTGAAATCTGGAAAACCTACTTCTCTCTTCAGACTTGCCTCAAATTCACACTCTCTTAGTCCTGACACCCTGTCCTCTTCAGACTGTGAGAGAGGCACTGTCTCTTTGTTCCCTGAGTATCTATAAGATTGCACAGACCCTTATCAGAGCAGCTCTTCTTCTGAAATAATGTTGTGTTTATATGTTTTTGTTCCCCTCTATGCTATGAGCATCTCAAGGTACTGTAGGAGAGACAAAATGTTACCTCTACCCTCTCAGGGCCAGCTGAGTCTAAGAATTAAGTTGACATGACAGGTTAACAGGAGTAAAGCATACACGTTTTATTTAATATTTTTACATGTACGTGGGAGTCTTCATAGGAAAATGAAGATGCACAAAGTGGTTAGGCCTCAGTGTTTATATACTAGGTTGAACAAAGAGTAGTAATTATGGAAAAGTAACTGAAATATATGGGAAGACTAAGGAAAATAAGGGTCACTTTAACAAGGCCTGCTGGTAAAGATTTCTTTTGGCCTCAACACCCCATCTCTGGGGATAAGGATGTTCTTTCCCTTCTGGTATAGGAAGGGCATCTTTCACATGGAGTTTTTTTTTTTTTTTTTTGCGTTATGTGGGCCTCTCACTGTTGTGGCCTCTCCCGTTGCAGATGCGCAGGCTCAGTGGCCACGGCTCAGGGGCCCAGCCGCTCCGCGGCATGTGGGATCTTCCCGGACCGGGGCACGAATCTGTGTCCCCTGCAACGGCAGGTGGACTCTCAACCACTGCGCCACCAGGGAAGCCCCTCACATGGAGTTTAGTGCGGGGGTTTGGAACCAAACCTGCAGCATCTCCCAGCTCTGCCTGTATTCAACATTCATTCATTCAATTCATGTTTGTAGAGTGACTAATACGCACTGTTCATGGCGCTGGAGTTAAAGCAGTGAACAAATGACACCAGTGAACCAATCCTGCTCTCTTATGTTCTAGCTGGGGAGACAAGTGAGAAGTAAAAAAAAAGAAAGAAAAAAAAATTCCTCACCTTGATAAATGCTATGAAGAGAGGAAATCAGGGTTATTAGAGGACAGGTTTGGAGGAGACAGTGTTTGAGCCGGTGGTTAGGGAAGGCCTCTCTGAGAGACAGTCGCTGAGCCAAGACCTGAGACAAAAAGCCCCAGCCTGTGAAAACCCAAGGCAAAGCCCTGCTGGGCTGGGAGCAAGTGCAGTGGCTCAGTGGTGGGAATGAATTTGGAATGTGTGGGAACAGCAGGGGAGCCAGCATGGCTCGAACGCAGGCAAGGGGGAGAGGGTAGGAGATGAGTCTGAAGCAACAGGAAGCAGAAAGGTGTGGTCATCAGGGCCGCAGCTGAGGCCTTGGGGCGATTGCATTCTCCTCTGGGCTCTGCCACTGATTTCCTGTGTGACCTGAGGACAGTCACCCTGGGTCTCAGTTTCCTCACTGCAAGATGAGAGGCTTGGACAAGATGATGTAGCCTGCCACAGGAGAGCACTTAATGCTGTTTGTTTCCAAGGAAGAATCTTTAAAGTTCTTGGCAGCCTATGTGCTAGGCCCAGGGCTGCTCGGGTCTGATAAGGGCTCTCTGCAAGCTGGCTCCAGGTTCCCTTTCTAATAGTGATTTCGTAAAGGGTAGCCGTTAGGACTCTTTAGCTGGGCTGCTCTTCCTGTAACCAGAACACAGAAGTCTGCCCACCTCCCCAGGTCTGCTTACGTGCAACACCCTCCTGTCTTTTTTCTACCTGTTCATCTGTCATCTGTTCTTTAAGCTACAGATTAAACCCCACGCTGCTCATAAAGCCTTCTTTGATCACCCATCCTCCTTAAATCCAAGACAGCGGATTCCCTCCCTTTATGAGCAATCATGTGTTATTAGCCGTTTTCCTTTATACACATTTCAATCTTCCCAACATTATTCTAACCTCTAACCTCTTCAGGGTGGTGTATAAGTCAGGGTTAATCAGAGAAATAGAACCAATAAGGTGTGTGTATATGGTGTATGTGTGTGTGTGTGTGTGTGCACATGTGTGTGTAAAGATATTTATTTTAAAGATTTGGCCCACATGATTTGGGGGGCTGGCAAGTTTGAAATCTGCAAGGCTGGCTGGCAGGATGGAGGCCCAGGGAAGTGCTGATGTTGCAGTCTTAAGTTTGAAGACATGCTGGAGATAGAACTCTCTCTTTGCTCTTAAGGCCGTCAACTGATTGGATGAGGCCCGCCCACATTAGGGAGGATAATCTGCTTGACTCACTGTCTATTGATTTAAATGTTAATCACAGCTAAAAAAATACCTTCACAACAATGTTTAGACTAGTGCATGACCAAACAACTAGACTAGCCAAGTTGACACATGAAATTAACCATCATAGGTGAGGGTGGAGCCTTATGAATCTTCGTTTTCTTCAGTGAACTGAGCACAAATGCATTGTGTGCAGTAAATACTTGATAAAGAGATAACCAAAGGGCTCTAATTAGTGTTGCATATTCCTTCATTCCACAAACACTATGTTTAATGATCACCTACTTTCTGCCAGGTACTGTTGTAAGGGTTAGGGAAATAGCAATGAGCAAAACTGAAAGTATTGTAATTAAATCTGATTCTTTTTTGTTCATATGTATTGACATCTTGTAGACCCAGTCTGAGAGGGTTTTTATTTGTTTGTTTTAGTTTTTTTTTTAATTAGCTGATGCTGTAAAGTTCTAGAAAGTGAAACTCCTTCAACGGTTTGGTCATCAAAGCCGTCAGAGTAGGATCCTAAAATGCCTATTGAGGTTAGGTAATTTGCATAATTGTGTTAGAGTATGTGGTAGACAGAATCGTAAAAATGGCCCCTCAAGATTCTCGTCCCCTGGTTACTCAAACACTAGTCTAGGTAGTGCTGAAAAGGGATTTTGCAGATGTAATTAAAAGTCCCAAGTCAGTTGACCTTAAGATATAGAAATTATCCAGGTGGACCTTACCCAAAAGACGCATCCTTTAAAAGCAGAGAGTTTTCTCTGGCTAGCCACAAAAGAGGAAGTCAGAGATTCAAAGCATGAAGGGGATTCTAAAAACCATTGCTGGCTTGTAGAAGAAAGGGCTTATTTTCCAAGGATGGGAGGAACCCAAAGGATCTAAGACCTGCCTCCCACCAACAGCAAGGGAATGGGACCTCAGTCCTGCAACCACAGGAACCGAATCTGGCCAACAACCTAAATGAACAGATACTTCCCCAGAGCATCCCAACAAGAGCCCGTTGGCCAACACCTTGATGTTGGCCTTGTCAGACTCCACACAGAAAACCCTGGAGAGCTCACACAGACTTCTGACCTACAGAGGTGCAGGCTAATAAACAGATGTTACTTTAAGCAGATAAGTTTGTGGTACTAGGTTATGCAGCAATAGAAAACGAACACAGAGTACATAGCTAAATAGTGATACAGCCTGTTTTAAAATCTTATTTTTTAAGCGGCTGAGAAAGTAAAACTTTTTCTCATTTCAATAATCTTTGACACACATTTGCATAAAGGAAGAATGTTTTGCTATGTGGTCAGTGGTATTTATCTACTAAAATACCACAAATCTGAAACTTATCAGTTCTGCTTTGGGTGAAAAAAAGTCGACGGTTAATGTATTAAGCTATTATGCTAAAAGCAAAATAAATTAATGAGGATCCCTAAGCCATATCTACTGTCATTTGTGTAAAATATTTAGTATCATCTTTATCACATGTTATGAGAATAAGTAATAATATGGTCAAACCCCTAGTGTTAAATACCGCAAGGACTAAAGAACTTATGAAGGAAATGAATAATTTGTTAATGCTTTGGAAATGAAGGCTTTAGGCAAGCAAAGCCGAGTTTCCTGTTCTTAATAAATGTAGATGGAAGTGTTTCATGGTAATTTAATATGCCTGGAATAAACTCCCACTTTGCATCCGGCAATTTCCTCCTTTTTCATTTATTAGATATTTTTCTCTAGACTCACTCATCTCCCAAAACCTCTCAGAACCACCAACACACCCTGAAGGCAATCCAGACCCCAATACTGACTTTTGAATATAAATAGAATATGGGAGCAGGATGCCAGTCATGGTCTGGATCAAAACATCCACTGTTTAGGTGAGGAAGCTACAGCCCAGAAAAGGGCCTTGTCCAAGTCACAGGACTTTGGTGGTAAGGTTGGGGCCCAAACTAGTTTTAAGATGGTAAAGCTGCCTAGACTGATACTTGTCAGAATTAGCTTGGTTAACGTGTAGGAGCTACTTAGGCAGTTTTCAGTTTTGAATTCTGGGCCCCTAAACAAAAATTATCAGAAGAGTCTCCATCCTCCTTATGTTTGTTAACTGTGAAATGAACATACTTCCTGTGGGAGGTCATCTTTGAGGACTGTTAGATAGTATTTATGTACATGGCTTAAAATTACTGCAGAGTCCTGCAGGTTAGCTTATCTATGAAAATAAGGTTACCTTTGATATAGAACAGACAAAGAAGCAGAAAGCAATGCAGAAAGGCCCTGACCTAATAATGGAGCCAGGAGTTCTGGCCCTACAATGACCATCTTTCTCGCTCTGGGTTAGGACGGTTGGATAATACGTGTAAGGACCACTAGCCAAAAGGGGACAAGAATATCAGCTTTATTAATGGCTTGGCAAGTGTCCAATAATCTCCACAATGTGGGGAATCTATGGTGCAACTTAGACTAGAAAATCTGCTTAGAACTGGTGCCAAAGTGGGCGTCCCTCACCTCTGCCCTGGATTCTGAGCCTTGGGACAAGCAGGAGGGTCCCGGGGGTAAGCTGGACTGGAGGCTCAGGGTCTGAAGTGAACCCACTAAAGCAAGGCTGCTAGGCTGAGGCCCAGATCATTCACATCACCACAAGCAGGATAAACAGTTCTCTTTATTGCACAGACAAGGGAGAGGCCATGGGCTCTGCTTTACCTGCAGAAGGACAGATGTAGAAGCTGTGCCAGAGGACCTGCTGGGCCTATTCCTGTTTCGGAGGCCAATAACCCTGCTTGCTATCAACACTCAGGAATCCATCCTTTTTTCCTCTCTGGGGAAGAGCCAGTTGAGAGCGGAGATTTGAACAGGCGGTGGCAGTTACCTCCTCTGGGAAGAGGTGAGAATGCAGGGAGAGTACTAGGAAGTCTCCCTCCAACATAAAATGTTCACTCCTCTCTAGACAGGGTTTGAAATCAACTTTGTTTCAATATTTTAGAGAACTCTGAACCCAGAAGAATTATTGACAGAAACTTCTGAGAAATTGATAGAGCAAATAATCATTCTTCACGTTGGCCTGGCATTAAAGGTGCCTCCCCAGCAGAGCCCAGGGCAGGTAGAGAGTGGTATTTGGAGGACTCCACTCTTTCCAGGCTGTATGACCCTTGGAAAGTCCGATCCTCTTTGGATCTCATAAAATGGAGACCAGCTAATCTGTCTGCAAGAGTTGTTAGAAGGTTAATAGCCCATAGTAGACACTTAATAAATGGCATTACTAACAGCTCCTACTTTTTCCATGGGTATGGATACTAAGAGAATGAAGGGGAAAAATACATTCAAGCTAATTGGAGAAGAAAAAATTCCAACTAAAGAATAAGACTGGGCTTCCCTCTGTCCAGATTTCCAAATAAAGACTCTTAGTTGCTATCTGTAGGTCTCTCTATGTGTACATTTATGTGTGAGAATAACTGCTCTACTGTTGCTCTAATTACTCTAATGCTGAATTTTAAACATATTAAAATATTCAATATGTACCAGGTACATCGGCAAACACTGTATGTATATTATGTTGTTTCTACCAGGAACCTGGCACATAGTGAAGACTCAGTAAATGCCTGTTGATGAAATGAATAAATGGTCCTCGTAATAACATTATAAAATATGTATCTCTATTTTGCAAATGAGGAAATGAAGTTAGATATGCAAGTTAGACTTGTCCGAGGTCACATACCCATCAAGCATTATAGTTAGGACTGGAAACCAGTTCTGTGTGGTTTCAGAACCCTGAGTCACTGTATTAACACTACCACACACACACACACATGCTCACACACATGTGTTCACATGACACAAACTCCTGACTTACACATGTCTTTACTTATACATAGGGACTCTCTTCATGCTGCTACGGTATGCTAGGGTTGGTTTTCTTTTTTAAACCACTGCCAGGTTTAGTTAGATAGGTACATAGGGGTTCCATAAGGAATAAAGAAGTATGACAGTTAGTGTCATTTATATGACCAGGTAAATATTTATTGTATTAGGCCCCGTGGAAGATGCAAAGATAAATCAATCTGTACATATTGGATCTTTAAGGAGCTTCTAGTTTAGTGGGGGAAATGAAATAAGTATATAGATATTTATGATACAAGGTGGAAAGACATAAAACCATAGAATAGATGTAGATTAAGTGCTATAAGAGTTCAGAGAGGAGAGAGATTGAATGCATGTTAACCGGGAAGATGAGATTAGAACTTCATGAAGGAAGTTAGGTGAAATAGCCCTTGAAGCTGCGTGGATTTAGGAAGGGAACTCCAGGATGAATAGCATGAGCAAAGGACAGAGGTAGGAAAGCAGCGGGTCTATATGAGAAGCTGCATTTTTAGCTTAATAAGAGATAAGAAGCAGAATGGAGAATGAAGATTAGGGAGTTGGGGACATATCATGGGGAGGAGGGGGAGGGAATGATATTAAATAGGAGGCCAAGAAGTTTCGGTTTTATAATGAGGAACGGGTGAAGGATTTTTTTTAAATGAGAGCTGCTTGATCCTAGTGCTGTCTCAGAACACCAACCTGACAGCGATGTGTAAAATGAATGGCCTGGGGAGAGCCTGGAGCCAGAAGTCCAGCTAGGAGTCCAGCTCTCACAGCATACTAGGTGGGCAGTCCCGAGGGCTGGCCACGAATGGGGCAGCGGCAACGGGACAGGATGGGGAGGTCAAATGGACAGGAGCCCTGGGTGCAGGTGAGGGACAGGAGGCAGTGTGGTGGATGAGGAACAGTGCTGGGTACCAGCCTGTAACTGACTGATGGGAGACAAGGGGACACAGTGATAGGTCTGCACCAGCTCACAGCAGCCCCATGAGGCATATGATATTAGCCCTGCTTTACAGCCAAGGAAACCAGACTCAGAGTAATCTGTCCAAGGTCATGCCCTAGACCTCAGTGGGCTTCAGTTTCCTCATCTATGAAAGAAATGAGAGTGATGGGCTAGGTCTAAGGTCCTTTCCTCATTCACATCAGGTAAATGCATGACTCTGACCCTGAGGGAGATAACAAGTAGAGTCAGGAAGCCTGATAACTAATTAGGTGTTAGAGAGAGGAGGGTTGCTAGAAGACACATTTTAAGTGTCTTTTAAGAAGACACATTTCCAGACCTGGCTGATTGGAGGAATGGTGAGGTCAGTAACAGAAACTGCAGCAACACAGAAGGCTCATGTCTGGGGGGAAATCTGCTGAGTTCAGATTTGAACACGTTGAGTTTGGGGTGCTGGCAGGACATGCAGATATAGATGCACTAGTGGGAGATCACACAAGAGCACATACCTGTTCAGTCATTCCTTCCTTAGTTGAGGGCCTGCCCTTTCTTCATCTATTTATGCTCTTCGCATTCACTCCCTCCCCCCTTCATCGCTCCCTCTCTCCTCTCTCTCTTCCTTTTCTTCCTCCCTTCCTCCCTCCCTTCCTTCCTTTCTCATATGCTTCCTTTCCTCTCCCTTTTCCCTCTTTTTCTTTTACCCAACTGAGTTAAAACATGTAGGAGGCTTTTTAAACTGAAAAGCTACAAAAATATAAGGGACTATTATTAATATTTTTTCTATCAGTGGTTCTCAACTTGAGACAATTTTTCCTCCCAGGAGACACCTGGGAGTGACTGAAGACATTTTTGTTTGTCACAACTGGAAGGGGGTGATACTGGCACCTAATGGGTCAAGGCAAGGAATGCTGCTATCCTACAACGCACACAACATCCTCCCCCCAGATGTCAATAGCGGCGTGCTTGAGAAACCCCACTCTGTACCCTAGGTCTGGCTGCAACCACTGCAGCGTTGCTGAGTTCTACCCGTGGCTCTAGTTTAAGGCAGGGAAGATTGGTTTATTCCGTCAGAAGTCAGGCCATTAGAGATGGAGGCATTTGGGGAATCTGAAATTTTTACAGTGGATTGTTTTTCAAATACAAAAATAATAACTGACATTTTTTGAGCCCTTACTATGTGCTAGGCATTGTTCAAAATATTTTATATATATTAACACAGTTATTCCTTCCAACCATACTTTCAGGTAGGAACAAACAAATTCACACAGCAAGTAGGTGGCCAAGCCAGGAAGCAAAGCCAGGCAGCCTAGTACCTAAGCCACACTCTTAAACATGTCACCATGTTGCTCAATATAGCAAAAATGAGACTCCTAAAATGTTTGGCATATTCCTTCAACAGTTTTCCTAATAGAGGCCTAGATTATAGAACTCCATTTATACTTTCTCATTAAGGCTTGTTTTTCTTAAGCTACTCAGTTTTACAATGACTAGGTGAGCTACACTTCCATGGTCATAAAATAGAGATTTTCCTCGTTGCAAAGCTAATTGACTGCTAAAGGACCTAATTTGGCCTCATTAGCAAGATAACTGCTTTGCGCCTCGGTTTCCTCATCTGTAAAATGGAAATATTAACTACATTGTAGGATTTCTACGAGGGCTAAATGAGATAATACAACCTCTTTAGCATATGTTCTCTTCAACATATGGTCCTTAGACAGGTGCCAGTTACTGGTGCATGGGGAGATAAGTATAGCATTAAGAATAAGCATTGGGGCTTCCCTGGTGGCGCAGTGGTTGAGAGTCCGCCTGCCGATGCAGGGGACACGGGTTCGTGCCGCGGTCCGGGAGGATCCCACATGCCGCGGAGCGGCTGGGCCCGTGAGCCATGGCCGCTGAGCCTGCGCGTCTTGAGCTTGCGCGTCCGGAGCCTGTGCTCCGCAATGGGAGAGGCCACAACAGTGAGAGGCCCGCGTACCACAAAAAAATAAAGAAAGAAAGAATAAGCATTGAGAAACTTTGATAGCAATTTGCCAGAGTAATTTTATATCTGTTAAATCTAACAGTTAAAAGCAACCTTGAATTTTCATTTTTAATAAAAAAATTTCACTTTTCGAATAATACATTTTTATTGTATTCTACAAAACTATTTGTCCATGACAGATAGGGAATTTTTTTTTAAACATACTGGTTCATCATCACAGACAGTATGCAAAGGACTGAAGTAACATGTGTTGAACACTTAAAACGGCACCGGACATTTAGTAAGCGCTTAATAAATGTTAGCAACTAGTAATAATAGCACTAGATTCTAACAAAAAGAGCTATCTATCCCAAAGATGTATGTTCCTGAGATTTATCTTCCAAGTCATTGTAAGTTCATCCTCAGTTCTATTAAATCTCTTTCCTACAGTGTGAGCCATTAAGGGAAGTGCTACTATACTCCTTACTCGTTTATCATATATTATCAGACACTAAATATTTTAACAGCTGGTGTCTGCCATTGGTCCCAAAGGGAGTATCATCAGCATCTTATGTAGCTATTCTGGCTGTTATTCTGCCACAAAAGGTGACATAATCTTACACTGTGCCCCAACTACCAAGGGGTCAGTCTCCCTGACTCATCCTCAGGTAGATGTCAAGGAAAACCAGAGCTAGACAGTAGTTACAGTGGTCAAAACAGATTCTACTCAGTATTGCTGCAATGTGAGAAAAGAGACTTTAGTATAGAACCGGGCTTGATTCCAAATACAGCATGGGCAAATGGGAATTTATAGCCAAGGAGCACGGTGGGGGTCAGGGGATGGAAAATTTCTAAGAGGAAACAGCGGGGGTCGGGAGATTCTGCTAGACTGACCTAACAGGATTCTTGCTGAAGACAGGCCAGAGTGATCAGATATCATCTGGTGGAGGATGAGGAATGCCATCAGATAAAGAGGGTGATCAGATATCAAGGGCCAGGGGCTCTTGCTAAAACTGGATTTTACAAGGAAGTGCACAGACGGGCCTAGGGAGAAGGTCCAGGATCCTAACTAAAGTTTGGTCAAGCAAAGAATCTTGGTCAGAGCGAGACCACTGACTCACCCTTCCTGCAGTATCTTTCCATGGTCCAGCGTCCCCTTCTTGAGGAACTACACTCTTTACCAGCCCAGGCATTACTAGACCACTGTTCTGCAGTTCCCTTCAATAAGGCATCAGAGGCACACTTTCCAAACAAAACAAATTCCAGGATCACAGAAATAATAGTGCTGAAATGGTTATACCTCTCCTTGATATTATTGACTGACTACAAGTTTTCATTTAGTAGATAAATGCAAGGGGTGGGAGAAATAAAAAGAAAAATCCATCACATGTAAGTGGTCCAGCTCGCCGGACAAGAGTGCACACTGACCTCCTTGAATTAATGTTTGCCTCCCTCCCTCTGACCTACTCCGCGCAGCCTGTTTTCTCTATCCTCTCTTGAACCATTAGACTCATATCACCTCCTCTTCTGAAAGCCCCAGTGGTTTTACAAGGTCACGGGCAGGCAGGTCCTGACTCTAGCCAGCCTCACTGTTCTTCCAAATTAATGCTGCCCTGATACCCTCTGACTTAAGAATCTCTTGAGAATTTGGTGATGCCCTTTAGGATAACCAAATTTGCAATGACTCATTGGAATCACAAAACAAAGGTCTAGAACAATTTTCCTAAAGACTCTCATGGCTCACCAGGCCAGGTACCAAACTGAAACTTCCTGTGGAACAGTATTACGCGAGCCCTTTTTTCCAAGAGTTTTTCATCTGGAATAGGAGTCAGAGCCCTTGGAGAGTCAGGACGCGGGGCTCACATTTTCTTCTTTATTGAAGCTCCCAGGGAGGGCCTCTTACCTGCTTAATCATTCACATCATGATAAAATCTCTTCACCCCAGGGGAACGTGACTAGATTTCTTTTGTTAAAATCTCATTAAAGCCTGCCTCAGCCTGTAATAATTTGTTAATAGATGGCAGTGCTATTTGGCTGCTACTGGGTTTTCCTTCGTTTCTTCTCAGGTCTCATAATTGTTGCCTTATCTCCAAGGCATTTGATTGTCACTGAAGTGTAAAAGATGCTACTGCCACTGCAGACCGCTGGGGGAACAGCCCACATTATCGTGAGGAAAGGGACGCCTCATTAGTTCCTTCATTCCTCTTTTCCCTTTTTAAGAGTCTTTTTATTCAGCTGAAAAATATGGCTCTTCTTATAAAGCCAGGCCAAATCCTAGGTATTTTCCCTGCTCAGTAGTTTGAGTTAAGCCTACCCGCTGAGGGTCTCTCCCTTGGGTTGTGTCTTTACAAAACCACCACAGAAGATAGTTTAGATTTTTTCAAAAGGTGTTTTCTGAGTGTCCATGCAAATGGCAGCAACTAGAGCATTTCTAGAGGTATGTGACAGTGTCTGTCTATGGGTGGGGAGATAAAAACCTCAGAGGTTTGTGGTAGAAATCACAAGGGATCATGGAGGTGGGAGTGCCTTATAAACTCTAGCCCATGGAGACGGAGGATCATGAAGTGATTTGGAGTACCTGGCCTCTGGCTGAATTTTGGGCGGCCCTGGTGCCCATAAGCCTAAATAGAGGCACAAGTACTCAATACTAGACCTACCAGGCCATGAATTCCCTTTACAAAATATAAAGCAGGGCGTGTGGGGAGGAATGCGTTGTGTGTTTTCATCTGTACCGCTCTATCTGTTGATCAATTTCTGCCATCAGTCAGAATACAAACATGATGCCTGAATCACATAGTCATCCCATACTCTCTCTGACAGTTACGGGGGTAAAGATTCTTCTGATGATTTGATAGGGAAAATGGAATTCTATAAATACTACTACTAGTACTAGTCTTACTGCTACTGCTAACATCAATAGCTACCATTTACTAAACACTTACTCTCTGCCAGCCACTGTTCTAAGATCTAAGATCTTTACTTGTATTAATTCCTTTACTCTCACAATGACCTTGTGAGATAGGATTATTATTAGTCCCATTTTAAAGAAAAGGAAACTAAGGGTTTAGTGATGAGCAATAGAACACGAGCATTCTGACTACAGCGGTTCCTTCCTTATCTATTTAAGTTCTTTACATTAGCTAAGCTAAAGTATATTTCAATTTATACTGGAAACAGAGGGTCAGTTCACCTTCCTTATGCCAAACCACCATAATGGACATAAGAGTGGGAAGGCAGTTGAATTATCCTGAGCTATTGGCCAGCTACGTCATCGTTATTGCTGTGCCTTAAATCTAACTTCAGACTTACCTGCTAGAGAGGGAGGCTCTCTTGGAACAAGTGACTTAGCATTGGCATCAGTGAGAGGCAGAGGAGATACAATGAATAAGGTACGGAGATGTAAGGAAGTGAGGATGGCCTGGAACAAGGCCGGTGGGAAGGGGGATGAGGCAGGTGGGGGCCTTCACTAGAGATAAAGTTGCAGAGTTAAGCAGACTACCTCAAAGACCATCCTAAAAAGCTTGGATGGTGTGCTGAGGGTTTTAATCAGGTGGGAAGCATGAAGAGTCTGTCATAGCGTTGCAAAAGATAGATCAGGGAAAACCCTTACTACTGGAGCAGTGCAAGGGAGAGATGATGAGAGCTTAAGTTGGGGTTGGGAGCAGTGGTAGAGAAGAAGTGAGGGGTCAGGAACAGAGAGGGTAGGAAGATGTAAGATTTGCAGGTAGTTATAGGGGTGTGGGGATGGAGCAGAAGTTGTCTGAGAAGGTTCCCAGGTTTGGGGTTTAAGTGATTGGGTGGATGTGGAAGCCAATATAAATAATTCAGGCGGAAGAGCAGATTCTGGGGGAGGCTTAATGAATTTTGTTTTTGACATGCTGCGTCGGTCCTGGATGGAGAACACTGAAGTGAGACTGTTGATCCTACAGTTGGATGTGGAGGTTTCATGCTCAGAGAAAGAGCTGAGACCAGAGACGGAGACTTGGAAGGTTTCGGCCTAAAGATGGCAGAAGTGCAATCGTGTGATTACGCAGATCTAAGAAGAAAAGGGGCCAAGGACTGAGCAGCCGTGGGAGGATAATGGTATGGGACAGTGCCTGGAACAACTCATCAAAGTTATGGAACTTCTGTGTTCATCCCACGTTTGGAACATCTATGTACCCTGTTTTTTTCTTCCTGGTGGCAACTGGATAAAAACGAACAAAAGAGCCCGGGTGTTTGTCTTTGAGGATAGCAAGAAAGAGTGTAGTTAATGAGTGAATAACCTTCTCAGAAGTTAGTCCTGAGGAGAAAAGAGGTCTTAGAAGAGTAGGTATGAGGGACACCTATGAGGGGGAAGGAATGCAAGCTGACCCCTGGAGAGGCATCGGGGATGAAGGAAGGGGAACCAAGGCCCCTGGAGCTGGGCTGAGACAGTGCTTACCTGGCAGGAGACCCCTGTGTTTTCTGACCTGAGCTGAAGGAATGGCCTTATTGTCTTCCAGGGAGCATGGATAATGTCACCAGATCACAAAAAGCTGACTGCTATGAATGCCAGGTTGGTGCCAAAGGGATTTCCTTCTCTGGTAGGCGTGGCTTGATACTCCCATAGAGGAACAGGGAATCATTCAACAAGACTGCTTCGGGTCTTCTGTGTTGGGAAAGAAGAGGTGGGTTGTCTCACCTCAGACCCTTCACCTTCACATCTGATTTTTCCTTCCCAACTGGAAGAAAATATATCATGAAGACACTTTGAAGCCTATTAATTTTTTTAACATCTTTATTGGAGTATAATTGCTTTACAATGGTGTGTTAGTTTTGCTTTATAACAATGTGAATCAGCTATACATATACATATATCCCCATATCTCTTCCCTCTTGTATCTCCCTCCCTCCCACCCTCCCTATCCCACCCCTCTAGGTGGTCACAAAGCACCGAGCTGATCTCCCTGTGCTATGCGGCTGCTTCCCACCAGATATCTGTTTTACATTTGGTAGTGTATATATGTCCATGCCACTCTCTCACTTCGTCCCAGCTTCCCCTTCCACTTCCCCATGTCCTTAAGTCCATTCTCTTCATCTGCATCTTTATTCCTGTCCTGCCCCTAGGTTCATTAGAACCATTTCTTTTTATAGATTCCATATATATGTGTTAGCAAACGGTATTTGTTTTTCTCTTTCTGACTTACTTCACTCTGTATGACAGACTCTAGGTCCATCTACCTCACTACAAATAACTCAATTTTGTTCCTTTTTACATCTGAGTAATATTCCATTGTATATATGTGCCACATCTTCTTTAACCATTCCTATGTCGATGGACACTTAGGTTGCTTCCATGTCCTGGCTGTTGTAAATAGTGCTGCAATGAACACTGTGGTACATGTCTCTTTTTGAATTATGGTTTTCTCAGGGTATATGCCCAGTAGTGGGATTGCTGGGTCATATGGTAGTTCTATTTTTAGTTTTTTGAGGAACCTCCATACTGTTCTCCTTAGTGGCTGTATCAGTTTATATTCCCACCAACAGTGCAAGAGGGTTCCCTTTTCTCCACACCCTCTCCAGCATTTATCGTTTGTAGATTTTTTGATGATGGCCATTCTGACTGGTATGAGATGATACCTCATTGTAGTTTTGATTTGCATTTCTCTAATGACTAGTGATGTTGAGCATCCTTTCATGTGTTTGTTGGCAATCTGTATATCTTCTTTGGAGAAATGTCTTTTTAGGTCTTCTGCCCATTTTTGGATTGGGTTGTTTTGTTTTTTTGATATTGAGCTGCATGAGCTACTTGTATATTTTGGAGATTAGTCCTTTGTCAGTTGCTTCATTTGCAAATATTTTCTCCCATTCTGAGGGTTGTCTTTTGGTCTTGTTTATGGTTTCCTTTGCTGTGCAAAAGCTTTGAAGTTTCATTAGGTCCCATTTGTTTATTTTTGTTTTTATTTCCATTTCTCTAGGAGTTGGGTCAAAAAGGATCTTGCTGTGATGTATGTCATAGAGTGTTCTGCCTATGTTTTCCTCTAAGAGTTTTATAGTGTCTGGACTTACATTTAGGTCTTTAATCCATTTTGAGTTTATTTTTGTGTATGGTGTTAGGAAGTGCTCTAATTTCATTCTTTTACGTGTAGCTGTCCAGTTTTCCCGGCACCACTTATTGAAGAGGCTGTCTTTTCGCCATATATTCTTGCCTCCTTTATCAGAGATAAGGTGACCATATGTGTGTGGGTTTATCTCTGGGCTTTCTATCTTTTTCCAGTGATCTATATTTCTGTTTTGGTGCCAGTACCATACTGTCTTGATTACTGTAGCTTTGTAGTATAGTCTGAAGCCCAGGAGCCTGATTCCTCCAGCTCTGTTTTTCTTTCTCAAGATTGCTTTGGCTATTCGGGGTCTTTTGTGTATCCATACAAATTGTGAAATTTTTTGTTCTAATTCTGTGAAAAAAGCCATTGGTAGTTTGATAGGGATTGCACTGAATCTGTAGATTGCTTTGGGTAGTAGAGTCATTTTCACAATGTTGATTCTTCCAATCCAAGAACATGGTATATATCTCTCCATCTGTTTGTATCATCTTTAATTTCTTTCATCAGTGTGTTGTAGTTTTCTGCATACAGTTCTTTTGTCTCCTTAGGTAGGTTTATTCCTAGGTGTTTTATTCTTTTTGTTGCGATGGTAAATGGGAGTGTTTCCTTAAGTCCTCTTTCAGATTTTTCGTTGTTAGTGTATAGGAGTGCAAGAGATTTCTGTGCATTAATTTTGTATCCTGCTACTTTACCAAATTCATTGATTAGCTCTATTAATTTGTTTTGTGGAGACCAGCTGTCTGGGCTGCATGAGATGTACCCTTCAAAGTGTCCTAGATTTGTAAGCTCCTTAATGACAAAGATTGGAACTTCTACTTACTAAATTTTCCTTTGTCAGACCATGAAACAGGCTCCATTTCAAATCCACTTTTTCTTGCTTTTCTGGAACTATACTCATTATCTCTCTACCATGTCTATATTCTTTTTCCCCTCCACCGGGTCCCAGAGCCTTCCTTCAAAACTCATTCGTGAGAAAGAGTCTCAAATTGTTCATGCTGATAACACTTAACAGGGCTGCCATATACAGCTGTGCAGGCTGGCGCTGTGCAATTCTGAGGCTTAATTCGTGACACTTCAAAGGCAAATATCAAGCCAAGGAAAAAATCTGAAATGGTGGGATTTTAGTCATCACTTGAGCAGATGAGGGGTTTCTGAGGAGGACTAAGGAAACTTCCCCCAGTCCCTGAAATGAAGTAAGCAGCTACTTCTCCCGATGACAGAAATCTGTTCTTGCTCCCAGTGTAAACTCACAGGCAATTAAAGTCAATCCCACGTTGTCATTAAAAAAAAACAATTGACATTATGTTGAAAGACATCATGTGTCAGCCATTTGCCCTCTCTGTAGACCTCCAGCTTTTCTCCTGCACTAAGGCTAACTTTCCTTCAGAGGTTTTATATAAGGCAGAGTTATTTTTGCTCTTTGAGCCTGTGGGATTTTTCTACTTCTCAAGTAAATACTTTTGGTGAAATAGGTCCAGCTCTTTGGAATACAAATCCTTAGCTTGAGGTTGCTTGAGTGGAAATTTTTAACAAGCAGTTCCCTCAGCTACAGAGCCATGCAAAATGTGATTTTCTTAATATGTGTGTTGCCACAGAAGCTAATAAATGGACATTCCTCTGGTATGGACACATCCTGTTACTCAGCTTGACCCTAATATCACTGGCAAAAAACCCATTTGCTGCACTAGCAAACAGCTGAATTCATTATGTCCAGCTGCATGAATAATCCTCAGACAGATTCTTGTTGACACAGACAGAATGCCAGTCACTGAGGGGTGACAGGGTTGCCAGGAGGAGCAGCCGGTGTTGCCATGGTCCCTCCTGCTGCACCTGTGGTATCCCACTAATCAGAAGTCACCACTTGCTGCTGATAGGGTGATGGATGGCAAACTCATGATATCTCGTTATTTCTGAGACAAAGGGGGAAAAAAAAGGACACCAGGAAGGAAGGAATAATCTCCAGGTTTAGGTTGGGGGGTGGGGACTGATGCACATCGGAAGGTGAAAGAGTTGAGTTAACCACACTTGCCATCACTCAGGGAGCTGAAAGATAGGTCTTCAGTATGCCGCCAGTTGCAAGGAGTAATCTTGTATTTTCAGGCTGAATGGGCTCTCTGAAGGACATTTGGGCTCCTCCCTGCCTTGGGGCTGAATCATCCCCATGCCCATACCAGCCTGGGTCGGGAAGACTTCACTGAAAGGAGACTGCATGGTCACCCCATCACTCATTCTGGGTAGCACAACCCTGTAGAAAACAAATTTGGGAAGGACTCCTGGATTCAAGCAATGACAACCCTTGAGAGAGACAGCACTTGTCATCTCTTGTGAGAATTCCAATGGTCAGTGGAGCTTTCAGTGAGAGGCCTTGCCTTGTGGAGCATGAAGTGACCCTGCAGGCCACCAGGCAGTCCTCTTAGCAATCCTTTCTTGGCCTGAAGCTACCTCCATTTTCCTGACAATTCCCAGACTAGTCAGAGGAAGGTAAAATCATCCCACCAACCCACACAGGCACACATCTGATTGTAGTTTCCATTGTATTCAAGCAAAAGTTAATTGTTAGAGTGTTCGTTCTTTCAGAGTGTTACTGTTCCAACTGGTTGTGTCCCCTGTTTGTTCTCAGCAAAATTATTTTCTTCTTGGGTTATCCTTGAACTCCAGGCATCCAGTCCCCTAACTCTTCATTGAAAAACCTTCTCCATGAAGCTCTTTCTAAACCAAGCCTTCAACCTGAAGTAGTTTCCTCCTCCCTTGTACTCCTATAGCAATTTGTATGCTACTGTCATTCCACTCATTCATTCATTCATTCATCCAACAAGTATCTACTGAGCACGTACTATGTGTAGACCAGGCATTGTTCTAGGCCGTGAGGACATAGTTATGAATAAGACAGATGATGTCCTGATCTCATGGAGCTTACAGTCTAGTGGGGGAGATATTCAGTAAACAAGTTCCATCTACTGTTGTTGAGAGTAGGGTCAAAAATTTTTACAGCTGAGGAAATAAAAATTATAAGCCCACCAAATTCTCTGATTCAGCCTTGGTTCAAATTATGACAACAGTTCACAGAGATGTTTGACAAGCCTTGGGGTGAAACAAATTTCTCTCTTAATAAACAGTGTCCATATTCTGTTTGAAGTGCTTTCCTGAAGCTGCCAACCTCCAACTTTTTGTGATCCCAATTCCCCACTTCTCCTTCTCCAACAAGAATCTTTATTCTTACAGGGCAGCCGCTTAACTAGGTATGAGAGAAAGCAATCTTCCTGAATTAATTCATACTAATGTGTGAATGACTAATCCACACATAATTCTCAAAGTGTTTTTTTTTTTTTTTTGTGGTACGCGGGCCTCTCACTGTTGTGGCCTCTCCCGTTGTGGAGCACAGGCTCCGGACACGCAGGCTCAGTGGCCATGGCTCACGGGCCTAGCCGCTCCGCGGCACATGGGATCTTCCCGGACCGGGGCATGAACCCGTGTCCCCTGCATCGGCAGGCAGACTCTCAACCACTGCGCCACCAGGGAAGCCCCTCAAAGTGTTTTTGACATTTTGTGATAATCTTTACTGACCCTAAATAATATCTAGATTTTTTTCAGTCCTCAGTATGAACTGGAAAAAGAAAGGCAATATAGGAAAAGTTTCTATTAGGTTGTAGGTTATGGGTTCCTTGAGGGCAGATACATTCTCATTTTTGGATGCTCAGTTACCTAGCCCAAATGATTGGGTATCTAATCAACATTTATTGAATTGAAAAGAATGGAGTAATTCAGAGAGAGATGATAAGAAGAGGGAGGGAGAGGGTAGAAGAGCAAGGCACGTGAAGGAAGGGGGGAAAAAGAAAAAGGAAGGAAGGAGGGGAAGGCAAGAAAATCAGGAGGGAGAAAGAGAACTAACAGAGCCCAAATTATGGTACGGTTTCTGATTTATTTTGCAGTCAAGGCCCTCAGAGAAACTGTAGCAAGGAGGAATTTATTCCAATAGAAAAGGAAAAAAATGCTTTTGCTCCAGAGTGCCGGCAAGAGAATGGAATCAGGAGATGCCAAGCCCTAAGGATACATATTGATCAAAGCCATAAATTTCTCTTTTCCAACACGATAGAAATGACTCAGGACAGATGCCTGGCCACTGTCAATTAGCCTCCCTGAGGGTCTTTTGGACCCAGAGGAATGCGTCCGCGATCATCTAACAAGCAGAGGAACTCAGGAACTAACCCTGTTAGGGTTATAAAAATTGATCTCTGTAAATTCAATATAATTAAAGAGTCTGCATTCATCCATAGAAGGCCGCAGTGGAATTTTCCACTGAAGCCAAACTAAAACAGAAACTTGAGAGAAAAGTGGAGGTAAAAAGGCAGGGAGCCAGGACCACCAATTTTCTTTTGGGTTTCAGGAAATAAGAGAAGAAATATTTTTTAGATGCTAAAGAAAAAAAGTGAAGCCGCAGACTCTGGATACAGGGTACCCAAGAGACCAAATGTTCCAGCATTTAGAGAGAAATGCGCTCAGGGACTCTGAGCAGTGGAATCCTTGAGCAAGCTGGGCCCAAGAACCAAAGGGAATTGGCATCCTCTTTGCCAAGATACACCCCAGGGAGTATAATCTGTATGGTCTGTGATGGGCCTTCTCTAGACAGATAGATCAGAATACTTCTGCTCAGTTCACAGCCAGTAAAACTGTATGTATGTATTATTTATTTATTTTTAAAATTTATTTATTTTATTTATCTATTTTTGGCTGTGTTGGGTCTTTGTTGCTGCGTGTGGGCTTTCTCTAGTTGCGGCAAGCGGGGGCTACTCTTCATTGCAGGGCGCGGGCTCTAGGCGCGCGGGCTTCAGTAGTTGTGGCATGCGGGCTCAGTAGTTGTGGCTCGCGGGCTCTAGAGCGCAGGCTCAATAGTTGTGGTGCATGGGCTTTGTTGCTTCGCGGCACGTGGGATCTTCCCGGTCCAGAGCTTGAACCCGTGTCCCCTGCATTGGCAGGTGGATTCTTAACCCCTGCGCCACCAGGGAAGCCCTAAAACTGTATGTATTTAAATGTTTGCTTCGATGCGCACCAACAGTGAAACCATGGTGCTTGGATTTAGAGTCAAACAAAACCCTGACCGCTCACTAGTTTTATGACCTTGTTCAAACTACTTAATTTCTCTAATCCTCCATTTCCTCTTCTGTAACGTGGAGAAAACGGTCTCTCTCTCTACCATTTAATAAGTGTTTTCTATTGCACACACTCTTCAAATACAATCTTCTTTATTCTTCACTACCACCCCAAGAGGGAAGTGTTATTCTTGTCTTCTGACAGGTGAGGAAAATGAGGCTTAAAGAGATTGCCACAACTTGCCCAAGGCCACAACTTGCCCAGGGCCACAGAGCTGCTAAGTGTTAGAGCAGGAACTGACACTTGGTCTAACTTCAGAGTCCACAGACTTACACTGGGTGGCATCGCCCCTCCAGCTGTCCTAAGACCATGGAGCTGAACAGAGGTGAAGATTTCCCATGTTTCTGTTCAAATATAGCTGAAGGAGTACCCTCCTTTCCCCATCACTTCAAGATCTACGAACAAAAAAACAAAAAGTCCTCTCCTGCTTCTTTTTCAGTTAACAGAAGGCACAGAGACTTTTTTTCTGGTTTTGTTTTATCTCAGTGACATAGAATCATCCTAAACCTAAGGATTGGGAAACACAAATCTCAGCCCCCAGGTCTCCAGTGAACAGAATTGTTACAAGGAACTGCCATTTGTCAGGTTTCCTCATTACCTTCCACAGGGCAAGGGCACTGCCAAAGCATGGACCCTGTTTCTGTGGACCGTCAGTGGCTACAACCTTGGAATTCAACCTCTCCAGCTTATCAGGACAACAAATTACACAATACGAGAGCTGCGGGGTGCATTCAGGTGGAAAATGGTCTCTTTTTTATGAAATGATTTAATTAGGAGCCATTTTTCCATCAGCTCAGTTGTCAGAGCAGAGCCAGGGCAGCCACTGAGAAAAGCACTGGGCCTCTGCCTTCCTGGCATCCTCCGTTCTGCTGCCACCTCTCAAAGGAGGAAATTGAAACCACTTTAGGAAAGAACAGTTCAAGCTGCGAAAGGAGCAGATCAGGCCTGAGGGCCATTTTGTACAATCTTCCGGGAGTCCACTGTCTCAGGCTGTGATTCCCCTATTTGTAGACTGATTCTCCAGCACAGGGATTTTTCAAGCTCTCTGCTTCCTGTGCTTCTCCCTTCTGCTCCTTACCCCCTAGTCATGACCTCCTGCAGCCCTGGTAGCTGAGAAAACAAAATGAATTTCAAAGCGATCCTTGCTGAAAGTGTATAACTCTGAAGGATGTTTGGGGTGGAGTACCAGTGGCAGGTTGAATCAAGTTTGGTCTGTGCTGTCCAGAGGCTGAAAAGTTTCTACAATGGCATTGGAAATCTAATTATATATACATATAAGAGCCTATGTTCCAGACCAGCACGATTTGGACATTTTTGGTGCACTGCCATTACATTTTCAGCACTCAAATATACAGAATTTGGATCTGTAGAGATGACATGTCACTCTGCATTACAGATTGGCGCCTCCATCCTCCCTCTCACAGACTTGGGAATTAGCAGGGCATGAGTCTCCCAGACACCAATAGGCATTTTTTTTCTTTGCAATTTCCTAGAAGGAATGAGGTAAAGATGAGGTTTAGGATTAGTGACCGCAAAAATGTACATCAGTGTTGAGAGGATCAGAGCTCCATGAGTTTAGTCTGGAAGGAATTCACGGAGAAAGTGAGCTTTGAAAGTGGTTTGAAAACATTTGACAGATCTGTGGCTCCCTTTATGCATATTTAAACTTCTTTTTACCCAAGAAAACCCAATATTCCCAATTCTTTCTGCTCACTTATGGAATGTAGCATACACATGTAATCTTTTAAAGGGATATATTTGTTCATACTGTTGTAAGAAAGTATTCCTTTTCGTTTGGTGTGAGGTTGTGATGGCATATGAGTAATGCCTAGAGCAGTGTTCATCAAAAACCAAACTGAGCTGAGACCTTTTACTGGGTTGTAAAGTCAACTGAGTGGGTCATGACCGGCACTTTTTTTTTTTTTTTTTTTTTGCGGTACGCGGGCCTCTCTCTGTCGTGGCCTCTCCTGTTGCGGAGCACAGGCTCCGGACGCGCAGGCTCAGCGGCCATGGCTCACGGGCCCAGCCGCTCCGCGGCATGTGGGATCTTCCCGGACCGGGGCACGAACCTGTGTCCCCTGCGTCGGCAGGCGGACTCTCAACCCCTGCGCCACCAGGGAAGCCCATGACCAGCACTTTTTAAAAGATGATAATCGAATGGAGGAGAAAAGAACAGAAAACATCAGTTTAGGAATGTAGGTGTGCTCTTGCATGCACACTGGGTCACAGTATAAAATGCAGTTCTTACAGCTCTAAATGCGGCATTGGAAGACCTAGGTTCTAAATTTGGTTCTTCTATCAACTAACTATGTGACTGAAAGCAAGTACTGAATAACCCTTCACTAAACTTGCCTTTTAGCATCTGTAAGATGAAGGGCTCTGGTAAAATTTTAAGCTTCAGTGAGTCCATAAAATATGAAAAATATACATTTATTCCTGCACAAATGTGCTGCATCCCAAAGTCAAGTAGAAATGGGTTGAGGGTGTTTTGAATTATCTGCACTGTTGCTCCTCCAATGACATGCATGTGGCCATTGAAGACTTGGCTAAGATAAGACTTTGGATCCTCTAGCCACACTGTCAAAGGCATGCTGAGTTTATTGCAGGTTTTATGGAAAGGATATATCAAGTCATGATGACATTTTAGAAATAAATATGTCAAAGACAGAAATCTTGGCACAATATCTTGCTTGTGGTCTAAGCATCTCCTCTACCAACACTTCATCTCCCTGAAAAAAGAAGCATAACAAGAAATACAAAGCTTTGTGGAGCTGGGGACGGTGCCCCGTGAGGGTTGACACACACTCTCGCCACTGTTTCCCATTTATATGTAATGTCGCGGACGCATTCCAAAATGAGAGGTTCCCTTCACGTGTTCTGTACCCTAGGCTACTCCTCACCTACAGAAAGTCTGACTTTCACCTCCACTGGCCGCCCCTCAGGCCTCAAGTGCAATCTGTCATGACATTGCTCTGTGGACCAGTCCCAGCCTGAGTCAGGACTTCTCTGAGAAATCATGACCATCAGTTCTCACAGGAACGCACTTCAGGTAGTCCAGCCGATGTTCTGTATATCCTACACGTGTGACGTGGCAAAGTCCTTGAACCCGGTCCCCTCTATCCTCTGAAACTGAGATGTAATGGAACTTGATTTGTCTCGATAACTGATTATAGAACAATTATCGCAATAATTGTCATGTTTTGTAATTATGTAATTACTTGATTATCTCTTTCATTACACTGTGAATAACTTGAGGTGTACAATTTAGTCATTATATCGTTAGATTCCCCTACAGCATGAGCACCTCCTGGCACATTCTAGGCTCTTCATAAATGCAGCTGAAATTCAGTTCATCACGAGGGAAGACAAAAGGAAAGATGTTATCTAAAAAACAAGTAAACTGGTGGTGTTCTTACATTTGGGATCTTACATTTAAATGTATTGGTGTCTGGTATCGAAGTAATTCACTTCTAACCTAAAGGAACTGTTGAAACGTAAAGAGATTTTGGAGACCACCTAGACAGAGGGTTGACAAACTATGGCCTGCGGGTCAAATCCAGTCCACTGCCTGTTTCTATAAATCATATTTTGTTGGAATGCAGCCATATGGTGTCCATATGTAGCTGCTTTTGTGCTACAACTGCAGGTTTGAGTCGTTATGACAGAGACTGTAGGACCCGCAAAGCCTAAAATATTTATCTGGCCCTTTACAGGAAAGGTTTGCCGACCCCTGATCTAGACAGAGCACCACTCTGATTTTACATGTGAGGGCAGTGAGGCCAGGGAGAGGAAATGACTTGCCCAGACTTGTTAACAACACAGTTGACATGATGCTCTGGGTCTCCACTGCCCTGTATCTCTTCTTCATTACCTCACTTTTTCTTCACCTGAGTAACAAGAGCTCACTTTAGAGATATGAGTCAGAAGAGGTAGGAAACTGTCCCGTGTTCCTCTGCTTTGCCAGGGAAACATTCCTGAGCCTCTCAGAGCTGCCGGGTGATGTCCTATTTTCCCATGTGTGTCCATTTGAAGGAGTAATGGGGTCTCAGCCTGAATCTGAACTTTGTCCAGCCTGGATTCAGACAAACTTGGGCGTGTTTGGAGAATCATAGCACTGGGCCTCCTAAGAGGGGTTTCCCATGAGTCTCCCAGGAAAGAGTTCATCTTATGGAGCAAAGGATAAGTCCCTGTGGGAGGAGGAGAGACACGCAGATGCTTCTCCCTCCATGCACTAAGGACACCTGCCTGAGTCCTAGGATGAAAGGCTGCAATAAGGAAAGAATTAAAACTAAGTGAGCAGTTCCACAGCACCTGGCAGGGGCAAGGAGGGCGTAAGACAGGGGATTTGTGGGCCTGCAGTTGGGGGCTTCGGCACAATGAGTGGTGGTCTGTGGTTGCCTCCAGGTGGCTTCAAGGGCATAAGCGAGCTCTCTGATAGACCTCAGCCCAGCAGGCTGGGGCAGGACTGGAAAAAAATGACCAGTGCTAGTGATAACCCAGAGGACTCTTCTATGTGTGCATGTGAGACGCCCCTTGGGGTCTCCTGGAACCATCAGGGAGGGCTATGACGAGGCTGGAGGGTTCACAGCAAAGGGGGCTGAACAGGTGAAATGCTATTGTTTTTATCCCTGGCTGGTAGAGCAGGTGGCACTGACAGTTAGCAGTGCGAATCCCCTCACCCGTCTCGGCTGGTGTTAGAGCACCGCAGAGGGCGAGTTCGGGCTCTTCCCAAGCCATACCCTCGGAGGCGGACAGTTCCGCCTCCGAAGCTCTGTTGCTGAGTTTATTAACCCTGGTTCAATAGGGCGGGGATAAACTCCAAGTCATCCAACAAGCAATTCCCTCATTGTCAGATACCACTGCCTAAAAATAGTCCATGTAGTTGATGGTATTGGCACAGCCAACCTAAACTTGAGTGGGATCCAAAGGAATGGCTTTTGGCCTGTGAGGGAAAAAGCAAAAGAAAACAAACACTTGCTTAACAACTGTGATTCCCATCCATAGTAGGAAATATTGGCTTATAAATATTGGCTTGTAAATAGGGCTTAAAATAAGTCAGACAGAGAGAGGTAAGTCTCTTCATTCCACATGGGTGGTTACTGCCATGAACTAAAGACCATGGACGGAGGTGTGAAAATGGCAAAAGAGTGAGGGCAGGGAAAGTAGGCAGGGTCTGCAGTTTGGGTTAGATAACTTCTGAAAACCATTTTCTAGGCTAACCTGTGATCATGTGTGGTGACTTTATTTGTAGGCAAATGGTATCTTATAAGGAGTGAAGCTGTGTATTAAGAAAAATTACCTAGGGACTTCCCTGGTGGTGGTCCAGTGGTTAAGAATCTGCCTTCCAATGCAAGGGACGCGGGTTTGATCCCCAGTCGGGGAACTAAGATCCCACATGCCATGGGGCAACTAAGCCCGTGCCCCACAACTAGAGAGCCCACGTGCCACAACTAGAGAGAAGCCTGTGTGCCACAACGAAGAGCTCGTGTGCCGCAACTAAGACCCGATGCAGCCAAATAAATAAATATTTAAAAAAAGAAAAATTATCTAAAACTTAGAAATAAGACAAAAAAATATTACACATGCCATTTAATGTCATGCCATCACATTGTCTAACAAGCCCACCTAAGGATCATCTGATGCTCAAAGAGACGTAACTTATAGTTAGACTTACTAATTACTAATGATTTGGGCCCAGACTCTGTAAAGTTAGATGTTAACTTGAGAATATTGCTAGGCTACAAATGATGTCTATTCAGTAGAAATGCAAATGAATTCTTTCAGAAAGAAAACATAACCTCAAAGGGTCTGATCTTGTTTCCATATATGACATTAACTAGTTATATCTTCTTTGCAAACCTACTTCCACATCCTTTCTTTTAAGGATCATATGAAACAGTCCCTTGTATCCTCCTTTGATTGACTGGGCTTTGTCATCCTGCTGACTCCCTCACTAATGAATTAGATAAATCTTTGACTATATGTCTGTATGACAGTCATGTTTTTTAACATTTTATAGAACCCCACCCCCACCAAAATTCACTGCGGGCTTCCCTGTTTATAATTATCCATCTTATTCTCTGTGCATCATAACGAATTAGACTCAGCTGGCAGATTAGACAGTCTTTTTGTTTTTCAAAAAATGAAAGTTCCTTTTGTTTCTACTTTGAAGCTAATTCACTTCAGCAAGTTGCTTAGTGACCTTTTGGGCCCAGCGTTGTACTGGTTACTCCATGAATTACAGAAGATAGGTCAGAGCCCTGTCCTTACATATCTTACAGATGAACTGGGAAGATGAATCTTACGCATTTTTTAATAGTCATCTACATTGAGACATTGCTATGATATGCTCAGACCAGTTAGCTACCTTGAGCTCTGAGGCTAATCTAATTTTATTCTAGGATCTAGAAAAAAAAGGTAGCAAGAAAGATGAGTGTAGCTGTAACAAGTTTCTGCCTCTCTTGGCTCTCACCCAAACTAATCGGCCTCAGAGATTGATTTCCCCTCCAGCCAGCATCTTGTTCAGCATTTCTGCTCATCATGCTTCTGGCACTGCTTCCTCAGAGGACTGTCCATCATTCCTAAACCATCGCTGGTTCTCTTGATAAATCAGCAGACAGATGCTGGGGATACAGGATGGAAATTCAGAAAATATACTTGATTCACAGACTCATTCCTCCCTCTTGTTACCTTGCTTAGCCTCTCAATCAGAGAGAATCATCAGGCAGTGTGGCAGTGAACCAGGAGGAGTATTGGTGTGTGTGTGTGTGTGTGTGTGTGTGTGTGTGTGTGTGTGTGTGTGTGTAGGGTGGGGGTGGGAGTACTTGGACGAAAAGCGAGAAGATTCCTGGGATGAATTTAAGGGAAGAAAGCTTCTAAATGGGGTGTCCTCTAACGCCTCTGAATTTTTTTTTGCGGTACGCGGGCCTCTCACTGTTATGGCCTCTCCCATTGCGGAGCACAGGCTCCGGACGCGCAGGCCCAGCGGCCATGGCTCACGGGCCCAGCCGCTCCGCAGCGTGTGGGATTCTCCTGGACCAGGGCACGAACCCATGTCTCCTGCATCGGCAGGCGGACTCTCAACCACTGCGCCACCAGGGAAGCCCTAACGTCTCTGAATTTTTATAGGCCCGTCTTTGAGAAATATTTTAGAGAATGATGCTGATTGTACAGTCTCTTCAAGGTCAGAAACAAAGGCCAGTGTGTTCACTGTTGATACAAAGAGAGAAGGAGCAAAGAGTGCGCTTTGGCACCCACATGTCCATTTGGATAAGAGGCTAAGGACTGGGTTGGGGTAGAGTGGGGAGGAGGTGGAGACACATCTGGCCATACTTCCATTAAACTACTTTATCAGTGAAACCCAGCTGGGGTCTCCCAGTCCCTTCGGATCCAGATAAGGTTTGTTTGAACTGCCTGGATTATTCCAAAGAGAGAGCCCTCTCCCAGATTTCTGTGAATTACTAGGGGCTCTATATGATCTTGTTCAGCTCTGGCTCTAACTTTCTGCCCCTGCTGAGTTCTTGTTCTCTGCCCTATATCTTATGACTGTTCTGTTATTTTCACCCTGGCTTTAACCCAAACATGAAAGAACTTGGTCCCCTTTCCATAAAACAACCATTCGCACATGGAGATGAAAGAGATTTATATGCAGCATATAAACTATTTAAAAGTGAGTAGTAGATATTCCTCTTCTTAAAAGTCCCTTGGCTATTCTGCCCTATTGCTCTGCTATTCCCCCAAATGGTCTTGTTCTTTTATGCAAAGGCAGTGTTGTGTAATGGTTAGGGACATGAAAGCTGCCTGCTGGAGTTCGTATCCTAGTCTAACCCTCACCAGCCGTATACTTTAGGTAAGTCACTTCACCTCACTGTGCCTCAGTCTTCTCATCTGTAAAATGGAGCTAATAAGCCACTTACCTCATAAACTAGTTGTTAGCATAAAAGAAGACATATATGCCAATAAGCACATTGAAAGATGTTCGGCATAATTAGGTATGAGGAAAATGCAAATCAAAACCACGATGAGCTACTACTTCACACCCATTAGGATGGCTAGAATTAAAAGTTTAGATAATAAACAACTGTTGGTGAGGATGTAGAGAAATCTGATTACATTACATCAGAGATGCAAAATGGGGCAGCTCCTTTGGAAAACAGTCTGGCAGTTCTTCACATGGTTAAACGTAGATTTACCATATGACTCAGCAATTCCAATCCAAGAGAAATGAAAACAAAAAGCTTGTACCTGAATGTTTGCAGCAGCACTATTCATGGTAGCAAAAAGGTGAAAACTATCTAAATGTCTATCAACTGACGAATGGATAAATAAAAGATGGTATAACCATAGAATGGAATATTATTCAGCCACAAAAAGGAATGGAGTATTGACACATGCTATAATGTGGAAGAATCTTGAAAACATTAGGGTACATGAAAGAAGCCAGTCACAAAAGACCACATACTATATGAATATTTTCATATGAAATGTCCAGAATAGGGAAATCTACAGAAAGTAGATTAGTGGTTGCTTAGGGCTGAGGCGGATGGGGGTTGCTAAAGGAGTTGATAGCTAAAGGATATGGGGTTTCTTTGTGAAGTTGATGAAATGTGCTAAAAATGACCATGGTGATGTTTGCACATATCTGTGAATATTCGAAAAACAATGGAATTGTGTACTTTAAATGAGTGAATTGTATGGTATATAAATTATATCTCAATAAAGCTTTTTATAAAAAAGGGAAGATGGGGCTTACCCTGGTGGCACAGTGGTTGAGAGTCCGCCTGCCGATGCAGGGGACACGGGTTCGTGCCCCGGTCCGGGAGGATCCCACATGCCGCAGAGCGGCTGGGCCCGCGAGCCATGGCCGCTGAGCCTGCGCGTCCGGAGCCTGTGCTCCGCAACGGGAGAGGCCACAACAAGAGAGAGGCCCGCGTACCACAAAAAAAAAAAAAAAAAGCGAAGATGTATGTTTATATTTATAGCAGTACTTAGCACATAGGAAAGTTCTGAGTCCTGAGAGGAAACCATGGAACATTTAGATGAGTTATGAAGGAGAGATCAATGAAAAGTCTATTCACAAAGGTGTAGGAAGGGTTAGGGGAAATTAACAAGGTGGAGTGTACCAAGGGCAAGAGGAGGGAATCCAGAGAGTGGGCTGTAGTAGCAGAGGGTGGCCAACAGGGTCTGTGGTTTTCAGAGTGAAAGCAGTCACTGCCTATCAGCAGCCCATCAGGGAGGAGCCAGGAGAATGAATGCTTCCTCATGGTCACTCCCCATCTGCTGGGGAGCCCATAGATGTCGTTCATACCAATTGTGTTTCCCCCAGATCCATCTGTTGAAGTCCTAACTGTTGAAGTACTTTAAGCTGTAACTAATTTGGAGATAGAACCTTTAAAAAGGTGGTTAAGATAAAATGGGTTTTACTGGGGTGGGCCCTAATCTACTGTGATTTATGTCCTTATAAGAAGAAGAGGTACAAAAAATGCTGGAGAGGGTGTGGAGAAAAGGGAACCCTCCTGCACTGTTGTTGGGAATGTAAATTAATACAGTCACTATGGAAAATAGGATGCAAATTCTTTAAAAAACTAAAAATTGAACTACCATATGACCCAGCATTCTCACTACTGGGCATATACCCTCAGAAAACCATAATTCAAAAAGAGTCATGTACCACAATGTTCATTGCAGCTCTATTTACAATAGCCAGGACATGGAAGCAACCTAAGTGTCCATCGACAGATGAATGGATAAAGAAGAAGTGGCACATATATACAATGGAATATTACTCAGCCATAAAAAGAAACGAAATTGAGTTATTTGTAGTGAGGCGGATGGACCTAGAGACTATCATACAGAGTGAAGTAAGTCAGAAAGAGAAAAATAAATACCATATGCTAACACATACATATGGAATCTAGAAAAATGGTACTGATGAACCTAGTGGCAGAGCAGGAATAAAGACGCAGTGTAGAGAACGGATATGAGGACACAGCGGGGAAGGGGAGGCTGGCATGTAGTAAGAGAGTGGCACTGACATATATACACTACCAAATGTAAAATAGATAGCTAGTGGGAAGCTGCTGCGTAGCACAGGGAGATCAGCTCAGTGTTTTGTGATGACCTAGAGGGGTGGGAGGGAGGCTCAAGAGGGAGGAGATGGGGGATATATGTATACATATAGCTGATTCACTTTGTTGTACAGCAGAAACTAACACAACATTGTAAAGCAGTTATACTCTAATAAAGGTGTATAAAAAAAGAAGAAGAAGAAGAGATTAGGACACAGACAAACACAGAGGGACCATACGAAGACACAGAGAAAAAACAGTCACCTACAAACCAAAGAGAGAGGCCTCAGAAGAAATCAACTCTGCAGACACCTTGATCTTGGATGTTGAGCTTCCAGAATTGAAAATAAATACCTGTTGTTTAAGCCACCCCGTCTGTGACATTTTGTTATGGCAGCCCTAGCAAACTAAAACCTCCCCATTCCAGAATGTCTGTTGCTCACCCTTCTCCTCCACCTCGGTCCTAATTCTTCCCCACCCCGACTTCTTTTAGAAGTCTGAGAAGAAGGCTCCTTGAGTCCCATCTGGGGTTTTGCTTCCCAGTTCTGCCCTATTGTTCACTCATAGGAAGAGTGTATGAGGTGCTATACTAATATTTTGATTCAAGTATACATTCTGCTCCATAAAATTTATTTTATTTTTTTATATTTTTGGCCATGCAACGTGGCCTGTGGGATCTTAGTTCCCTGATCCCCAGGGATCAAACCCAGGCCCCTGGCAGTGAAAACACAGAGTCCTAACCACTGGACCGCCAGGGAATTCCCTGCTCCATAAAATTTAGAATTATAAACAATATCAGATTTCATTTTATTTCTTCAAAACAGATTGAATCTGTACTGAACCTCATCCTTCTGAGTTGCCTAGAAATTCAATCTCAGTCACAGCTGGGCCTCCCCTTTCCAGATTTGTGCAAAGGTCTTATGGAATCTTACAGTCTACAACATCGAGGAAAGGCCTTCTGAACTGGTCTTCAGTCACTCTGGCCTCTTTTGACCTGCTCACTTTCCAGACTTGTGTGATCTCTGAAAGAGAGCAGTTGCATTGCTTTTGGACCAGGCTTGGGCACAACGGGTCTTTGCAATACCCTTCCCTGTCTGGAAGAAGCCCTCAATACTTTTTTTTTTTTTTTTTGCGGTACGCGGGCCTCTCACTGTTGTGGCCTCTCCCATTGCGGAGCACAGGTTCCCGACGCGCAGGCTCAGCGGCCATGGCTCACGGGCCCAGCCTCTCCGCGGCATGTGGGATCCTCCCAGACCGGGGGACGAACCCATGTCCCCTGCATCGGCAGGCGGACTCTCAACCACTGCGCCACCAGGGAAGCCCCTCAATATTCTTTTCCTTTCGCTGCTTCTGCCTCTTTTCCTCCAAGCCCGGCCTCAATGTCCTCTACCTCCGGGACCAGCCAACAAAGTTCTCTTGGCCTAGAAAATGCTGCTTCACCTTCCCCCCAGTGCTCCCCAAGGCAGAGAAACACAAAGGAATGCTAACTTCTTGGTGGGAATTGGCAAGAACATCTACAGCAATGAAAACAGAGTGTAGATTAGTATCTGGGTAAGTCACCAGAACTGCTTTGTTTTGATGCAGTTTAAGGAAACTGCCACAGTTTCCTCTCTTGAGAGCTGGATCTCAGGGGCAGTGCAGATGGAATTCTGTCATGGAGGGAGCAAGCCCAGGACTCGGCTGGTGTTTCATCTAAACTCAGATTCCTGGGGGGGATCAAGCAATCCTACAAACGATGGCTGCTGGGTTACATTCCTTTCTGTGCCCAAAAGCCCCAAGCTGCTTTTCTGACCAGGGGAGCTGAGTCAGCACAGCTTGATTTTGTCTTTGCCTGAGGTTTCATAACAGATAGAACACAACCAGGACACCTCCCTGCCCACACCCAGTGGCTGGGAAGAACTCTGTGACAGGTGTTGTAGATACATCCATTCCTCCTGTCAAACACACCTCCTCATCCCGTGTAGCTGGAGGTGGAAAGGAAAAAAGGCAAAACCTCCAATTCCAGGATGCAGGGTGGCCACTTTCTAGGAAATGATTAGGACCCCAGGGGGAAGCTGTGCTCAGACCCTGAGTACCTAATGAAAAAGGATGAATCTGCCACTGTGGTGCTGGAGCATGGGTGACCCAGGTGGCTGAGGGGGTCAGTGAGGGTCAGGTGGACTCATAGCCCCCAGTGTCCTTAATGTACAGGGCCTTCATTCCAGTAGCTCCCAGAAAGCCAGCTTCCTGCAGGAAGCCTTCTTGGGCTTTTTCGAGAAAAGAGAACCAGTGTCCCTCCTGCTAGAAACACCCATACACACAGTGCGGATGTTTCATTCTGCCATTTGTTTGGAATGTTGTTCCTTTGACCCCTGTAGAGGTTCCAGGATGTCTGCTCCCTTTCTTTTCTCTCTCCACGCGAGGATTTGCCACTCACAAACGGGCACATCAGGCAGTTTCTCAGGGTGATAGTGTCAGCTCTCCTCTGCAGTATATCCAAGGAGCTTTTCTTGAGGGTGGACAGCGGTTTGGAAAGTGCAACAAGGAGTAAGACAGAACACTTGTCCTCAGTCCCACAGATAGATTTGGACAGCCAATGGGAAAGTCTAGAGAGGCCATGATTAAATTTGATAGTGAGCCGTGATGATTTCACGGAGGGGATCATTTGAAGGGGGTCTTGAAAGGTAAGAGTTCCACAGTGGCGACAGGGCATTCTGTGCAGAGGAAACAGGATAGCCAAAGAGCTCTATCCCTTGACCTGCTCTATTTTCTTCCAGCATTTAGCACCATCTGAAATGATATTTTTATCTAGCTTCTAGTTGTTTATTTTCTGTCTCCTCCATGCACTCTAATTCTCCAAGTGCAGGAAGCAGATCTATCCTAAGTGCCCAGAAGAATTCCTGGCACATGGTGGGTGCACAGTACATATTTGTAGCATGGATGAATCAGTAGACAGTCCAAGCAAAAGGGAGAGAACGGGATTTGATGAGATCCACAAGCACTTATGTGGTTTCATTTCAACCCCACAATTCTACTCCCTAAGAAAGATGTCATTATCTCCATCTTACAAATAAGGAAACTGAGGTAAGACAAAGGCAAGCAACTTGACAAAGGTCACACACCCAGTAAAAGGTAAAGCTGGGATTGAAGCCTAAGCTAGCAGGTTCCAAAGTCTGGAATGTACCACAGGAAGAGGCTAACAAAGGCCTGAACTAAGTAAAGCCGTGGGAAAGGGAGTCAGAGAGAAGAGCTCACGCTTAAGAGTTGCTGTGCTTAACAAAATGGACCAGACGTGGCCACAGACTGAGAGAATCCCCTGCAGATTCATCTCCATCTGAGCCGCCAGTCCTGACCTCCTTCTCAATCACATGGGGATGACAGAAAAAACATGCAGCATTGGCCACTAACTAGCTGTTTAACTTTGGAAGACTTAGATATCTAATTTCTCCAAGCATGTTTCCCCCACATGAAAAAAATGGTGATAGATACTAGGTTTACGGTTGTTATGAGATGATGCAGATAAAGCACCCAGGACAGTTCCTGGCCCATAGTGGGTGTTCAATAAATATTAACTTACTGCTCTTTCCCCGTGGCCTCCTGCTATCTTTTGGTCTGGGAAATACTGTTCCCAAGAGGAGGACCAAAGAGGGAGGAAGTGTTAGGAGGGCATCTGCTCTGGGGCAGGTATGGAAATGGACAGTCTCAGGAAGGTAGTGAGTGACAAGCCAGGCCTGGAAGAGGTGGGTGGATAAGAGGCTAGGAAAGTACCCAGCAGTTTTCTCTATGAGGAAAACTCTGACCGCCCCCTATAATGAAGGTTCAGACAAGCAACCAGAATTCCAAGTCATGTCCCCAATCTTTTCTCTGCACAAAAGGTGTAGCCAGAGCTTGGTGAAGGGGAAGCAGGGGACCATTTGACTTGGGCCTCATACGTACAAATTTGGTTTTATTTCCAAAGGAAGTTATTCATCAAGTTATTATAATTTGGGGTTTGTGTTTAAAATGTTAATTTTTAACAGTTATCTGTGAGTTTAATTATGGATTGCACCTAGTAGTGATTTTCCATTTCTTAAAACATAATGTACACTGCTCTATACAAACTGTTTCCTGAAATAAACATGTTATTTGTGGAATCATTTTTAAAAGGTGTTAACTTATAAACAATTAAATTATACAAGTTTTTGTAACTGTCTTTGAATTTTCATATTTCCTATGTGTTGGAATTGTTTCAAAAAGAAGAAGAAGGAAAAAAAGAGGCTTGGGTTTCTGGGTCTCTTCAGCTCAAGAGGGCACAGGGCAGTGGCAGCCCAGAGGCCGCCAGAGGGGAGGTGAAGAGCCTGTTACTGAACTTGTTTACAGCACCACCTGGTGTTTATAACTCATTAAAATGTCACACTTCCTCGTCCTTAAGCCCTGGAATTTGCTGAGTAAAATCCTCACAGCTATTTTCTGAAGCCCTCGCTCTCAAAATTTCTTTTTCACTCACTTAAAAAGAATAAGGCTTGTAGGCAAGAATAACCCCAAACAGAAGCTGATGCCCCACGACTTTCCTTTGTTTTCTTTGAGCTTTGTACTGTGGGACGGAAGGTCTGTAGGTAATACTAGTTCAGACTGACTGAGCAGTGACTATGTGCCAAGCAGTACTAAGTGCCCTGCATGGATTAAGTAACTTAATTATTATAACAACTCTAGAGACAGGTATTACTATTACCATAAGCCCATTTTACAGATGTGGCTACTGAGACACAGAGAGTTTAAGGAATTTCATAAAAATCACTAGAAAGTAGCAAAGCAAAGATTTGAACCCAGGCAGCCTTGCTTCAGTGTCCATGATTTTAAACACTGTTATGCTGCTTTTCCGTGTAGGTGCATGTTTCAAGAAAAGGTATCTTCTTAATTTTTATTTGGCCTGATATTAAGAATTAAATTTCCCTGGGTAAAGCTCAATGGACCAAGGATAAACAGAGCAGCAAACAAGTTAAAAATATGCCTTCAATAATCATCTGCTATATGAGGCATTAAGCTTCTCAGAAGCCTAGACCGCCCTTTAGAATGTCATACAATCCAGAAGGATGGCATACAAAACAATTGAGTGTTTGTTTATAACAACGCTACCACCACCAAGAAAGTATTATAATCCTCTGTCTTTTTAAGAGTTCAACAATTTCAGATCTCTCCTTTTAAAGGGGTAGTAATAATAATAGCTACAATCTATTGAGTGCTTTTTTTTGTTTTAGAGAAGCATCAACTAGTGAAAAACAATGTGGGTTTGGGGGAATCATACTACCTGGGTTCAGATCCTAGCTGTTATTTTTTTTAATGAATTTTTATTGGCATATAGTTGCTTTACAATGTTGTGTTAGTATCTGCTGTACAGCAAAGTGAATCAGCTATACATGTACATATATCCCCTTTTTTGGATTTTCTTCCCATTTAGGTCACCACACAGCATTGAGTAGAGTTCCTTGTGCTATACAGTATGTTCTCATTAGTTATCTATTTTATACATAGTATTAATAGTGTATATATGTCCAATGGAATATTACTCAGCCATAAAAGAAACGAAATTGAGTTATTTGTAGTGAGATGGATGGACCTAGAGACTGTCATACAGGGTGAAGTAAGTCAGAAAGAGAAAAACAAATACCGTATGCTAACACATATATATGGAATCTAGAAAAAAAAATTTTTAAAAATGGTTCTGAAGAACCTAGGGGCAGGACAGGAATAAAGACACAGATGTAGAGAATGGACTTGAGGACACAGGGAGGGGGAAGGGTAAGCTGTGACAAAGTGAGAGAGTGGCATGGACATATATACACTACCAAATGTAAAACAGATAGCTAGTGGGAAGCAGCCGCATAGCACAGGGAGATCAGCTCGGTGCTTCGAGACCACCTAGAGGGGTGGGATAGGGAGGGTGGGAGGGAGACGCAAGAGGGAGGAGATATGGGGATATATGTATACGTATAGCTGATTCACTTTGTTATACAGCAGAAACTAACACACCATTGTAAAGCAATTATACTCCAATAAAGATGTTAAAAAAAAGTATTAAAAAGAAGTGTATATATGTCAATCCCAATCTCCCAATTCATCCCACCACCACCCCTTCTCCCTTGGTAACCATACATTTGTTCTCTACATCCGTGTCTCTATTTCTGCTTTGCACATAAGATCATCTATACCATTTTTCTAGATTCCACATATATGTGTTAATATATGATGTTTGTTTTTCTCTTTCTGACTTACTTCACTCCGTATGACAGTCCTGTTTTTTTTTTTTTTTAAGCTTTTAAGGCCTCTCAGAGACAACCTATAGGCGACTCAGGGGTCAAGCGGCAGATTGGACCACAAGACCTCCAAGTTGCCACCAAACTGGGGATCCGGACCCATTTCCTAATTTTGCTTTGAAATACACCCGGAGAAATGAAACACAGGTGGTCACCAACTTTCAGAAAATTGAAGTCTGTTTTCTTGCCAGTTATTTTTCTGCTACCATCAGTTTCCATAAACCCTATGAGAAGACATATGTCCTCCCTCATTCTTATAGATCCAGTTGGACTGGAGATTACGGAAGTGATGGCACAAAGCCAGACACGTCTTAGCGCTCACTCCGCACTGTCACCAAATGGCCAGGCATCAACCTTGAAGCACAATGTCTATGCTGCTTCCTGCAGACAAGAAGAAAGAAGAAAGAATAGGCAGAGCCTTTGGACTTCAGGACTTGTGATCCCATTTTTGTCCTCTGTAGCCGTTAGGACTTGGCAATTCAGCCTGAGGCCAACAATACAGCCTGGCCTCAGTGGCTGAAACAAATGAGGGATATAGGTTTTCACAGAAAAGTGTGAAGAGAGACCACGCAGAGCTGGGACGGCAGCTTCAGGATATGACCTGAGAGCCAGGCTCCTTCTGTCTTTTGGATCCACCATCTTCTGTGCACAGAGTTCTGTCCTTTAGAGCTTCAACCATCACTTCTGTGTTGCAGGCAGGAAAAAGGGAAGAACAAATGGAGAAAGTGGTGTTCCTACCAGTTTCAAAGAGCTCTCCTAAGAGTCTGCCCCAAGGTTAGGGCTCTTTTCCCTGGCCACACCCTACCGCAAGGGGGACTGGGCACTTTGTCGCCCAATAAAATCCAGGGTCCTCTTACTAGGGAAGTAGGAGGCGAGTACAGGGCAAACGACAGCAGTCTCTTCTACTTTCTCTCATGTCCCTCTGTCAGGATAGTGGAGACTGTACCCCACTTTATAAAGATAAGAAAGCAGAGAGGTGGCCAGGAGGACCTGCACAGGGCCACAGTGGGTTGGTGGTAATGTCAGTGCCACACCCAGCTCGGGGCCGGTTTTGAAAAATGATGGAGAACATAAAAGGCAGAAACCCATGAACATCTGTGGGCAAAGAGCAGCTGTGAGCCCAGGGCCATCTCTGTGGGGAGTCAAACTGACAGATGAGAGGGGCTGCAGAGGGCAGTGAGAATGAGGGCTGCAGGACACAGGGCTCCATGTCATTCCCTGGGTTGGCAAGAGCTAGACAGCTCTGGCCTTGGCTCAGTTGGGAGAACAGATGGGCAGGAATTCGGCACAGCTTCCAAATCAGCCAAGCAGCAAAGACTGCCTTCTTTCCCTGTGTCAGCCGAGGCTACAGCTCCCACCGGTCCCAGCCAGCTGCAGAGACCCAAGCCTGGAGACCATGACAACTTGGCCAGGACTGTGCCATGCCCGCCCACTGTGGGAGCCAGGAGGACAAGCAAGTGCAGGTGTTCCTCCCAGCAGTGAGGGTGACACCTAAGTGGAGCTGCCCACCAGGTTCAGATTTCTCTGTGCAGGGCGAGCAAGCCTTGTAGCAATCCACTCTCAGCCCTGACTCCTTTGGCGCATAGGACTCTAACGATTGAGACAGCCGGCCCGTTTGATTGAGGCCCAGACCTCTGTTCTTTCTCATGCTCTCACCTCCCACAGGAATGATGGCAACGTGGCCAGGGGTGAAAGGCAAATCCAGGAATGATACTGAAATGCAAGCAATGCAGAGGGAACTCCTTCCCACATCTGAAGAAAGGAGGGTCCTCACAGAAACAAGGCAAACGATGAGGGGATAGGAACGCGTGTTCAGCTCAGAAACAGGACATGATACATAGAATTTTATTGCAGCTCTGGTTGGAGCATATGGTATAAGAGGAAGAAATACAAGTCTTTAGAAAGAAATGCACTTTGTGCTGTCAGCTAGACGTGGTAGATTCACGTGGGAGGGATGGCTAGGCCCCAAGGAAAGGAGAGGGAGCTGTCTTCTCTCTTTCCCCCTCCAAAGACTACATGAATTTTGGATTATCTGTGTATCTACTCCCAATTCACTGACTCTGGTATTAAGAGCAGACTGAAATTTGTTTAGAATTCTACTTAGCTAGAAAAGTTTTTTGAATGAGACTGAAGTTTAGAATTCTGTTTAGCTAGAAAAGCCAGAAAAGCTTTTTGTGAATGGTGCAAGGATGACCACCATAACTCCTTTAGAGAGAGAAGCTGGGGGCTTCCCTAGCGGCGCAGTGGTTGAGAGTCTGCCTACCGATGCAGGGGACACGGGTTCGTGCCCCGGTCCAGGAAGATCCCACATGCTGTGGAGCGGCTGGGCCCCGTGAGCCATGGCCGCTGAGCCTGCGGGTCTGGAGCCTGTGCTCCGCAATGGGAGAGGGCACGACAACGAGAGGCCCACGTACCCCCCCCCCCAAAAAAAAGGGAAGCTGGGAAAGAGATGGGAAAGAGAGTGGGAAAGGAGAGGGCGGGCCAGCTGTGAGGGCCCCACCCCCAGGAGGATGCTCCCTGAAAGGAGCCGTCTGTGCATGCCCACTACATCCCTCCTCCGTGAGGCTCTGGCGCCCTGCAGCCACCTGCAGGTTGCACAATGAGGCTCTTCCAATGATTATAAAGAACCCCCAACCCTGTTCCCTTACCCCAGGACTTCTGTAATCTTGAGACCCTAGACTCATCAAAGCTACACTCTGCAGCCCGAAGATCTGTTCACGCAGCCGAGGGAAGGCTGGGCAGAAGGCAGCCAGCAGGCTCTCGCACCACCTGCCTCCCCTCCTTCCTCAGTGGCCCCCATGAGGGCACAATCAGGGCTGGGAGGCTTCATGAGCCCCCCTTGGCCCTCTGGGATGTGAGGAGTCAGCAGGGATTCATACCCATCCTGCCGGGACCATCTGCACTCAATTATAAGCCCTTTGGGAGCCAGCAGAGGGCTGTTAAGCTGCCGCTGGTTCTCTATGATTAGCTAGTTCTTGTCTTTTGAATACTGCATATGGTGCAGCCAGCTGCAGAAAGCATTCATGACTCAAAGCTTTTTTCCCCTCAAAGAGAAAAGTGCTAAGCTGTTATTACTATGGGAAGAAAATAAAAAAGTTTAAAACTCTTACTTTCTGGTTAAGTTCCTTTTCCTACCTTAAAATTCTACCTCTTCCCAGGATTGGGACCATTCCTTTGTCTATTTTCTACCAGCACTACATAGGTACTTGCTTGCTGAAGATGAGCCTTGCTAAGAAATATCAAGATTGGGTATAATTCCAGCTCAGGTGTTATTATCCGTGGTCCAGTAGACCCTCTTCTCTCCCTTATTTTGTGTGAGTGAGAGACCTGATGTTAAGGCATGTTTTTAATGAAACCACTCCAAAAAGTCAACTCTTTGCAATCAACTCAGGAGCCAGGGCCACTGCCGAGGCTTACCTTCTTTCCCAGGTGCTGAGCCAGGAACAGAAGCAATACTGCTTGGTTCGCACTTGAAACCCTCAGTGTTCTCTGTAGGTGAGAAGCAGTTAGCTGGCTATAAGTTAGCATTAATATCAGTAGGGATGCTTAAAAAAACATGTATTTCTGGGGCTATATCACAGACTTGAAATCCAGGCTCACATGTGAGTGGAGGTCCAGAGAAGATGGAGATTTGAGAGTCTTGTGAATAGTGATAATGAAAGCCATGAATTAGCTACAATTCACAGGGAAAAGAATATGGAAATAGAAGATGGGGGTAATCAGAGTCCCTTCTTCCTCATATCTCTGAACTAGGCAAATAACTTGTTTCTTTTCTCATAATACACAGGATCTATGGTAAACACAGCATAAATATGCCAATACCCACCGGGCACTCTATGGATAAAACAGTTCTTTGTAGAGTGGATACATGTATATGTATAAGTGATTTGCTTTGCTGTACACCTGAAACTAATGCAACATTGTAAATCAACTATACTCCATTTTAAGAATATATATTAAAAAAAATGTTCTTTGTAGCATGAGTTTGGCTGGCTTAAGCCTATAAATTTGCAAAACTTTAGGAATAGTTCTACTCTTCATGTTGAGAGAGAACTAAAAATGCTTATTTAAATATCTAGCAGGAAAAGTACCCCAAAAGTGATTTCACTTTTTTTTTTTGATGAGCAATTTTAAGCATGTCCAAGAGGAAGAAAATCTGTACCAATATGGGTTGTTCCACTGAGCCTAATGGGAGCCACATGTCTCACTATGTGAGAAGGGAGTTACAAATTTGGAAAGGGAGAAAACAAAAGGAACCCTGTGTTGTCAGTCTGAAATTGAAGGTATGGTGTACATTCATGGTTTTCAATATATGGACACAGAAATAAATTTAGATGTCGTGGGCACATAGGTATGTGTATACATATACACACATGCAGATATTCCCCAACTCTGACCACTGAGATGGCCTGGGACCACCAGTGGCTCCACAATGGTACTGAGTACACTTAGCACTCAAATCTTCGCTTTAAGATAATTTTCCACTAAAGAAAGCAGGGCTGGAATAGGGAAAGTATAAGACAAACTTGTAATGTCTTATAGTGTCAGAAAATAAAGAAATGCTCAAGTAAAAGGGGGATGTGTCAAGAAGACACAGGAGCCAGCTTGAAGGTGTTCCTGCTGGCCATATCTGAGACCATTTAAGCATCTAAAGGAATAAAGATAATAACCAATTACAACTCACTGAATAAAAAATGAAGAATCCATACTTGTAATATTAATATAAATTAATAAAGGGGGAATGAGTGATTCTGTAGTGAAAAAGTCTGGCAAGCACCACCTTAAACAAGTGGTCAGTTAGCATCATAATGATGGGACAGGTGGAAATCACGCACCGCCTGAAGAGATGCAGCAAGGAAGATGCAGCATCGGTTCTATGCTGCTCCTGCCAAAGATGCATAAACTAAACCTAACCTAACCTAATCTGACAGGAAACACCATCCAAAATAACTGGTCTGTAATCTTCTAAAGCGTCAACGTCTATTACTCAGCCATAAAAAGAAATGAAATTGAGGGCTTCCCTGGTGGCGCAGTGGTTTAGAGTCCGTCTGCCGATGCAGGGGACACGGGTTCGTGCCCCGGTCCAGGAAGATCTCACATGCTGCGGAGTGGCTGGGCCCGTGAGCCATGGCCGCTGAGCCTGCACATATGGAGCCTGTGCTCCACAACGGGAGAGGCCACAGCAGTGAGAGGCCCGTGTACCGCAAAAAAAAAAAAAAAAAAAAAGAAATTGAGTTATTTGTAGTGAGGTGGATGGACCTAGAGACTGTCATACAGGGTGAAGTAAGTCAGAAAGAGAAAAACAAATACCGTATGCTAACGCATATATATAGAATCTGAAAAAAAAAAAGGTTCTTAAGAACCTAGGGGCAGGCTAGGTAGACGCAGATGTAGAGAATGGACTTGAGGACACGGGGAGGGGGAAGGATAAGCTGGGACGAAGTGAGAGAGTGCCATGGATTTATAATATACTACCAAGTGTAAAACAGATAGCTAGTGGGAAGCAGCCGCATAGCACAGGGAGATCAGCTCAGTGCTTTGTGACCACCTAGAGGGGTGGGATAGGGAGGGTGGGAGGGATACACAAGAGGGAGGAAATATAGGGATATATGTATACGTATAGCTGATTCACTTTGTTATAAAGCAGAAACTAACACACCATTGTAAAGCAATTATACTCCAATAAAGATGTTAAAAATTTTTTTTTAATTTTTAAAAATTAAAAAAATAAAGTGTCAAGGTCAAGAAAGCCAAGAAAAAGCTGAGGTACCATTCAGAATAAAGGCCACTACAGAGACATGACCACTCAAAGCAGTATGTAACTCTGAACTGCATCCTTTTGCTATAAAGGTTATTATTGGGACATCTGGCAAAATCTGAATGGGGCCCAAGGATTACTGGCAATTTCCTGATTTGACGGTTGTTTTGAGGTTACATAGAAAAATGTCCTTGTTTACATGAAATACATACTAAATTCAGGAGTGATTTTTAGGAGTGACAGGCCCAGCAACTTGGCAATTTATTTTCAGATGATTCAGGTTCTGAATTTGTAATTTTTCTGTCTGAGAATAGTTCAATTTTTTTTTTTTTTTTTTTTGGCCGCGCTGCGCAGCTTGCAGGATCTTTGTTCCCTGACCAGGAACTGAAACTGGGCCTCGGCAGTGAAAGCGCCGAGCCCAAACCACTGGACCGCCAGGGAACATCCTAAAAATGTTTTTAAAACTGTACCTTCTTTTCCTTTTCATGTTATATGACTTAAAAAATGACTATAGCAATGAAGACAGTGATGTTGAAGATGAATTTGCGACATCAAGAATTTCACAAAATTATTTCTTGAAATAAAGCAGAAATTAATGTTATTTTATATAATGTGATTTTTAAGTATATATTTTCACCAAAACATTTAGGAGTTAAAAAAAGATCAGTGAATGAATGTGCTCTTCTAGGTCGAATTAAAATAGAATATTTAAGGTTTAAAAAAGTTTGGCTGGGGAAAAATAACAGTTTTGCAAAACCTATGTGATCCAAAACTAAGATGATATTCAACAGCAAGAAGTATTCCAATTTCTCATAACCAGTTCTCACAAGCAAAGAAATGCATGCCTCACTTTAAGAAGGTGTCAAATAGAAACAGGCAAATCTGAAAGAATTTACCAAGTGTAGTAAGTTAGAGGTGAAGTCACAACAAAAGAATTTATGGCGTACAAAAAAATTCACAAGTAGAAGATTCCTTCTATCAACTTCTCAGAGTCCCATGAGCTCTCCCCTGACCTCTGAAAGATGGGTTTTACCAAAATCTGGTTTACACTGAACTTTTCAGGTATATATGATCTGAAAAGAAAGAAGTATCTGATAAGAACCTGCCTGGTGCTCCTTCCTTGTTGCAGCCCTTCTTGGTGTAAGTGATCAGAATCAGGTCTAAGCGACACAGAACCAAGCATGACATATCACAGCAAACACCATTTCCTGTCCAACCAACTCTCATCTCTCTCCAGTAATGAAGAGGTGGACGTTCTTCTTGGACTGCAGCATCTGTGCAGCCCGCTCCACCCCGACCACAGCAGCCAACCTCTGGGCATCGTACTTGGAGTAGAGGACAGTGCAGGTCCAGGCAGCTTCCTCTCCTCTGGTGGTGGCTTGCAGCATGTTACAGACTTCACTGTAGAAGTGGGGATATGTTGGCAGTTCATAGAAAATCAGGTTCCTGATGCCTTTTATTGTGTATCTGTTAGAAGGAGAAAGAGAGGCTATGTCTACATGAGAAATTTTATGGAAAAGCCACCAAAGAGTTTTACACGGACACAGTCACTCTCGCTGTTTCACGCAAGGAGAAAGACCATGGCACAAATAACACACAGACCAAAAGTTACTCTAATTTGAGCCGGAGGGGCTCATTTTTTGTGACAGCGTATTTGAATTCCTAATGTTTGGCTTAAGATAATGATAAAATGAATTTACACTTCTTGAGCCTAATCTGAGCAGACTGAGGTAGGGTGGGGAAGAATAGTAGACAAGGATTAGAAATCTGCCGCAGAAAATTTGAAAAGCAGGCATTTCCAATTTAACATTATCCTTATTATAATCAGGCAAAACAGTGTTCTATAATGGAGATGAGGTCAGACCAGACCCAGTACATAAAATAAACTGCATAAACTGTAAATGCACTCCCATTAGTCTTTTCTTGTCATTCTGTAGACATGTTAACTCCATGGCAGATGTCCCGAGTTCACCCATTTACAAAATCCTGCCCGAGGACCCATTAGGCATTATGGGAAGGCAATTAATTTCAACAGCTTCCTCGCTTCTTTCCCTGCTGCACAGGGCTGCATGGTGGCAGGGGGCATGCAGACCCTAGGGACTCGCCTTACGGTTCAGGTTGAGATCAATCATTCCCTCTTGGGCTCCATGACCAAAGATTTTATACGTTGACAAGGTTCTGATTTTTCCTGTTAGACTCTCATACAGGGCTGATGTCAGACTCCCTCGGGAATTTTATTTTATTCATGGATGATAAGTTTTCCTTGTCTTTTTATCCCTTAGCTCATCCTGATCTCTCTGGAGACCCTCCTCTCCCAAAATATAACTGCAGTCAATTACTTGGTTCATCTTTCCACATCCTCTTTCCATAAAGGAATTTTAATGGCTAATGATGTTGAAAAAACACAGTTCTATCTCAGTAGTTATCAAAACAAACAAACACAGAGTTCCATTTCTGCTTAGTATGTAGAAAACTCAAGAGAATACTTCTCCCATGCTAACAAGAAAAAGATAATCTACAACAGTGTTCCTTTTCCTGAGACTAGACAGCTGATGTCACAGGGAAACCAAGTGAACTGATTCAACGGTGCCCTGGTGTGTGTTTAACAACTGATTCTCAGTGGGGGAGGATAGGTGCTGATTTGAAGCATTTGCCAATTTCTGTGGTATAAATACTCCATTTCAAGCTACCAGTGTCATGTTGCTGAACTTGGAACTGGGAAGAGATGTGCAACCATACCTTAAGAGCTGGTATGAGCCAGCTTCAGCCCATCACTGACTGAATTCCAAAGAGTGACAAGATTGTCTGAAGAAAGACAGGACATATGAACCACTTCACCTTTGGCACAGCACAGTGGGGAAGAGGGCAGCTGCTAAGAAAGTGGGTAGGAAGAAAAAAGCTACACTTTTAACAAGTTCTTAAAGGGCAATTATGGGCTTGCATGGCAGTTCAGAATCCCTGGGATTCCCAGACACTCCTTTACTTCACAGTCATGAGGGCTTTTCCATAGGTCTCCACTGGGAGCCCTGGAGAGACTGGAGGCAAGGCAGAAGACCTGAGACACCCCGATGGTGGTGCAGACATGAAAACTCACTCTCTTCCCAGAGCCATGTTGTACATGAAGCTAAAGCCTGAAGCCAATGAGAGGGGCAAAGGTCAACTGCCAGGGTGGAGTCAGAAGCAGCAAAACTGTGTGCCTTAAGGGAGGGGCATTAACCCCTCACCCCATTCCTCCCCACCACAGGACTTACATCCAGCGAAAAGAGCAGTCTGTCCTGGGGAAAGGGCATGAAGCCTGTTCAGTCCAAGATCCTGCACTGATGGAAGCAGATGTTTGCCACCACCGCAGAGAAGCTGGGAACTCCTTCCCACCAAGACCCCTCGTAGAACAAGGCAGAGGCTGGCCACCGTGGAGGCTGGTGCAGGAGCCCTGAGAAAGCGCCAGCTCCAAAGCCCCGGATGGACAGAACCTGCCTGCATCTGAGCTGGACCAGGAGGAGAACACCTGCCCCACTTCAAGCCTTAGGGGAGGAGCGAGTGGGAGCAGCCTGCTGCTGGGGGAGGGGCCCGAGCGTGGGAGAGGCTCTCCCTCGGCACAGGGGTGCAGGGCATGGTGGAAGCTGAGAGGGGAGCAGGACACTGAGACAAGGCCCTCCGGCACCGGGCCCCACAGTGGGCCACTGTCTGCTGGAGGAACTGGCAGTCTGTGGTAAATAGAAGGTAACTATGGTAACAACCAAATCCTAACTAGATTCACACCTGCCACACTAGTGGCCTGACAGAAGAGGTGTCCAGGCCAACTACTTACTCAGGCACTACATTCAACTGACAATTACAAAAAACACAGAAGCAAGAAAAAGACATTAAAACCATGAGGTATCATTTTGACTATCAAGTCACTGGAAAAAAGTAGGGTTTTACAGAAATAGGCTAATGGAGTATAAATTATTGTGAGTGTGTATTTTAGTGGGGAGGGGAGAAGATGGGAGTGGCAACACACAGCAAATTTTAAACTGGGTACAGCTTTTGAACAAGTAAGTTTTCCTTTCCAAATTTATCCTAAGGAAATGCCCAGGCAACTATGCCATCAACTACGCATGTGGATGCTCTTGGCATTACTGTATATAATAACAGAAAACAACAAGTCAATATGCCCATTAAAAGGAAACCCATACAATGTAACACTATGCAACCATTAAAAAGGATGCTATACACACCTTAAAGATTACTTATAATTACACAGAAAAGGTATTTTTACAATGTAAAGATTTAGCAGACCTACCTTGACCAAATGATTACATTTAGTGTCACCAAAATGGGATAAACTGACACCTTGGGCCTCTTGAGGAGATGCAGGGGGAAGAACACAATATCCTCTATGTAGAATTCTTACTAAAATAATGTTTAAATCTTTGGTCCCTGAACTCTGATGCTCATTGAATCACCTATTTGTTTTTGAAAAATACCTGTAATTGGTCCCCATCCCCAAACACCATGATTTCATTGATACTGGGGTATGACCAGGGCATTCAGATTTTTTTTTTTGCGGTACGTGGGCCTCTCACTGTTGTGGCCTCTCCCGTTGTGGAGCACAGGCTCTGGACGCGCAGGCTCAGTGGCCATGGCTCACGGGCCCAGCCGCTCTGCGGCATGTGGGATCTTCCCAGACCGGGGCACAAACCCGTGTCCCCTGCATCGGCAGGCGGGCACTCAACCACTGCGCCACCAGGGAAGCCCCGGCATTCAGATTTTTAAAAGCTCCCCAAGGGGATTCTAATATGTAGCAAAGTTTGGGAACACTGATCTAAATAATAAGAAAACAGCCAAATCCAGATGTGGGACATTCTACAGGAAACTGGACTGGACTCTTCAAAAAATATTAGTATCACAACAAGGAACAAAGGAAGAGAATTATTCTAGATCAGGGGTTCTTAATCCTGGCACTACTGCCATTTTAAGCCAGGTAATTCTTTGTTGTAAGGGCTGTCCTGTGCACTGTAGGACGTCTAGCAGCACTCAGGCCTTGACCCACTTGAACCACTAGACCACTAAAATAACCCTCCAACTGTACCAACCAAAAATGTCTCCAGATATTTCCAAATGTCCCTTGGGGAGCAAAACTGCTCCTGCTTGAGAACTGCTAAAATAGACTAAAGAAACATGTCAAGCAAATGCAATGTAGGATTCTTAACTAAATCCTGGATTGGGGGTGGTGGTGGTGAGAAACAGCTGTAATAGTCATTTTGGGAACAACTAGGAAAATTTGCATACAGACTAAATGTTAGATGGTATTACTGCAGTAATGTCAAGGGGTATGTTAATGGTGTTGTGGTTAGATAAAAGAATGTTGTTTTTAGGCTCTACAGGCTGAAAGATTTAGGAGTTAATAAGTGTCATGAAGCCTCCCGTAATTTACTCTCAAATGGTTCAGGAAGAAAAAAGACGAGATGTGAGTGGAAAGAGAGAAGGAGAGACAGAGAATGTGGGTGCATGAGAATGTGGCAAAATGCTAACAGCTGGTGGAGTCTAAGTGGAAGGAGTTAGAGATGTTCACTGGGAGAGTCTTACAATGTCTTTGAAATGAAATCTTCCCAAATAAAAAGTTGGAGTGGGGGCAACATATAGTAGAACTATATATATATTAACTTAAAAATACATCCATAACATACAAATATATACCAAAATGCTAACTTGTTTAAGCTTTTTTTCAATAAGCACATAAAATATTCAAGATAAAAGAAAAAAAATCCAAATGTGTCCACTGTGATTCCAATTTTGGTATCCTTTTTAAAATGCCTGTGTCTGTGCACGTGCACATGTTTTTTACATTAAAAAGACAGGAAAGAAATACACCAAAATGGGTATTTATATCAATAAGATTATAGGTGATCCTTTTTTTTTTTTTTTGCGGTACGCGGGCCTCTCACTGTTGTGGCCTCTCCCGTTGCGGAGCACAGGCTCCAGACGCGCAAGCTCAAGACGCGCAGGCTCAGCGGCCATGGCTCACGGGCCCAGCCGCTCCGCGGCATGTGGGATCTTCCCGGACTGGGGCATGAACCCGTGTCCCCTGCATCGGCAGGCAGACTCTCAACCACTGCGCCACCAGGGAAGCCCGGTGATCCCATTTTTTTAACCTAGATTTTCTAGGTTCTCTACAATAATTGTGTAATACTCTTATAATGAGAGTATTTTTAAAGCAAAATAAAACAACAAAACCAATTCCCATAGGTATTATATTTCAAAACCAAGAAAATCTCTCTTAGTACCAATTCGTCCACAGTAGAGACTAGGCATCTCCTGGAAATAAGAGAACGTGACCAGAATCCCTTCAGAGGGGCAGTTAGTACCAATTCCCACGATCTTCTGCACCTCTTCCCCTGCCTTCCTCCTCTCCTGTATGTGCTTTGGGTCTTCAATGACCCCTACAAATATGGCATAACACTGTGACAGGACCTAAAATTAAGGACATTCCAGATGTCTATGTTACCTGACAACTGTTAAAGATAAATGAGGCACCCACAACTGACTTGCAAGGCTGGCTCCTGCATACAGTCTATAAAGACTAGGTCTGTTACCTCTACAACTGGGGTTCTCCCTGGGGCAGGGAACACTCAGAAACACCCCACTAGCGTTTCCCACCTCCAGAAATCCTACCTCCAGAGTTTCTGATTGCCCCCTGCTTAAGAATCCTCCTTCCTGTGCTAACCCACTGATAATGCTCAGAGAAAGAACTGTGAACTGTCCTCCCCTCAGGAGGGCCATCATGACCAAATGCCCATCCCATCCTAAGAATCTACTGGTTTCATCTCCCCAAAGAAAACAAATCCTCAGGCTGAAAGTTTTTTGCTAGCTCACAAACAAACTGCAATATGTCTAACACTGCCTACTTCCATAGAGAATATAAATACAGAATTTTAAAGCTGGATACTAAAGTTTAAAATACATGTACTTTTCCCAAGGTAAAATGAAAAAAATCAAATCACAAAGACACTGCAGATCAAAATACCCATCATCACCTTGGTGACCTCTCAAGCAAAAAAATCTATAGCTAGGAACTTTGAGATAATCGGCAGTTGTAGATTATCTCCATTCAACTTAAACACCCACTAACCTGGTCCAGGGTATAAAGCTAGTGGCATGTGTTCGGTTTGTCTTTATAGTGACTTTGGGGACAAAACAGTTTGGTCAATAAATGAACAGTGTAAGACAGGAGACTGTCCTGCCTACTTAAGAGAAAGGGCTCCTTTGACATCAGGCCCTTTCCTTGAAAAGCTGCTACTTGAGAGCAGTCCTCATCCCAGCTTAGTTCACACTTGCTACAGACAATCACGCTGGGAAGTTTCCCAATCCATCCACTTCATTTAAAGGACTTGCTTTGATGTATCAAGCTTTTGGAAAACTAAGGGCTCTTTAGACCTGCTGAGTGCAAACTCCCCCAAAATACCATTTCCAACATGAATGAAAACAACAACTCACTGGAACAAAGCAAATAATGATGCCAGCAAGAAGGCATTCGTTAACACTCTTGGGCCAAACAGCCTTGTCTGGGTAGCCAAGAATGAAGCCCAGCAAACACAAATGTAGTCACTCCTCAACTCTCCACTAGCAGATCATCTAGGCAGCAGAATACCCAAAGAAGGCATGTCACGCCAGCTTGCTGCGCTCCGGCAGGCTGCTGGATCCCTCCCTCCCCATCCTGGTAAGGAGAACATTTCGGAGGAACACCATCCTAATATCGGCATAAACTAAAAGGCAATGCAATGCCAAGGTGCATCATCTAGTATGTTCCAAAGCCTAGAAGATTCAGGCTTAGATGTTAGGGATTCTCTGAGGAAACGTGCCCCTCATTAGCTTATAATTGAGAATTAATAAAACAGTAAAGTCAGAACTTAAACTCACTGGACATTATTGTGAATCAGGAAAGAAAAGGTTATAGGATGCAATTTCCAGTCTCTCTAGGTAAGAGCTTAAAAGGGGCTTTCACATTTGGCAGCAGAGAGAATTAGCAAAACAATAAAATAACCACACTCTGGGGGCACAAAGGGCTGCAACTAATCCAAATAGTAACAGAAGACTCAATATTACTAACACTCTAATTAGAATTAAAAAAAAGAAAAAAAAAGGTCAATACAACTTATTTTGTCAAAGTCACATGGTGGGGAAGCTAAGCAAACCCTGAAACCCTTAAATATTCAACTCTAAGCCCCTCACCTTTTGCTTCTCATAAACTTCAAGGAGCCCCTTAGTCCTGGTTCTCCTTGGTGCAGAAGTTGTGTGTGCACTGCCTCAGGACAAATGAGAACTTTCTGAACACTGACACTGTACTCAACTTCCATCTCCACAGACCACACAGTCCCCAATGTTTCACCTGTGCTTCTGTGACAGGTTCCTCCCTTTCCTGTATTCAGCTGAGAGCTGCTCAACTCTGTAATGTCTTTCTTGAGGGGTATACCCACAGCTACAGGAGGTACCCTAAGTATGGACCCACTCCAGATCTATATACAGGTTATGCTGTAGTCACTCATTCGTTTCTACCACCTTTTCCAACAATGCCCATTTTGGAAGAAAACCAACCAACCAATCAAGAAAAGTCTGTCCAGCCCCCCAGACTCTGGCTTGTCTGCAGGAGGTGAAGCAAGGGAGGACTTTATAAAACAGCAAAGCCCACCATGCACTTGGAAGCAGGCCCTCCAGAGAGGACACTTGAAACCTGGCCCTACTTTACCTTTTGTAGAAATGGAAGCGCTCTGTGAGGAGCAGGAACTGCTTCTCTCCTTGAAGGAAGAAGTGTCTGGCCCTGGAGACACCAGACTTCTGGGTGTACTCGCAGATATGAGTGAAGTTCAGGTCCTCCTTCTTGAAGTAATTTCGGAGACGCACAAAGTCAAAGTAGGAGGGGACATAGATAAGCGTGTGAGACATGACTGCATCACGATACTGAGGCAAAATCTTGTTGACGAAAAAGTTAAACCTGATTTGGAAAGGCAAAGGGCAAAGTCAGTGGTCTAGAGGTGAGCCATAGTGCCACTGCCAACTGCATGACCCTGGGCAAGTCACAATCTCCTTCTACCTCCCCTAAGAGGCCAACTTGGCCTACCTCACTGCAAAGAGATTATGTAAGGATAAAACTTGTTAGGCACATTAAAAAGCAAGTGCTAACGCTATTCATCATGAAGAATAGATGTGATGCTGGTATATCCCAGAGAATTATTCTAGGAAGTACATAACTGTATCATTCATTCATTCAGGTGTCAATCAGTCAGTCAACAAATAATTACTGAACACCTACCATGTGTTAAGCACCATTCTGCTACCATGGGTCCCCTGACTAAACACAATGAGAAGACAGGGGAAAATTACATAGAGAATTAGAAAAACAGTTCTTGCCCTGAAGGGCTTAGAATTAAGTTGTTGACATGCGGCATTAAAAAATTAATGTAATTTTAAAATGCCACAGTCTAGGGGAAAGTACCCCTGATTTACTAACCCTGCCACTATCGGAACTAGGACAAGACACTACTTCTCTGGCCTTCAGTGTCCTCCTCTGTCAATGGCATGACTGGATTCAACTACCTCATTTCATTTTGTAAGTGGTTAACTAATAAAGCCAACATGGAATACAATTCTAAATTTGAATGCCCAAGTAAAATCCCTCTCTGTGACCCCCAGGGGTCCAATGGGACAGGGGAGGGTACCTGGCATCAATCACTGAAGCGAGGTTTTCAGCTTCCATCCTCTGGAAGACATGTGGGAGCTGCACCAGGACATGACTGATGCAGCCTGTCATCGGGACGTTCCTCACAGCCACCTGCCAGGAGTCAGTGAGAACATTAGGAAGTGAGCTATCCCCACTGTTGACCAAATGCTATCCTCTCCTTCTGCCTCATGACCCAAACAATACACAATACTTCATGAAAATTCAGAGAAAGAAGGAGAGAACCCACCTGGCCTTGCACATTGACGCAGTACTTGTTGAACACAGAGTTGATCTGGGCATCCTGCAGGGCCCCAAACAGCAGCGTCTGACGATAGTACTTGGACCAATTATTGAGGCTCCACATGCGCACTCGAGAAAAGTCCACCCCATGTGAGTCCAAGGGCAGTAGGTTCATGTGGTTCATCAAATGCTTTGAGCAGAAATAATACTCCATTAATACTTACTGAACACTTACCTGGTGGGCATTGCTAACCTTTCTATAAGCCCATCATCTTATTTAACCCCATGAAGTACATACTATCATCTCCCAAATTACAAGAAAACAGGCTCAGATGGCTGAGTGACTTGCCCATAGTCAAGTGAACAAGAAGAAAAGCTCAAACTGGCCACCTCGTGGATCTTTCAAAAAGGATCAAGATGCTACCTATACAGAATATTTCTTTTAAAGGAAATTCTGAAATGCCACTCTGGTCACTCTATAAGCAACTCAGTTCCAGATTTGGACAAGAAGGGAAATGACATGGAAAACAGAGCTGCTGTCCTTCCATGACTCAGTTCCCAACAATGTTAGAAAATTCCCTGAGTGACTACATGTGCCTTTTGCTCAAAATAAAGATGACTCAACCATCGACATGCCTTTTCTATTTTAATCATATTTTTACCTTGTAATGTATATTGAAGGGTCACAAGTACTATAAGATTATTCCCTACTTTATAAATAAGTACTCCCCTTTATTTGTCCCAAACTTACTCCAAGTCCTGGGGTTGCAGAAAAGGTAAATTCTCACGTGCCTTAGAAAAATAAACCTATAGTTCTGTGATGAGGATTGTTCCAAAGCACAATCCTAAACCCCAAAACATTGCAGGGTATGTTGAGAGGGAGAAAAAAAATTATAGCACAAATTACAGTAGGGGGACAAAAACATCTTACATTTCTCTGCAAAGCATCACTAATTAAGAAACCATGAGCAATGTTTTCCCATCTCCACTGAAGAGAAGACCAAACAAAAGAGAACGAGCATAAATAGGAGGAACTACTTTAGATAAAAACATTCCTGGTGAGCAGGAATTTCAACCAACCAACCAACCAACCACACTAAACTGGTCTATTACTAGAAGCAACTTTTAAGGGGAAGAAATCTTTTCTGGAGATTTGAAAATGTTGACAAGAATTTTTATCTTTCTGGATACTTTACTGACCAACTTGTGGGTAGAAGAGGGGACAACATTTCCCATTTTCAAACTGGAAAATGTGGAATATTTCCATTTCCAAGCTGAGTTTTAATCTGGACTTTAATAACCATTTCAGACTCAAACCACTGAGCTTCTTGTCTGTAAATGTTAATGACCAGCATTACCAAGACATGCTCCCAGTTCTGCATCAGGTAAATGTCAGCTTGATCAATGATGAGAAGCTCAATAGAAGACAGAAAGTCAAAATCTCTCTTCTTCTCTCCTTCTCCACCAATGATGGTCCTCAAGCCCAGAGGGGAGGCAATGAGGATGTCTGATGAATAGAAGGGGGCATAAAGTCGGATGCTTCTCTGCAGTATTGCCACTCCTATACACAAAACAGCCAAGCACACATCAGTTCATGAGTCACCACCAAGCCATTAGCTTCCACCCTCTCAAACTGCAGCCTCCCCTTGTACCTTCCACATCTTCCCCTTTGCATATAATTGTGCTCAAACTGCTTTAATTATTAAAATCATCATCATCATCCCTCCTTTGCATCTACGGTCCCTTCTAGCTCCCACCCTCTTCTTTTCCTTCACTGGCAAACCTTCCAGAAAATTGTCTCTACTTTAAAATCTCCCACTCACTCCTTAATGCACTGCAATCTGCCTCTGAGTCTCAGGACACCACTGAAATGACTCTTGCTAAGGTCACCAACAGCTCTCAGTTCCCAATTCAATGGCACTTTCGTGTTTCTTGTCACGAACGCATAAGCACACCCTCCTTGAAATGTTCTTTTCCTTACCGGTGGTTTCCACGACTTTAACACTTACTTCTCCTATTACTGACCTGGTCCTTATCTATTTTTCCATATTCAAAGAGCTCTTCTACAAATCCCTGGATTCACCCACAAGTTCTCTTTCACTCTACATAAAGCTTTGGATAAATATATTCACTAATTATGGCTTTGACATTATCATCACAAAAATTTATATTTCCTGCCCACATCTCTTTCCTAAGCAACAAGCAGCAGTTTGTAGAGAGCCCATACTCTTCTCATACGTGAAGGAGACTCACTTGCTAATCTTAAAGCACCTACCAGAGGGGCAGAAGTTGGCTGGGACTCTCTCTGGGGACAGAATGCTGGCAGATGCCATTTTTACAAGTTCCCTCTACCTTGATAGCACGGGTGGGTGCCGTTTTTTGCACTCTCACTCTAAGTTGCTAACAGTGGTGGTGGGTGAGTACCCCCTACCCCACTTCCCTGCACTACTTGTGTGCAGCACTGACAAACATGGCCAACCAGCAGCCACGCCTACCCCATCTCATGCCACTTGCAGGACACGACCTGAGGCAACAAACGCATGCAGCCCACACAGGGGACACTCCTTGAGCACCAGGCTCAGGCAGATGGGGGTGGGACTGCATTTCTAGACTCCATGGGCGTGAAACAAACAGAGAGTTTATAAGACAACCAAGGACTAGGAAAAAGTTAAAACACAGTTCATCTCCCACACAGGGCCACTCCTTCAAGACAGGGGGCAATAACTGTTTTGCATAATACATAGAAACAAACACAGAGAGTCAAGCAAAGTGAGGAAGCAGAGGAACATGTTCCAAATGAAGGAACAAGATAAAAGCAGAGGAACATGTTCCAAATGAAGGAACAAGATAAAATCCCAGAAAAAATATTTAATGATAAAGAATTCAAAGTCATTGTCATAAAGTTGCTCATCAAACTTGGGAGATGAATGAACGAACACGGTGAGAAACTCAAGAAAGAGATAGAAAATATAAGAAAGTTCTAAGCAGAACTCACACAGCTGAAGATTATAATAACTGAACTGAAAAATACACTAGAGGGAATCAACAGCAGACTAGATGGTAGAAAAGAACAGATCAGTGACCTGGCAGACAAGGTAGTAGAAATCACCCCAACAGAACAGCAAAGAGAAAAAATATTTTAAAAATATGAGGACAGTTTAAGGGAACTGTGGGACAACATCAAGTGTACTATCATCGGTGTTAAGGGGTCACAGAAGAAGAGAGAGAAAGGGGTACTAACATCCACATTATAGGGGTCCCAGAAGGAGGACAGAGAGAAAGAAAGGGGCAGAAAACTTATCTGAAGAAATTATGGCTAAAAATGTCCCTAACCTGGTGAAGGAAACAGACATTCAGGTCCAGAAGCACCAAGAGTCCCAAACAAAATGAACCCAAGGAGATTCATATCAAGACACATTATAATTAAAATGTCAAAAGTCAAAGGTAAAGAGGGAATCTTAAGCAGCAAGAGAAAAACAACTAATTACAGACAAGGGAATCCCCATAAGAATATCAGCTGATATTTCATCAGAAACTTTGTGGTCCAGAAGGAGATGGCATGATATGTTCGAATATGCTGAAAGGAAAAAAAAACTTCCAACAAAGAAAGAAGGAAATAATAAAAGCCAGATGAGAAATACTGAATAAATGAAACGGAGACAAAAAACAAAAGATCAGTGAAACTAAGAGCTGGTTCTGTGAAAAGATAAACAAAATTAACAAACCTTTAGCCAGACTCAATAAGAAAAAAAGAGAAGGGGCCCAAATAAAATAAGAAATGAAAAAGAAGTTATAACTGACACTACAGAAATACAAAGTATCATAAGAGACTACTATGAACAATTATACACCAACAAGTCAGATAACCTACAAGAAATACATAAATTCCTAGAAACACACAATCTTCTAAAACTGAATCATGAAGAAACAGAAAATGTGAATAGATCAATTACTAGTAATGTGATTGAATCAGTAATCAAAAAACTCCCCCAAAACAAAAGACCAGGACCAGAGAGCTTCACTGGTAAATTCTACGAAATATTTAAAGATTTAATACCTATCCTTCTCGAACATATTCCAAAAAACTGAAGAGGCAGAAACACTTCCAAACTCATTTTATGAGGCCAGCATAACCCTGATACTGAAACCAGACAGAAACACCACAAAAAAAGAAATGTACAGGCTACTATGCCTGATAAACATAGATGCAAAAATCCTTGACAAATTATTAGCAAACTGAATCCAACAATACATTAAAAGGACCATACACTATAATCAAGTAGAATTTATTCCAGGGATGCAAGGATGGGTTGACAAAGTGGGTATAGAGGGAATGTATCTCAACATAACAAAGGCATATACGATAAACCCACAGCTAACATCATATTCAGTGGTGAAAAGCTGAAAGCATTTCCTCTAAAATCAGGAAAAAGACAAGGATGCACACTTCTGCCACTTTTATTCAACATAGTATTAGAAATCCTAGCCACAGCAACTAGGCAAGAAAAAGAAATAAAAGATACCCAAATTGGAAAGGAGGCAGTAAAACTGACTATTTTCAGATGACATGATACTTTATGGAGAAAACCCTAAAGACTCCACCAAAAAACTGTCAGAACTAATAAATAAATTTAGTAATGTTGAAGGATACAAAATTAACAAAAATCTGTTGCATTTATATACATTAATAATGAACTATTAGAAAGAGAAATTAAGAAAACAATCCATTTACAATAGCATCAAAAAGAATAAAATACCTAGAAAAAATCTAACCAAGAAGGTAAAAAACTTGTACTTGGAAAACTACAAGGTATTGATGAAAGAAATTAAAGATGACACAAACATGCAAAAATACACCATGCTCATAGATTGGAAGATTTAGTACTGTTAAAATGTCCATACTGGACACCAAGGGGGGAAAGTGGTGGTGGGGGTGGGAGTGTGATGAATTGGGAGATTGGGACTGACATGTATATACTAATACGTATTAAATGGACAATAAGAACCTGCTGTATAAAAAAATAAATAAAATTCAAAAAAAAATGTCCATACTACCCAAAGAAATCTACAGATTTAATGCAATCCTTATCAAAATACCCATGACATTTTTCATAAAACTAGAATAATTCTAAAATTTGTAGAGAGCTGCAAAGGACCCTGAATAGCCCAACTGATTATGAGAAAGAAGAGCAAAGCTGAAGGTATAACACTACCTGATTTTAAACTACACTACAAGTTTACAGTAATCAAAATTGTATGGTAATAGCACAAAAACAGACACAGTTCAACAGAACAGAATAGAGAGCCCAGAAATAAATCCATATTTATATGGTCAATTAATCTATGACAAAGGAGGCAAGAATATACAATGTGGAAAAGACAGTCTCATCAACAAATGGTGATGGGAAAACTAGACAGCTACATGCAAAAGAATGAAACTGGACCACTAGCTTACACCATCTACAAAAATCAACTCAAAATGGATTAAAGGGCTTCCCTGGTGGCGCAGTGGTTGAGAGTCTGCCTGCCAATGCAGGGGACATGGGTTCATGCCCCAGTCCAGGAAGATCCCACATGCTGCAGAGTGGCTAGGCCCATGAGCCATGGCTGCTGAGCCTGCACGTCCGGAGCCTGTGCTCCGCAATGGGAGAGGCCACAACATTGAGAGGCCCGCGTACTGCAAAAAAAAAAAAAAAAAAAACCCAAACAATCCAATTAAAAAATAGCAGGGGACCTGAATAGACATTTTTCCAAAGAAGTCGTACTGATAGCCAACAGTCAAATGTAGAGATGTTCAACATCACTAATCATCAGGGAAATGCAAATCAAAATCACACTGAGAAATCAAAACTACAATGAGGTACCATCTCACACTGGTCAAAATGGCCATCATTAAAATGTCTACAAATAACAAATGCTGGAGAGGGTGTGTAGAGAAGGGAACCCTCCTACACTGTTGGTGGGAATGTAAGTTGGTGCAGTCACTATGGAAAACAGTATGGAGGTTCCTCGGAAAACTAAAAATATAATTACCATATGATCCAGCAATCCCACTCCTGGGCATATATCTGGACAAAACTATAATTCAAAAAGATACATGCACCCCTATGTTCATAGCAGCACTATTCACAATAGCCAAGACATGGAAACAACCTAAATGTCCATTGACAGATGAATGGATAAAGATGTGATACATATATACAATGGAATACTACTCAGCCATAAAAAAGAACAAAATAATGCCATTTGGCAGCAACATGGATGCAACTACAGATTATCATACTAAGAGGAGTCAGTCAGAAAGAGAAAGACAAATACCATATGATATCACTTATATATGAAATCTAAAATATGGCACAAATGAACCTATCTACAAAATAGAAACAGACTCACAGACCTGTGGTTGCCAAGGTCAGGGGTGGGGAGAGAGAGATGGACTGAGAGTCTGGGGTTAGTTGATGCAAACTATTACATTTAGAATGGGAAAACAACAAGGTCCTACTGTATAGCACAGGGAACTATATCCAATCTCCTGGGATATGCCATAATGCAAAAGAATATAAAAAAGGATGTATATATGTGTATAACTGAGTCACTGCCATACAGCAGAAATTAGCATAACACTGTAAATCAACTATACCTACTCCAATTAAAAGAAAAAAGAAGAAGAAGAAGAAGAAGAATGTATCAGGTGGCTAGTAAGTGTTGTGATCAAAATGAAATAATATAAAATGATAGGCTGTGATTTTGGAGTTATAAATTCTTATAGCCACCATGTATTATAAGTTGCTATTAACCAAAGCATAGAGAAAAAAAAACACAATGAGATATCACCTCAAACCTGTCAGAATAGGTCTTATCAAAAAGACAAGAAATAACAAATGCTGGCAAAGATGTGGAGAAAAGGGAATCCTTGTGCATTGTTAGTGGAAATGTAAATTGATGCAGCCACGATAGAAAACAGTATGGATGTTCTTCAAAAATTAAAAATAGAACCACCATACAATTGAGCAATTCAGCTTCTGGGTGTTTATCCAAAGAAAAAAAAACACTAATTCAAAAAGATATATGCACTCCTACATTCACTGCAACATTTATAATAGCCAAGATATGGAATATGGAAGCAGCGTAAGTGTCCACAGATGATGAATGGATAAAGATGTGGTGTGCACGTGCACACACACACACACACACACACACACACACACACGCACAATGGAATATTACTGAGCCATAAATGAATGAAATCTTGCCACCTGTGACAACAAGGATAGACCTTGAGGGTATCACAGTAAGTGAAATAAGTCAGACAAAGACAAATATCAATAGCATGTGATTTCACTTAGATGTGGAATCTAAAAAACAAAACAAACAAAAAACCAGAGTGATAGATACAGAGAACAGACTGGTGGTTGCCAGAAGGGAGGGCGGGGTTGGAGGGTAGGCAAAATGGATGGGGGAGATCAGGAGGTATAAAACTTCCAGTTATAAAGTGAACAGGTCACAGGGATCCAATGTATGCCATGGGGAATATAGTCAATAATATTGCATTAACTTTGTATGGTGACAAATGGTAACTATACTTATTGTTGTGATAAGTTTGTAAGGTATAGACATTGAATCACGATGTTGTACACCTGAAACTAATATGTCAATTATATATCAATTAAACAAAAGACTGACTTACCAGCTGCTTGTTGGCCACCTGCATATGTTCAAAACTAACCATAAGCTCTCATCCCCTTGCACTGCACACTCCAGCCATGCTACAGCCTCTGAATCTTAGGTCTATTTGGTTTATTCGCCCTGATGCCTCCACACATGCAGTTTCCTGTCTGAAACTTTTTCTTCCACTCTCATCACCGCACTTTGTACCTGGCTAAATCCTACTCAGGTTTCAACTTAGTATGGAAGGTACCTCCAACAGAAGGCCTTCCCTAACAGTCCTGTGCCCATTTTGAGTACGGATATTTGCTTTAAATACTTTAAATAGAACACCCACTATCCTCTAACCATAACACATCTCATCCCATACTGTCTGATTTGTCTTAAGGCTGGACTTGTTTAACAGTAACTTTTAATACCATGTCTCCAGCTTCTTAACAGTGCCTGGCACATAGTAGATGCTTAATAATTGGTAAATGGGCATACGTGACTAAAAATATTTTCCAGGAACTTTTTCAATGTACAACCAGCCAAGTACATGGGAGCTGAATGACAGACAAGCAAAAATGTGCAAAGCTGGGTGGGAGTCAGTAAGTACAGAGTGGAGATAATTCAGATGTGGGCACTCCACATGGCAGGCAGGAGGGAAGTCCATTATGTACAGATGATCTAGTTGATTCATCTTCCCCAGACTGACCCACCCAGCCCCATCACCTCCAACTCCCCCAAGAACCCCTGTAGCATTGACCATGAGCTACCAGCTATAGGCATGCTGAGACATTTGTTATAAACATGCATGTGCCTTTCATACATGCCTTCACAGACACTCCATCCCATTATCCGAGTATGTACCCCATTAGCCAAGGCAAGACTCTCCCCTGGCAGATGAGTCGTCTCAAATGCATCCTGGTTCTGCTAGGAGGCTGAGTCAGTGACCCTCTGAAGGAATGCCTAATTCCAGGCTTCTAGCTTCCAGCTATGCGCACCTCACACCTCAGGTCCCTCAGGGTCTCAGTTTTGACAAGGAGGAATTACCAGTCCTGAAGTGGTCATCGATGTTGCCAACAAATACAGCTTCATAATCCTCAGGCCTCTTCAGGTTGGGTGGTCTCTCCTCGGGATCTGAGCCATACTCTCCATTAAACCTCTTTTTGTTGCTTACAGTTATTTTCTTCTTGCTGTCGCCCTCAAGAAGACTGATGAAGAGCTGTACCACCCGCAAAGCAGCTTCCCGGAATGGCACCACTATCAGCACCTGTGGAGGGAGTGATGGGCAGCCTTGGACGGGCAAGGGGAAGGAAGGACAGCTCGAGGTGAGCCTGCTGAGGACCTAAGGAGCCCTCTGTTCCGCAGCCCCTGGCCAAGGACCACATCCGTGTCACCCTCTTTACACAGGACCTGGCTCAGTACTGAAGGCTGAGCATCTTTCCGACCCACAGCACCATGTCCTATGGACTTCAATCTCATGGCTCCTTGCGGGGGGGGCAATTCTTAAGCAGAACGTAGAAATACTTTTTGAGGTTAAGTCAATGCCTTTAACAGAGGTGTCCATTAGCAAAAACTCAAGGGCATAAACACACAAAGGTCTTTCAGGACAAGAAATGTTACTCATTTCTGTCTCCCACAGAACTAAGTTCAGTATTTTGATCCGTAAGACCCAAGGAATATGCTGAACAAATGAATTAGATGTATTAAGTAGAGAATAAAGCTAGTAAGGAAAGGACTAAAACATCATTACTTTTCTAGTACATTTCCTAGTACATTTTTCAGAAATGATGATAAAGGATTTCTGAAATAAGATCATATTTCAATGGGAAATATAGGATTCAGTTTTCCAAACATTTCCAAAAGTGCTTAATTTTAACTGTTGAGGAAAAAACCCAGAAGATGCTTAACAAATGATTAACTTCTAACTACCCTTGTGTAAACAATACAATCAATGGATATAACCCCAGTCAGATCAGGCAATTCACCAAATTCTGAATGTGATTCATGGGTAATCTACCTCATATTCTATTTTGCAATTCTAAATGGAAACAGATAATCTTATTATCCAGATGTTCAAGATTCTGAGGTAGTTTCCCAGAAGGGCAACCAGCACAGCCAGATGGGTGTAGTGATTCAGTTTGGTACAGTGCAGGGATGATGGATCAGTTTTGAAGAGGGCCAAGTTACTGTCCCGGCTGTCACACTAAGTAAGTGTCTAGGCTTTGGTTTCCCCAACTATCAAACAAGAGGGTTGGACTAAGAAATCTCTAAGAGCCATATCAGTATTAAAATCCTAAAATCCTATTAAGCTCAATGAGAAGAATCTAAGAAGATGAGGCTTCTTCAATATAGACACAGAGGCTAAGGGGTAAGGGGGTATGGGCGGCACAGTATCTAGCTCCAGGACATCATGAAAAATGTAGACAGAATTAAAAGATGTAAGCCCCCAATCCACTGGAGCTTAGGCTTATGAGCCCACATAAATGTAATCATCACTTTAAGCAGCAATAACGATACAATGCAAAAATAGGGATTTTGTTTTCCAAGGTTTACATATTTATGTGGCTTAGTGAAGAGAGTCCTTGGTCTCTGTCCACAGGTGTAATAAGTAGGGATTGAATAAAAGGCTCCTTAAGGTCCCATCCAGCTCTCACAATCACAAAGAAGAGATTTATAGTGGAGTGTTACTTATGTAGGAACAGGGTTTATCTTTAAGGAGAGAATTATCATGGAGGTACCTCCTGCTCCAGTTTCCAGTTAGATCTGCTGTTAGAGACAGTCCACTGAGCTATCTGCAGCACTGCTCTGACATTACCTGGCCCATCTAATATGCTCATTCTTGGATTCATTCATTATTCCAATCATTAAAACATCTGAGAACCTGCTAAGTGCCAGGACCTATATGTTAGTGCCTTACAGCCTCCTTGAGGGCAAAGTTCTGCTGCTGCCACTCACCTTGGGCCTCGTTAGCCCTTGGTCCCTGAAGTCATCATCATCACCCACCCCAAGTTTCTGGCTTCGGCATCTGCTGTTGTTGGCAAGCACCTGGGCATTGGCTTTGAGGACGTGATTTATCACATGCAGGCAGTACACGTGGCGGATCTCTTCCCCATTCTTCAGGGCAGTCCTTTCTGGGTAGAATAGGTCCCGGTAAGAATTCATAATTAAGAAGAGCTCTTTCTGGAGGGGTGTGAAGGGGCTACTTGAATTTGGGGGGCCAGAGAGGAACTGGCTGTTGGTCTTGATCCAAGTGGATTCCAGAGGCTTCTGGAGATGAAGTGACTTTAAGTCAATGTCCTTTGGGGGTTTAAAGGTTTCCAACTGTTGAAACCTGGATGAAAAGACAAGCTGGCCCAGGATGGGCCACTGTGGGAGAAATGATCAAGAACTAAGTTAGAAATGAATTGTAGTACCTTACATTCATATAGTGCTTTATAATTTACCAAGGCCTTTCACAACTTACAGATCCTCTCACTTTATCCTCACAACAACCTTACAAGGTAAACACTATGATGCTCTTCTTGCAGTTTAGGAAATGCTGAGATTCAGAAGTTATAGGATTCAGACAAACAGGGGAGAACAGAGCTAAGGGTTAGAGCCCAAGGTTTCTGACTTTAGAAACCTTGTGAGCTCTTCACTAGATCAGTGGGTCACAAACTGTCCTGTGGAAAAATTTACTCTAGACAAAAGAAAAGGGGGCCCGACGGTCAAATAACTTCGGTAAACACCACAAAACCTAATCCCCCTCAGGGAGAGTCACATGCAGATCAGACACTAAAGGTTCTGCTGAGTCCTGTAACAAGGACTCTGTTCCACTTCGTTTGACCCAGAGTTTTCCAAATTTACTTGGACATGGAACAAGGTTTTTGTTGTTGTTTTGGATTTTTTTTTTTTTTTTTGGAGACATATATTAGAATCGTAAAGAATAATATTTTGTGGAATACCAGTTTGGGAATTTTTGCACTGTAACAAAACTGCTGATCTTAGCAATAAAGAAAGGATGACCTCTGCAATAAAAAAGAATTAACTATTGATATATGCCAACAACTGGGTGAATCTCCAGGGAATTATGCTGCGTGAAAAAAGCCAACCTGTATGATTTTATTTATATAACGCTTTTGAAATAACAAAATTATACAAATGGAGAACAGATTAGTGGTTACCAAGGGTTAGGAATGGGGGAAGGGAGGTGGGTGTGGTTATAAAATGGCACCAGCGAAGAGGAGGGATCTTTGGTGCTGGAAATGCTCTGTATGTTGACTGTGGTGGTGGCCAGGGCAACCTACACGTGATAAAACAGTACAGAACTAAATAACACAAAGGAGCAGGAGTAAAAGTGAGGAAATCTGAATAAGACAGGTAGATTGTATCAGTGGAAATTTCCTACTTGTGATATTGTACTACAGTTTTGTAAGATGCTACCACTGGGGGAAACCGGGCAAAGGGCACATGGGATACCTTTGTATTATTTCTTACAACTGCATCTATAATTATTATCTCAATAAAAATTTCAATGAAACAAGGAAACAAGGATGACCAATTCTTATGAATAGCATCAGTGGTGAAAAAAAATCACCGACAAAAGAAAAACTGCTCCATACTGAATAATTTAGATGTGAACTTATCTCAGATATTTCAAACAAATGAACAGCAGTAGCTACTGTTTGACTGAACACTTTGTACGTACCTTCCAGTAAAATAAATTACTTTATTTTGATGCAGGCATTACTGTCCCCCTCTAACAGATGAGAACAGTGGAGATTAAAAAGGTAGATTAACTTGCCTTAGGTCATGAGATAGCCCGTTGCAGACGTTGGTCTAAACCCTGGTGTACCTGTCTCCAAAGCATTCTTATCTTATTGGTCCCCACCTTCCAGCTTCCCAGTGCCTTTGCTAGCTATGCCTGTGCCTTACTGGGCTCTTCCAGTCTTCCTCTGTCTTGCTCCCTATCAAGCCATCTGCCACGGGTGTGTATCATACATTCAGGGAGACCACTAAAACCCAAGACCACTGCTTTTCTCCATTTGTGACTGTGATGATGAAACAATGCTTACTTTTAGCTGGTGGGTAGTTTTGGGATTTGTGGCAACAGCCTGGATTTCTTTTTCTTTCAGTTCTTTGTTTACATGTTGTGCAAATGGATCTAATTCAGAAATAAAGAATATTAGAACACTTAGAGCAAATGACAGGGATTTTCCAGTCTTCCCCTGTGAATGACATCCTGTTTTCATGATATTAACTCATCTTTTTCCCCATCAACTTTCCCCATCATTTATCCCAGTCCAGAGCTTAAAAGTTTCTGACAGGTTCATCTCCCTAAAGCATTTCTTTAATCACATTATTCCCCAGCTCAAAAACCTCTGAAGAAACGTCTCGGTCTGAAATTCAACATACACCTCTAACTTACCTCTCTAATGTAATTTTTGAATTACATGGCTCTCAAATTCTTCTGCCACTGTGGCTTTCCTTCCTTTAACTGAAAATTCTATCCTCTCATTCACTGCATTTCTATATATCCAAATAGTATCAGTTGAATGTTACCCCCTGACTCACAATAAATAGCTATTTCCCAGGAGCCTACTGTGTCAGGCAAGTTCTGGCTCCAAAGAAGCCATCTCTGGTCCCCTATAGACAGTCATCACTTTCTCTCAAGTGCCCCACCCTGCCCTCAGTTATCCACACCAACACATATATGTGCATGTCCTACCTCACCTAACTAGACTGCAAGATCCCTGAGGGCAGGTTCCATGTCTGATTTAACCTGCATTGGAAGACAAATATAAATGTTCAACACTCAACTGAGGTGAACAAATGATCAAAATGGTAGGGTCATTGCTCAGGGTCAGTGCTCTTCTCTTCCAGTCCCACTCATGTAAGAAGCAAAGTTAAATGACCCATTCAAGGACCCAGGTAGTGAAACTTCAAATGCAGTGCACCTTATATTAAGACCTAAGATAAAGGTGAACAATAGGAAATAAGAATTCTAGGTGATAATGTATCAGTACAGACCAAACAACCAGAGAAACTTTAGGATAGTCAAGCCTCCTAAAGTTTCCTCCAGCGTTTTTTTTTTTTTAAAGTTTTTTTGAGTTCAGAATGCGGTTTGTGCCCAAGTTCTACCTGCTACTTCTTCCTCTTGTCTAGAATAGCTAACAGAACCAAAGGAGGATTAAAATTTCAACTTCAATGGCACAGCTGGTTGAAGAATGGCACTGGGACCAAAAAAGGCAGTCAGGACACAGAATGAGACCAACCTGACTTGCCCACCCAGGCACAGGCTAAGACACAGGACCTGAGAGACAGCAGAGCTCTGCCTCAGCCTACCACAGGCTTGTCTAAGTGACAGTCATGGGGACAGAGGCATGGCCCAGAGTGTTCTGTATCTCGACTTCGGCGGTGACAATATAGATATACACATTTGTCAAAACTTATCGAATTACATACTTAAAATGGGTACACCTTGTTGAATGTAATTCATACCTCAATAAAGTTGACTTTAAAGTTAAATTAAAAAGTCGCCTATGGGGACTTCCCCAGTGGCACAGTGGTTAAGAATTCGCCTGCCAATGCAGGGGACACGGGTTCAAGCCCTAGTCTGGGAATATCCCACATGCCGCGGAGCAACTAAGCCCGTGCGTCGCAACTACAGAGCCTGCGCTCTAGAGCCCGCGAGCCACAATTACTGAGCCCGCGTGTCACAACTGCTGAAGCCCGTGTGCCTAGAGCCTGTGCTCCACAACAAGAGAAGCCACCACAGTGAGAAGCCCACGCACTGCCACAAAGACCCCATGCAGCCAAAAATAAAAGAGAGAGACTGGGGAGACAGGGTGGAGCCTTCTGGCTTCTGAGGTGCTTCCTGGTAATAAGGACCAATCAGATTAGCCACTGCCGGGTCTCACAAATCTGGAAAATTACTGCTCCAATAAGGAAGAGCAAGTGAAGGATAGAGAGAAAAATGCAAAGTACTTTTCTCATCTTTCTCTCCCTTCCCTGCTTGGGGAAAAGAATCAGAAGTCTTCCCCTGACCCCAGCTGTGGATGTGAGCTTTGGGGAAATGGCCTTCCCTGCCATCATTCTTCAACTGTTTGTTCTCCTGAACAGCCACGCCCACTCCCAACACTGCCTAACCCTGAATAACACAAAAGATCTTGGGGAAGCATTTCTTTCCAGCTCTACATCTAGCTGCTAAACTATCTGTTTCTATTACTGCTCATTCCAATAACAGGAGATTTAACAGGTATTAGACCACAACCACCCATACTAAGCACCAGCTGAATTCAAACATCACGAGCTGTGCTGTGACCTTGTAATGCTTTCAGAGAACAGTTGCCTTCTCTTTCCTCTTCGAGAAAGTTGGTTTCTAGGCTGAAGAGTGACTCATGTTTTGCATCTGTAAACTCCTCTGGGGATTCCTCTGATGTGCCAGGTGGCCCGTGCCCATCTTTTCCCTTAGGGTCAGCAGGTAAGGCCGCATCTACAGTTTTGATAAAACATTTTGTGAAATTATTTACTACTCATAAATATAATTACACTTCTGTTGACAAATGAAATCTAATTCCTTAGGCTATCATTTACTTTTAAGCAAATTCAGGTAGAAGACGTAAGTTTCAAAATTGAGTTTGACTACTGACCCGGTACATGTAAAGATGTGCAAATCAGCGTTGATATAACAAATAACTAGAAAAAAATGATTTCGTCATTTCTATCGATGGGGTACTAATTAAATTACCACGTATTATTTACAATGGAATACTATGTGATTAAGCTAATGTGAACCCACAGTTACACACGTTATATTATTAAAGAAAAAAAGTAAGTTACAGAAATGTATGAGACCATTATGCACATACACACAAATATATGTATATACTTGTATTCACTCATATATCCATAAAAAAGTAGTCTGGAAGGTTCTATAAAATGTTAAAGGTGTTCACCTCAGGGTGGAGGAGATATACGTTAACTATATTACCTTCTTAAATTTTTACAGTAAATATATATTACTTTTATAATTAAAAAAATGAAACTTTCATTTTTAAAAACCCAAAACATGAAAGAAAACTGGAAAACCAACAAAATTAAACAAAAAAACCCCTAAGTCTGAGGCAACGAGTTTTTTATCCGAGTACAAGTGATAAATTAAAATACTAAGAATGGTGTGTGACACCTTAAAGTATAGAAAAAAATACAGTAAGGCAAATAGGCATTAAGATAATAGGATATAAAAAGTTACCCAGATATATTCAGACAATGGACTACTATTCTAGTAATAAAAAGAAATGAATTACTAACATGAACTACGCGGATGAGTCACAACATGAGGAGACAAAGAAGCCACACGCAAAAGGGTACTTACTGTATGCTTCCATTCATATGAATTTCTAGAATAGGAAACACTAATACATAGTGAAAGAAAGCATGTCAGAGGTTGCCTGATGCCAGGCCTGGGAAACTGACTGTAAAAGGACAAGAAGTAACTTTTTGTAGGTATTGGAAGTGTTCTGTATCTTGACTTTGGTGGTGACAATATAGATATACACATTTGTCAAAACTTATCAAATTACATACTTAAAATGGGTATACCTTGTTGAATGTAATTCATACCTCAATAAAGTTGATTTTAAAGTTAAATTTAGAAGTCACCTATGGGGACTTCCCTGGTGGCGCAGTGGTTAAGAATTCGCCTGCCAATGCAGGGGACGTGGGTTCGAGCCCTAGTCTGGGAAGATCCCACATGCCGCGGAGCAACTAAGCCCGTGCGCCACATCTACAGAGCCTGAGCTCTAGAGCCCGTGAGCCATAACTACTGAGCCCGCGTGCCACAACTACTGAAGCCCACGTGCCTAGAGCCCATGCTCCACAACAAGAGAAGCCACCACAGTGAGAAGCCCGCACACTGCAACAAAGACCCAATGCAGCCAAAAATAAATAAATTAATAATAATAATTAAAAAAAATAGTCACCTAGATGTCTGAGTGAGACAGAGTTCCTTCAAGCTTTCAATCCCAGCTCTTCTCTGAAGCCTCCCCTCATTTACCCTGGCAGCATGTGACCACTTTGCATCTCTTTAACACCTTATATTTATCAGTTCCATTCAAATTTGATGCTTGAAAAGTTTTATATATTTTATGTCTATCTTCCATTAAACTTGGTTCTAGCGGAGGAACAATAATCTCTTATAAATTGAGACCATTACAAAAACAGAATTATGTTCCCTTTCCTCTCAATCAGGGGGATTTGAACTAGGATTGATGAAATCCTGGAAATCATAAGCAAAAATGTCATTTCTGCATTTTTATGGCCAGAGGGTCCTGTGTTTTCATCAGATTCTTGAAGATATCACAGAGCCCAACAATGTTAAGAGTCTCTGCTTTGAATCCATTTGCTTTCACCCAGCTCATACAGTACAAGGCACCATGCCCCTGGGGCAATCTGTCTGTGGTCCCTGCAAAGATGATAAACCCACATCAAAGACACTTACTCTTCTGCACGTCAGTAGACGCTACTGCCGTCTCTTCCTCCACACTGATGTCACTATCGCCATCTTCAAGATTCATTTCTGTCTCATCTATAACACTGTCTTCTTCCTCTTCCTCTTCCTCATCTTCCTTGGAAACATCCTTTAATGTGGCAAGTAGTCTGTTGTAACCAGAAACTTGTTCTGGTTCACTCTCTGCTTCACTTTCAGAACTTGAAGTATCTAAACTCTCTGACTAAAAGGAAAATGGGGATTTTAAAAACAAAAATTATATTGTGCTTGTTGCTACCCCACGACTATCAGGCCCACAGTGGAACCAAGTTCAGACTTTTCTAAATAAACACTAGCTTTTCTGCAAATACGCAATCCTATCTATTCAACCAAATCTAGCATCAAATTTGTTTAAAACAGCTAATCTAGCTATGATTCTAGAAGCTCTTCCTCTTCTTTGAACTGCTAATGTTCCACATGGAAAGACAGCAAACTAAACACATGGAGCTTTAGGTTATAAGGCGATCTAACCTATGTGTCAGACATGTGGCACCTTTAAAGGAGCAACAGGAAAACTTACAACAAAAAAGTGTAGTTTATTTTTGAGTCTGTGGTAATGAAATAAGACCTTTGATGATTTTGCACTCTATTTTATGTTAAGCAAACAAGACGCTCCCTCTTAGGATTCACCAAGAGCCCTCTGGTAAGCTTCCTTAACAGGTTCTAACAGGCTTATCTCTCAGGACAGTTTCATACTCTATACTATATTAGTTATCACAATGGCATTTTAACAGACATCTGCACTTAAAACTAAGCAATATTACTAAAATATAGCTTACATCTAAAATAAAAAAAGTGGAAATGTAGCCAAACTTTATTACTATATATAATCTTAAAAGTAACAGTCCAGAATCAACTATCATAAAGAAGTTATAAAGCATTACCAGTTGACAAGTCTGTGGTTTTGCTCCCTTTCTGGAAACCCTGAGAAGAAACAGGTAATGTTAAACTTTAACTACTAGCATGTAGCAATTAGGAAAAGTCTAATGATACAACTTTAAATGAACATGGCAGACTATACCGTTATAAATACATTATATCTATTGTCAAGTAAAAACTCCATATGCATTTGGACAGGTTTTGTAACAATATGCCAAACAGATAATAATAGACAAATGAAAAAGTCTAACAAGACCACATGACAAATACTACAGTCACACAGTAACAGGCTCTCATCCAAAAGATGGGAAATTTTGGCAAATAAAAGCCCTCGGGGTTCACCTTTTCTAGCAAGTTTCTTAAGTAGACTATCCTTCTAACTGTTGATAAAGCAGCTCAAAGTGGTGGGATCAGCGCTAAGATCATAACTGAGAGTCTGGACACTTATAGAGGAACCCACAACTACCCAAACATTAGTTTCCTCATTGTCATTGAAAAGATCGGTGATGTCGAGGGTCCCAAGCAATTCTTTTTTTTTTTTTAACTTATTTACTTAATTTATTTTTGACTGCTATGGGTCTTCGTTGCTGCGCCCGGGCTTTCTCTAGTTGTGGCGAGAGGGGGTTACTCTTTGTTGCGGTGCGCGGGCTTCTCATTGCGGTGGCTTCTCTTGTTGCGGAGCAGGGGCTCTAGGCTCGCGGGCATCAGTAGTTGCAGCACCCTGGCTCAGTAGTTGTGGCTCGCGGGCTCTAGAGTTCAGGCTCAATAGTTGTGGCGCGCGCACGGGCTTAGTTGCTCCGCGGCATGTGGGATCTTCCCGGACCAGGGCTCGAACCCCTGTTCCCGGCGTTGGCAGGCGGATTCTTAACCACTGCGCCACCAGGGAAGCCCCCAAGCAATTCTTTAAAAACATATAAAACGAAAACAAGCTTATAAAATCTCTGCCCAGTCGCCACACAGGAGGCGTGCCGTCTAGCATAAAGCTACCGGCTAATCAAAAGGTAGAAAGACCGGTGAAGAACCCCATCTCAGGCGGGAAGCCGCCAGGATCCCCGGGCGAGCTAGGCCGGCGCCGGGGCAGCGCGGGAGCTGCCCTGTCACTATCCCCGGGGCACCGGCGGACCAAACGCGGGGACACGCGGGCTCCCACCGGGAAAGGACGCCGGCAGCGCCAGTCCCAGCCTTGCCTCTCCATACCTGTCATAGAAGGGATGCTCCTCGCCGAAATCCCTTAGATGCTTCTTCTGCTTTTTGGTTAGGGAGTTGAGCAGCTGGCTCTGGCTCCGGCTCCTGCGCTTGCCCATGGGGGAGACGTCAAGTCATCCAACTTCCAAGACTCGCGCTTTTCACCTGGAAGTAGTCTCGTCAACCCACTCACGCGGGATTTCCGACGGCGCTTTACGGCGGAAGCACGGTGCCATAAAGCAGACCCGCTTTACGTCGCGCTTGTACGACAGGCGTTAGAACTTCCTGTTTCCCGTTCCGTCTCCTAGCGAGACTCTTTGGAAGCACATGCACACGTGCGCAGCTTTTCTCCGAGCCCTGTAAGGAAGGCCGGCAGGCAGGCTTTGGGCTTCCCCAGGTGGGTAAATGGGTGAGTGTACTTTGTGCGTCTGTTTTGGCTGTGAGAATCAGACTGCATAAACGTGTAGTAACCGAGATGGTTAAATGCAGTGCCTTTATATTATGCCATAATACAAATACCAACTAACATTTAAGGCTGCCGGCGCATCTCAGTTCATCCTCACAATAGTAAACAAATAGGCCTTGTTAATAAGCCTGATATTGGAGATGAGAAAGCTGATGCTTACAAAAGGTTACATACACACTAGCAAGAGAGGAGATGGAAACCACAGGCGACCACAGGCTTTTCCCACTAGGATCTGCCACATGCGTGTGCTATGTGAAGAATGGGGACGCAAGGCTGAGATTCCCGCCCTTACCCTACCCCCTCATTTTCTGAAAGTATTGTAAGGGCCCCTGGTAACAAATCTCTTCTGGCATTTTTCATGTTATAAAAGCAAAAACACATCCAGAGAGGTAAAGTGCCTTTCCTAAATCACCCGAGAGTCGATGTTAGAGAAAGCAGTAAAACTCAGTAAAGTGTCTCAAAACTGAATTGGGGCAAATTGGGATGGAAAACTTTTAAAGGGTAAGTAACTTTTCTATATCTGGATCGTGGTGGTGGTTACACCTTGTATACAATTACCAAAATTAATCATACTGTACCTTTAAAATGGGTACATTTTAATGCAAGTAAATAATAATCTCATTAAACAAAGAGGAAAAAACCATGCAACTGGACTGAATACTCTAGAGACAGGCAGAGTGTGCAGAGATACTTAAAAACCACAGGATAAACGCAGAGACACTTTTTTTCTAATAGTAACTTACAATGTCAATCATAAACCACAGAATTCACCTGAATAAGGTGAAATAGGAGCCATCAAAGACAGTGTTCACTGGCTCTGCTATTAGAGGAGCGTCTGTGAGAGAATCTGAGCTTTGTCCAATACCATGTCACACCTATAGAAGTCGCACTAGAACCATTAAAATCCTATTTTTGTGGTTAGATTCTGGGAGGTTAAGGTGGGGTAGGGAGGCGAAGGGAGGGAGTATCAAGAAAATATGCAAACAGCAGGTAGTGCCAGCAGACGGCCCAGCCAAGGAACCTATAAACAAAGAGACATCTGTCTTCTGTCTAATTTCAAGATAAAAAGTACAGTCACTTATGTCAACAAAAGGCTGTTTGCAAATGTCATCATACATACTAAGGCGCTATGACAATAAAGTCATACAATGTTTTTTCTCCTCCCACCCTATTCCAAGTGCCCCAGCTTCCCTCCCCAGAGGCAACCAGTTTCTTGGTGTTCTTCCAGAGATCTGCTATGAAAAGCTATACTCTTGAGCATTTGATGTGACTCTTTACTCTCTCCTGGTTTCCATGTCATTGTAGTCCTATGGACAGGTCTAGACTGTTCCCAGGTTCAGACAGAACTGTGCCCTAGCTCCACCCAAGTGGTCTCATCATTGGCTCACTGAGCCCGCTTCTGAAAATATTTATATTAGCCTTTGACAACATAAAAGGGGATGCTTTGTGAAATTTTAACCTGAGAGTTCGGAATTTAAACATATTTTTCATGCCTCCAGTGAAAGTTCTCTTAGTAAAACCCACACAAAGAAGATGCATGTGCCAACTAGTGAAGGCCCTGGGAAAATTGTAATAAAGGCAAAATTTGTTCTTCCCTTTCTTCTTCCCACACTCAGCCCTTCCTTTTCCCTCCTGCAGGGTTTTCTTTGACCTTTGCCCTCAGGGACTCAGTATTTTCAGGGGTAAAAACAGTCCAGGAAATAATCTTTTGTACTAGCTTGTAAAGAGAGGCTGATGAATTAATGTTACTTGGGTATTTTCAATTCGGGGAGACTCCCTAGGATAACGATCTCAAGGGGTGGGAGGGGGGTGGCTGTCCCTTAGGACAAGATGGTCAGAATATTCAGAAAAGTGTTAGTTTTTCTTTATTAAAAACTTTTTCTTTGGAAAATTTCAAGTATATACAAAAGTAGACAGAACAGTATAACACACTCCCATGTTCCCATCCCTCGGCTTCAATGCAAGGCCATCTTGTTTCATTTATATGCCCACACACTATCCCTAACTCCTGCCCCCATATTATTTTTGAAGCAAATCCCAGACATTGTATTATTTTATCTGTAAATATTTATTTTTAAATATCTGAAAGATAAGGGTTCTTTCTTTAACATAGCTACAATGGCACTATTTCACCTAAAAAAAAAGGTGATAACAATTATTTAATATCATCATATAACCAGTCAGTATTCAGATTTCTGATTGTCTCATAATTGTCGTCTTTTTTTTTTTTTTTACACTGTTAGTTGAACATGTTCTGCTGTTCTCTGTGTTTCTCGTGAATACATTGTGGGATTTAGAACTTTGATCAGATTTCATTATAGCTAATATTTTATACTTCCATCAGGAGGCGTATACCGTCTGGTTGCCTTTCATTCTGTGATGTTACCAGTCATCGGTAGTCAATGTCTAAATTCGTTCATTCATTAGAGGTCACATTCTAATTCTATCATGAGGTGATATTCTATCATTTCTTCTTCACTTACTTGCTGGACTATTTCTATGAAAGCAAGCTTTTCCTTCCCCTAAATTTTGCTTACCCAGTGGTGCTGTTTGTATAGGAAAAGCAGAAGAAATGCTTGATTCTCTCCCTTCATTTACTAATTTTCAACACAAGGAGTCAATTCACTAGATCTTCTAATGTTGACCAATCAAGTTTTCAAAAAAATTTTTAGTATCATTATGAACTCATGGAATTATACAAATTGATGTGTTTTAATCCCTTGCAAATATTATGGTGTATATGATTTGAAAGAGCTTATTTGACATATGGTGATGTATTTGAAAAGACAAACTATGCCCTAATACAAACCACAGAAAGTAAACAGGAGTCTATCTGAGATTCTCAACAGAGCAGGAATGGGAAGGTGGGGAAGGAGCACAATTTGAGGATACAGATCAGATGCTGCGGAAGTTTGAGTTTTGAAATTTATGTGATAATATAAGTGATGACAAGGGCACATGTGTTCAAGATATGTTGACAAGGAGCCATAAATAATCCAAAGGTATGACTCTCTAATTATGAAAGCTCCGACACCTTAGCTACTGATTTGGGAAGATTCTGGGGAAGGTGTGTGTGCACCCACACAGCTGTCTGCTAGATGCCTCAAATCAGACAGTCTCCTCCACCACACGTATGCATACATGTCTGTATACACCCCAAAGCCATCCAGCCTCTTCCTGAGACTGCTGGCAGAAATCAGTCTCTTGCTACCCGTATAATGAAATGAGCTCATTTATTCATTTAAAAAAATGTACTAAACACCATGTGCCAGGTGCTGTGCTAGCAGCTGAGGCTGGGGAAAAGAGTAAGATCAGTCCAGCCTCTTCAAGGAGCTCTCAGCCTCACCCAGGTATGGATAAGTATGCAGACTGTTAGGATACACTGTGATAAATGCTAAACTGATAGATGCTGGGCGCTAAGGAAGCAGCTCGGTCGGGGTTTTGGGGCTGCTGGGGGTTGGGAGCTGGGGGGGAGGGTCATCTGCTGCCCTTGAGTGTTTGTCAGTCTGTCACGTTCATTGAACATCGGTATTGAACTTGAGATTAATCTAGATTCTAGATTTTAGGCTGTATGAATTGTTTCAGCTGACTTCATGAACAGCATGTGTGTGTGTTCAAGACAGGATATGAGGGATATAGGGCAACAGGAAATTAAAAAACTGGGTAGTCATCGGATTCCACAGCGTTTATTGTGTAAGGAGCAATGAGCTTTCTAGGTGGAGCATGTTTTAGATAACAAGATTATGTCTGAAAAGAGAAAAGCTCTGTAATGCGTTTCAATGCACTCTACATAACTTGAAAATGTAAAACACTGTTATATATAGTGCCTACCCTTTCTATTCATCTGTACCCAGAAGAACTACCCATTGTCAAACCCAGAGCCTGGCATAGAGTGACCTGTAATAATTACGTTTCCTCAAGCTTATCAGAGGTTGTTTTATATTAGGTCTAGCCTAAAACTGAAATATTTTATCAGATTATATTCATCTGACTGAGAACAAGGCTAAAATGCTACATTAGAGGGGATAAAGTTTTACATCCCTCCCTCTAGTGGAATGTTGGTGTAACTACATTCTGTTTTTCACATTTTTCTGACAGAGGCTTAGCAGGCAAACCTTCATTCATTCATCATTTTCTAAACAGTTACTATGTTCCTGTTATAATGTTAGGCATTAAGGATTTAGAAAGCTCAGACCTCAGGCTTTCCCCTTGAAGACCTTTGGGGAAACAAAGCAATTAACAAATAATTATGTTGTCATGGGCTAGATTAGAAGGGTGTCTACAAAGGGTTTTAGGAACCCAGAAGATAAAGGAGCTCCTCTTGCTGTGGAGGAGAGAGGAAAGGTCATGGGGAGTTGCACAGAGGATGCACTGAGTCAGGGTTTCCTGGGAAAGAAGGTTCCAGGGAGTGGGAGTAGCATGAGCAAGGTGGAAAGATGTGTTTGGAGAACTGTCTGTGGTCCCTGTTGCTGAGGTGGGTGGGTGGGAGTAGAGAGGTTGGAGAGACGGACAGGTGAGGATTCAGCCCACTAAAGGCCTTGCGTGCCTTGCTGGGGCATTGAGGCCCAATCCCGTGTAAGGTGAGGAGCCCTTAAAGGATTTCAAGCAAGGGGGTTATGTGAACCGATTTGGACTTTAGCGAAATCACGGTGACGTCTGTATGGGTGACAAGGACATTAAATCTTCCTTTCCGACGCCTTCCTGGAGCAGCTGATTCGCTACTGATGCTGCCCACTTCCAAAAGACTTTGGAGACTTTCTCATGTTTTTACCAAAGGCTTCCTCCCACTTCTCAACATTTCTTGAAACTAGTATTTCAAGTCTCTCCTGATAGAATTATCCTCAGTGGAGACTGTAGTGAATTCACTTTGTGAAATCCACGCCATCCATGCTAGTTCCTGTGTGGGGCGTGGATACAACATGAGGGGATCGTAGGGGCCAAGCTAATGGGCCGTGCTCCCCATTGCTGTTAATTGCTTCTGTTCTTCCTCTGTTCCTGGGGCTCAGAGATGCTTATATCCATCTTGACAGATACTAAAATGATCGTCTGGGTCAATACTACCTTAATGAGAACATCTGTGCATTCTCGCAAGGTAAAGTTTCCTTCCTTGTCATTTTGGTGACTGATAATACTCCTGTAAATGTATTTGGTTTTTTGAAGCTCAGAGGGTATTAATATGTTGGAGCACTATGTAAACTTAAAGAAGTCATAAACAGCATTTATTACTTTGGTATATCAAAAAAAAGAATGTCAAGATCATTCAAATCACACATTAACTTTGAGGTTGCTGTTAGACATCTAAGTGAAGAGGTCCAGGAGGTAGTCAAATATGCATGCACATCTGGGATTCAGGGGAGAGTCCAGGATGCCCAAATGGGAGTGGTCAGCCTATAAATGAGACTGAATGAGATCATGACGTGTAAATACAGAGAAGGAGCCTGAGAACTGAACCCTGGGGCCTTGTTAATTTCAGGGGCTGGGTGGGGGGATGAGGAAGAACCAGCAACGTGATGGAGAAGAAGCAGCCCTTTGGGGAGCAGGAAAGCTGATATCGTCTCCCATTCACTGATCCATCCTTCTCAGGAAAGGCAGGTTTACAAAGGGCTTAAGACTGAGGGTACTGGACTCAGTTGGATCTGGATTCAAATCTCCATCACAGTAAGTACAAAATGAGTTTACACTTCATATATGCCACTGGAACTAGTATAGGACCTGGAGGGTATTTGTTCAGTAATCACTGATAGCGCATTAATGTACACTGGGCATATATGGAGTGGCAAGGGAGTTTATGAGAAAGAATAAAACAGAGGCCCTGGCCTCAGGGAGCTGAGTCCTGAGGGAAGGAGGAGTCCTAGAAGCCGATGATTGTCCATGACATCACAACACGATAAATTCTTGAATGAAAGTATGAGCCATGCACCGAGAGAACAGAGGAGGAGTGATTAATCCAGGCTGCGATGACGTGACTTAAATGTGATGCTTTCTTTTTTTTCTCATTCACCTTTACGTGCCATTTTGCCTGTAAAATTCATGACTCTTCTGAGCACCACCAGTTAACCTACATGACAGTTTATGAGAATGCTTTTCTTTAGGAGAAAAGAAGTGGGGGGGAAATCCTCAGGATATAGACTACGGTCCTACATTAAAAAAAAGAAGTTAAGAATTACCATCTTGAATGAAATTGAATCTATAATTGCCTCTTAGCCCAAATTGACAGCAACTGCTATGTTCTCCCACTTTTGACTGTTAGCAAATCACTCCCTGGTGTGGTTCTCCCATCACAGGCTTAACTGCCCAGCCTGTTACATCTGGTGTGGGAGGCTTCAGTGATCTTAATCTTTTTCCTTGGGCGATGATTTACCTTCCATTTTGGAGGCAGCTTGTCTTATTCAGATAGTGAAGCCCCAAGAATGTCAGCCTTTCACATATTGAACAACCATACATTTCTCATGAAGAAGATTTCTAGCATCTTCTTGTGGTTTTTATTTCTCCTTGTTTTCCTCTCTGTGCATTTATTCTGACTAGAGCTAAAAATTTTAGAAATAAAGTTTGCAGCTAAAGATGTCCTTCATGAGTTTACACTTGCACTGAAAATTCCACAAAGGCAGATTGCAAAGCTGCTTGTAAGTCAGTGTTGAAGGCGGACTACCTGCATTCTGCAGACTTAGAGCTCCTCCAGCTCTGCCTGAAGAGGGGATTTGGGAGCCAGATGCATGTTTGGATCATTGTGTCCTCCAATCCTAAAGTAACTGTACTATAGTCTCTTTGATGGCTGGTGTGGATGACAGTGAATGTATCTGGGACAAGGCAGGAAAAGAGATGAGGGCAGCATGGGTAAGTGTTGAGCATTGTTAGCTGGGACCCAAGGAGGACATTCTCTTCAACCAGCAAGGAATATACCCAGGAACCAGTGTTTGTTCTTCCCAAAACAAAAAGACTGTGAAGAATCATTAAAAGAAAATAAAATGAGACAATTGTGTAGCCCTGATTCAAAAATGAAGAAAACACTAGCCTTTTCTCTTAGAAAAGATAGTTAAGGTTTATTTCCTATGAAGGGTATATATTATTTGAAGAATAACTGCTCTTCAAAGTTGTCCCTGTACTTCAGCCTTTAACTAAAGGGACCAAGTCTCTTTTAAAGTAGGAATCCCAACGACACTGAGTACAATGGACTGAATATTTGTGTCCCCGCGCCCCATTGCCAAATTCATATGTCGAAATCCTAACGCCCAATGTGATGGTAGCAGGAGCTGGGGCCTCTGGAAAGTGATTCGGTCCTGAAGGTGGAGCCCTCATGAATGGGATTAGTGCCCTTATGAAAAGGACTCCAGAGAGCAACCTCGTCTCTTCCACCATGGGAGGACACAGCAAGAAGATGGCCTTCTAAGAACCTAGAAGTTGGTCTTCACCAGGCACCAAATCTTCTTGGACTTCCCAGCCTCCATAACTGTGAGAAATAAATATCTGTTGTTTATAATCCACCCAGTCTCTGGTATTTTGTTATAGCAGCCCAAATGGACTAAGACACCAAGTTTCTCCATGAGTAGATTAGCAAGGAGTTCAGTCTTCCCTCTGGTTTGGCCAAGTCTCTCAATGATGCTGACCCAGTCCAAAGGGTCAGTCCTGGTTACATTCATCAGCAGTCACTGCTGAAGCCTGGCTGTGCTCCAGGGGGCAAGAGCAGACATTCTCCCCAGCTCTCCCTGTGCCCTCCCCCAGCTCCCCCCAATTTGTTATACTCAGTCTCAGGCATGCCACTAGCTCCCAGTGGTATAGCTCTTTAGGGTCCGAGTTCTTCACTTGAGTGCATGGCCATTTCCCTTGGCACACCCATAGTGTCAAGGCAGGTGGGTTGGAAGGAGGCTTCAGCGTCAGCCTCATGCCGTTCCCAGAGCCAACTCACCCCTATGATGGGCTCCAGGCCCTAGGTCATTACTGTCTTACGGTGAAGGTCATTTCAATGGCCTTGTCACAACTGTCTGTCATTGAGCCTTGTCAGGGCCCCTCTAGTTCATCTGACATGTCCTGGTGACTCTGAATCTCAAAGAGACTAGATCTACAAAGCTCAATATGAGCCATTATTGTTATTGAGCATCATTTGCTGTCTAAGCATAAGTTCCTATTAAATTAAACTGAATGAAATAGGAAGGTGGGGAGGAGTTGACTCTGCCACTCACGGATGAGTGTGTGTGTGTATGTGTGTGTATGTATGTTGTGGGGAGAGGAACAGGCTATAAAGACCTGAGAGCACATTCTACAGAGGTCCAGGACTCTAATTTTCCTTCTTGTGATTTCCTAAGAGAGTCTAGGGTAGGACAATACCAAGATGTTGAAGACAGATTTGGGGTGACAGGGAAATTTTATAACCTCTAGCCGTCATCAGAGTCAACTGTCTAAAATTCTTGAACCTTCAGCCAGTTTGGGCAGAGGCCTTGCACTGCCGATAGTAACAACATAGAACACTTCTGTACGTTTTTACAATCACATAACAGGCCAGATAAAAATCATACAGTAGGTATGTCAGGAAACTCAGAGAGAGCTGCTAAGAGCCCTGGGAATCCAGAGAGAGGCAGACATGCTTCTTTGGTCTATCACAAACATCAATTTTTCGCAACCCAATTAGTAATGCTGAGTATCTCCTCTATGCTACACCTTTAGGGAATGGAATGCTCTGGCTCTTCCTGTGCAAGAGTTGATCACCTCCGTGGGGAAAGCAGAAGGATGCACCCCTAGAAATAAATAATGAAGACAACAGACTCTGGACAAGGCCTCTGGGCATGACCTTTAGCTGCCCTGGTTACCATTGTGTGACCAGCTACCTTCAGAAGGAAATGCTATATACCTCCCACATGGCCACTCTACACAGCAACAACCTGATTCCTGGCATTAAGGAAGAGTTTGCTCCTAGTGGTCGGGCATTTGGGTTGAGAAGTGAGATGGCAGCAGCTGGCACCCCTTCTGTCCGTTCCAGAGCTAGGGTAGACCGGACGGAAGGCTTTTTACCATTTACCAAAAGGCTTTACCCCAGGCTTTACCATTCATCAAGAAGGCACAGACATCTCCCAGGAGAGGGTGGCTACTGTGCCTGGAGAGCCGGGTGCCTTGTTGTAGTGAAAAACCATCTGAACAAGGAAAAAGACAAGGCTAAGTCAGGGTAGGTGGGAGCAGGGACTGGGGCTGGCAGGGACATCTACCCTCGTATTGGATTAGAAGAGGTTGGCCATCTCCTGGGAGAGTGAGGTAGGTATTTCTTACATAGCCAGTTTCCTACAGGGCTATGAGCAAAAGTGCTGTTAATTATGTTAATTACAATAACAGCACTTCAGTTCTCAGGAGAGCTTTTCATCTTCAAAGGGACTCCAGGATGGAGCATTACCGGTTGACATGAAAGTCTCTGGAGTTTCAGAACTGAAGTCTGAAGTCCGAGGGGCCCTAGCTGTGTGGGACAGGCAATGCCCAAGGAATTCTCTTGCTTCAGGATGGGGAGCAGGTCAAAACAGGGTTATGTGTCCAGAAACTGGCCCTTGCCTCCCTGAAATTGGAGAGACAGGGGGATGGAGTGTCAGCCTCAGTCCAGTTCAGCCGAGTCCTGCCTCCTATATTGGGGTTGCCAGATAAGTTCAGTTAAATTTGAATTTCATTTAAGCAAAAAGCGCATGGATGCACTAAACAATTATTTGTCGCACACACACACGCACACACAGCCCCTGCACAATCAGAGGCTGGGCTTCCTACCCAGAGACTCCTACCTGAGAGCTCAGCAAGTCGGGGCGTGTTCCCCCAAAGCCACAGGGAACAGGTGCTCTCCAGACCTGCCCAGACCCAGCCTCTTTCCCACCCTCCTGTAGGAATGTGAGAAAGTCCTCCTTTCAGGGACTCAGGACTGGGCTGCTGGGAAGACAGTCCAGCCTTCCCAACTCCCTTATTTGCCTTGGATTTGGGGATGAAACAACCTCAGGGATGGAATGTCTCAAGCTTCCCTTCCCTCCCCTCTTTCCTTCTCTACACACTGATATCCACCCCACCACTCTGTAGCTTAAGCGAGAAGAAGCCTGTGGCCACCCACCCACCCCCATCGCCCTGAACTTCTGGAATAGAAATTCCTCTGTGACAAAACCCAGGGAGAAATGGTCCCTGGGCTGAGATGAGCTTTCTGCCTAGGCGGTGGAATCCAGGCCACCAGGACGGGTCCGGGCCTGAGCTAGAAATGCCTCCGGTTTCCCAGGCTGGGCGGGAAGGGAAGACAAGCTGGCACTTGCCACAGCGCAGAATAGCAACTGGGAGGTGGCCATGCCTGCTATGAAACAGCGAAACTCTTGGGGCCTGCAGACATTGAAGCACTTAGAGAGAGGTTCCCAGGCCCCTAAACCTCCAGATCCAGCCCCTGGGTTCAGTCAGTCAGGGTCAAGGACAGAGCGTCTTGCCTTCTTCACGCCCCCAGGACAGACAGATGGTCATGCACATTCACATCCTGGGATATTACTTCAGGCCCGTGGGCAAGATTAACATTCCAAAGCTTGGGTTCCCCTCCATGACCTAATGCAAAGGACACAGAGCCAGGCAGATCGGGCCTGGCCAGCTTCCTACTCGCCATTTACCAGCTGGTAATTTATCCATTTACCTTGGATAAGACTCTTTTAAAGATTAAATTTAAGAAAAATCCCCTGATGGACTTGAAAATAAATCCATTTAAGGAAAATGAATGTGTGCAAGATGAACTGACTGGCCAGCAATGCAGTGCATGGGGTTCTGGTTCAGAAAGCAGAGCACTGAGCCGTGACTGTACCTTCAAATACAAGATTCTGGAAAGAGTCCAGAAATTGGTAAATTACTCTCAGAATTGTATAGAGGAACAACAACAGCTTTCCCCTGCGAATTGTAATAGTTGGCAAAACACGCTAGTGTCTCCTTCTCTCCTTATCCCTTCTTAATAAATTGAAAGTGTATGAATATATGAATAAAATGTGACACAGTTCACGGGCATCATTCAAATCATCACCTGCCAATTATGGGAGTCTGTTGAACACTGAACAACAAATGTTTCTTGACTGACTAAACTACTGTCTGATTAGATGAAGGGAGGAAGAGAGGAAGAAAGAGGGAAAGGAAGGAAGGATTGATTTTATGTCAACTGAGTAGGTCTTAGCCTGACTCTGATTTTAGAAGGCTCAACCACTGATATTCTATTTCCCCAAATCCCCCTTCACTGGCTCTATTGTTTTCCCACCTCCTTTCATTTCTTTCTTTTTTTAAAATTAATTTTTATTACTTCACAATGTTGTGTTAGTTTCTGCTGTACAGCCCACCTCCTTTCATTTCTACTTATGCAGCAGCCATGAGCAGCTCTGCTAATAATGTTTGTAAAAGAGTGAACTAGATCAGAAAAAGCTACCTTATAGCTACCTGGTACCCCTAGGGATTTAGTTGTCCAGGATCCTGGCCAGCAAGATCTGGTGGGTCCTTGTTTGGATTTGAAATACCCAGAAGAAACTGCTACTGCTAGCAACTCAACGTTTTACAGATGTCACTGTGCTGGGGAGGGACAGGTGGTGAGTGGGCTGCCTCATCTCTGATTCCTAGGTCTGAATAAGATAAGAGAGGGAAAACAGTCCCAGAGAACGGGATCAGAAGTTTCCCAGGGGGTTAAAATCAAGTGGGAGCCACACACAGGACATCTGAGCTGTCCCCACATCCTGGATAGGGGATGGGGGGCGGTGTAAGGGTGTGACGAAGAGCTGTTTCTACTCTTCTACTCTTAGACTATCTTAATCCATCTTTCTTGCAAGACATTTTGTCTATTTCCAAGTTCAGAGATTTGAACTTGAACCCGAGTGTGGCCACTTCCCGTGTCATCTATTATCCTCCATGAGCCTCAGTTTCCTCAAGCGTACAATACGAATACTAGTAACTAACACATACATATACATTTAGCAAACATGTATGAACACCTACTGTGTGCCAGGCTCTGTGGCAAGCACTGAGAACGCAGTGGAAATAAGACAAAGTCCCTGTCCTCCTGGAGGTTACTTATACTCCAGGCAGAAGCCCCCAGAGGGTGGCTGCTATGCGGGGTTTTATATACAATTAAAATTTTATACGTAATCAAAATTTTTTAAAAAAAACTTGTTGCAAACATATAAAAAATTGGAAGATTTTATATAAAAATCTAGATTTCCCAGTGGCAAAACTGGGCCTGTCTTTCTGTACAGCAACCATCAGCCAGAACCCTGGCTGCTTCCTTTAAAAGCAACGCAGGCTTTCCAAGTAGACACAGTCCTCAACATTCCCGGACACTCTTACCTTGTTCAAGCTTAAACAATATTTTTGTTTACTTGTTTGTTTACCTAAAACCCTTCAAAGTTCCCTCACTGTAAATAGGAGAAAGTCTAGCTCTTTGATATGACATTCCATTCAAGGCCTTCCAGATCTGTTTCCTGCCTAATGCATCCCTATAAATGCTACACACCAGTAAACTGCAGTTTCCTGACCATCCCATGTGGTACCTCTGAACCTGTGCAGTGCTATTTTCTTTGCCTTAAATGTCCTTTGCTTCTGTTTTTCTATCCAGATAATTAATGTTGACATTTAAGGGTCATCTTAAACATCTCCCTCTCCCTTTGTGCAGGCTTCCTGTGAGGAAATGCCTAGAGGGTCACATGGTCTGGAGACCCTCAAAGATGCAAATGGTCTACTTGAGACCAAAGGGGAATCAATTGTTCTTTATCTTATGGTTGGGCCCAGGGACCTTCGAATTGGTGGCAACTTGTAAAAAGCCTCAGCTTTCCCAATACGTGGGGACAAAATATAAACATTAAATGAGATAATGTCTGTAAGTGAAATTAGACAATACTTTTTAAAAAATTGAATGGAATTATTGATGCTGGATAAGTAGCAGCTGTTATTCCAGGTGTTATTATTATTCGAAGCGGAGGCCACTTCATCAAGGATGATAGGTCAGCAGCTGCAAAGTGTGTTCAGGGAAGAAGAGTCTGTTAGGGCTACAGGGTAGCAGAATAGTAAGAGATGTGATTGGACAAACAGAAGAGGGCCAGCAAGGGGCCTTCCAACTCATCTCCCTGCTTGGCCATTTTCTCTTTTCTCTTTATTTTAAACACAGCAGCTAGAGTGATCCTGCAAAACAAGTCACCCCACGTCACTTTTCTGCTCAAAACCCCTAGTGGCCCCCTATCTCTAGCAGAGTAAAACCTGCAGCTATTAGATCTCAGATCTCACATGCCAACCGTCTCCCCTCTCTCCTCACTCTGCCAGACACTGGGCCTCATTCTGACCTCCCTGCTCATCCTTTAAAGTGTGCTCTTACCTCAGGGCCTTTGCACTTGCCAGCCTCTCTTTCTGGACCCATATTCCCTCTGCTATCCCCAGGGTTCCCTCCTTCATTTTCTTAGATCTTTACTTAGATGTCTTCTTCTTGCTGGTTAGTATATCTAAAATTTTACTTCTCCCTCACCCCCTCCACTTCCTGACCTGTTGCCTTATTGTTCTTAGAACTTATCACCAACTAACACGCTTTACTTATCGTACATGTTTATCTTGGTTATTGTCTATCTCCCCCACTAGAATATAAGCACTATGAGAGCAGAAGTTTTTATCTGTTTCTCTTGCTCACTGCTGTATCCCCAGCACCTAGAACAGAGCCTGACACATAGTAGACACACAATAAACATTTGTTGGATGAGTGAATCAAGTTTCTTGATTCAATAAACATTGGGAAATCACAGAATGTTTTTGACCAGAACAGTAAACCGATCAGAGCTCACAAAGGGGCTTAGGCTAGATTAGGGTAGGGGATAGGATGGGGCCACAATAGTAGAAGGATACACATGTGAAAGTTTAAACAGAGGGCTTCAGTAGGAATAAAAGAAAACAATAGGAGGCAGTAAGTTTCATGAGGGCAGGGATTTTGTCTGGCATATAAGAGTCGCTGAATAAATATTTACTGAAGGATGAATGAAGGAATGATGCTGGTGTCTCATGTGGGATGGACCCAGGGCTCTGGTTTGGGTCTGTCTTAGAAAAGATATAAATCCTTTTTGATCTTGAGTCGGATGTGCTCGTGGTCGGGGGTTACACGAGATCAACACTGAACTCTTATATCTGTATGTACATCTTCCCTTTCTTCCTGGATTGGGCTAACCCTCCATGGCATTTAGTCACCTTGTAGGCCTCAGTTCAACTCAGACAAATTGGGATTCAGACTGTGGTAACTGAGGAGGGGGGTCGAGCTGTAGGTGCCTAGGAGCAGCATCCAGACCGAATGCCCTGTTTGAATGCTATACAACCAAATTCTTAAGTGATGTGGAGAAGTTAGTGTGGAAGGCAGCCCATAGTGTGGAAAATCAGTGCGCCAGTCCAGAGCCACTCAAGACAGAGGCGATCCCTGTGGACACCATCTTTACCTTTTCTGCAGAACTATAGGTAATGGAATAGGAGGCTAATCTAGGTTGAGGCTGTGTATGTGGACACTGTTAAGAGAAAGTTCCCACAGTGGAGGGGTGGAGGGATGGAGGGTACTTGGTCAAAGAACCTCTCATTCATGCCCTCCCTTGTCTGCCCTTTAGTTAGCTACCTCTCCTCAAAGGAATTATACTAGGCTCTGATATCCACACTTGGACCTTGCCCCTAATACAATCAACAGAAATGAGGTGCTTCACATTCTCCCTGCCCCAAGAATAAATATAAGAGTAACCCATTTCTGAACTCTTCGGGTTTTAAACCAATGCCTGGTGCCCAGAACTATGCAGGATCCTTGCCTAAATATGGGAGGTGCAGCAGTGGAGAAAACATACATTTGCTGCTTTACTTATTTGTTGCTTTACTTATTTCATTTAATCCTTTTGTCAGTCCTGAGAAATAGGCAGTATCCTCATGCATGAGTTGAGTAAACTGAGGCCCAGCCAGCTCACACAGCTAGGAATTGAAAGAGGGGAAATCTGAGACAACTTTTGACTAATTCCAAAGCACAGGTTGTTTTTCTGAGGACATCAGTGCTGCCTCTATAATTTACTTGTAGAACTAGGAATTGTTAGAACTGGAAGGTGATTGTGGGATTTGTTCAACTCCTTCAGATAAAGGGGCTCAGGCTCAGACAGCGACGGTGACAAGCTCTGCTTGTCACCAAGTACCAAAGAAAGATCTGACACCCAGGTCTCTCCTGAGTCCCAGGTGCTCTTTCTTCTTTCTTTAAAAAAAAATACTGATAATAATGCTTTTCTTAAATTTTATATATATCTGCTTTAAAAATTAAATAGTCCTGAAACCTTTATAATCAAAATATCAGCCCTCCCCACTCCTTATTTTTGTTAACATAATATTTCATCTCCTAATATTTTCTGTTGAAATCTTTCATCCATCTTATCTCCCCGCCTGTGCTTTTGTCCTCTCTTAACCTTGTGGGTTAAAATCTTTTTTTTTATTCCTTCATTGTCATTTTACTGGAATGGCCTGGGGAGGGAGACAAGATAAAACACATTTGGTCAATCAGTCTTACTGAACAGAAGTCCAGTTTTTCGTCTCACTGACCCCCAATGATCCTGTATCCCCAGGTAACTCATTTTTCTGAAGTCAACACATTCTCCGCTGCTCACGGAGATCACCCTGCCCCTAGCCCTGTGCCAGGAGCTCCCGACTTACAGGCGTTCCTGTCTGGCCTGTGCCTTGCTGCCTTCAAGGACTTGACTGAGGCCTGGAGAGAATGATTTACAGGAGGAAACAAAAAGCAGATAACAGCAGTGAGAAGCCCTCCCATCCACACAGCGCTTGTCCAATTTCAGAGAGCTTTCATATCCACGATCTCATATCATAGCCATAGATAATCACAGGATAGGTAGTTTGGTGCTGACCAAAGTCAAGACACTGCTCTGTCCCAACAGGGAAACATATTTGAAATCAGGACTATGAACCCTCACGTTCGTGGTACTTGTAACTTCTTGTTTGACTCTTTTATCTGCAGGTCCAGTGACAACTTTCTTTGCCAGGGGAGATGGAAGTGGACTGTTAGATTGGTACTGAAGGGAAGAAGTTTGGAGGGAGGGCCCCAGGTGGGCAACGTACTTCCAAGGGAGTTACTGAGCCTTCTTTTTCCTCCGCCTCCTCTTATACAGATCCAAGTTTGGAATAAAGAAAGCTGCTTCTCTGAGAACACGTACCAGTGCGCAGCTTGGTCCAAGGTTAAGAAGAGAGTCAGAAACAAATAATTCTGAACACTTTAGTGGAGAATTCTCCTAAAGTCCCAAGCCAAAGTCTGTTTCATTGTCTGGGTTGGAAAGTGAGATTCATTTATGGATTTCTGCTGCAGCTTCCGTTGCAGAAATCTCAGTGATTCTAGGATTTGGATTGCATTCTGGGATGCAGTCTATGGAGGGTAAGGGGACAGAGGAAGGGGCAACACCAATGTGCACTACAATTTAGGTTGTTGTTCAGGCAATGCGTTAGGCCCACCTGTGGCCCCAGTACCTTGGAACACTTGATGGAGCCAGAGATAAACCAGGGCACAGAAAGGACTGGGGGTAGACCTGATGGGTTCCAGAATTGCCTTCCAGAGGCTGGCTGGGGTCTGAGTTCCTCTGAGAGAGCACAGAATTGAATTGTTTAGCTTGAAGTCCCTAATACCCCTTCTTCAGCAGCTCCACTGACGTGCAGCCCAGTCTCTGAGATTATTTGTTGTCACTGATTCCAGGAACACTCTCCACTATACCGAGCCATTGGGAAAGGTTCCAGTTGCCATGCCCTCTACTCTGCCAAGAAGAGGGTGGGATTTGGGTCACATTTGGGCTTTATTGTCATATGTTTGATACTGCAGAGGCTAAAGCCACAGGGTGGTGAAAAAGACCCCTCCTCACCAGGTAAGAGTTGCCTGGGAGCCAGAGAGGGAAATTCCCTGATTCCCTGTAGCTGTGAATCACGGCCTCTGTGCTCAAACGTACATCTCACTGCCTGAAACTCAGGCTCACAAGTGACTCAGTAATGCCTCACCTGAGCAGGGACATAGGGCAAAATGCTGGGAACACTGCAGGCTCAAGCCATACTGGGGATGTCTGAATCCCGTGACAGCTCTTTTGAGAACATAGAAGAACTGATTCCTCTAGAGCCCTTGCAGGGACTCACAAGGTGTTCTTCTTCCTCAGACCAAGCAGATGAGGTATGTCTCAAGCAACGGAGACTTCAGGGTGGCCTATTGCCAGCTCTCATAATTTGAAGAGCCAGAAATTTCCTCCTGATCTCTACCTTAATTCCTCCGGCTTTATTCCCTTTCATTGATTCTTCAGTAGAGTGATACAAGAGTTGTTCACCATAGTATCGACAGTGTCTAGATGCACGGGCAACTTTAAAAAAAAAACTTAACGACCAGTGCAGCACAGTCAGAATAGAGTCTGGCTGGGGTGCTGAACAGGGTCCAAGCGGGAAGAGCTCTGGGCTTGGGTTCTAGTCTTGGCTTTGTGGCTAATTTGCTATGTGACCTTAAGCAAATCACTTGACCTCCCTGGGCCTCAGTTTTCTCACCTTTAAAAAAAGGATATTTGGACTAGAGGTTGCAAACTCATATGCCTACAGAATCGGGAGATTAAAGTAAATGAGTGAATCCAATATGATGGGGTTGTCCTGACTGCTACCTGTAGACTCTCTCTAAATGGGCAGCTGTTGCCTGTTGGAAATGCTGACCTAGGCTGTCCAGAGCATTTGACTCTTCAAGAGATGCTAAGGATCTGGATGTGTATGTGAAATCTCCCAATGTTTAAAAAACTGTGTGGGGGACTTCCCTGGTGGCACAGTGGTTGAGAATCCTCCTGCCAATGCAGGGGACACGGGTTCGAGCCCTGGTCTGGGAAGATCCCACATGCTGCGGAGCAACTAAACCTGTGAACCACAACAACTGAGCCCGCATGATGCAACTACTGAGCCCGTGTGCTGCAACTACTGAAGCCCATGTGCCTAGAGCCCGTGCTCTGCGACAAGAGAAGCCACCGCCATGAGAAGCCCGTACACCGCAATGAAGAGTAGCCCCCGCTTGCAGCAACTAGAGAAAGACCATGTGCAGCAACGAAGACCCAATGTAGGCAAAAAATTAAAAAAATTTAAAAAACCAAAAAACGTGTGGGTCAAACAAATATCTCTAAGCCAGTCTCATCCCGAGACTAGAGGATTTGAAGGGCCCTCCCAGCTCAAATTTTCTGATTCTAAAATATGTGTCTTCCAGGGAATTCCCTGGCAGTCCAGTGGTTAGGACTTGGAGATTTCACTGATGTGGCCCCGGGGTTCAATCCCTGGTCAGGGAACTAAGATCCTCACAAGCCACACAGAGCAGAAGAAAAAAAAATGTGTCTTCCAGAGAAGATCGCTAAGAAATCACCTTAGTTATGGTAATTTCAGCTACTGGAAAAGTGAATGTCCGTGTGTGCACTCATACTTGTATGCCATTGGGCTTTTGGCTCCCCTCAAATGACACTCCCCTGGTGGTCTTCCTCCATCACACACACCTGCAGTGGACTGTTTGCTTGGTCTCAGGAGCCCAGCCCTGGGCCAGATGGAAGATTTGGCTTGTCCGGTGAGCTCATCAGCAGTAATAGACTGGCTGTGCTGATGAGATAGCCCTTCCCTTCCCCTAAGTGAAGGGAAGAGTGGCCACAAGCAGTGACTGAGACAGAGGCTGCCTGAGTCAGGATCTGGACCTTGCTGCCTTCCCAGGCCTTTGCTGGCTATGTCACTAGGCTGAGTTGGGACTAGGAATCAAGTCCACAGTATTGCACAATCACATTCTGAGATACTGCAGGTTATGGGACCTCAATATCTGAATTTGGGGGGGGACATAATTCAGTCATAACACTACTCCATCATGGTCTCTAACTCATTGTTTTAAACTCCAAAACCTAAGTACCCTGCTTATGCCCCTTCTTACCTGTGACAGCCTAGTGCTTCCACATCTCATGTGCTAGTACACAGCTCACTGTAAGCGTGCACTTTACATGGACTGGAGTTCTCTGCAGTGGGAAAGGTGAGGGAACTTTTATCAAGCACCTGTTAGGGGACATACAGGCCTTGAATTTCACGTAACAGTAGATGTCTGTTTATTCCATGAGGCAATGCCAATATGGTACTTTTTATCCTCACACCAATAAAAATGGTATTTATACTGCACTTGGAAAGTGCCAAATACTGTTCCAAGCACTTTATATGAAGTAATTTTTTGAATGCCCACAACGCCCCTTTGAGGTGGGTACTATTATTTACCTCCTTCTACAGATAAGAAACTGAGGCCCAGACAGCTTAAAAAACTTGCCCAAGTCTGTAGTAACTGATGGAGTTGGATTTGAATATCAGTAGTTGGCTCCAGAGGCCATGCTTTTAATCATTACCTGATAGTGTTTGGAAAAGGCAGGACTATTATTCTCATTGAATAGATGAGGAAACTGAAACTGAGCAGCTAAGCAACTCACTCAGGGTCATAGGGGTAAAAGGCAGAGTGAAGGCAGAATTCCTGCCCTGTAAGCCACAGGGCTTCCCTCACAAGGGACCAAGTGTCCTGAGTCCCTTCCCAATACCCCACTCCACTTACACAGGCCCACAGGTATTAGGGCCAACCCAGAATCTCTAAATCCTTATTTGTAGTTAACCGTCTCCATACCGCAGGGTGATTATGGGGCATGAAGGAAGGGAGGCACCTTCTCGACTTAGATCTAAGTCTTTTCGACTTATTTTTCCTCCCAGTCGCTTCCAGTTCAGAAGACCACTAGCCCCAAGGGGTCAGGTCTAGACCCCAGTCCCGGAATTTTCTCAGCCCGGATTAGAAGCGGGGGAGGGCGGTGGGGAAGGGGCTGGGGGGGCTGGGCTCCCCTGGAACACAGAGTATCATATTTCTTGCAACCTGCCAATCCTGAACGCATGGGGGCGTGGCCACACCTGGGAGGCGTGGCCGGACGGCAGATGGGTCCGCGGCGTCCCGAGGCAAGGCGCTGACGTGAGCTTGGCTTACCTGGGCGGGGAAGGTGAGGGCCGGTGTGGGACTGGGAGCGGAGCCTGCAGTCCCTACCTGCGCAGAGCCAGGTGTTGCTTGCCCAACCGGCCGAGGAGAGCAGTGGCGACGGGTGATCCTAACTGGGACTTGGTTCGGAGGGACGTTCGCTTCTGGCAGCCGGATTGAAGAAAGGGGGGGGCGCCAACGTCTGGAGCCTCGCTTGAGGGAGGGAGGACACGCCCGCCGGTGAAGAAGCGTCCCCTCCAGAGTTTGTGGGGGTGAGGAAAGCTTGCTTAAGGACATCTGTTTGTTTGGGGATACCCTCTAGGGCTGGGTGCCCATCGCCCTGCTTCAGGTAGCTTTCGGGCGGTCCTAGCCCGGGGGCGCTGGGCCCTTACCGACCCCCTACTTCTGTCGACTCCCTTTCCCTCCCGCCCAACTGGAGTGTGCGGCTCTCGGGCCCGTACCCACCAACCGTCGGGGAGCGCTAAGGCTCCTCCACCACGCTGGTCCTCCCAGCTCACCGCTCCGCAGGCCCCTGGATCCCAAAGAGGGGATTTCCCAGGCCGGCCGGCCCTTGATCTTGGTGGGTGTTTTGGGAAATTGCGCGTCGGGGCGGCCAGTAAATTTAGCCAGTTTGTTTCCTCTCCTGGGATTTGTTTAGCACAGTCAGGCCCCTGCCCTGGGCCTGAGAGACACCCGTGAATTTCCAAGTAGCTAAGCTACTTGCCGGCGAGGGTGGCGCCGGGCGTGGTTGCTCGGGGGGTGAGGCCCTCTTCGCCTGAAAGGGCTGGAGGCCTGGTGTAGAGAAGTGGGGAAAGTCTTCCAGGCCAGACTGGAAAGCAGGCCCAGGGTGCCACTGTTTACAGGGAGCCTGCTGTGTGGTAAAGGGGTCATCCCTACCCCAGCCCTGCTCGCTTGGTGGATGTCACAAGTGGAAGCCAGGGAAGGGAGAGGAAGAAGGCGTTTGAGTAGGGGTTGGTGAAGGCTGGTGTTGGCCTAGGAGAGTAGTTTTCGATGTTTGTATAATGCGTGACAGCCGCACCTATACCCTGTAGCTCCCTCTCTCCAGCCCTCAACTTCAATCAAGCAGGGAGGCAGGGCGTGGGAATTATGGCTAGAGGTCCAGAATTTACCCCTAAACAGGGCTAAACTAAATGGAGGAAAGACTGGGGAACTTGGAAGATGGCATTTCAGGTCTCTCCAGGAGGAAGGGAAAAAGCAGGACCACGCCTGAGGCCTGTCTGCAAGAAGTGAGGGTGTGTGTTTTACTCTGAGCCAAACCATTGACGACTGAATCTTGGCTTTGGGGTGGCCATGTTCCTGGAAACTAGTCTGGGCAGGGGCCGCAGAGGTGGCAGTACAGGTGTTTGTAGGGGACCTGTTCCCTGGAATGGGGGTGTGAGAGAGGATGGTTTATGCCTTGGGGAGGTTGATAGTGTCCCTGCTCAGTGCCCAGTATGAGGGGAGTGGATGGGTTAAATCTTTGTTCTTTGGCTAGTTGAATACCTGTTGGAGACACAGGCCTTGAATTTTGCTGTGATGGCAGCTAGAGATACCAGAGCTGAGTTAAACTAGGCTAAGCTTGTTCTGTGGGCATTGGGATTTGGGTGGTGAGTGTTCTGAAAGAGAACTCTGGTTTAGGTGTGTTTAAGGGTGGGTGTCATGCAGTCTCCTCCCTAACCACTTCGTTGGCCCTCCATGCTGCTTGGATCTTTGTTGATGTTTTTCATTTACTTTCTTGGTGTATAGAAAAAGGGAGGGACTTAGAAGGCTGGGTGCAGTGGCAGGATATGGTACAGCACACTCTGACTGAGAAGTGTTGGGTCCAGGCCCCAGATAAAACACTTTGCTGTGCCTCAGTTAACCCAGCTGTAAAATGGGGATGATAACAATGGGGATGATAATTTCATTAAGAGGATGAAATCAGACACGTTAAATAAAAGCACATGTAAAAACTGTTAAGCCTATGTAGATAGAAGATTGCTGTTACCGTGGTTTCATTAGCTGAAGGCCATCATCTTTTATATCTCCCAGTGGCCAAGAAATGTCTTAGCTTCCTGTGGTTAAAAAAAAATACTACTTGTAGTGTTTTGTTTTTAAGTTGTGAATCGAAACACGTCATTGTAGGAAAATGTGAATCGTATATAAAAGTACTTAGGCACGTATAAAATTCACCCACAGTCCTATCACCAGGTAACCACTAAGAACTTCTTGTTGCATTGATGTATTATTTCTTTCCCTTTTCAAAAATTCTCAGTGCTTATGTACACGAGTGCATGTTATGGTACAAGATGGAGATACTACTATACAGTCAATATTGTATGATGCCTTTTCCCCCCTTAAGTACATATTTAAACATTTTCCCAAATCCAGTAAACATTCTTCAGATGCCTCGACGTTAATGGCTACTTGATATTGCAGCCTATGAATGTCTAATTAGATATTTTTCTCTGTGATTTTGGTTGCTTCCAAAGTTTCCCTCTCTGCCTGTTCTTATAGTCTTAGGTGCTGGGTGGCTGGTGGAGGAGATCTCGGTGGGCTTTCAGAAGGTGGAGAGGGTTAGCTGTGATGGAGGTGGGGCATGGAGGAGGAGGAGGCTGGGGCAGCGTTGCTCCTGTGTACTGCCATCTTGGGAGAACGCTGAGAACGCAGGGCTCTAGATCTTAGTCATCGACCTCTAAGGGCGGCTGCCTCTCCCTCCCCGTCACTCTGTGCAGTTCCTTGCGTTGGCCTGGTTGCGTTAATTTTTTTTTTGATGTGCTGTGGATCAACTAGGATAAGCCCTTTTCTTCAAAGCCCATGATCTGTCAAGAGGTGGATTTCACGTGTCTGCCGGGCCTCGACACAAGACTGACCAATATTGCAACAGAAATTCTCGAAAGCCCCTCACTGGGTGGACCAGTTTGCTGTCCATTTCCCTGTTCTCTTTGTTCTTCCCTTACCCCATCCCCCTTCCCGCAGGCCAGGACTGAGGAAGAGAAGGCTAGAACTTGCCCTGGGGAGAATATGCATTCCCTCCTCCTTATAAGGTAAATGTTCTCTGTGGTTTGATAGCTTGACTTTGCTGTCCTACAGAGCAATCTACATCAAGGCCAAGAACATGGGGGTGGGGGGCCCTTGAATACCGGGTACTACCTCACCTGCCCACTGTGAGCTGCTCCCAGGGGGGAAGGTTTCAGTTGCAGAATTTGGTAATTGGGTCAGAAGGCTCAGGTGAGAGCAGGTCCTGCCGTGTTCTTAAAGTGCCAGTGACCGAGCTGGGTTTGAGTTTTCCCGTTTGTTGGGGGCCTGGCTGGGGAGAGAAGTGGCCTTAGGACCCACCCCTTAAGCTAAGTTCCTCCGAGGGGGTAAGCCTTCGGCTGACTCAGCTGGTTTGGTTTCTGAACCGCGATCCAGGTGGGAATCTTTCTGGGTGGGAAGGTGACTTATTTGTCTTCCCTTTCTCAGGTCAGTGGATGTTTGAGCAATTCCAATGTGGATTTCTTCAGGGAGTCTGATGAGGACATTGTGTTTAGTAACTAATGTCGCTCTTGTCACGCAGTAGCTGACGGACAAATATTTGTTGAATGAACGTTCTTTTGCAGGCCTGTCTTTCTCACCTGAAGTAAAAACAAAGAGAAATGAGAACGCCAAAAAATCTAAACACAACACCCCAGGCAAACACTTCTCCGGTAACTGCTTTTTCCTTTAGGCACCCAATCTGGGCAGGCCTTTGTTTCCCGCTGTGAGTGCTGGCTGCCACCGAACGTTATCTGCTACGCTATGCCCTTTATGAGAATCAATTGCAGACTTTACCCAGGCTGGCTCCAGCAACCAATCAGTTCAATTCAGCCTCTGTGGGGAGGTAAACAGACCCAGGTGAGGAGGCTGTCCTAGCAGTACAGACCTTGTCTTATGACTGGTTTTAGTATTCTATAGGGTTAGGAACTGTGGTATTTGATCATTCTAGGGCATCTTAGCTTTACCAGACTCAGATACAGGGCAGGGTTCTTACACTTTGTCTCCAGTGCTCCCAAGCCTTCTCCTAGACACTGGATTGTCGTGGGGACCCCCCCACCCCGCATTTGGGTGGCCCAGAGAAAGGAAAACTGACTTGAGGCCCAGCTCTCAGATCCCTGTGGATACACTTCCTGCTCATCTATGTAAGTGAGGACTTTGGAACCAGGGACCATCCCTCGCCTACTTCTCTCTCATCACGATGCTGTCATTTCTTACTAAAATATTCCCATTCACCTTAGTTGTCTAAGAAGAGAGCATGCTTCAAGTTCTTGCCTATATACCTGCTGTTTCCATAACTTTTTTCTTCCTTCTCCCGAGATGAGATTGAAAAGAGCAGTTTCTCTTCTCTTCCCTTGGTACTTGCGGAAGGACTGTTTTCCAGCAGGGATGACATCATCTCTTTATTTTTCTGCCTCAGGATTTAAATAGAAGAAATGTGATCTACTTACGTGATAAGTCTGATTTGGCTAGAGCATGAAAAATAAATGGCTTTGGAATAAGAATCAAAAGAACCTTTTAACCTGTTTTCTTTTCTTCCCCACCTGGCACAGTTTATTCCCATATTTAGTTTCTTTGCTGTAATCTAGTGAAACTGTAGCTCTATCATATGGGAACAGTGGCTGGGAACTTTTCCCAGGGGCTGGCCTAATTCTCCTCTCCCCATTTCTTCCCCCTCCCGCCAACCCAGATCATGGCTCTCCACCCCCGCAGAGTTCGGCTGAAGCCCTGGTTGGTGGCCCAAGTGGATAGTGGCCTGTACCCTGGGCTCATCTGGCTACATAGGGACTCCAAACGCTTCCAGATTCCCTGGAAACATGCCACCCGGCATAGCCCCCAACAGGAGGAGGAAAATACCATTTTCAAGGTAAAGGTATTCTTTTACCATCTGACTTGAAGTGTTTTCCAGTTCTCTCAGACCTTTCTGGTTTTTTGTTCTTCTGTTTTCAATTTTGGCTTGAAGAAGTTACTAGACCCAAAATGCTCATGCAACAAAGAGAATGTTTATGATGTGGGGCGGGGGCAAACTTAGCAGGCATAGTAATTTCTCTTGTTGGGGCATGTCTGTTATGGTTGAGGCCATTTATTCTTTCCCATTGGTCAAAGCTACTCAACTCACATCCCAAGGGATCCCAGGGGTGATTGGCTAAACTCCTGTAAGTGCGTGTATGCTGTGGTTGTTCCAGAGCTCTCAAGGGTCAGCCAGCAATCAACCCTTCATTCGCTCAGGGCTCTTGCCCTGGCCCGGGAATGGCTGTCCAGATCAGGGCACAGCTACTGAGTGTTAGCAGGCTCCTAACAGCCTGTAGCATGGGTGTGGAGGGCCCTTTGCAAGTTTTTCTTTTGATGTTAAAGCATTTTGCCCCATCCATAACCTCCACTTAAAAATGAAAGGCGATTTAATTACAGGTTTTTATTCTACAAATATGTTTTCTTAACTGAAGAGTAGCTCTGATGTGAGAGTTATTTTGCTTCACTGAAAATAAGATTGAATCACATGGCATTTCATAAAATGTAAGTGAAACCAAAGTCTAAGACAGAAGTAGGTGCGAAGCTAGTTGTGGGAAGGGGTATTATGTGGTTTGTAACTCCGCAGCCCATGCCTCTGCTCCAGACCAGCTTCTCTGTGCCGGTCAGTCTTCCATCTCATGAGTAGCTTTAGTTCCTGCACTCCCAAGACACGGAGAAATGAGTTTCCCCATTTCTTCCCTGACTCTAAGCTGGAAGTCAGAAGTGAAATCCAGTCCCTACCCTGAGCCCCTCAAGATTGATGCTCCAGGTTCTTGCTGAGACTGGGCCAGGAAAGGTGGGCTCACACCTCAAAGGAGAGCCAACTTAGAGTTGTTTCCCACCCAACTCAGTTATATTGGGTGTAGAGATGAGAGGTAGAGAAAAAATTGGCCTGTGAATACTTAGAAAGTAAATGAATGCTTTTAATGTAAAAATTAAATAATGACATGAAAGTGGTAAGGAAAACATCCGTAAATCAGCACCAATTATTGGAGCTGGCATCAGAGGGGGATGGGCCTGCCCTGGCCCAGCTGGCCTCTCGCTGTGGCCTTGGTCTGAAACTGGACTTGCTGTTGAAGTGCCTGGTGGTGGCTGGCCGTGGGGGAGGAGGCTGGTTCCTGAAAGCTCCACTCGTGAGAATGTTCTGTATGCTTAGGGCTTGAGGAAAAATTGGCTGTGGGAAGCTGCTTTGTCTTACTTATATCTGTGTATCTGTTTGCAGAATGCTAAGGGAGGGCCTGGGTGTCAGGAGAAGTGTGAGGGTGCTTTCACAGATCCCAAGCTCTGACAGGCCTTTGGCAGGATATGGGGTGTGGGCAGTTCTGACTAGCATTAAGTGGGTGCCCGCTGCCTACCCTAGGTCCGTTATCTCATTTGCTTCTCGACAACACTGTAAGGGGGGCGGCACCCTCATGTTATAGATGCAGAAGCTGAGTCTCAGAGGGGCTATGTAACTTGCCCAAGTCACACAGCCAATAAGTGGTGGGGTTAGGGTTTGAACCCAGGCCTATCAGCTCCCCCATTATCAGACGGCCCCTCCTGACCAGGAGCTGGAAGACCTGGCTTCAGATCCTACTACCATCACTTGCATGTGTGGTCTTGAACAAGTCACATAATCTCTTGGGGCTTTAGCTTCCCCTTCAGTAAAATGGGGCTAAAACCAGTCTTGCCTGCCTCACAGGATTGTTGTGAGAATTGAGTGAACTCAGTGTATGGGAAGGGACTCATACATTGCCATAAAAATGCAGAGACTTGTGTCCATTTTAGGAAGAGAAATAGGGACCTGCCCAATGACCAGACTCTCAGAAGCAAGACTCAGAATGGGTTTGAATAAGGGATGTTTATAAAGCACAGCGATTGCCACGTGGTGTGTACCACCCTCTGCTGCCTCAGCCTCAGGTTCTCTGCATCATCTGAGTGGGCCCTGGGGAATGGCTGTGTCGTGAGCAGGATGTTAGTCTGGCTGCTCTCTGTGGAGGGGCAGGGATTCAGGGAGCCACAGAAAGCTTGCAGACCTGGGCCAAAGTCAGCACAGCCCAAGCCAGCTGGATGGGGCCAGAGGGGGAGCGGGCACGGAGGATCCAACAAAGAGAGGGGAAAACGTGAGGAGGCAGCAGCCAGGTACTGCCAGGTGCAACTGGAGATGTGCCTCTCCGACACTAGGGACCGGTGAGGCTGAAATCCCCTACGGGGATTGGATGGAATGGAGTCTGCTGAGTGCCCAAGGGCAGCAGCTTTGTCAGACTGCTTCATTCCATACTGCGCATCAAGTGGAGGAGCCCCCAGGTCTGAGAAGATGATAAGAAGAAATGAGTGAATTGGAGGAGAAGAATTTAGCTCGGCTATTGGGAGAAGCTTCCTCGTGATTGTGAGGCTCTGCAGGGATTGACTGAGGGAGACCAGAGAGCTCAAAGGATGGGGCCAGAAAAATTCCATTTCGGCTTGAGGAAGTGGTCTACGTTCAGGAGCGGAGGCGGGGAGTTGGGACTGGACAAGCGATATGCCCTGTCCACTTGAACAAGCTGCCGTGTACTTCCTGATCTTGAGTCCTCTGCAAAGGACATCCCCCTTTTCTGCACCAGCACATACGTCACAAGCCCTGAAGAAAGTGTAGACATCTGAGATATGTTCACAATGGGGGAGGGCTGATATCCCGTGAACAGACACATAAATGCCTGTTAGACCTGGAAATTGAAAACCAGAGAGGCGGGGCCACACTGGTTTTGGCCCAGGCCACCAGCCACTGGTGTTCCCAGCAAAATGTTCCCAATGTGGGAGTTTGAGGAAGCAGGGAAAGGCAGGTGGTGTGAGTTTATTAGGACTTGACGCCCTCAGCCTCCCACTGAGGCAGGCTGAACCCCCAGAGCGTGCTTCCTGCCCTCCTATGGTCTGCTACTCCTAAAGGTACTTGGTTTCAACAGTTTTTGTGCATCAGATGGAAGACTGAAGGGAGAGGGAACAGCAAGCCTAAATTCTTCATATCATACGGCATCTCCCTTTCTCTTCTTATTATATAAGCAATTCATGTGAAAAATAAGTCAAAACAAAACAAAATTACCTGAAATCTTGCTATCCAAAAGTTACCATTAGTATTTTGGTGTATATTTGTTCCAGATTTTTCTTTATTTTCAACCCTTCATTATGGCCATTGTGGTCTTGACAGATGATGCTGGCACAAGCACTTGAGACGAGGCTCCTCTTTTTAAAATATTGTATTTGCATTTGGCTTAATTTCTCTCAGGCCCTGCCTTGCCTGGTCCCCAGTGTGGTGTTTCCTGCTGCAGTCTCTGTAAATTGGAGTTGGGGTGATGGGGCGGTCAGGCAGGGCTGTGTGTATCTGTGTCTGTATGAGGGAGGGCGGGCACACTTTCCAGTGTTTCTGGGCAACAGGCAGGCACTCACTGCAGTTTCCTATCCCTCAGGCCTGGGCTGTGGAGACAGGGAAGTACCAGGAAGGGGTGGATGACCCCGACCCAGCTAAATGGAAGGCCCAGCTCCGCTGTGCGCTCAACAAGAGCAGGGAATTCAACCTGATGTACGACGGCACCAAGGAGGTGCCCATGAACCCAGTGAAGATATATCAAGTGTGTGACATCCCCCAGCCCCAGGGCTCTATCATTAACCCAGGTGAGACCCCAGCTGCTGGGGAGAAGGTGGACAGTGTGCCGGGTTCCGGGCTGGACCCTTAAAGCGATAGTCGACTTGAAAGTCGCCTCGCTTACAAAGTTGAAGACTGGTAAAGCAAGAAATCCTGTCCCTAGAAAGAACCCAGAGAACAAAAGATACAAACTCAGCAAAGTCTTCCTGCCCACCCAGTGGAACAGTAAAGCATTAGAAAGGAGAGGGGGTATTGAGTTCTGTAAAAAAATAACTTCTCTTGGGACTCAACACTGAGAAGAGAGGCCAGATAGTTTAGAAGAAGGAGGGATTAAAACTTAGAAGGTCTGAGGTATAAACCTCGTTCTTTCCATTTCACTACTTGTGGGACATTGAATCAAGTCATTCAACCTTTTGAGCCTCAGCTTCTTCCACTATAAAATCTGGGTTCTCATCTTCCCTGCGTATTTCAAAGGCTGTTCTAAGAATCAATTGACATGACATTATGAAGGCTATTAAGTTCTCTTTATAAATGATGGGTAAGTGATCATTTAATTTGTATGGTATTTTTCCTAGGAGAATACCACCTGATCCCTATGTTTACTCTATGTTTAGCAAGTTCCGACTAAGAGCCAGATTATTTAGACTTGACCTCCAGTGAATCTAGTGAGGCTCTGCCATGAGGGAAGGGTCTGTCTTCACATTAAGCTTACAAAGGAGAGAAGCTGTGCTCCTTGGGTCCTTAGAAGGGATGCTAATGTGTAGAAAGGGGTTTAGAGTAGGAATTAAAAGATTTCTAGGAGAAGGGAGTAGGGTCTGCAGCTCCTGGATAGGGGAGGGGATGAGAGCTTGCACTGGGGCTCCGTAGGAGGAGCTGGGAGTGGGGTGAACACCCTTGGTTCCCACTCTTTGGCATTGAGGGTGCACACTGAACCCAAGGAGCCTCTGTGCTGGCAGTGCCTAGCTTGAACAGTGGGTCAGCTGCAGGGATGACAGTGCAAGGTGAGCGGCTCACCTGTGACCTTTGTGTGTGTCTGTTTCTCGGGTAGGATCCACTGGATCTGCTCCTTGGGATGAGAAAGATAATGATGTGGATGAAGAAGATGAGGAAGATGAGCTGGACCAGTCACAGCACCACGTTCCCATCCAGGACACCTTCCCCTTCCTGAACATCAATGGTGAGTGGGGTGGGGGGTGGGACAGAGGCATGGAGAAGATGTAAGGGGCTTTGATTTTGCAACCGTTGACACCATATCCACCATTGCACTGGGAGCAGCGACCAGGCCCTGTGGCCAGGCTGCCAGTCTGTTAGCAAGTAGGAGTCATAGGCAAAGGAACTCCGTAGGCATAGTTATCCCAGTGGGGTGGCTTCTAGGCAGAGAGAGCATCTTCTGAGTCTTATGTGATAATTCAGAGAAATTAAAAAATTAAATTCATTCTCAATCCCGCATACAAATACACAAGCTGTTATAAATTTTGCTGATTTCCTTCAGGCCAAGTGCAGAGATCATTTTCGTGAATTGTAGGCAAACTCTTCTGCTATTTCCCTCGGTATAAATTTTCTGTCACTGCCTTAACAGCGTCTGCTAAGGCTGTATCATGGGAAACTTGTGGCTCTACAGCTCTTAATACTAGGCTCTGATAAAATTTATCTACTAGAGACTTTTATCTTTTTTTTAAATTGACTTTTTGAATTCAACTTCCCAAGAAGGATGAGTTTAGAGGTTGCAGGGTCACTGTGAGACAGAGCAGGTACTGCATCTCCCATTGCACATTCTGAGGGTGCTCAAACACAAGGTGAATTGCTCTTCCACGGCATCTTCACTTGAACTTTTCACTGACATGCTCCTAGTCATATAACTTGCATTCAGTTGTGTAGCTTTTCACTACTTTTCTAAGTTCCATCTGGCTGCTAGGGTCAAATGAGATACTTTTGCCACCTAGAAAATTTAGTATATCAAGATGATTCCTGTAGGATTTTGGAGTACCCTACTCTAGGTGATGCCCCTTCTCTTGAGAATCAGGAAATGACTCTTATCTGTCTACTTGCCCTCCTTCACTTACCCTGTCATTTATAACTTTGCAACCAAGTGATGAGTAAAGACAACGATCATAGAGCTCTCTCAGGTTAATATTGCTACAGCTACATTCCCACTTGGTGCAATTTTAAGATTTGGACATTTGGAAATGTGAGATCCTTTCCCAAATCTTTGGCTGACTCATTCTGTTATTCTTACCCCCTAAAAGGATGCAACCCATTTCCAGAATCCTGATTTCCCTTTTTTTTTCTTTTTTCTTTTTTTTGCGGTACGCGGGCCTCTCACTGTTGTGGCCTCTGCCGTTGCGGAGCACAGGCTCCGGACGCGCAGGCTCAGCGGCCATGGCTCACGGGCCCAGCCGCTCCGCGGCACGTGGGATCTTCCCGGACCGGGGCACGAACCCGTGTCTCCTGCATCGGCAGGCGGACTCTGAACCACTGTGCCACCAGGGGAGCCCCTCATGTCTTTTTTCGGTACGCGGGCTTCTCACTGCTGTGGCCTCTCCCGCTGCGGAGCACAGCCTCCGGATGCGCAGGCTTAGCGGCCATGGCTCACGGGCCCAGCCGCTCCGCGGCATGTGGACCGGGCACGATCCCGTGTCCCCCGCATCGGCAGGCGGACTCTCAACCACTGTGCCACCAGGGAAGCCCCCCCTCATGTTTTTTTAAAGCTAATGTTGTGTGGCCTTATGTTATGGGCCACCTTGGATCCTTTATGGAAACATGTGAACATATATTAAAAATAAAAAAGTAAAATACATAGATATAACCAGACTCGTACACAAAGGGTCAAAGAAACCTTAACCTCTGTGATTTCAGAGCTGTTGGGCAGAGGAAGATGAATTGTTGAAGAATAGATGCTTAAAAGGTGAGGCTAGGAGGAAAAATCTGTAAACTTTGGAGTGAGCCAACTTTGACAATAGCAGGGATATAGGATGTGTTTTTCATTCTCTCTTTTAAAAGCTTTAACTGGATACTTTTGAATAAATAATACTCTTACATGGTTTAAAATTCATAATGGTACAAAAAGGAAATCAGCTGAAAGGTTTTCCTTCTAACTTGTCCGAACAGTTCCTTCCCTGGAGGAGACAGATCTTTCCAGGTTCTTGAGTATCCTTCCAGATGTTTCATGCATGTAAAAAAGTATGTGTTTGTTTTTAAAGGAATTTCTATACATTAACACTTATTCGAAGCTAATCAGTCAATTTAGTTGAGTTCATTTTATGGAAGACAACCAGTTTCTGTTTAATCGCTGGGTTCAAATTTTGTAACAGGGAATCTCTCATTCATGCCTGCTCTAATTTAACCCCAGAGAGTACCTACTTGTCTGTTAATCATCAGCAAATGCATGTTTTCAGAATTATGAGTTTGTGAGAGAACTAATAAGATTAGGAAGCAGAAGCAGGGGAACCTTATTTCTTTTGGTGTTTGTTGGGGGAATTACTGATGGGCTGCCACACTGAGTTGTGGTCCAGTGTTGGACCTTTTAGATTTGAGAGCTTCGGACCCAGGTGATATGCACGTGTGGTGCTCCTGCCTGCTCACCCACATCCTTCTTTTCTAGGTTCTCCCATAGCACCAGCCAGTGTGGGCAACTGCAGTGTGGGCAACTGCAGCCCCGAAGCAGTGTGGCCCAAAACGGAACCTCTGGAGATGGAAGTACCCCAGGCACCTATACAGCCTTTCTATAGCTCTCCAGAGCTGTGGATCAGCTCTCTCCCAAGTAAGTGAGCCTTGATATTCTAGGTGGATCTTCAGCTCCTATTACAGTCCATTTCCTGCCCCACCTTCTGCCTCCATTTCTTCGCCATGTATAGAATAGTCCCCCAGGCAGCCTCTGTGTCTGGTTCCTGGCTGGCTGGTGAGTCACCAGGAACTAAAGAAACATTAGCCCATACCTACTTGCCCATGGGGGTTCTCTGATTGGTGCTGTGCAGCTCTAGGTTACTCACCTATTAGGTGGGTGGAAGGCCTGGGTTTATCAGTTTGCCCAGGGGATTTAAGGACAAGGTCAGTTGTGGGTTGGGGAAGTTAATGACTGTGGATTTGATCAAGGAGGCTCTTGGGTTTTGAGGGACTTTAGGACCCAGAGAAAATCTCTTTCTGAATTGGGTACAAATTGATCTCAGTGAAGAATCATTGTCATTGCACCTCCCTTTCACACTACATATGGTAGGGGAGGTGCCAGGGGAGTACTAGCATTTTGTCCAAGAGGCTGATAGCTTTGATAAGACCTGTAGGGTTCAGTGGACACTTGCTGAGTGAAAATTTACTTTGTTGTGCACTGTGTCCTTCTGTGATATATTATTAGAACATATCAACAGTGTGTGCTCATCTGTGTAATTTTCAGAAATATGCCTTGGTATTTCTTATTGTTCCTCTGGTTTCTTTAAACAGTGAGTCAAAAATGATACACAAACCAGATGCTGCCTTAGTTTTCAGCTCCTTCCAGTGCCTATTGATGTAAGGACTCAGTCAGTACAAAATGGGGAGACCAGGACCCAGAACTTTGGTTGGAGAAATTCTAGCTGTTAGGGTGTGGTGACTGAACAGTGATAGTATAGGTGGAATTTGAGCTATTTGCTTCAAGGCAGCCTCTTGAGTGAATATTCCAGGGATATGTTGATGTCTCCCTTTGTTGCAGGAAGGATAACTATGGCAATGGCCTTCCTGAATGCTGGTTGAAAGGTGGCTTGATCTTGATGGACTTGCATGAGTCCTAGGGATGGATGGGCAAAGCAGCAGAGCAGGACTCTCACTGTCCCCCCTCACCTTGCAGTGACTGACCTGGACATCAAATTTCAGTACCGTGGGAAGGAGTATGCACAGACCATGACGGTGAGCAACCCCCAGGGCTGCAGGCTCTTCTATGGAGACTTGGGTCCCATGCCTGACCAGGAGGAGCTCTTTGGTCCCGTCAGCCTGGAGCAGGTCAAGTTCCCAGGTCCGGAGCACATCACCAATGAGAAGCAGAAGCTGTTCACCAGCAAACTGCTAGACGTCATGGACAGAGGACTGATCCTGGAGGTCAGCGGTCATGCCATCTATGCTATCAGGCTGTGCCAGTGCAAGGTGTACTGGTCTGGGCCATGTGCCCCATCGCTTGTTGCCCCCAACCTGATCGAGAGACAAAAGAAGGTCAAACTGTTTTGTCTGGAAACGTTCCTTAGTGGTGAGTCTTTTTTCAGACCATTGATGATGGGAACTGCTCCCTGCAAGTATGTCTTCCTCCTTCCTTCCCCCTTTTCCTATCTCTGCAAAGATCTTAACCAAACAGTTTCTTCTGGAGGAAGTCACGGTAGAAGGGGACCTTGATTCTGAAAAAGAAAAGTGACCTGGGCAACAAAGAAGGGTGTTCCACTCCAAAGCTGTGCATTTGAAGCCAGTTTTAGGTGCTTATGGCTCCTTTATTGGCAGAAGAAGAAGACAGCCTTGATATTGCTCCCCACATTCTACCAGCTTATCCTTAACTTTGGAAGGTGACCCTGTTCATCATAATCAGCAAAACGTATACTCTTCTCATTTGGGACATACTTGCATGGCAAATTTAAGCAGACATATTTAGGGAGAGCACTGAGATGTGAATTTTCCAATGTGATTTGAACCCTAAGTCTGGTTTAAGCGGTGTCCAATAGAACTCTCTGAAATGATGAAAATGTTCTATATTTATGTTGTTCAATATGGTAGCCACTAGCCACATGTGGCTATTGAGTATGTAGATGTAACTAATGTGACTAAGGAACTATTTAATTTTAATGAATTTAAATTCAATACCCACATGTTGTGGCCAGTGGCTACTATTCTGGACAGTATAAAAGAAAGTGTTTACTGAGTAGGTGTGGAATGACCCAGTACCCCAAACTCCATGCTCTTCCATGTTCTGCAGATCTCATTGCCCACCAGAAAGGACAGATAGAGAAACAGCCACCGTTTGAGATCTACTTATGCTTTGGGGAAGAATGGCCAGATGGGAAACCTCAGGAAAGGAAACTCATCTTGGTTCAGGTGAGGAGATAATAATGTGTCAACAACTCTTTGCCTTTTTATCAATGCTTTAGCCCCTAGGTCTGGGCTTGAGCCCTGAGTGAGGATCCATCAGCCTCTGTGGGTTTTAATCCCATCAGATGTAGCAACTTGAGCTTTGTACGTTGTACAAAGTAGGACCAGGCTGGAGAATACAGTGTCCTCAAAGCAAGTGACTGATTCAGGGGAGACCTTATTCTCTTACTGACGTTAGAGTCTTGCTGAAACCTAACAGGCTATGACTCTTTCTAGCTCTTTCAGTAAAACCTTTTGAGGTACTTTTAAGAACGTGTTCTCATTCTGGAAAATGGCAGCAAGATCACTTGGGTCTGGCTGTGGATTTGTGCATCAAGGCAGGCAGCAGATGAAATTCGGGTAAAAGTCTTGCTAAATAAGCAGTTATTTATTTAGGCATGTGATGTGATGCTACTTCTAGGTTCTTTACCTTCATTTGAACCAAATTCTAAAGTGAACCTTGGCAGGATGGTCCAGAGAGATGAAGGCATAGTCTGTATCTAGACATTAAAGTGGTGGGTTCCCCACAGCCTCACTGGTCCTTCCGTCAATCTTGGGACCCTCCTGCTGTTTAAAAATACCCTTTCCTCAGTGGATAGCTGTGTGCTCTGTGTCCTGAACAGGTCATTCCAGTGGTGGCTCGGATGATCTATGAGATGTTTTCTGGTGATTTCACACGATCCTTTGACAGTGGCAGTGTCCGCCTGCAGATCTCAACTCCAGACATCAAGGATAACATTGTTGCTCAGCTGAAGCAGCTGTACCGCATCCTGCAAACCCAGGAAAGCTGGCAGCCCATGCAGCCCACCCCCAGCATGCAACTGTCCCCTGCCCTGCCAGCCCAGTAATCATGAATGCCATCTTCCTTCTCTTTTTTACAATATTGTACATATGGATATTTTTTATTAGATTTAACCAGCTTTTAAACCTTTCTTCTTTCTAACAATATTAGTACTCTCTGACTCTCCAAATATGCCTAGCTTTTAAAGTTGATTTAATTTATGGAAAAATCACCCTTCATACTTTCCCTTTCTTTTTTAAACCTCCCCATGGTAGTGTAATGTAGTAGAAGGAGATTTGGCCTGGGAGTTTGGACACCAGGGTTCTAGCTGCAGCTTTGCTTCCAGTGGTGTGACCTTGAACCAAGTCATTTAGCCTCTGGGCTTCAGATTCATTACTGTAAAATGAAGGAGTTGGAATGATGCCTGAAATAATGCCAGCTTTAAAACTCTGACTCAGTGACTTCCTTCTACTTGTACAAGGCAAAACTGCCTGGAACAGAACATTTCTGCCTTGTTCTTGCACCACATTTTTTTTTTTTTTTTTTTTTTTTTTGCTTTCATTAAAGTTCCCTCAAGCACTGATTTGTCCAGGATTGATCTCCGTTTGACCTGTTCTGCTAGTATAGTAAGCTGGCTCCCTGATGGGGGAAGAGGGAGGGAGGGGCGCCGGCCGGTTGCTTGGGAACCAAGCTAGATATCTAAATAGAAATAGGTGCCAAAGTCTGAAAGTCACCCAGCCTGTGGAGTAAAAACTCACACACTGAGCTTCTAAGGGGAAGGTGTTGATGTAGAGGCTTAGGGATTCTGTAGAAGAATTGGCTGTCAGGTTTTCAACTTATCACCACTGAAATACGGGCATACCTCGGAGATATTGCAGGGCTAGTCCCAAACCACTGCAATAAAGTGAATATTGCAATAAAGCAAGTCACAAATTTTTTGGTTTCCCAGTGCATATAAAAGTTATGTTTACATTATACTGTAGTCTTTTAAGTGTGCAATAGCATTATGTCTAAAAGTACAAATGTGCATACCTTAATTAAAAATACTTGGGGACTTCCCTGGTGGTGCAGTGGTTAAGAATCTGCCTGCCAATGCAAGGGACATGGGTTCGAGCCCTGGTCTGGGAAGATCCCACATGCCACGGAGCAACTAAGCCTGTGCGCCACAACTACTGAGACTGCGCCCTAGAGCCCGCGAGCCACAACTACTGAAGCCTGCACGCCTAGAGCCCGTGCTCCACAACAAGAGAAGCCACCGCAATGAGAAGCCTGTGCACTGTAATGAAGAGTAGCCCCCGCTCGCTGCAACTAGAGAAAGCCCGCGCACAGCAACAAAGACCAAACGCAGCCAAAAATAAATAAATAAATAAATAATTAAAAATAAAGATACTTGATTGCTAAAAAATGGTAACCATCATCTGAGCCTTCAGCAAGTCATAATCTTTTTGCAATAGTTACATCAAAGATCACTGATCACAGATCACTATAACAAACATAACAATAAAAAAGTTTAAGTATTGTGAGAACTACCAAAACATCACACACAGACATGAAGTGAAAAAATGCTATTGGAAAAATGGCGCCAATAGGCTTGCTTGACGCAGGGTTGCCACAGATCTTCAGTTTGTAAAAAACACAGTATCTGCAAAGTGCCATAAAGCAAAACGATAAAATGAGGTATGTCTGTACCACTGTGTGTGTGTGGTAGACAGCAGTATGTAACTCAGTTATAACCTTTGGAGAGGATAGAGCTCTCTTGTTCTTTTTTCCCTTCTTTGAGGAAGACCTGAGAGTGAGCTGGGCATCCAGGACCAGCTCCTGTGACCACAGAGGAGACAGGGACAGTTCCTCCTTGTATGGAGATGTTTACAGTCTTCCTGTCATTTGGAGTTTTTGTGGATGGGAAAAATGGGGTGTTGAATGTGTCAAGGTCAAGGTGAAGAAGGGCTGGGCAGTGCTTTTCTGGAAATGGCTCACCTAGCACAAACCTGCTTGCCTCCCTTCCTGGTGGAGGTAGCTGGGTGTGAACATTTAAGGTGAAGAGTGTAGATTAAGGTGTAGAACATTGCAGCTATGGCTACAATTAAGGTGTAGAACATTGCAGCTCTGGCTGCCACAAACTGGTCTGATCTATTAACTTTTGCTCTGTCCCTGACCCTTTGACTCTGTTTTGTTTTTGTTTTGTGTTTTAGGGTGAAATTATACATAATTTAAACTCCAGGACCTAAATGGAAAACAAGATGCTTATCTCTGGTTGCAGGTTCCAACCCTCCTGAATACTGATACCTATGTGTGCCATGCCATATTAAGAAAGTCCATGTCTGGTCTGCTACCCTTAAAGCAGGCCACCTCCTACTTGCTACTGTAGTTGAGCTAGCTGTAAAGTTGGGCTAGCTTTATTTCAAAAACCCCTCAATCACAAGTGGCAATGGACTTATTTATTTAGAAAGCTTAAGCTGTGGTTTTAGGGTCTCTAAGGGACCTAGTAGTATCTGCTGTTACTAAAGCATGATCAAGAGAAATCTGGGTGTTCTCTCTAAGGGACCTAGTAGAATCTGCTGTTACTAAAGCATGACCAAGAGAAATCTGGGTGCTCAGGTGCTCAGCTGTGAGCAGAAGTTGGGCTTCTAGAGACCAGGAAATGTGCAAGGTATAGGAACTTGATATTTTGGGGGCATTCTGTTGAGTGGGTGAAGTGAGGGATTTGGTCTTGATGTCTGGCTCCCTCTGTCTCTTATCTGCAAAGCTCAAAGTTAAAAAGAACCCACAGAAAATACATTGGGAGGGCAACTGCTGGATCTGGGCTGGTCCCTTCCCCTTATTCTGTGAGATGCTAACAGCCAGGCTGTACACCTGGGTGGGGGCCCAGAAAATGTGAGCTGGCAAAGGGTGTAGAGAACAGTGTTCTTAAGTGCCAAGAAGGATTGAACTTTTAGTATGTGATTGTAATGAAAAGCTGATGAATATGTTAGAGGAATGGATGAGTGGTTTTATGTAGTCTTAACCCAGTAGTGTAGTTTCTTCCTTGTTCTTTATCCTTTTCAGAACACTGGGAGAGTGCATGCAGGGCTCTGCACTGATCTCCCTCAGTGCTCCTTCTGTGGTCCTGATGCCAGGTGTCCTTTCTTGGAGACTCAGTCTGCTATCTTCTTTGGTGGCTACACCACTCATTCCCTTGGTGTTTTCTACTTCCTTGCCTTCACCTTGCTTAAGACTGAGAAGGGAGTTAGGTGGTGTCCCCAGCTTTTCATTTTCTCACTGTCCACCCCGCTAAACTAGATTAGCTGTAGGTGTAAATTGGGAGGGCAAATGTTGGATCTGGACTGGTCCCTTGCTCACATAATTAGGTCCCTGGCTATATGTTCCCATAGCACCCTATAGTTCCTCTTTCAGAGTAATCAATTCCCTTGTAATTACTCAGTTTGTGTCCTGCATGACTACAGACTTGCTGGAGGTAGGGACTGTTTGTCTTGGACTTTGCTGTCAGCCCTTAGCACAATGTCTGGTACATAGTATGTTCTCAAATATTTATTGTTAGAATAAATGCATTAACTCAATACGTCCTTCATTTCGGAAACTGATTGCTAACTACCATGGGAAAATAAAGTAAATATGGGGATGGAAAAAATTCTAAAATTAGTTTCTGCTCTGCTTCTGGCTCCACATTAGTGTGGGAGCCCCTACAAGCTGGACCTCCTTCCAGGCTGGCCCCACCTTTACTCTACAGTGGTCTCTTCACAGTCTGAAGATGCCACCAAGGTACACCCAGGAGTGAAACTTCCAGTGTAGGTGACTGCAGTTCCCTTAGCCTCTGCCCTGCCCACGTATCAATAAATTTGGGCTATTTCTTCAGATACGAATTTTCTCAAGAAATTCTTTCCCTTCGTGGTATGGGTCATATCACTGGTAGTTAACTTTTCAGTGAAATAACGTTTTCTTCCTAATGACCTGAAAAGCTTCTGCACCTCTGCCTCTCATTTCTCATGTGAAGTCAGCAAACTGAATTCCTCAATTTGAGCTCCAAGAAGGTGGGGTTTTTGTCTGTTTTCTACGCTGTAATAATACTTCCAGCGCCCAGAAGCATACCTAGCACACATTTGTTCGGAGTGAATACTCATGCACTTCACACCCTGCTTAGAGATGACAAACTTTGGCCAGGACACCTGTCCACCCACTTCTCGGAATTCAGCCTCTCAGGATTTAGGTAGGTCAAAGTAAAAAACAAAAAACTTTCCAGCACCCACAGGTGAGGATATTATGCAAAACACGTCGCTTGTCTTGAGATAAGTTTCGTTTGGAGGGGAAAGTACATTTCTCCAGAGACGAATCAAAGCGTGCTTTTGCGTCGAGTGCCCTGCTTCCGCCTTCCGGGTCAAACGGGACACTGGACTTAACACAGAAGGAGGGCAAGCGGCGGAGCCGAGGGCGGGCGGCGGCGGGATACTAGCTTCACCCGCCTCTTTCCATTCCTACGCAGACGGGTGGGGCCCACATCTGCGTAAGAATGGAAAGGGGCCGGAAGGGGCCGGGCCGCAGGCGCCCAGACTTCCGGCACTCAGCCGGGCTGCCCTGCGGGTAGTTCTAACGCGAGGCGCGCGAGCGGACTGGGTGACGTCAAGGAAGGCAGTGGGGCGGGGGACGTGTTGGGCATGCGCAATAGATTGACTTCGCCCACCCTGGCCCCGCCGCGGTAAGGACCTGGCCACGCGGGTGGGATTTCCAGTTTTGTGGCAGAGGGCGGGCGCCTAGCGGCTTTCTTGGCAGCGGGCAGGAAACTGGCAGGAGTTCCTGAGCCTGAACGTGCAGCGGAAGTAGAAGAACGTATGTATGTGTGAGAGAGACCTCTGCCTCATTTAACAAATTACGATACTATGCTCAGGAAACGGTGTAGGGGTTGAGGTGAGCCCATCGTCCGGGGGTCCGTGGATGTCCACTAGTAGGGGAAGGCGGGACCAGCAGAAGTTAAAGTACAACCCTCTTGCAATTCTGCCCGATTTCATTTATTTACTTTTCTGTCTCAGGGTGAGATGGTTGGTAGTCCACATTCTAGTGTATATTAGTTTAATCAGATTGCTATTCTTACAACCATTGGCGGGAAGCGAAGGGGGAGTTGGCAGTGAAAAGAGTGCATTTGGAACCTAGAACTCCATCTCAGAGGGCAGTTTTAGGTGAAATGCTCAGAATTTTGCCAAAAACTCCCCTGCTTCCCTTCTGCCCCAAACTCCTTAACGTTTGAATCAGAGGAAATAAATTACAACAGGTAAAATTCAGCCAGAGAAAATATAAATCTAGGCGTAGGCTAGAAAGACACATGAATTTGGGACTAATGGAGGCCAAGTCAACCAAAAAATCAGATAGCATTGTTGACCCCATCTTGTCTGGGCTGGGTTAGCATTCCAAAGCAGAGGGAGGGGAAAATGGCCTCTGGAAGATGCTGTAAGACTTAAGGGAAAGTTGTTGGCAGGTTTCCTGGTATGTCACTAGCTGGTGTTAATAATCCACTGCTACTGCTTTGATTTTAGGCCCTTCTTCAAGTGTCTGGAGCTCAGAGATGCAGCCCAGGGGAGGGAAATGTGACTAGTTGAGGAGGCCATGCTTACTGTTGCTGCCAGGTCCCATGTCAGCACCAAGTCCTCAGCTGCTGGTGGCAGCTGCTCAGCAGACCCTGGGCATGGGAGAGAGACGAGGCCCACCCCGAGCTGTCTGCCTTCATCTAGCCGGAGAGGTGCTGGCTGTGGCCAGGGGACTGAAGCCAGCTCTGCTCTATGATTGCAACTGTGCAGGGGCAGCGGAGCTCCAGAGCTATCTGGAGGAGCTGCAGGGCCTGGGCTTCCCGGCCCAGGGACTTCACATCCTTGAGATTGGAGAAAACAGCCTGATTGTCCTTCCGGAGCAGGTGTGTCGGCACTTGGAGCAGGTGCTGCTTGGTACCATAGTCTTTGTGGATGTTTCCAGCTCTCAACTTCACCCTTCCATCTGCTCCCTGGACCAGCTTCAGGACTTAAAGGCCCTCGTGGCTGAGATCATCACACATTTGCAGGGGCCACGGAGGAACCAATCCCTGGCAGTCTCCTGCAGCAGGCTCCGTTCCTCAGACTGGAATCTCTGTACTGTGTTTGGGATCCTCCTGGGCTATCCCGTCCCCTATACTTTTCACATGAACCAGAGAGGTGACAACTGCTTAGCCCAGACTCCACTACGGGTGTTCACCGCCCGGATCTCATGGCTACGTGGTCAACCACCAGTCTTGCTCTATTCCTTTAGTGTCCCAGAGAGCTTGTTCCCATCCTTGAGGAACATTCTAAACACTTGGGAGAAGGACCTTAGAACTCGATGTAGGACTCAGAATGACTTCGCTGACCTCAGCATCTCCTCTGAGATAGTCACACTGCCGGCTGTGGCGCTCTGACTTTAACTCTTTTCCTGTGTAGAAGGAGCCCGGTAAATGATCAGCTCTAGGTCAGAGATGGCACACAGGAATCATCTCAAGTGCCAATTCCAAGCATCTCGGGGACCTAGGGAAGAATGCTGTAATAAATTTGCCATTTTTATGCTGAACTGGACTAGGGAGAGTAGACCAGGATGCTTCAGGAATAAACAGAGTTCTTTGGAACAGAGGCCATTAGGTGAAGTTTGTTTATTTTTACAGCAGGTTAAAAAAATGAGAGTCAGAAATCTCAGTTGAGTTGGAAAAACCCACACATTAAAGTACCCAGACCTGAGTTTTTTACTGAATTTCTTGCTTCTGATTTTCACCCAAGGCAGCTGTCACCAGTTATTCAGAGCTTCAGGCTGTCCTTATTGGCCAGGAACACTGCCACTGCTATAGCAATCAGTGCCATCAGCATCAGAAGCCATCGGCCACATTGCCTTTGTGAGGAGGGAGGGGGAGAGAAGAGAAAGAGGCCATGGGTTGGTCAGAGAAGATGCAGGCAAAAATAATCTTCCTTCTTCCCATTCTAGCCCAGTGGAAAACCTTGGGTTGGTGGAGGAGAAAAAGCTTTTTATATCTCTGTCTCTCTCACTTTGCCACCTCCCTTGGGATAAAACCACTTTCCAGTGGTCACTGGCCCAGCGAACCACAGCCAGCGGGGGCCAGGTACTTCAATACTGATATGAATAATCAAAAGTGGAAAATAACTCAGCAAAATTGTATTCTGTTTATATTCCTTTTCTCGTCACTCTGTCCTTGCCGCTATACTCATAATAGACTAAAAGAACACCGTTTCATACTTCAGCTAGTAGTAAGTTTTTCCCTTCAGGCTCAGGCTTTCCATGAAAATTAGGCTTGGAGGCATGAGCCAGTGTTTCTTTACATGGTTGCTATACTCTCAGTACAGTATAAACCAAGCTGAACGGGGCCGGCTGGTCAGATGTTGGCAGGGGCTGAACAATTTTATGGGCAAGATTTGGCTAAAGGAGGAATCGTCCCACGATCACCTAGGGCTGTAGGGGAGGATAGACCCTCTTACTCTGGGAGGCAGCTGCTGGCTCTGGTTCAGCTCTTCTCGACAATGCTGCAGCTTACGCAGGCAGGAGAGATACTCATCACTGAGGTTGTCTAATTCTGAATGCAGTTCTTTGCACTGTGTGGGGGCGGGGGGGGAGGGGCGTTGCGGGAGAACACCACCAAGGTCATCAAGACAGTTCTGTCAGGGACAGAGCCCAGGTAGGGGAGAGGGCCCTGTGTAAGTTGCCCTGTCATTCATTTGGAATTTTTACCTCCATCCTCCCTTCCCAGCTTTTCTCAGAGCTTTCAGTTTGCCTTCTGACTGTCTCACCTAGTTTGTTTGTAATGTGTTCATTTAAATGATTGATTATAATGCATATTATTATATATCACACATGTGTGACAGTTGTATGTGCCAGTGCTTTGTAAATGGAGACACACAAAAATGAAGTTCCTATAGCACACACAACCTGGAAGAGATCTTAGTGCAAGTCTCTTTGCTGGGAACTAGTTGCATGTGAACACTTCAGGAGCTACGTATTTCTGTGAGTATGGAAGATAGGAAGAGATAGGCAGAGTTTTGTTATTTAAAAGACACTGTATAAAGTTTTAAGATGCTCAATGTAGGACAAAGTTTGAGGAGTTAATGTGTTTGTTAAATGTGTTTGAGTTTAGGTTGACTTTCTGAAAAGTAACTCTTTAGTAAAACCTTGAATAAGGGTTGGTATAAACAAGAGAAAAGATTGACAGGTTAACCCGAAAGCAAAGATGTTTTATTCAGGCCTAAATGAATACCTGCAGGCACCCAATCACAACTTAAGCTCAGAAATGCCTGTTGTCTGGCTGCCTCCCAGCAGTGTCCCTGTCACTGTAGGATGAGCCCCTTACTATCGGAGGTCACCATCTCACCTCCTTTTCCTTGGCCAAGAGCTGCAAAGTTTTCTTTTGGAGCTGGTCTCTGAAATCCCAGTCCTTCTCCTTCCCTGGACCACTTCGTTATGGGAGGGCTTTGGACTCCACCCAGGCAAAGCCTGATCTAAAAAATCAGCCAGAATTGCAGTGAAAGTGAGGCCCATACCTCTGAGGAATGGTCCCTACACACTGAGAGAAGCCCTAAGCGGGAGGGAATAAGGAAGGGCCTGTCCCTGGCCAGACCGTGTGGATTGCAATTCTCTGACTTTTAAAGAACATCCATTGGGATCCTGCCCAGACTGGACAGAGAGTGGGAATTTGAGCCCCTTGAGGGCAAGGTTGGCATTTTACTTTTGTCTGTATCTCTAGTCCTGTCTAAAGCCAGATACTTTTAGAAAATACTCATTAATTTAGTTTCTTTGGTTGCATGTCACATCTTTTAGACTGGGAGGTTTGCTGGATGCTTCAGTATAACTCCATTTTCCTTCTGTCCTTGTTTCAAAATGGTGAGATGAGAATGGCAGTCATGTAACGCATCTTCATGTAGTTAAAGATGGTTTTTCAGCCACCTGGCAGTCTGCATCGTGGTGAAGAGAGCCCTGGCCTGGGAGTCAGAAATTCTGGATTGTGGTCATAGCTGTGTCCTTAATTTGTATGACCACAGACCTTCACTGACCTTCATTTTCTTATCCATCGTATGTGGGCATAATACTTCCTTCTTTATATTCTACCCAGTGATTGTGATGACAAAACAGAGGGCCATGTGCAGTGGATAAATGAGGAGCTTTTGCCCCTCCAGATGTATGATGAATTCTTCTCAGGAAGCTAAGGCAGCAGACTTGAGGGCTGAGAGTGAGGTGACTGTTCCATGTGACGTGGTTTCTACGTGGGGAGCTGGATGTGGTTTGGAAAGTTAAGGGTAAAAATTAACATAAAATCCTGAGTTCAAAATCAGTTTATTGAAATAGTCAATGCAGACATATGTTTTCAGAGGGAGTAGGAATCCTTTTCACAGTTTATATACCTCTCAGGATAGGAGGCTAACTAAACTATTCTCAGAGCCAGTGATGAGTCCTTAAAATGGCCCTCTAGCTCCCTGACCTAATAGACTCCCAGAACTGGGTGGGACTCCAAGAGGTCATGTAGTCCATCCCTCTGTCTCTAGGCGGACAGGGAAAGGGCAATATCTTAGAATTTGTGGAAATAAATTTGCTGACCTTTCTTTGTTAAGAGTTTCTCCTGTTCTTGAAGCTGTAAGGATTGATTCTGAAGCAGACCTGTTGGAAAACACAAGGAACTTTTCTGTGCTAGCATATTTACTGCGAAGAGTATCTTTTCAGAACTTTGCTTAGAACCTTAATGATTGTGTTCCCATCTGTAGTTGGTTGAATTGTGTCTCCCCCACCTGCCCCCCACAAATTCATATGTCAAAGCCCTAACCCCCAGTACTTCAGAAATGTGACCCTATTTGGAGATAGGTTCTTTGCAGAGGTAATCAAGTTAAAATAGGACATTAGAATGGGCCCTAACCTAATATGACTGACGTCCTTATAAGAAGGGGAAATTTGGACACAGACGTGGATGGATGGAAGACGTGTGAAGAGATGGACAAGACAGCCATCTCCAAAACAAGGAAAGCGGTCTAGAACAGATCCTTCCCCCAGAGCCCTCAGAAGAACCAACCCTGCCTGACACCTTGATTTTGGACTTCCAGCCTCTAGCACTATGAGAATGTAAATGTCTGTTCTTTAAGTCACCCAGTTTGTGGTGCTGTGTTTTGAACACACCATCCTTATGTCTTTTCCTACTATGTACATTTAAGTCTCTGCTTAAATGTTACCCTAGAAGAAAGACTTCCCCAGATGACCCTGTGTAAAATAGCAACTATTTTCTCTTTAACCTGCTTTATTTTTTTCTCTGTAGCCGTTATTAATACCTGACACACATTTGTTCACAGAAACTCCATAGTCCACGGTAGTGTTTCCTGAGAATGTAAGCTTTGTTAGGGAAGAAACTGTGCCAGCTCTGTTCATTACTGTATCCCCAGTGAGTATCTAGGGTGCCTGGCACTTGGTAGGGGCTCAATAAATATGCATTGAATAAATAAAGGCATGATTTTGAAGTGACTTGCCCATTCAGCTCCCGCTGTGTAGGAGCCCGGCTTCTGCTGGTGTTCTTTTCCCCTTAGCCCTGTGGCTGCCTTGCTGTTTTCATATTCATTGCTGTTTGCATGAAACTTCTCTGTCAGGGTGTCAGAGGTTAAGGTGTGAGCTATTAATTGAATCAGGTTCTCCAGCTTTTCAGAAATTGCCTGCTTTTCTTCTGAGACGTCCCTTTTCTTCTTTGGCCTCAACATGTAATTTTGAAGTGGACTGAGGCATATGTGGTGTGAGCTTATTTTCTGAACCATTCCTAGTGACAGGTCTATGTGACATATGTACATAATAAATTAGAATATATAAAATAAGAAATACCTTAGAAAACTCAACACGTTTTGAAATCTGCAGTTCTGGGGGAAATGCAGGTGGTTGTCAGAGAACATGGCGGAGAAAAGTAGAAACAAAAAAACCCAGAGGCTAATGTGGAACTTGTGAAGAGCTGTAAATGACCTCACTGCAGAAGAAGAGGGTCTGAAAATGCAGAGGTAGAGGATATGCCAAGGACGAGGCTCCCCATCCCTCCTTTGGGTGCCTTTCATGGGGCAGGAGCCCCAAGAACACCAAAAAGCCACCTGTGCTACTTTCAGAATCTGGAAAAGGGACTTACTCTGCAACTGCTGTACTTTGGTCACCAGGGCAAGTTTCTCCTCCTCTGACCTCTTTAGTTGATCTGAAAATGAAATAATGCAAACCAAAATAGACGAACCTAAGACTTAATGAGCTCACCCCTGAGGCTGGAAATTAGTAACAGATGCTGTCTTGCCCATGGCATCTGACAAGTGTCCAGTGGAAGTTGCTCTTTCTTCTGCTTGTCCCAGTTTGGAAGAGGTGAACCAGAACCCGACTACCTGGGATTTCATCAGCATCAACAGCAACAACATTATGTGCACATAATTTGGTCTTCTCTCAGCTGACAGAGGCTGTGACTGGGAAACCTTCACTATGCCTTGTATTTCAACTGACCTTTCAACTGACCTTTCCCTTTAAATTAGGAATGCGCCCTTGACACGTGACTGCTGTGTTCTGGCTTAGAGGAATGGGCTGGATACTTTCAGTCTTGGATGATTAAAACAGCCTTGACTTTTTCTCAAAGTCAAATGAAATCGCCAAGTCAACCAAAAGAACAAGTGAAAGACTGAAGCCTTTCTCCACCCAGCTTCCTTTCTCTGGGCTCCTTCAGCCAGAGGCCTCCAAGGAGAAGGGTACCTTGTAGGTGCTGGGTATCCGAGCTGCACAGGTCTCTGTCCCGCTGCAGGCGTTCAGTCTTGGTCTGCAGCTCCTGGCGCTCGTTCTCCAGAAGCCTTAGGGCCTGGTTCATCTGTAAGTCTCTACTGTCTGCTCCCTGGAAGGAGGAGGAGGGGTGGACACAAGCAGGTCAGTGCTAGGGTGGAGGTGGGGGGCAGATCCCAAGGAAGAGGAAAACTGTAGAAAACTGGAATTTTAGAGCTGGAAGGAGCCTTAGGGAAATGGAAAAATAGGAAAAGTTTTAAAATTCTTTGCTTTGCTCTGTTCCTCACGCTTACAGCAAACAGTGCATTAGATTTTTGATGTTCACAAGGGATACATTTGGGTAAATGCCCAAATTAAGGAATACTGAATCATCACTTTTCTAGATGTCTTCACTTTGTCTTTACTTCTCATTCTCACGCTATCCGGGGTGGCGGGGGGAGGCGGGGTGGGGGGGGAGGAGGCGGGTAGGATCATTTTTCACAACGGATTAAGGTTAAAAAGAAAAGGGCCTTCAGGAGGGTTGCCTTGTAGGTGATTCGAGGAAGAGAATAGTGGGTGAGATGTGGCTGCGGTGCAGCGCCCAGCGAGGTTCCCTCCTGTGATACGACGACTCACTTGCTGTTTCTTATCAAATGGGCTTTTTTTTTTAAAAAAAAAAAAAAGAATTTTAATGTCCTTTGAGAAATTCTTTGCCTTTTAAAATAAAAAATTAAAGAACAATATAAGAATAATTTGTACATAAGAATATAAAAAGTGAGAAGCAAAAAAAGCGAGAAGCAAATTCGAAGGTTTCTGTTTTTTAGTAGATTTGAAAGGAAATCTATAGATAAATCTTTTTTGCGGTACGCGGGCCTCTCCCGTTGCGGAGCACAGGCTCCGGACGCGCAGGCTCAGGGGCCATGGCTCACGGGCCCAGCCGCTCCGCGGCATGTGGGATCTTCCCAGACCGGGGCACAGAACCCGTGTCCCCTGCATCGGCAGGCGGACTCTCAACCACTGCGCCACCAGGGAAGCCCAACCTTCAATGGTTTTAACCCCCATTCCTCCGTCTGATCGGTTCTTCCTTTTTCTACATTTGGAACATTAATTCTTCATAAACAAATATGATGCCTATGAGTACAAACTGCTCGAGGAAATAAGGGAATTTCAAATGTCTTTTTAATGACTTTGAACTAGAGTTGCACTCTTCTTCATTGCTAATAGGATATTGTATATAAACCTCAAACACATTGATATCTGGACCACCATCCCCCCAACAAATTCTTTACAATCACTCAAAATGTTCCCCTTTCTCCCTGCTCACCTTAGAGCCACACATTAAGGTTTAGATTGTTAAAAAACATAACAAGTCAAACAAAAACAACTTTCACACTTAATTGATCTTATTTCTAGAACTGGCACACACTAGGATTCTCAGATCCCAGCTTCAGTAAAAGTATAAAGAGACACTTTTGAGGTGGGTCCTCAAAATTCCAAACCAAGTAAGTAAAATCTGCGAAAAACAATAGCTAATATCTATTGAGAGCTTATATGCGCGAGGCACTGTGCTAAGTGCTTTGCATGGATTTCCTCACCTAATCCTCACAACAATCCTACGATAGAGGTACCATTATCATCCTCATTTTACCGATGTGGAAACTGAGGCTTAGGTGGTGAGTTAACTTCTCCAAGGTAAACACGGATTGGAAATGATGGAACCCTTGAGAATGCCAAGGGTCTACTGTAATGGCTTAAAAAACACATTGGCAAGATGTGTTAGTTGATACTCAAACTGTAAGTAAACTGGTGACATTTATTCTGCCCCAATAGTGGGCATTTCTGAACTGGAGGCCCTGCTGGGATGGGGTGCAGAGAGTGGGTTGGGGCATGACAGTAGGCTGATGACTATTCCAGCCCAGCCCTTTACATTCGGATGATGTCATTTCAATGAACACTTAGGTCATTTGCATGAGCAGTGCAGACATCCTTGCTAAACTCAAAATTAGCTTTGGGTCCCCCTGCCCAGCGGCAGCTTCTCTCATCACTGCTGTCAACACCTCCCTCCCCTAAACCCTGCCTTCCCTCCCCACCTCCCTACTCCCAGGGCCTGGTACCTGCAGTTTGGACTGAAGCACGTGGAGCTGGCTCTCCAGCTCCCTGTGCTGGGTCCCCAGGGTCCTCCAGTCCTCCTTCAGAGCCTCGTACTGGCTCTTCCACTCTTCACACTTCTGCTCGGCCAGAGCCAGGGACCGCTGAGGGAGATCAGAGGAGAGGGTGGTGCCTTGGGGGTTCCAGGAGGTCGTGTAGCTGGCTCCCTCGCCACCCAGACTGCCCCAGGGTTCCCAGCCCCAAGGATTATGGAGCATCCCCACACCTGTGTGCTCTGCAGCTGCTGTTCTGCACTCATTTTCTCCTCCAGCACTTTCTGCAGTGACTCCTTGGCCTTCTGCTCATAGCTGTTTTTCTGGTCTTCCATCTCTAATAGCACCTTATTCATTCCCCAAGGAGTGTATTTCTGTAAATTTGAGGCAATTCAACAAATACACATTGAGCTACTGTGTGCTAAAGCCTGAGCAGGGATACAGAAACGAAAAGAAATTGGTCCTTGCCCACAGGGCAGAGATGTCAGTAATCTGGTGGACCTTCTTCCAGGCTGGAGGCAGGCAGGGAGAGTCCCTCAGGTGATGTTGAGAGGTGAGTGGGGATAAAAAAACTGCCCTGGGCATGCTGGGCATTCTCCCCTAGGCCTTCCACAGGCACTTGAAATCCAACATTTCCAAAGGGAAATCATCTTTCTAAACCTGCTCCTATCTCAGTGACCAGCATCACCACCCACCAAGTCTCCCAAACCCTAAACCAGGGAATCACCCTTGATTTCTCTCTCACCTTCTTCAAGGAATCAGGTCAACATCAAGCTTTGTCAAGTCAATGTCTTTAACAGCTCGTACCTGTATCCTCTATCCCTACTGCCACCTCCTTAGTTCAGACCCCAGTAATACTATTATATGGATTATATCGAGACTATATATTATCTTCATGCCTTGCCTCCCTTCAAACCCTTTTCAGTCCTGCAGCTAGAGGGTTTTTTCTAAAACTTAAATCTGATCACGTCACAACCCGCTTAAATCTCTCAGTGGTTCTCAGTGTTCTAAGAATCAGGTCCAAACTCCTTGGCATGGTTTCTACTTACAAGCCCAGACTTTCATCTCATGCTGCCTCCACGCAAGCTGAACTGCTTGTAGGTCCCCTAAGCACTGTGCTTTTTGGCCTCTGCCTTTGCCCATAAAGCTTCTTCTACTTAGAGTATCGTGACCCACACTTTTCACCTGGTTAACTTCTACCCATGTTCAAGATTCAGCCCTAGAATCATAAATTCTGATAAACTTGGCCAACCATACCTACCCCCCGACTCTATGGATTAGGTAGTTTTACTGGTGTTCACATAGTATCTATATTTCTAATCTATTGACTCATCTGTCTCCTTTAAGGGACTGTAAGCTCCTTTGAGGCAGGGAGCATTTTTAAAAAAATAAAATTATTTTTGTAGGCTTGGGGATCTGAACAATATTCAGTAAAGTCAAGTTTTAAAAATTAATACATTTGTATTTTTAGAATTTCTCCTGGCTTCAAGATCAAAAAGAAAAAGACACGAGCAGCTTTGCAAATTCACTGGGGGTCTTGCCCTTCCAGTGCTTTTCATTTTTATGCCCTGTGATTTTTGGGAAAGCAGGAGTCTTTTACTATCGATTCTGGGTTACCCAACTGGGTAAGAGATAGTCTAGATAATGCAAATTTAGAGTTCAATATCAAATCATTTCCATTTAGAGTCTTTAGAGTCAGATGACTTTGGAGTCATCTGAAAATTTGGATTTAAATGTTGAGTGGGTCTTATGTTCTTGGAATTGTCATTAGAAACCAGATACAGGAGTTACTGGTTGAGATCATACATGGTTATGTCCAGGTTATTGGACTTAACCATGCTGGTCACTGACCAGCTTTATCCCCCATTGAAAACGAGTAGACTGGCATTCTGGATTATATGTCAGTCTCTCATGAGCTTGGTTGGCATTACTGAAAAAATAAAAGTTGTGGATCCGCAAACCCATAGACTATATAGACTATGTTCCCCTGCAAAATTCTAACTACATGGCCACCTTATCTTCCTAACATCAAGTGGGAGCAGTCTGGCCGGTTCATCTCGTTCTCTTGACTTATCTCCCCGCCTGTCAGAAATCTATCACTTCTCGAGTGTGAAAACTGACTTTTTTCTATCTCATATAATCCAAGATCAGGCCAATCAAGAGATTACCGGAGCTGGATAACAATGCCACAGAAAGCCAGGAGTCACAGTCTTTTACTTTCTCCCAGGGATTGCTGCTAGATAAAAGTTGCCCATGGCATGAAAATCATTTTGCGAGACTTCATTGTAATATCCAACTCATCTGTTCAAATATTAGGGCCTGTGAAGTTCTATCCAGGTGAGCTGAATCTTTACCAAGGGCCTCTCCCTACGTTTCCAGGTATTCTCAAGGTTCCCCTGGAGCTGGCAAAGCGCTTAGTGCTGGGCTTCCTTTCCTAGGGTACAAAGTGAAGGACACCAGGAGAAAGGGAGAGGGGGATGGAGATAGTGTTTTGGTGAATTGGAGACCAAAGTGAAAATGGTAAAGGCCAGAACTGGGTGAGTAGGGATGGGTGCATTAACCTCTAGCAGGTGATGTTTCTAGAGAGTAAGCTTGACGTTCAAGCATTCTCTCCCTTAATTCTAGATTCCTGGGCTAGAAGTGTCCTCCGGAATGCTTACCTGGGTACAGGTGTACAGCTGGTTTTCCAAAGATCTCAGTTTGCCCTTCAGTTTGTCTTCATTAAGCTGGCCCTGGAGCAAACGGGATGAGTTAGCCAGAACACAGCTTGGGCCAGAATACAGCATGCAAAGAGTTTTGTTCCGTATTTCCAGCCTACTGCCTAGAATAAACAGTGTTTGTGGAATTGAGCTCTTTCAGGAGGTAGAGAGAGGGAGAGATGACAGATGTTTGGAAAGAAAAGGATCTTTTCCTCTTTCTCTGTAATAGGAGAAGGAAGAATCAGACTGGCCCCCAAAGTCTTCTGTGTACCTTGAGGTTTTGTATCAAATGGCTCAGGGTATCGTAGCAGGGGCCCATTTGAAGGAAAGCTTCTAAGCTCTCCTTTTCTTCTTTCATTACCTCTCTCCCCTGTCTGTCCAGGCACTTATATACTCCGCACCTCCTCCCAGTCTAGTACATGGCCCTTTACCTCTAAAGGCCAATCGGACTAAAGGGGTCTCCCCTCCCAGGGGGAACATCCCTCCCTCCCTTACCCCCTGTTATGGGCTGAATTATGTCCCCCTAACCTCTCCACAACGTTCATACGTTGACCTCCTAATCCCCAGTACCTCCGAAGGTGACTGTATTTGGAGATAAGTTCTTTAAAGAGATAATTGAGGTCCTTAGGGTGGGCCCTAATCCAATATGACTGGTGTGCTCATAAGAAGAGGAGATTTGAACATCAGGATATGCAGAGGGAAGACCATATGAGGACACAGGGAGGAGAAAGCCATCTGCAAGCCAAGGAGAGAGGCCTCAGAAGAAACCAACCGTGTCAACACCTTGTTCTCACACTTCCAGCCTTCAGAACTGTGAGAAAATACATTTCTGTTGGTGAAGCCACCCAGTCTGTGGTACTTTGTTATAGCAGCCCTAGCAAACGAATACAGTCCCCTCCCTGCCCTACACACACACACACACACACACACACACACACACACACACACACACAAACACACGACTCAAGATGAGAAATTCTTTAAGAAAGCAGGAAAGGGAGGAGGGATATTAGGGCAGCGTGTGTATGCGTGCGTGGTAGTGACGGTGATGGTGAGAGGACCTCCCAGAGAGCCACACGCTATTTATTCACGATCTGGGTCTGTCTAGTGGCATTTTGGACATTCCAAGAGGGACGTAAATCTCAAGGGCGGGGGTGGCGAAAGACAGGCAGGAAGGCCCGTTATCTGTTTCTCAGTTTTGCAGTATTTCTGCTGAGCAGCCGACAGCTTCCTTGCTGCCTTATTCTTTCCTCCACCTGTAGACATCTTCCTTTTTCCCAGGTAGGGGTTTTGTCCCTCCAGTCCTGAGTCTGATTTAAGGTCGTGTGTGTGAGGGGGTGAGGGCGGGGAGGTGCCATGGGTGAGAGCCAGTTTCCCAGAGGAAAGGCCATGGGTCTCTTTAGCAGTAACCGGTTCTCATATCCTTTCGCTGGCTTTTCCAACCAGGCCCCGTGGGACGCTTGTGAGGTCTAGAAATTACATTTCTCCTCAGGCCTGAGACGCCACCGTCCCTCTCCGTCGGGAGACAGCTTGGACACGGCTTGGACGTTTCCAACGCTTATAACGTTTCTGGTCTGTAACGGCCAGAGGGCAGAGGATCCTCTGTTTTTTGTTTGTTTGTTTGTTTGTTTGTTTTGTTTTGTTTTGCGGTACGCGGGCCTCTCACTGTTGTGGCCTCTCCCGCTGCGGAGCACAGGCTCCGGACGCGCAGGCTCAGCGGCCATGGCTCACGGGCCCAGCCGCTCCGCGGCACGAACCTGTGTCCCCTGCACCGGCAGGCGGACTCTCAACCACTGCGCCACCAGGGAAGCCCGAGCCTCTGTTCTGAGGTCTGTCCCCCTCACTGAGTTTCAGGGCACCTGGGAGAGGCAGGAAGTGGTATCTCACAGCTCCTGTTTTGATCTTGTTTGGCCGATTCTTTTAACCCTGGAAGCCAGGGTGCACCTCCACCCTTTTTCCTTCCTGTATTCCTCAGCGGGGCCTTGCAAAAGCAAAAGGCTTTGCCAAAAATAATTTTTCAAAGTGCCTCCTGCTATTAATGTTTTTCATAATGTCTGGTGTGAGAGCCGAGAGTCAGGATTTGGCATCTACAATAACCACAGGGCTTTGGGACAGATAGAACAGATGGAAAAGACTTCCACTGTTCTGGGCTCTGGAGTAACTGGGAAAAGTTACTCCCCTGCATGGCCTGTTCATTATTAATCCACAGGTCCCGAAATCAACTCCCTCCACCTGTATCGCAGCTCCGGGTTCAGAGAGTCTGACTGTGTATTTTCCTTTGCCTAAACTCTTACTTTGCAGGATGCACTCAAACCCACTAAGTTTGACAGTTTATCTTGTGGTAGTTTCAGAAGAAAACAAACAAGCCCAAGGCAATATTCTTACAGTTCCCTCAGTCTCCTACCCTTTCTGGGTAGCTCCCTTCTCCTTCCTTAGTATGGTTTCTATCCAGTATTTTTGCCTCTTCCAACTGTTTTTGTGTTTTAGCCACTCCCCAGATTACTTTTCCATTCACGTTGTAATAGAAGACAATTCAGTTAGCCCCTTCAGTGGAGACGAAGGGCCACCCAAGTCTGGGGCTTGAAAACATCTCTGATCCACAGCTCCGCCTGCCCAGACTCCCCAAGGCAGGCAGGGAAGTTGCAGCCAAGTTGTTGCAAATGGGGCATGTGGTTTCCTGGTCTGAGCCCCAGCTCTCCCCACATGAAGCCCAGTGGTACAGTATGGGGAAAGGAGCACTTTTTACAGGCCAATTGTGGAACTTTTTTGGCAGTAGCATCCCAGGAACCCGGGGTTCAGAGAGCATAGTACCCCCGCTTGTAAAAGGGAGCAAGGTGGAGGCCATACACACCCGGTCTGAGGGCTTCAGCTCCTGCTTCTGCTTGGCTTTCCCCTGCCTCTGATCTGCTCTCCAGAAACACCACCGCCTCACTGCAGAAGCACCAGCCCACTTATCTCTCTGCTCTACTAGAGGTTGCTTAGGGCCTGCAGCCAATCCCCCACTGCGCTGTCATCTTAAGATCTCATTTCCACTTTGCAGAACTTAAAACCCACGTGTGCCCTGCTCTGGGTTTGTATTGCCCCATACTGAGGGCTTCCTTTCTCTACTGCCCGAACTGTTTCTGCTCTAAAGCCTGGGCCAGCTCAGGAGTCTCTGCTGCACCCCAGGGCCTGTCACATCCAAAAGGCCCAAAGTCAGCTTGAAGGTGGAGGCAACAGAGGGAGCTGATCTCTGGTGTTCTAATAGAGCTTGTGGTGAGCTTCTCTGCATGTGCAGTTGGAGATTCAAATTATGGAGGCCAAATGGAAAAAAAATAAAGGCCTGAACTTGGCTGAATATCGGAGTCCCTGTTCTGGCCACATTCTTCCACTTACTTTTCCCAAGTACGGCAGTCTGGGACTGTCTTTTCATTGAAGTTGAGCTTTCCAAGGAAGGGGTAGGGGGTTGAATTGTCTTGTTTTGGGGGACGCAAGAGCTGTTAACTGAAAAAACCTGAGACTATTTTTCTTAAAAACAGGAAGCTGAGGGGTTTGTGGGGAGGAAGAAGACAAAAAGGGTGAATATTAGGGGGTGGGGGGAGAAGGGAGGGAGAAAACCACAGCTGGAGGAACTCCTGCCCCCCGCAGGAGCATGGAGCGAAACCGCCCTCAGAGTCTACCTTGGAAATGTCTCTTAATAAATCCTCCCCATTCCCACCACGCTGGCTGTAATTCAAGTTCTGATTGTGTCTTACCTGCAGTATTGCAAGAACTTTCACCACCCCTACACCCACTGGGAGCCAGGGTCCTCATTGTTGTCAGAGAACCTTTTATAAGGTTTATAAAACACAGATCTGATCAATCGCTTTCAACTCAGTTCTACAGCTATCTTTTTAATTTCATTTAATTAATTAATTTATTTCTTGGCCACGCCGCACGGCACGTGGGATCTTTCTTCCCCGACTAGGGATCGAATCCGCACCCACGGCATTGGAAGCGTGGAGTCTTAACCGCTGGACCGCCAAGGAAGTCCCACCACAGCTATCTTAGTAAACGTGCTGCCAAGCGAGTGCAACTCTACGGCTACTGGACAAGCTCCTTCTCAGGATGGGCTGGACACTGCTAAGCGTAGGGCTTTAAACCTGAGGAAAACGTGGTCCCACTGCTCCCCTGCTTATTGCCTGCGGCAGTGTTTCTCAAACTGGGGTGACATGCATTCTCATGATATATATATATATATATATATATATATATATATATATATATATATACACTTTTCCTTTAAGAGGGAATCTATAACTATTAAGTTTGAGATACCCTATTCAACAGAAAAAGTTTAAGCGCCATAATTCTAGAGACCTATCGGAGGCCGTTTCGGTCTTATCTTTGGAGCTACTCTGACACAGTCCCTTCATTTCCATCACACTCTGCTATACCCTACGCTTTGTTACACCTAGGCCTGTAATCATTCTGATTCCTTTACTGTAAGCACCCTTTTCCTTTTTCCTTCTTCTTACCCTTCATCATTCCTGCTTCTGTACTGGTAAACTCCTATTCAATCCTTCCAGACCCCGCTAAAGTGGTCCGTTTCCTTTGGAGTCTACCCTATACCACCTCAGGCAGAAGAATTGCTCCCTTCTCTTTTCTCTGTGTCACTTTGTAGAAAGTGCTGTTACAGCTTTAGCACACTGCAGTAGAGTTATTTATGACCTGTCTCTCTCTTCCTGGCTGCTACTGGAACTCCTAAAGACAAAGGACCCTACCTCTGTCCCTGTAGCACCCAAGCCAGCACATAGTTGGAACTTACCAGATGTCTGTTGAATAAACGAATGAGACAATCTCAGTTTAGTTCAGCACCGGAAACCACCTGGCAGGCACAGCTGTCTGTCTCAGGCTCCTACTCAGCTATGAAAACAACTTCCTTAACCAGCAGGAGCCCTGAACATAAACACCTAAATCCGGATACAGTGACCGACATGAAGAGGGAGGGCTGAGCCTAGGAGTCTCTTTGACATCACTGCAAACTTCTTAGTTTTGTCCCACGTCCTCCCATCCCATCTCTCTGTCTAAGCACAGCCATCTACGTGGTAAGGTCAGATGTTCACGGAGGCTGGGAGGTTGTGTGTTCTCTCTGTGCACCCGGGGCTTTCTGCTCCAGTCGCATCAAACTGCTTATGCTCTCTGAACATTAAAGTCTAGGGGTTTCAATGTGGGGTCCAAGGACCCCTGGGAATCCAGGATCTGCAAGGTCTTCCCTTTTCCAACTACATATCTGTGTGAGGCTGGATTTTCCTCATATGCTTCAACCAAAACAATGTATTAACAACAGACTGAATGCAGACGCAAATACGAGAATCTAGCTGTCTTCCGTTCAGACATTAAAAAGATTTGCCAGCTCGGTGCTTTGCGACCACCTAGAGGGGTGGGATAAGGAGGGAGGGAGGAGGACGCAAGAGGGAGGGGCTATGGGGATATATATATGCATATAGCTGATTCACTTTGTTATACAGCAGAAAATAACACAACACTGTAATTATACTCCAATAAAGATGTTAAAAAAACCCAAAAACCAAAACCAAACAAAAATTTGAAAAAGCATAAAACAATGCCACTCCTCTCACTATTTTTTAAAAAAAATATATACTTATTTTTCACAAAAATATATAATTTAGGTTCACATGTAATCTATGTACTATTGTTATTTTAAAATTAATACATATTTTAAGATTCCTTTTTTTCATTTCAAAGTGGTAAATATAAAAAGTTCTTTGGATTTTAATAATTTTTTTTAAAGAGTATAAAGGGGTCCTGAGATTAAAAAGCTGGAGACCCATTGCATTAGCCTATATCATGCCTCTGGTTCTTTGCCTATGCTGTATCCCCCGCCCAGAATATAGTTCTTGTTTCCACATTTGCCTGGAAAATACTAATATAACTATAAATATTTCCCTGGTTCTCCCCTTCTGTGGAGTCGTTCATTCCTCCTTGTATTCTACTATATCCTGAAAACATTTATTTCTCACATGTCTGCATTGTTTAGGCTTCTGTCTCCCTGACCCACAGCCTCTCTAAAAGCAGGAACCCTGTCTAATTAATCTCATTTCCAGTGCTCAGTGTAGAGAACATGACTTATGAATATTTGTTGAAGGAATGGACTAAAATCAGGAGGTCTGAATTTTAGTTCCAATTCTGCCTCTAACTAGAAGTGTGAATATGGACTAGTCACCTGACCTCTCTGACACTCAGTTTCCTCATTGGCAAAATGAGAAAATTAGCTAATCTCCAAGGTCCCTTCCCGCTTTGACATTCACGTCTGGGCTGACTAGTAGGTGTAGGATGACTTGGAATTAATATTGGTGTGAATCCCATATGAAAATAGTTGCATTTATCACAGTCAGTAATATTAACTGAATTGGGACCATCCTTTCTTTCTTCCAACAAATTAAAAAATGGAAACTCTTGCCTCTTTTGGTTCTGGGTCTTCCCTGGGGGTGTCCTCAGCTGACCACCCTGGATTGAGCCAAGCTCAATACTGTGACATGTTTGACCTTTAGGTCTTAGCACCATCCCCCACCTTCAGCCTCTTCAGTAGCAAAAAAGCCCCTTCTCTTGCTGGGATGGTATGGAAAGAAGAATGAGATAGGCACACATAGAAGTCCATGAGCTTTGTTCAAGCAAAGATTTCCCTTACCTTCCAAGAGCTGTCAGAGGCCTGAATCAGGGCAGACAGTAGGTCTTGGAGAATCACCATTTTCTGTTTTAGAACCAGCTCCCTCTGTAGGGCCTCCTGGGGGGCAAAATGCAAGAGGGTAAGATTAAGTTGGAGGAGAAGGGAGCAGATGGATGGAGGAGCTGCAGGGAGAATTCACATGTTACTTACTTTGAGGTACTCAGAAAGCTGGATGATTTCCTAGAGAGAAAGAAAAAGGTATTTAAGAAGATTGTAGGTTCCCTGAAATCCTAGAACATGGAACCTGAGCCAGGATTGGCTTGTGCTGAGTAAACTTTCTTCCTTGACTCAGGGTCCCTCCAGGCCCCCATGTCTATGCTCATCCAGGAAGAGGGTACCCCTCCATCCCAGCTGAGTTTACCATGGAATTCCAGAATGTCAGAGCTTGGAGGAGATTAGATGCCACCTGATTCAACACCTTCACCATGAGGATTTTCTTACCTTATCTAGAACTGCAACTCCATAACTGGAAGAGAAGAAAAAACAAAAAAATAAAAAACAAAAATGACAATGGATCAAAGAAATAAGAGTGTCAGGAGGCAGTTGTATTGATTCCTTCTCTGATCTCTTCTGAAGAGCCAATGGGGAAGGGGGGGAAGGCCTTCCTTTTTCTTAATTAAGGTGGACGTGGAAGTTCCTTGTGCTCCTCTCCACATTCTGGGGGAGGGTTCAGGTAAAAGCTTAGGAGAGAGGAATGGATGGGCTGTGAAGGAGTTGAGGTCAGGAACATGAAAGGTACTCACTTGGTTTGCTGACTGGCATCGTGCTTAATTGTTGGCTGTGTTTCTTCTGCCTTTGTCTGAGTGTCTGAGGGATAGGGATAAGGTGATTCAGAACCCATGGGAGAGGCAGTGAGGGAAGTGGGGAGGGATAGGGACTCTCCACTGCCAGCGAGTGGAAATGCCTCGGCCCAGTGAGTGAGGAAGGCCCTGCTCTTACCACGGTGGTGTTTGGGTGGCTTCTTGATGGGAGCGTCCTGTGGTGGAAGGCCCCCAGCCTGGGAGGGGATGTGGTCAGCCGGATCCCTCCAGGAGCCTGAGGGAGGCTGGTGTTGGGTTGCAAAGACCTCGGAGCTGGTCCCTGACACCTGGAAAGCAAGTGCGGGATGCTGAGAGCATCTTAGAACAGGATTCTCCAGCTGACTGCAGAAAGATGAGCCAGTGATCAAGTTTCAGGTCCAGAAAACCAAAGGAACCCATTCAAGCCTTCAAAGCTACAAGGTTATCCCTGCTCCTGCCCTTTCTTGTCCTGGCTGGTGGGATTGGTCCTCCTCAGTTCAGGCAAATGGGGAGCTGGGCTTGTCTCCAATTACTCTCTCTAGAGTCCCTGATCCCGGAAAGAGAACCTGTCTGAGGTGGGAGTGAGGGGATCTGGGATCAGGTCCTGCCTTTTCTTGGTCTCAGTCTCCTGGCTGTATAATGAGGAGCTTGGAGTAGATGGTGTCCAAGGTGCCTTCCTATTCTAGAGGTGGTTTCCTTCCTCTTAGTAACAGCTGGACTATTGTTGAGGTTTTGTGTGAAGAGAAGGTAAATTAGGCAGCTGTAGGGAGGAACGTAGCAGTAGTTGTCACAATTTTGCTTGCTATTTTTATATTTTCTTCTTACAAACTAAAAAAAATTATGTTTGTAACATAACACTAAAAGGCTAAGAAATGCATGTGGCAGCTAATCCTGCAGACTAACTCTATCTCAAGAAACCTTAAATAACTGATAGGCTCAGGAAGAGTTCTTTAGGTAACTGTGTTTTCTGTTCTTTTTCTCCTTAAAATTATTTTTTCAACCGAAAGCACGTAGAAACCTTCTTGCCTTAGAAAGGACACAGTTGGTTTTATTTTACAGCTGGGCTCGAGGATCATTTTTCTGAACAGCACCTCCTGTTGTGGATAACACATGCACTGGTTAAGAAGGCCCAACAGAGCACCTACTCTGGGGACAGTACAATACCAGTTACTTCCAGGGAATCCGGAGGACCCATCCCTGCTGTCCACATGCTCACAATGTGGATAGGAAGACACAGATGGTTTGCTGGCTGAGCTCATTTCAACGTACCCTGGCTTTTGCCAGCACTGCTCCTTCCCAGGGCGGACTAATGGGCCCTCTAAAAGTTATACAATCTTAGAGGATTTATAACCTCATAAAAACCACAGAGAGCAGAGGTGGCCTGGAGAAGCTAGGGAAGCTAGGGCTTCCTGGGCCAGATGCGGCCTTAGGTGAACGATATTGGAATTGGGATGGCCCAAGAGAAAGAGAGAAGGTGGGTGATGCAGCAGCCTTACAGAAGAATAGAGATGAGAAATGTGTGTGTGTGTGTGTGTGTGTGTGTGTGTGTGTGTGTGTGTGTGTGTGTGTGATTTGAGGGAGACATTAAGAAGATTGGTCTGTGTCCCTGGCCTACAGTAAGCATTCATTGAATGTTGAATGACGGATGAATGAATGCTGTAGGAGATATGTCTAGATAGACTGAATTTGAACTAATACTAGGAATTAGCTATGGAATTGTTTTTAAATTATTCTTTTCTCTCCTAAAAGGCAAGTGCAAAGTAAAAAAATAGCTAAACAAAAAACACCCCCAAAACACAACAACAAAGATATCTGTTGAGTAAGTGGCTAAGGGAGACTTTATGATGACTGAGGAAGGACGGACTTCATTTAAATCACTTCTTAGTGACCTTGAGCCCACCCACCTGTCTTGGTGCTGCACCCCATCCCCTCCAGAGCACTGTGTCTCTCAACATGGCCCACCTGCTGTCTGGGGGAAGAAATCCTGTTGGCCCAAGACAAGGGCTCCTTGAGGTCGGTCGCCTGGCCTTGCCTCCTGGAGGGACCTGGCTCCCCGGCCTGCGGGCTCTGTGCCTCGCCTTTCTCTTCCACCTTCAGGTTCCTCCGTCTGAAAAACTGCTGTTGTCGTGCCCTCTGGAGATGTTCCCTCTGCTGGGTCCTCAGCACCTTCCCCACCTGGCGGCAAGTGGTCACATTGGGGCGGCAGCGGCGGCTCTCACGGGTCTCTTGCCGGCGCTCGTACTTGGTCTCGTAGCTCTCAGCCCACCGGGCCAAGCCAGAGGCAGGCCTAGGGTCTGGGCTGATCATGATGGCCTCCCGAGCACCTGTTGTGCTTGGCTTCCAGTTCCTGGAATAGCTGCCCGGATCTGCCAAGTGCCAACAGGGAGGCGAAGAGGAGGGGTCAGGAGATGGGCCGAAAAATGGCCATCTTCCTGGACGAGGGGGCAGAAATAGCACAGCGTCCCATATGTGTGGGTTGACAACTGAAGAGGGGATGATGTCACACGGGAACTCAGGACATCTGGATTCAGCCTCTAGACTAATTTCTGCTCTTCTCTGGCCTGCGTCTCCCCTTCTGCAAAGTGGCGAGATTCCTCTGGCTGCCACTTCTTCCTTGACCAAACGTCTCACCCTGCCTCTAAGTTAGGGGAACGTGAGAAATAATTGATAAAAATCACTAAAAGCTTCTAGCCTTCTGGAGGGCAGATGGGGCTGTGTTCCTTTTCCAGGGACTTCTAAAGAACCAGTTAAATTGGCTCCCTGATCCCCAATCTAAAAGGAAAGCCAGAATCTTCACTGCTCTCTTGGCCCAGTTGTTACTCACATAGGTGAGCAACTTTTCTCAAGGCCTGGAGGGATAGCCAAACCCCTCGACGTGCTACCAGTCCTATGACCAGCACTCACTGTCCTCTGTTTAGCCTTTAGCAGCTATCTTGCCAGCCTGCTCTGGGGCATGGTTCGGGAGGGACACCCCACGCTATTGCCTACAGTCATGGAGCCCTGACCTCGGTCCCTTGGCACTCCACTCCTGGCCCAGGACTGGGCTCTGACTCTGAGGTACAGGACAACCCAGATCCGTACTGGCTGATTACTTGCCACTTGCCCATCACGGGCCAAAACTCATTTCATACTGAGCTTTCAGCTCAGTATCTCTTCAAGTGGCAGGTTCCATTTTTTTAGCATCACCTCCCTGTTAGGGCTAAGTATGGTGCCGAGTCTGCTTTCCTCAGCCCAGACACAGATTGCGCCATTGAAACCAGCAACGATGTGGATTATACGTAAATAAGGCTATTGCCAAGAAAAAGGAAACCAAAGCGAACAAACAAAAACAGTAACCAAAAGTCCCCAGGGAACCAGGCTTGGAGTAGAGACCACACTTGCTGCCCCTCTACATGGCCTCACCTGCTACTCACATAACCCCACCCTCACCCCTTCTGCCTTCTCCGTGCCCTTCTCTCTCTTTCCTACTCTCCCTCACCTACCTTCTGCAAATTTGTTCATTCTCCCAGAACCCTCTGGTAGCTTGGCTGAGTTGGGGCTGGACATGGCTAAGCTGGATTCTGAGCACTGGAAATTCTGGTCCCTGGGGTCAGCCCAGAGACTGAAGAAGGGAGGGGGACTTCCCCTTACAGTTGCCGCCTCTCTCTGTCCCACAGACTCACTACCCACTGCCCTGGGAATCTAGTTCCCGGGGAGGTCAGTGAAGGGATTTCTCAGCTTCACCAACCAGGAGGCATTTGCTGGCACTGGCCCTTCGGGTTTATTTATAGTCAAACAGACTCGACAGGTAGCAGCCTCTCCGCTCTTTCATTGGAGTTCCTTGCTCCTCCTGGATCAGTCTGGAATTCTCTGCAGGATTCTTGCCCTCTCTTTCTCTCTCTGGTCATACGACTCCTTCCGGGGGCTCATGGGTGGGGTCGTATCACACCCTGAGAGGGGGTCTTACACAGTCAGACCCTGTTCGCTCTCCAATGCCTGACTCTCCAGGCTTGGAGGGGCATCTCCTGGCCTTGGGCAGTGCTGACCCCAAGCAGAACTGTTAGGTTGTCAATGCTTGTCCGCTCGTCTCATCCCTGGGTGCCTCTCCCCTTTCTTTAGGCTTTTCTCCTCACTCCTACTCTGTAGGGTCCCCTCACTTCTCACCTGCCACTTTCTTTGTTTAAAAACTTAGGAAAGGATCTGAGAGGCCCATTCATATTAAATTATGAAGGACTGGGTGTGCAGGTAAACTCCACTTTCAGAATCTATACTTGTGGTGTCCTAAGCCATAGGCCCTAGTGATTCTGCCGTAAATGGGGGAGGCGGGGTGTCCCGACCCTGGACTCAGACTGTGTGGACTCCTGTCCTGGCCCTGTCATCTACTACCCACGTGCTTTTGAACAAGCTATTAACTGTCTCTATGTCTCTGTCTCCTCATTTATAAAGTGGGAACCTACCTCCTAAGGTTATGAGGATTAAAGAGAAAATGCACGTCAAGCATCTGGGACATAGCACACAATAAATGTTAGCTTTTTATAATAATATGATTATTATCACTCCTGTCCTACTGATCTTGGATATTGAAGACTCAGTGCGATAAGACAAACGCCCCGAGCTAACCTAGCACTCCAGGACCAAGAATGCCTCATCCTCCAACTCCCTTGGCCCCTTTCTCTTTGAAGGGGCACTGTCTACCCCACGGAGGCGATGCTGGTCCCTAGTTGAAATCATATTTACTGTTGCTCTGTTCCTCTGACTTCTGGGTGTAGGCTACAGGGAGAAAGGACTACTCTGTGGTCTGGATACAACTGCCATTTCAGTTAGGCCTGGCAGAAAGGCAAAGAAGAGAGGACTGCCTCTTTCCCACCTTTAAAATGTGGGGCACTAGGTCCCCTCCCTGTTTGGTTCCAGGTAATCCCTCAGGCTTCGTAGACGAGGCAGATCCCTTGATTGTGGAGAATCCTCCTGCCTCCTGCTGTGAAGAAGAGAGGGCTGTCTGGGAGAGATAAGTGTGTGGGCTCTGTCTACACTAGTTCACTGAAACGCATGGCTGCCCTGCTCTGTTTCCGGGGTGGGGGGTGCAGACGTTAGCCCTTGCTACCCAAGCTGGGAGTTGCAGTGGGAAAGTCTCCTCAGAGATGTGAGCGTTCTCAGGCCCCCAGGCTCTCACACTGGGTAGGATTTGGTGTGGCACACCTGGGTAGAATCATACCCAGCTCTCCGGGAGGTCTTGGCTATTCTGATTTGCTTAAACACAAGAAGTCATGTGGACGGCTGACTGACAGAGATGGGCTGTAGAAGAAAATGGAACGGGTCCCCGTGTGCTTCAAAGAAAGGTCACTGGGCCACTGCCCAGGCCGCACTTGGTGGCGTGACAGGGCCCAGCTGGAGCTCTGGGAAAGGGTGGTATTGGCTGGGGGAGACTGTCCTCACTGCTCCAGGGGGAGATCAGGGCGCTGCCCTCACCTGACAGTGCTTTGTTGCTGCCTTTCCCGGTCTTTGCTCCTAATTCCCTGCTGTGTGTGTGACAAATGGCCTCCCGCATGAATGAACGTTCTGGCCTTCCTAGCCGAGAGCTCTCAGAGCGAGGTAGGAGAGAAGGGCCTGCACGCAAGCTGCTGGGCAGGCAGCTTGGTGCTATGGGGTCCCTGCTGTGAAGGGAGCTGTAAAATGTACCTCCCGTCACTGGGGAGCCTGAACCCTTAGTCATCTGACTCGCTGCTAATCTGACCTTATGGAAGCAGCAGAGAGCTGTGCCTCTGGAGACCAACGCGGGACACTTTCCTGTTTACCCAACCCCCAACACTCAAACTACAACATCCACTCCAGTGTCTCCCCCTTCAGACCAGGGAAGCTGGCAGACAGAGCCTCTTTTGCCCCCCCCCCCAGAATCGGAGGTCCCCAACATGGACACAAAAGCCTCCTCCTAAGTTACCTTGGGTCCCAGGCTCCAACCCAAACAGCTCAGGAAAGCATCCCAGCTCCTGGGCAGATCTCGGCTCTGGTCTCTGATGGGGCAAGCTCTCGATCCATGGCTCTGGGCCCCCTTAGCATTTCCCTTCTTTTTGCACAGCAGCCTTGCTGAAACAGGAAACCACGATACTTGCTCACCCCAGTTCCTCTCTCTTCCTCTCTGGTGCGATCTGAGGGGCGCCTGAACCCTTGAGGCCTTCAGGGCTGGGCTCAGGAGCTCCTCCCACCAGCGGGCATCCCAGCCACCCTTTCTCTTGCTCTTCGATTGGTCTGAGCTCTCGGTCAGTTTCAAGTCAAAATTCCCTTTCTAGCTTAGACAAGGATGGGTCTCTGGGTCAGATTCAAACCTTGCAGTTTCTATGAAGGGGAAGAAAAGGCCTTTTTGACCTAGAAGAGAGGTTCCAATGTAGGTTTTCATGTGTATCAGGTAGTTCCCTGTGTAAGGATTTTCTCTTTTCTTACTTTACTTCTTCCCAATCCTGGTGTTGTAAAGGCTTTCTGCTCTTCTAAAGTACTGGTATTTTTTTTCAGAATTCTGGAATGAGGTCAGCTCTGAACTTCCTCCTTTCTGAAGCAATGGGACGGGACACAGGGGGTAGGGGAAGGTGAAAAGATGGTGATTGGGTGGCTGGGAAATCAGGGATCAACAGCAGGCAGAATCTTATGAAAATATTTCCTAGTCCACTGAACTGGGACATTTGGGGAAAAACTAAAAGGAACTTATCTGTGTGCATTAAAAAGAAACTATTACAAATGCGATAGGAAATTTCCAAGAAGTTTAGTATAAGATGGTGGAGAGGGAACCGGATTGGGACAAGTTGACTGAGTAGCTTTGTAACCTTTGTGCAATTCATCTTGTCTGAATGGCCCGTTCAGTGTGTGAATGGAGGATTCATGTGTCTCCCATGAAGTCTAAGACTTCACGTGTGAGGCACGTAATGAGACTTTTAAATAGCTGTGATAAGATAACAATTATTAAGAGGTTGGGAGTATGTCACAATCTTCTCGGTTGCCTGCTACTGCCTCCATTCTCTGAGGAGAGAGAGAACAGGAGAAGGCAGGGGAAAATGAAGAGGATGAATTCTCAAGCACTGGGACTGAAGGCAAATGACATTCCCTCAGGATGAGAGACAATAGCCCAAGGTCCTGTGCCTGAAGCTTGGCACATGGAGATGGGAATGAGGACAGAGGGGCTGGGGAGCCCAAGATGGCAGAGCAAGAGAATGTTATGGGCATAGAATTATGAGAGGGTTCTGGGAGTTTAGGGCGCTAGAGCATAAGAGAGGACAGGTGACGGTAATAGGAGTTCCTGTGGGCCAGCTATTTGGGTTCCATTGAAAGTCAGAAAGAAATGTGTATGTAGATTGAAATCTCTTTTAGGGCTATGCATTCAATGGGATACCACCTGTACTTTAACTGGGGTTTGGAGAGGTTACCAGTGTGAGTTCAAGGTCACACAGGTTTGCCTGGCATCAGAGCCTGAGCTCTTAACACTATGTTCTGAGAATAATACAATTAATAAGGTTGTCATACCTATCTAGTTATATGGACAGAAAGAAAGATACACACACACACACACACACACACACACACACACACACAGAGAACTCTGAAAACAGAGAATGTACCTTATTTTCAAATGCCCATGAAGCATCAAAAAATTCACTGTATTGATCATAAAGCAAACTTCATTTAAAAAAAGCAAACATTAGTCTAGTGTAATGCATTGAAAATAGACAGGCTTTGACTTTTAGTCTGCTGCTGCCCTCAATCCGTTGTGTGAGCTTGGCTTATTATTTTATTTCTATCCCAATTTCTTCATTCATAAATGGGGAGGGCCCCTTCTGGAGCTAATAGTTTCTGATTCTTTGCTTTCTGTTTAAAAATGTGTTACCCTCAAAAGAATGATGTTGGACCCTTATCACATAAATAAAAATGAACTCAAAACGGATCAAAGACCTAACTGTAACAGCTAAAACTATAAAACTCTTAGAAGAAAACTTAAGGCAAAATCTTCAGGACATCGGATGTGGCAATGATTTCTTGAATGGGACACAAAAAGCACAGTTTGGGATGATGAAGAAGTTCTGGAAATGGATAATGGTGGATGGTTGCCTAACAATGTGAATTACTTAAGTAGTGCCACTAAACTGTACAGTTAAAAATGGTTAAAATTCTAAACTTTATGTTGTATATTTCACCACAATAAAAATTATTATATTTCATGCATACAAAAGAATATAGAAAAAAAGACAACATTAAAACAAGTTTATCTCTTACAGCAGGATTTTCTAACCATAGTACAGTAAAATTAGAAATAAATAGCAAAAGTTGGAAGAAATAAACATTTCAACCTCTTGGAAAAAGAATCCTCCTGGTTTACTCTTGAAATCTAGAGGAGACCAAATCTGTAACTAAGAATGACTTGAAAACAATGCTAATGAGAATATTAAGAACAAAATCTATGAGATGTGGCCAAGGCATAGTCTTAAATATTTTTGTATTCGTAGTCTTAAATATTTTCATTACTTAAATAAGGGGGATTAAAAACAAATTAGCCATTTATTTATTTTCAAATAAATTTCTAAAAAAAGAAAGGAGGTAAGAATAAAAGGGAGATAAAAGGGGAAAGCAATAGAATAAATTGGAATTTAGAGTAGAATTCATTTATTTATTCATAAATAAATTCAGGAACTGGTCCTCGTGTGTGTTTGTGGAGAGAGGTATAAATACCAATAGAAAGAAAAAAGCAATAAAATAAACTACTAGCAAGCCAAATCAATTTAAAAAAGCAAAAGCACATCTGTAAAAATGTATTAACGATATATGGAAAGTAAACATAATTCAATGGAAACTAAAATAAATTTAGAGTTATTTGTGTAACTATGCTAGTGTTTTGAAAATCTGGATAAGATGGATTTAAGAAACTCTGCTTTACCAAATTAGACTCAAGTAGAGGTAGATGGTCTAATCATCTGCCTGCCTCTACTTGAGGGTCCCCTTCCTCTAGGGTGGGTTAGTAAAGAGAAGGATTTAGATCAGGCCCCTGTTGAGTTGACCACCTGGCATTTACTGGCCAGCATTCTGTGCTTCTCCTCACTATTTCCAGGTCCCTTTGTTGATGGTCATATCCTGAACTTTGGGATATGGTCTCCTTGATAGATGCTGAGCCCTCTATGAGCTCCCATGAACGGGTAAATATAGGATAAGAAACGCTATGCTTTAGAACCCTGTTGCTTTACCCTTCACAACATCACACAAGGAGGTATAGGATTATCAGATTTTATGGTAGGGTTGGGGTAATGACCGGGAATCTCAATCATGAAAGAAAAAATTTTAAACTGTATGCTAATATAACTTTTCCTATACTCCAAGAAATAACACTATGAAGTTAACCCCTAGTTAACCCATGGAGGGCCCCCTATGGGTGCTACTAGTTCTAATCTTGTTCTCCCTTTCCACTCTACTGGATGACTCCTTATTCATTTTTTGGGAAATGGCAACCTTGCTCAAAAGAAGTTGTCCGTCCAATATTTTCTCAGCAATGTCTTCCTGAAGTCTAAGTTATTCACTTTAGAATAAGTTCACAGACATTCAACAGAATAGTACCTGGTGGCCTTGGCAACCCACATTCTGCAGAAGGTACCAGGGGTGTGTGGTGAGGGGAGCTTGGAACTCCAAGTCCTGCAGAGCAGCTCAGGGTGGGCATACTTAAGTCTGTTCCCATTCAAATTTTCCCCAGTGCAGACTTGCAGACTTTCCTCTTTAGTCTTCCAAGTGTCTAGCTGGTAACTGTTTAATCAGATGTCCATACAAACATCCCTAGGACAAATATTCATTCTCAGAGGTGTTACAGTCTAAACTCATCAGGAGAAGATGAATATCTTCTTAACTTGTCCATTTGCAAGTCTGCTTCTCTAACAGTGGAGTTACAACTTCACATTCATGGCAGGACAGAATTCTCAGTCCTCTTCTCTTTTGTTGCTTTGTGTCATCATTGTTGATAGAGGACCTTTTACTGTACTGAAACCTCCAAGTTACGCTGTGAGAGATGATCAACGTTGGAATGAGATTCATCTATTGTATAGATGCTAAGAATCTGAAAGGCTTAACCCCAACGCACAACTAACTGTGGATCCATTCTTGTGGGTCTCAGCACTGAGCAAGGAACAAGTTACTTTTCATTCGAGGCTCCTGAGAAGGACCATCTCACTGGCTTTGACCTGGAAGGGCCCAGACAGGATGCAACTTTAAGCCTGGGGGTGGGGTGGAAGGTGTGTGTGTGTGTGCATGTGTGTGTGTTAGAATGGACAGATGGAAAAGTGAAGAAGAAGGTAGACCAGAAAAGGAGGGCCTCCCAGACACCAATCTGCTTGGACTAAAAGGAGAAACTGGGTGTTAGTCTTCAGAGCAACTTAGTTTCTCCCTTTAGACTTTGTTTCGGATTGTGTCCCCTTGGGCCTGTCAGGATACAAAATAAGGCTTATCTCCGAATCAGATATCATCGTGAGTTAACCCCTAGGTATGCCATACCCCTTTCTGAACTTTAAAAACTACTGCTTTTTAGGGTTCAATTGAAACACTGCCCTCCTCTCCCCAGGGTGAGTTGTCCAATAACAGGACTCTGAGAACTTCTAGTTTATCACTAAAAAGCCACCTTATTTATTAAAAACAATATACTTACACAAATTACTCAGCTACCAAAAGCCATTTAAGAAAAAATTAAAAATATGAAGCTTCTATTCTTTAAAACGTGCTTTCACTTACTTTACTTCACTTGCATATTGTTTTTTCATGATAGCCTGGGTCGTCGGAACCAGTACCTTTGTCTTAAGCCAGGAATTCTAAAAGCCTCAACAATAGTAACTGTACTCAATAACGATGTACTTCCAGAGACGTTTGCTCTCTGGTAAAATTAGGTTATTTGATAGTGTTATCCTCTTTCTGAAACTGACAACTTTCCTTCCTAGTTTCAATTGTCATTTTTTGGCCACAGCTTCAGTTAAACAATACCAATTATTTCACAGATGGCCTCACATTCCCAAACTGTAATATCCTCCAGAGCCTTTTCAATACATCTTACATCTACATTTGTACCCTTACCTTTCAGATCTGTTTTAGACTCAGCACAATCTATTATCCATAACAGAGAATATTTGAATTGATGCAGTAAAATGAACCCAGACTGATCTCACCAGAGGGCTGACATGTTAGCCGGCTGTCAGCCTGCTCTGCAGAGAGCATTCCAGGCTCTGAAGACTAATAATGAAAGCAGCTTGGTGGAGAAATGGGTCAGAAAGCCTTCAGATTTTCTTTCATTTTCTTTTTTTTCAGTTCTAAAAAGGGGTAATCTGATACCCTTAAAAGAATTTTTAAAATAGAAAAAGAAAGACTTCATCTTACCACCCAAACACAAATTAGTTTCATAGTTTTTACATTCCCTTCTAGCTTTTGCCTGTATGCACACATCTTTTTTTTAACAATATAGATTTTGTGTTGTGAATCTACCATTGTTTTCTTTCCACTTGATACTGTATTATAAATAGTTTTCATGTTTTTACCTTTTTTCATATTTTTACTTTTTAGTGTTGTCACAATCTTTCATAATGTGAGTGTGCTACGATCTGTTTAATAATTTCCTTATTATTGAATGACAGCCATGCCTCCCTAGCATTGCTCAGGATAATGATTAACCCCTGGTTAATACCATTTAATAGACATAAAAATAACTATGAGTTATAATATTATAATTTTCTGTGATTGCAATGATAAATTCAGAGCTGGGATAACTTTCAACTTTGGAACAAGATTACTTTACGTATCATATCTGATGCGTCCTTTTGCTCACTCTGAAGGGTTTTGCCCTGAGTGGCAGCCCAGGGCAATAGAGCAGCAAGGGTGCTCCGAAGTAGGGCTGCCTGTGTTGGAAGCCTGGCTTCACCTTTACTGCCTGTTTCAGTTTAGTAAATTATTTAGCCTCTTTATATCTCAGTTTCTTCCTCTGTAAAATGCCTATAATGATAATCCCTACCCTATGGGATTATTTAAAGATTACATGAGGGCTTCCCTGGTGGTGCGGTGGTTGAGAGTTCGCCTGCCGATGCAGGGGACACGGGTTCGTGCCCCAGTCCGGGAAGATCCCACATGCGGGGGAGCGGCTGGGCCCGTGAGCCATGGCCGCTGAGCCTGCGCATCCGGAGCCTGTGCTCCGCAACAGGAGAGGCCACAACAATGGGAGGCCCGCGTACCACAAAAATAAATAAATAAATAAATAAAGATTACATGAGCTAACACTTACGTAGTACTCAGTACATGTTAGCTCTCACTATTATTTTAGCCCTTGTGACCTATCAGTGTTGGAGGTAATGGATCCTCACCTGGATCTGCAGTTGTATGAATATGAAGGAGTGGTTTCAGTGAGTTTTTGTCTGGTATAATTTCACAAGTATATCTATAGGATAAAAATGTTTAAAGTTATCACTTCAAAAGACCAATAAACATGTGGAAACTCTCCATCCGTGAGATGATGGCAAAAGTTAAAATATATAATTTTTTGACAATCTAAATATCTTTATGATTATTCTATTTTTTGTGTTTAATAAAATATGTAACTTTTAAAACTCACTGAACAGACCAGGTTCTTTTAAGAGTACGTGTTACACTACTCTGTGGAAGAAAACTATTTGACGTGCCTCACAGAGCTCCCCCCACATAAGTGTCTGGTAGGTCACTTAACTTCTATTTTTTTTTGGACCAAATCAAATGTGTTCTGACATAAATAATGGGAATCAGAATAGCAACTACCTCATGTTGAGCATTCAATGAGTTAATATTCATACAGTAGAATAATGTCTGAACATAGTGAGTATATGGAAATGTTGGCTAATAAATGAAGTTAAACAATCATCCCAGTGTGTCGATACTCTTTAGCTTTTGCATTATGTGACTGATAACTTGATTTATATGGAGGAGCTTAATTTTATTTATATGGAGAGTTTGGTCATTTCTAATTTTTAGATTTTACTACGGTGCTGCCAGTGAGCACCTGCGTGCATACAGTTACGCGTTTTCTTCTTTTAAAATATATCCTTGAGGATGAAGATCTCAGCAGTGGGTTTGCTGGAGCGGTTTCATGAAGACGTGGTTTCCTTCTGATGAGAAAGTTTTGCAGGAAGTGGGCCGGAAGGAGTAGAGCTAAGGTATAGGGCACTGCTGGAGATGGCAAAGTCAGGAGAGCTGCAGAGAGGGGAGGGCCCTCCTACCAGCATGATAGCTCAGTGCTGCTGGGTGTTGGCAAGGAGGCAAAACCAGGATGGTGTGGTGAAAAGAGTAATGGTCTGGAATCTGGAGAAATGACTTTTACATCCATCTACGCCTCTCTCCTGAAATGCAAAGTTGTTTTGTCCCTGTGGGTCTCAGTTTCCCCTAAAGCCTTTCCCAGTATTAGGGTCTAAGAGTCCTCTATTTCTGATATATTAATTAAATACTTTATACATGCCAAGGTCTGTGTTTGGTACTAGGGGTGCAACAATGAGTAAAATACAGCAAGTCCCTTGATGTAGTCATGTAAGACAATTTAAAAGGTAAATTTAGAGTTGGTAAACTCAAGTGACAGGCAAATACAGAAATTTATAGAGGCACGGGAGAGGGGTGGGAGAGCACCCATCCCAGCCTTGAGGGTTGGGCCCTGGCAGAAGGGGGCAAGTTTTCCTAGAGGGGGTAGGAAAGACTCAGTTGAGCTGAGTCTTAAAGGATGAGCAGGATTTAAGCAGACTACGGGGAGAGTGAAGAGTGTCTGGGCAGAAGCGGTGGCCTGGGTAGAGGTACAGCGGGAATAGCAGGGCGCCTTCAGAGGGCCAGCGGTTCTGTGTCCTCAGGGAATCCAGAGCATGGCAGGTGACCTGAGGTGTGTCTGGGGAGGTGGCCGGGATCCTTGCACATCACTGTAAAGAGTTTAGGTTTTCTATGTACCATTTTACCCAAGGATGGCTTTGGGTATATGCTAGCCTCCACTCGCAGCCAAGTCTCTGTCTTGATTTCCCTATACCTTGACATTTCTTTCCCCTGGAGGCTCAGAGCACCTTGCTTTTGAGGTTGACCACTAGCTGTCGCTATTGAACAGATCTGGCTGCCCACAGCTAAAGGCCAATGGTGGTGTCCTAGGCTGCGAGCTCCCGGCGGCCCTACCAGATGCTTGAGTGTGCCCCGCCTCCTCTGGGTCTGTTCATCCGTCCTGAGAGGTGACTCCCCGTAGACACGCAGTGAGGAGGTGGTGGTAGCCCTTGAGCAGAACCTGGGCAAGCTGGGGGAAGGAATTGTGGTGAAGTGCGGTCCACCACACCACCGCAGTCAGCCACTGGGTGGCGCTGCCACCACTGACCGCAGAAAGGGAGGCCTGTGAAAAGGGTAAGTCTCTGGATAGGACTGCTTTGCTGCTTTGGGGTGGGGTAACTTTTGCGTCCACTCTGTTACCTGGAGTTCGGGGGCCACAGGGCTGGTCAAGGACAGTGTGAGGGAGGTCTGGAAGCACACCGACCCAACAGTCCCAGGTCAGCCAACACTGCCATTTTTCGGGTCCTTCAGGCCTCACCCCTGGCCGGTGTGTGTTTTTTGACTTGTCCCCAGTTTCCACCCTTTGGTTCCAGATCATGCAATGAGCCAATACACCCTTCCCTTTGGCTTCTCTTTCCTTATTTTCCTTCCCAGCAACTCCCATCTCCAAAGCCTCCCCATTCAGCGGGTGTTCATCTGGGACTTTTCTTTTTTAGGAATCCATTTCCCCCTCTCCTTTTTCCTGTGGCATTGCTGTTCGCTGTGTCTGTGTCCTCACCCTGTGTGTTCGGGATCTGTGCAGACTTAATTCTGCTTCTCCTGGCTTTCTGCCTCTGGGCGTTGTAGTTCTAAATACTATTTTACCTTTTTAAAAATTCTCTCTTTTCTTGTCTGCCTTTCGTTTTCACATTTGCCCTGTCTTCGTCCCTGTCTCCCATCCCCCCACCTTTAAAAACCAGAGAATGTAGACATATTCTAAGTCTAACTAGAAAACTTGTGAGTCTAACAACTAGAGAAGTTAAAGTCTAACAACTAGCGGGGGAGGATATAGCAAGTAAGGGGTATCCTGACTTTTCTTGGCATCCTTCATGAACTGGCGACCCTCTGGGGTGGGCTGGTGATCTAGGGGCGCTGAGAGGCTGACACTGAGGCAGACTTGCTGGAGACATTGTGAGACAGCATGGGTAGTTATGTGTTTTTCTTTTCCCTCAATGCTCCAAGTTAGTTTGGTTCTCATACCTCCCTTGAGAAATTAAGGGATGCTTCTGGGACTTCATTAGCATATGTGTCCCCGTTCTCTGGGATGGGCACTAATGAAAAAGAATGTGGGTTCTTGGCAAATTCCCTGGACAGCAGGCAATGCCAGAAGGGGTAAGTGTTCTACCCAACATGTAGCATCCTCAGAGGGGAACAGGAGTACACTCTGAGCCAAGGGAAGGTTAGGCCTGTAACTAAGGTCCCAAAGGACTGGTTAGTAGCATAACATATGCTGACTGCTTCCTCTCACACAACTTTAGAGGCTTAGTCTCCAAAGGGGATGTGTTGCAGGGACTACTGGGGCGTAGGGAGAAAAATATTAGAATTTCTCTTTATTTTTTTATCTTGTCTTTTTAAGATTTCTATTTTTGCATATGTTTTGTGCTAGTAAATATTACATGGATATATTATATAAATAGTAGCTATATATCTATGAGAAATACATGTGCCTAATCATTTTTTAATGATGAAGTGTGGGATCCAGAGTTTCAGAGATCACTGCTCTGGAGAATCTTTGGAGCTTGCCATGGACTCTAGCAGAGGCCTGTGATGCTGGCCCAGAGCAGCCCAGCTGAGGAGAAAGGTCCAGCCTGTGTGGACAGACTTGGCGGTGAGGTGGGACTTAGTTGTCCTTGAGAGGGAGCTCTCCAGAAACAGCAGCTGGATGACTATCCCCCATGCCCATGTGAGTCACAGCCTCTGAGATCAACCTCAGGGTCCCCTGCTACCTGATATCTTAGGGCCTTTTATTATATTCTTTGCTGAGGAGAGGTTTCATAGTTTCTCAAAGGGAAATTTGAAGAGGTGGGAGGCTTAGGATATTCTGCAGCATGGGGGGAGCTGTGACTGATTAGGACTTTGTAGATGGTCAGGTGGGAGGGGATCCTGTCACCATGGTTAGGAGCCTGGCATCTTAGGGACTGTGTCCTTCTGCTCTGACTGTATCTCAGACTTGTTTCCGAGGTGATTTACATTTGTGACAAATACTTATGGTTGGCTAACGGAACCCCATTTTTGTTTGGGGTGGAAATGTGCTCAGCTGAAAATTCCATTTCTCAACCTGTCTTGAAGGGAGAGGTGTCCCAAGATGTGACCCTAGCCCAGGGGATGTAAGCTGAAGTCCTCGCTGGGGCTTTCCTGTTGGCTGCTTATTAGGGCTCAGAATCAGCCGGTGCACACATTTGACCCTTCACATTCCTCTTTTTTTTTTGGCATGATGCTGAAGGTGGGGCAGCTGTCTTGTGACCCCACCGTGACAAGGAGGAAGATGGATATTTGGAAATATAGAAGGAGCCTGGCTGCCGGAGGTGCTGGTCTGCTCTTCCCAGACTTTCTGTTATGGAAGGAAAAGAAATCTCTATTTGATTCAGCCATTGCAGGGGTTTTTCTGTTGCTCCCAGGGGAATGCAGTGCTAGCGAACATGAAGGTGGACTCAGGGCTCGCAGACACCTGGGTTAAGGCCATGGCTTCATGCAAGATGCTGACGTCCTTAGAGTTGAAGAGCGTGAGCGTCCCCTGTCTCAGGGAGCCCGTGTTCCCTCTTCTTCTCCAGCAAGGATGGAAACAAGCTGTCCTGTTACTTGCAAGTCCTTGGAAGAGGAGAGAGGCATTGAGCTGGCCCTTTAAGAATAACTAATTCTGTTAAGAATGTGGAAAGTGAAAGTCCGGGCGAGTGCTGGAGCCGGCTGTGCAGGTTTGAGCGAACTGATGGTGCTTAGCTCTGCTAATACAGATTCAGTGGTGGCAGCTGGTGGCTTCAAGTTGGCCATGGTGAGAGTACTTGTATCATGGAAATAGGCAAATATTACACATCAGGGCTTTTCTCTTTTTTTTCCTTTTCGGGAGAGCCAGTTGTTAAGCATTTACCAACACACCCTTGGAAAGACCACAAGTTTAGTTTACTAACTACCTTAATATCGTTTCATAGCTTCTCTGCTTTCCCCATGCTGTCTAATAAGTTATAAGTGAGCAGAATCAAGAAGCAGCTGATTTCTACTGAACTCAGGCTGGAGTCTTTTATGTATTTATTTTTAAAGATCCTTGAATTTTATTTACTTATTTATTCATTTGGCTGTGTCGGGTCTCAGTTGTGGCATGCAGGGTCTTTTGTTGTGCACGGCTCTAGGCGTGGGCTTAGTGGCCCCGAGGCATGTGGGATCTTAGTTCCGCAACGAGGGATCCAACCCACATCCTCGGCATTGGAAAGCCGATTCCGAACCACTGGATCACCAGGGAAGTCCCAGGCTGAAGTCTTATTATGTCTTTGGGCCTAAGGTGAGCCCTAAAAGTTCAGCCTGAAGGCAAAACTAATTTTAATCTGACTTTGGCTGTAAATTTGTCATCCGGTCAAGCCCCTGTCTCGGCATTCGTCTCCTTTCCACGTCATCAGCCTCCTGCCCCCATCCTGTCGACAATCTACAGGGCCTCAGCTCTTGCAAACCCAGCTTCTTGCCCCGGTTGTGCCACCCACAGAAGCCCCCGATTCTGGGTCCGGAACAGCAGTTTCTCACTTGCATCCACACATCTTATGATCTTCCTTAGGAGCACACCACGTGCTCTTTTTACGATGTGACATGACACTCCTCTATCAAGAGCTGGGGTCTGTATGTCCTGTCCTTGAAATGGGGTGGATCTTCATAAAACTGCTTCACTAATAGCATATGGTTGGTCGTAATGGGCAGTACAGCTTCTGCCTGGCTCTGTCTCTCAGGACACATGCCTTTGGAGCCCGGAGCCGCCATGTAGGAAGTCTGGCAGCCCTGAAGCTGCTGTTCTGAGAGACCACGCGGAGAGGCCACAGAAAGCTAGAGAGGCCCAAGGAGCCCTCAGCTGTTCCAGGCTCCAGCTAGCCAAGTCTTTCCAGTTCAGGCACAGGCTGCATGTGCGACGGGGCCTGCAGATGATTTAATGCCTGGCCTTTGAGCCAGCCCAGCTGTGCTGAGTGGAGCAGAAGTGAGCTGTCCCTCTCTGAGCCCTGCCCAGACTGCAGACTCATGAGTGAAGGAAATGTTTCTCTGAGGTACTGTAGATGAAGCCTTCACCATATCTTTAGCGGGGACACACTTCAACCCACAACACTGCCATTGCAAGAAACACAGGTCTGCTCTTCAGAGGGAAACCAGTCCTAATTCTGTCAGGTCTGAGAAGAGTGTTTCATGCAAGTTAGCCTCCCCATTCCATACACTCACACTGACACTCACACTCACACACACGTGTGCACAAGCCTCCCATTATGTGTGTGTATATATATATATAATATAAATATTATATATATAATTTTAACATAAATGGGATTATGTTATACACATTTGTAAACAACTTGCCTTATACACTTAACAGTATGTCCTGAAGGTCCTTCCATGTGAGTACGTTTCAATCTACCTCATCCCTTGTTATCATGATATAGTGATTTCATAGTATTGATAGGCTGTGGGTAGACAGTAAAGTTGTTTTCAATGTTTTGATTCGAATTAGCCCTAACCACAAATGTAATGTTTGGTGACTTTAAAATTTTCCTAACAGTTAGGACAGTAATTCCTTATGGTCAGAGAATATTTTTGTTAAAAAAATATTTCTGGGTGACCTCCAGGTGGAGTCATAATCCACTTTGCATGATAAATGATGGAGCAGAAGGAGGGTGGGGGCTGAGCACACTGGGGTCTGAGTCAGGGAAGACGTGGAGCTGGGAGGACGCACTTTGAAAGAGACCTGGCCCAGGGGGCCCTTTTGAGTTAAATGATGCCCAGCCATGGAATGTAAAACCAGTCTTCCTTCCCCTCTCTGAAAGATTAGGAAAAGGTAACATTGCTCACTAATACGTTCAGTGAGAGTGGAATTGGTTTTAGAATCCACAAAGGAATGCTGAATTTTTGTGTCACTGTGGGTGAAAACAGACATCCTTGCACATATATTTTTGAGCTTGTTATGAAGTGAGCTAGGCAGGCCAGATTCTCTTACATGGAACTCATCCAATGACAAAAGCCTTTAGGCTGCTGGTATCACTGAAATTGGACCTTGCCTCTGGAGACAGTGGGCAGATATCTAGGGGGGGGAGCCAGGTAAGGAGCTGGGTTAGGGACCGTGAGAGGGCATCTTGGGAAGGACTCCCTGAAAAGATCACTACAACCACCTGTGGGTGAGAGAAAGAGCTGAGTTTATTGCTCACTCAGGTAAGGGGAAGTACTACCTTGGATGGAGACTTAGCAGCCTTTCAGAATGGGGAGGGCAAAGTCGGGGTATTTATGAAGTGTTGGAGTCTAGTTTAAGGTGGGCTTTCAGTGTGGTGGCTTGATTAGGATTGGGGAAGGATCGTGATGCAAACATCTCAGATTGGTGACGACAGGGTTTTGACATCAGGTTCCAAAGAGCCTTGAAGAGAATAGCCATTTGATGCTGTCTATTGAAAAGCTGAGCATTTTTAAATGCGTTTGCAACATTTATCTTCCTGGACAGAAATTGCTTGGAATAGTACGGTCATGCTGCTGAAGACAAGGGAATTGTAATGTCCAGGTTAGTGAAGACAGCAAATGATGAGGGTGTCAATGGTATTGGTTCTCAGACCTAATTTCTGAGATCATCCCCTTCGGATTCTGGGGAAAACCTCATGTAGTAAGATGTTTAACCTGTACCCAAGCAAATGCTAAGTCGCTTTTAATATTGTCCCCACCCTTCAGTTAAGGAATTATTGCACTCTATGTCATCAACAAAGTCTGTGAAGAGGGAGCCTCATTTCTACAGGAGACTGAGGAGTGTTAATCTGACTGGTCAGAAACCAAGACATCTACTAGACCTCATTTTACATGTGTATGTGTTTGTGTGTATTATGCTATATAGTCAGAAACCAGACTTCACGTTTTGGGTCCATTTTCTCACACACAGGTTCAGTCAGGTCTCTCCTGCTCCCTTTGCCCTGGACATAACCTGGGAAGGTCCATGTTATGGACTGAGAAAAGTCCAGCCATATTCACACTCCCAGATCCAACTCCTTGTATATGCGGCTGGCAGCTCAATGGACTCCAATCTGTTCTGCTGACCAGCCATTTCGATTAAGAAGTGAGAAAAGGAAATTTACCCTACACTTCCAGACCCATGTCTTGTGTCCCAGCATTACTTCCCGTGGAAACTCTACATTTGGGAGTGTTGGGTTTGGGCTGGATATACACCATCTATCCCTCCAAACACTGTCCATCCTTTTCCACCCCGCTCTGTGTATGGGTATGCTGACCTGTATGGTTTATATCAATCTACACTTTGCCCCTTTGTTCACCTAATAGAAAATACCAGCCAGAAATCAGAGGGAGGGAAGTGAATGAGGCTGGTATATTTATTTCCCCAGATCCCTCCCCTGTGGTCCTTGATGGGCTGGTGGTATCCTTTAACTGAATGTCATAGCTCCTGTCATGTGGCACTCTGCAAACACTTCTTTCTATCTGGGCTTTTATAACAGTTCTCACCTCTTTTCCCGATGGTGGGCCTAGGGTTGGAAATAGCTGCAACTAACCCTGAGATGCTACATTACCTCTGTGATTTCCCTATAACCTTGCCCACACTTTTGTAAAACATCTCCTTTTCATTAACCTCTACTAAAATTATCCAGTTTGCCACTCTTACCTGTTGGGGGACCTGGCCAATATAGGGCTTTGTGGAGTTGTTAATGTTTTGTTTCCTCTTTGGTTGTAGTCACGTGATGCCTGGCAAGTGTTTGATAGATATTTGTTGAATGAATGAATGACTAAATGTGTGAGTTGAATGAATGAATGACTAAATGTGTGAGTGACAGGATTTGAACTCCAACCCCTCCTCTACAAACGTCTAATATACTACTGAGCGTTCACATGTAGAGTACAGTTGCTTGATGCACTCTGAGTACAATAAACAAGTGCAGGTGCTGTGGCTCCAGTTCCCAGGAACCTCCACTTCTTTGGATTTGCCCTGGTTGTTCATACCCAGATGTCCTCCTTCCCAGAGGAGCAGTATGAAATAATACAAAGAGTATCTGAAATATACAAAATGGTAAAGACACGATCTTCACTAAATGAAGAGTAGGATGATTTCTTCGACTCAAAAAGAGATAAAAGGTTCATATCACAAAATAAGAAATGTACACTGAAAAGTTTCACATGTATAGGTTATGGTTTTAATGGAGCCGTACTGAATGAACTGAAGTTACAGCCATGAGGTATGAATTTATAAAGTTTATGTGACCTTTATTATAATTGATATTGACTAAGCATTATAACATAATTACATATGAGATAAATTTGATATCACTATCTTGTAATTATATCTATTATTACTATCAGGTTCACAATTGCTGGTTCATGACATTCGTACACTTTCTACTGCATGAGTGTTAGAGGAGCTTCTTTAAATTTTGAGATGTGATATGTGACTTGCAACCCCCTGGGAACACTCATATCTCTCTGGGGAGATACCTTCAGGATGGAGCTCATGTAAATATCAGGCAGAATTATTCCAAGCCCCCTTATCATGCCTAGCCCTAAGGAAGTACCTAGTTGTTTATAAATATTTCCATATTATAATTTCGTAAGGAGAGAAATTCCATGATCTTCCTCCCTGGATTTCCCAGCAGGAAAGGAGTCAAGACCGAACTGTCATAATATACTTCCTTTTGGCGCAGAGCTCCCCCTTTGATAATCTCCAGGGCACATTCTTCCTTTGGAGATGCTTCTGCATTGTATATCCCAGCAGTTCCTGTCATGGCTGTTTCTGTAGAACGACAAGAGAAGAGTGGGGTTATCTAAGACTAGCAGAGTCTACACGATAGAAGGCCTGCAGACACCAACAGCTTAGCTTTTAGGGGCTGTTGGCCAGTGCTTGCTCGGCAAGGTCCACGGGCCCTGGCAGGAATACGTGGAGAAGACTGGGTATGTTTAGGGCCTATTGGGCAAAGAGAGGCTTAGTGTTCATATGGGCCTCGTCTAACTGGATGAAGATTTGTGGAGGCAGCTGGAGGTTACTTGTTGGGAGATTTGAATCATACTCCTCTCGGGTGTTTTGGCTGGAGTGAGGAAGTAATATGGGGGAGCAGAATGAGGATAGAGGTCATATGATGGGAAGTGTCAGTGGGCAAAACCAGAGTGAGGTATGATAACGACTACTGATTTGTAAAAGGAAATGACGGGAGAGAATCCAGACCTTTGCTCCCTTGTCAACACCAATCACTTTCACTTAGAAGGAAACTCTTGTTACCTGCTCTCTTCCTCCAGGTATTCGTGTCCTCTTGCCCAGCTTCTGTCTCTCTCTCTCCATCCTTGTTTCATTGTGTTTCTTTGTCTCTCTCTCTCTCTCTCGTTCTGTAACTACTACTCAATTTACTCAATTACTCTTAAATAAAGTTTTCTTTTAAAAAAATTTTTAATTTTTATTTATTTATTTGGCTACGCAGCATGTGGGATCTTAGTTCCCCAGCCAGGGACAGAAACCATGCCCCCTGCAGTGGAAGTGCGGAGTCTTAACCACTGGACCACAGGGAACTCCCTTAAATAAAGTTTTCTTATCATACTTGCCACATGTTTTAGATAAACTTGCATTTGGACTTAAAGAAAAGTTGTAAAAATTGTGCAAAGTTTTTCCTTATATCCTTCAATCACAACAACATAACCATTGTACAATTATCAACAATAGATGTGATAGAATTGGAACAACCTTACTAATTAAACTGCAGGCTTTATTTTTTCACTAATATCCTTTATATATTCCAGGATCTTATCCAGGATTTCACTTAGTAGTAATTTCTTCTTATTTTCCCTCTTATCTCTGACAGTTCCTCAGTCTTTCCTTGTCTCTCATGGCCTTGATGCTGTTGAAGAGTACTGTTCAACTGATTTGTGTAATGCCCCTCAATTTGGGTTTGTCCACTGTTCTTATAATTAGAATGAAGTTATGAATTTTGGGTAAGAATACCCCCAAAATGATACTATGTCCTTCTCAGTGCATCATATCAAAGGGTTCATGATATCTATGTCTTATTACTGGTGTATTATTAAGGAAAACAAACTCACATTTGATAAGTCTCACATAGGAAAGTAATGGCCATTGAGTTTTCATGAGGACATAAGGTGTTTAGAATAGGGTCATATGATGAGTGTGGTGTCACTCAGCTCACTTGGTGGTCAGAATGGAAAGAAGGGTCAAAGAGCAGTCAGAGGCTCCACTAATGACAGTGGAGCCCCTTCATTAAAGGGAGAATAGCGCTGTCACTGGTTTTCAGTGCATGACACATGACGATATCAGGGAGTTCAGCACCCTCTTTACCCACAATGGTAAGAAAGGCAATCCATCTACAGGCCATTTATTCCAATCTCTTGACCTTACCTGTGTCTATGAGGCCAAGGATACAGAGGGTGATCGACACATTGACATTGGTCACTGCATATTCCACCCTGATAGAGGAGAAGAACCCATCCAGAGCAAACTTGCTTGCAGAATAGGCAGCAATAAGTGGATTAGCTGTTTTCCCTAAATGATACAGAGATGGGTTAACACGGGGACCTATTTCAACTCTGACAGAGCTGATCTGTGTTTTATCAGTAGCAGGCTTTGTAACCCCTGTGAAGTCCTTTTACCCTTTGAATCTTAGTTTTTCTCTACTCCCCAAAGAGATTATTATGCTGTGTTGAATTTCTGAAAGAGAAAAAACATTAAGGTATCAAAGAAACTCCCCTTGATGAGACTGGGATGCAGTGCGGAGTGGGCTGCAGGAAAGCCTTCAATGAAGAGGGATTAGTTAGATTTTTAGTAAAGATAGTAAATATGTGGATTATGAAAGACCCATGTAATTCCACAGCTGCTAACTTTTCCACCTCTGACCCAAGAGCGCTGGAAGGGTTTGGCAAGGGCTGTCTACACAGAAACCTATCACTGATCTACTTTCTATGCAAGGGGAATGAAAACTCCTGTCTTTGTTTTCTACTCCATATCACTTTTCTTACTTTCATCAGCCTGGTTAATTCTCACTCAGTTTTTTGGAGGATATGTGGACATATGCCTGATAGCATAACCTATTCATTATACCCTTTCCAAGATGAGAGAGTAGTGGTGGCCTGAGACCTTAGGCTCTTTGCTCAGCATTATTATAACAGCTACTTTAAAACCCTTCTCTGCTAATTCTAAAATCTGGGTCATTTTAGGACTGATATCCATTGATTGCCTTTCCCTCCTGAGTATGGGTCACATATTCCTATTCTTGTATGTGCAGTAATTTTTCATTGTATCCTTGATATTGTAAGAGTCTCTGGATTCTATCATATTCCTCCAAAGAGTATTCATTTTTATTTTTTAGTTTTTGGTAGGCAGTTAACTTGGCTGAAACTCTGTGTCTCTTGCAGTAAGTACCAGATGAAATCTCTGTTTAATTATTTGAATCTTAACTGGGCTTCTTGGTATCTACACTGCCCTGTGAGTATTTCAGGGGACAAATAGAGATTTGAGAAGGGTTTACAGACAGAATTTGGTGCTCTTGCACTGTGGCTCTTTCCTTTCTGGGATGTCTCCCTTAACTTTCCAGCTGCTACAGAAACCCCAAACTCTTCCTTCTGCTTTTACAAGGTAGTAAGATGGCAGATTTCAATCCTAAAAATGACACTGATTGGGGTCTGCCCTTGAGCACAAGCTACAAAATTGGGAAACTCATCTAGTGTCATTTTCCTCTTTCAAGTGCCAACAACTCTCCAGTTTCTTCTTTTGACTCTTCTCTTCAGTGCTTTCAATGGTTGTTTTCTGTATTTTGTCTAAGTTTGTTATCTGGAGAAGGTTGGTCTATTAGGTATTACCCTGCCATTATTAGAATTGGAACCTCTGTGAGTTTTTAAAATATAATGAAGTTTCCAATTCCATTCTTCCAATGAAGGAAGAATGATTTATTCAGTAAAGATGCTGGGAAAGTTGGTTAACTAATTGGAACAAATTGTTAGCTCTTTGTTTTATGTCATATATCAGAAAATGATACATGGAAAATTATGGCAGGTGGTGTTGTCTACCCAATATCCATTTCCCTTTCTTTAATAAAAGAATCTAATTTTGTTCAGGATAGCAGATAAAAATATTTACTTCTTCAAGATTCCCTTGCTCTTTTGGGTAGTCATGTGATCTAAATCTGGCCAATGAGAAATCTAGTAGTTGGGGTCTCCAGGAAAGATATTGATTACCTGATAAACTAGACGGATTCAGGTGACATGCAGCTTTTACATTTTGCCCTTTCTCCTTTTTTTCTAAGTAGACTACAGATGTGATGCCTAAAATTGCAGTAGTCATTTATGAACTTGAGGAAAAGCTGTATATTAATTATATAATTAAGGATTATAGAACAAAAATGCGGAATGAGCTTAGATTCTTGAAGATATAGTAAGTCCATCAAACCAGCCCTGAACTTATTACCTGAGAAAAGGAAATCCTGTTTAGTGTTAAGCCATTTTAAGTGGAGTTTTTGTTACATGTGGAGCAGAATGAATCTCCTGACTGACGAAAACATTCAATCATAGAAAGATAATATAGGCAAACACTTACCAGATTCTCGTTTATGAAAAATCATTCTAACATAAAAGTAAAAAAACATGTGAAGGCAAAGAATATTTTATTAAACAAAATGTAAAATTTCTATATGCCAAAACGGTAACTATAATAATTTCACTATAAAGATAAAGGGTAAATGATAAACTAGAAAATAATTTTCAACATATTAGTCAGACAAAAGCTTAATATCGTCAATCTTTAGTATATAAAGAACTCTTAAAAATTCAAAAAATACAAACAAATCTCTGTAGGGAAACACTCCATCCTCAATCCTCAATCATGAGTTTTGGCTTGAGATAACTCTACAGTCAAGTTCCAGGAATGGGTGTGTAACACAGGATGGCCAATCAGAGTTTCTGATACCACTGGGTTACTGACTAGTCTAAGGCTGGACCAAAGACCCAAGCAGGGCATCAAGATACACTGTTGTTGCTTAACAAGAAATCAGTTCCCTTTTCTTCCTCTGTATCAGAACCCCAACTGAATTCATGTCTCCACCTGTTGCAGAGACTGCAGTATTCTCTCCAAATATCTTCTGCCCCTCTTCCTTAGCAGTAGAATCCCGGATTTGTAGCTGGGCTCTGTTATCTGGAATAAAGTCCACACTTCTCAGCTTCTTTCAGCCAGATGGTGCCAAATGACTAAGTACCATCCAATAAGTTGTACACAAAAGTGTGTCACGTGATTTCTGGGATATGTCCTTAAAGGAAGACATCAGTCTCTCCCTTCTCAATCCTTCCTCCTTCTTGGTTCCTGAAGGTTGACCCCAGAACTATCATGGACCTTGAAGTAGAAGCCGTATGTTGAGAATGGCAGAGCATTTAGAGAAAAGGAAGGAACCTGGGTGACCATGGAGCTGCCATCCTAGCCCTATACTGCTTACCTCCAGACTTGATTTGCCTTTTAACTTATTACATCCACTGTTACTTTAGGTTTTCTGTGTCAGAGAGCTGCACCTAATCCATGTTGAGAGTCTCCCTCACTTTTATGTAGCCCATGTGCCAAAGGAAAGCTGATACCATCTCTAACTCTAGGGGCGGCTTGTATGATTTATTTAATACCATCCACCTTGCCCATGATTGTTACTGGAATGGGCATGGGGCCCAGTTTGGACCAATGAGACTTGAGCGGAATCTTGTTGGAGTGTCTGGGAAAGTGCTTCTCCTTGTGGGAGAGTTTCTTAAAGTAGAAATCCTGTTTCTCTTCTGCTGGACATTTCCGTGTATGGATATGAGGGCTGAAATTGCTACATTTGTCTCACTGTCAGCCTGAGGATGAAGCCACACATGGAGGAGAGCAGAGCCAAGAGAGTCACGGGGACCCTGAGCTTGAGCCAAGTCAGTTGCCTGCCCTGCATCTGCTTCCACTTATGTCAATAATTTTCCTGTTGTTTAAGTCAAAAATAGATCCAAATTGTTTATAAGAATAGCACAATTGTCAAAACTATGAGTTCTCGAGTTAGATGACCTGGGTGTGAAATCCCAAGTATGCCATTTCTTAGCTGTAATATGTGGATAATAATATTACTAAGCTGAAGTAATCCATGTAACAGACTTAGGACAAACTGACACTTAGTAAATGCTATTATTAGTAGTATTAGTATTTCAAATTGGTGAGAAAAGCATGAGCTGTTCCAAAAATCACATTGGAACAAATAGCTAGCTATTTGGAGAAAAGAAAAATGCCATTCTAATAAATAAATTCAAATTATATTAGAGAATATATGTGGAAAATAAGATAATAAAATATGTGTGAATATATAACCTCAAGGTAAAAGATATTCTTTTTGTGGTATGTGGGCCTCTCAGTGCTGTGGCCTCTCCCGTTGCGGAGCACAGGCTCCGGACGCGCAGGCTCAACGGCCATGGCTCGCAGGCCCAGTCGCTTCGCGGCACGTGGGATCCCCCGGACTGGATCCGGGGCACGAACCCGCGTCCCCTGCATCGGCCTCTCTCAACCACTGCGCCACCAGGGAAGCCCCCGTTTTGTATTCTTGATTACGACCTAGGTAACGATCAAAATAATAAAAAGGATTCTAAGTTGTTTTGCAGGAGAAAAGGGACAGATTTTTTTTTATTGTTGTTGTTCCTGAGAGGAAGGTGAGAAAAGAGAGAAAGGGAAAGAGGAAGAAAGGAGAGGGGTACGGAAGGAGCCATGGCAGAAGAGTTTTTGAAAAATTCATCAGATAGCTGTATGGTTTCAAAAAACGTTTTAAATGGTGAAGAGAAATACTGAATTGACATAGAGATGGCCAACAGGCACATGAAAAAATGCTCAGCATTGCTAATCATTAGAGAAATGCAAATCAAAACTACAATGAGGCACCACCTCACACTGGTCAGAATGGCCATCATTAAAAAGTCTACAAATAATAAATGCTGGAGAGGGTGTGGAGGAAAGGGAACCCTCCTACCCTATTGGTGGAAATGTAAATTGGTACAGCCACTATGGAGAACAGTATGGAGGTTCCATAAAAACTAAAAATAGAGCTACCATGTGATCCTGCAATCCCACTCCTGGGCATATATCCAGAAAAAAACTCTAATTTGAAAAGATACACACATGCCAATGTTCATTGCAGCACTATTTACAATAGCCAAGACATGGAATCACCTTAAATGTCCATCGAGAGATGAATGGATAAAGATGTGGTACGTGTGTGTGTGTGTGTATATAAAATGAAATATATATACATATAATGAAATGTTACTCAGCTATAAAAAGAATGAAATAATGTGATCTGCAACAACACGCATGGACCTTGAGATTATCATACTAAGTGAAGTAAGTCAGACAAAGATAAATATCATATGATATTGCCTATATGTGGAATCTAAAAAAAAAAATTCAGATGAACTAATTTACAAAGCAGAAATAGACACACAGACATAGAAAACTTATGGTTACCAAAGGGGAAATGTGGGGAGGGATAAATTAGGAGTTTGGGATTAACATATACACACTACTATATATAAAATAGATAACCAACAAGGACCTACTATAATACAGGGAACAATACTCGCTATTTTGTAATAACTTATAATGGAAAAGAATCCGAAAAAGAATAGGTATATTATGTATAATTGAATCACTTTGCTGTACACCTGAAACTAACACACACACACACACACACACACACAAAATACTGAACTATTAGACAAGGGTCAAGATTGAACAGACTACTGAAAGTTTTTCATCTTTATTATGAAAATTATGCATGAGGTACACTTTAACCTACCTACCTATGGGCACTGTCAGTTTTTCAGCTGAAGGCTGCAGCTGTCATTGACATTCATTATAACCATATTTCATTTCTTAAATTTTGTGACCTGCCACTGATCTGCAAACCTTTAAACCAGTAGTTCTCATATTTAATTCCCGTAAGCACCATGTGTCAAGAACATGCAGTTTTGAGCCCACCTCTTCCTCAGAGTCTTCTAGTTGGTGTTTTGGGGTAGAGGCTGTGCTGAAGGGTTCAGTAGGAAAGAGGGTCATAAACCATATCTAGGGTAGTTTTAAAGGTGGATATGGGAGCAGGAAAGGTATGGCGACATAAGCTTATTGAACTTGATCTAGGAACTTACAGGAGAAATGGAGGGGGAAGGTCTTTGGAAGGGGCTGAAGTGTCTCACAATGATAAGTGGATGAGCCGTCAGTAAATTATGAGTTGTTGGATCTCTTTAAAGCTCATACTAGTATGATCAGGGAAAACATCTGTCCCAAATCTAAAGTGGATATTCAGGTGAAGAAACATATTGGACTAACCAGGAAACTTCACCTGCAGGAGGTAAGTTCTGAGCTCTGCTTTGATGAAAGAAAGTGCAGGAAGGGCCAGGTTGGTGGGGGAATGGTTTGTACAAAGACTAGGGGTGGGAATGAGTTAGTTACAATGAAAAGCCAAAGGAACAAGAAAAATAACAACAAAGTTTATTATATTTTCTCCTCTGTAGAAGTAAAGGCTTGTAAGCACTTATCCAAAGCCCTTAGGGCCTGATGTGTTATGGAATTATTTTTGGAATTTAGAAGATGGTGTGAGGCTTACACAGTGTATTCCATAACACTCCCAGTAGGGCCTGGGGAGGCATCCTGTAAGCAAACACATTATTATTTCTGCACTAAGATATTTGAAAGTTCACACAGAGATAAAGGCTTTAGGTAGCCTCACTTTAGTTCAAGGTAAATTAATTACAGTAAGTCCCTTACATACAAACGAGTTCTGTTCCGAGAGCGCGTTCCTAAGTCCACTTTGTTCGTAAATCCAGCAAAATTAGCCTATGTACCCAACTAACACAATCGGCTATATAGTACTGTACTGTAATAGGTTTATAATACTTTTCACACAAATAATACATAAAAAACAAACAAACACAGAAAAACAACGAAAACATTTTTAATCTTATAGTGTAGTACCTTGAAAGGTACAGTAGTACAATACAACAGCTGGCATACAAGGGCTGGCATAGAGTGAACAGGCAAGAAGAGTTACTGACTGGAGGAGGGAGAGGAGGTGGGAGGTGGTAGAGCTGAAGGATCGTCAGCAATAGGAGACGGGGGGCGAGATGCCATTTCACTCATGCCTGACATTGATGGCACAGGTTCTGGCTCCTTGGTGGATTCAGTTCTATCTACCTTCTTGAAAAAACGATCCAGTGATGTCTGGGTAGTAGCTCTTTTTTTTTCTCGTCATAGATGACACGGTGGCACTGGATTGCATTCTGAATGGCTGCTGCAACCTTCATGTACCGTTCTACATTCGGGTCCTGTGCCTCAAAAACTAACAGTGCCTCCTCAGATAAAGAAAATCCCCTTGCCATTTCCTGCGTCGTGAATCTCTTTGGTTCTTCAGTTACTTCTTCCTCTTGTCTCTCTTTGTCCTTTTTCTGGACCTTCAATACCATCAGGTCCTCATTAGTAAGCTCCTCGTGTGGCACATAAACAGTACTGTACAGTAAAGTACACAAAAGCACAACCACTTGTAGAGGATGCACGAACGTAACAATGTACACCAGACACGTGAACTAACTTACATGCCTGGACTTTCGAATGCATGTTCGCATCTTTGAAAGTTTGCAACTTGAATGTTCATATGTAGGGGATTTACTTGCGTATAGAATTAATTTAAAAATCCTTGGTTTTCAGAGTGTTTTTTTTTTTTCTTTTACCCCACACAGCTTTTTGGATTTTTGGAAATTGCAGATAAAGGATTGTAAACCAGTCTAGGCTCGCTAAAGGAAAGCTGAAACACATCAAAAAATAGAAAAAAGAGGAAAGAGGAAAAAACCTCCTAGGTTCTCACGATTCCAAACAATCTTGGTGCATTTCGTTAAAGTCTGTTTTCTCTTCACAGCACTATTAATCATCTCCCCACATAATACTAATTAGCTTGTGTGAGGAAACCTTTGCATTCTGCTCTAGGTGAAATACATTTCGAAGTTTCAGAGAGCTGAAAAGGGCAAAAGCCCTCTAAAAACACCAACTTTTATTTTTCAAAAAGGATCTTTGAGTTAAGGGACCCTGGTCAAAATGGAATAAATAATATGTAACCGGATGTTAAAATACGACTTTTCCTGCTCTAATTTCAGCTGAGGTTCAAAGACTGAGAACATAGTAAATGGCGAAAGCCACCGTATTCTGAAGGGAGGTTCCAGACTACCTGTGCACCTTATGTAGGATGTGGCAACACAAACAAACCCCCCAAAACCCTAAACATAAAATCTAGTTTGCCACACGTAGACCCTTAACCATCCCAAGGGAATAAAAAGGGCTGAAGGTGAAGAGGTTGGAAAGGACAGGCGTTAGGGAGAGGAAAAGAACAGTGTCTCAATGAGCTTCCAAGAAGAAGGGGCTAATCCTTGTGAGAGGAGCTTCAAGGGCACCTCGTGGAGAACTTGTACCCAGGAATTTGAGGGCCACTAAGGGCTGGGGTTTGACCCAACCTGAGAGGCGCTGGTTACGGGCAAGGCCACTGCAGAGCTAGTGCAAATTGTGTCGTACGTAAGGGAACTCTCCCTGTGCGGGGCCTGAAATCCAGCCCACACTCTGCTTGCCAACCTGCGGGTCTTGTCCCAGGGCTCATCCCTTCTCCCCTAGAGTCATTTCCAGTCCTGCCCAAAAGGACAGCCCTATGTGATAAGTGTATTCGCCTGTACTCCCACTGTATTCTCAGAGTCTGAGGGAAATAACGTAAGCAAGTGCTGCCCAGCTCAAAGGAAGAACTCTCAATATCCCAGCAAGGACCTCCAGAGAACCCATGAAAGCACCCAGTGGAAGAGTCAGGTGTGGTCATCCTCCCAGTCCAGAGAACATGAGCTTTCAACATGCACTGTGTCCAGAGGAGACTGATGCTGTAATAGCTGGGTACCAGCCAGGGAAGATCTTTCCTACCCTGAACTTTTCTTCCCTGCATCCTCCCTTTCCTTTTATAGAAGAGGCTAGAGGGAGCCTGATGAGTAGGGAGATGCGGAACAGGAGGAAAAGTTGAACACATGTCTCTTTCCTATCCCAGGTCTCCTATGACAACAGGTTCAAGCTTGATGAGGGGAGAAGCTTTACTTAAATTACAAATGAATGGACATTTTAATTACTGAAGTGAGACCTTTCCTGAGACTGGAAGCAGCTGGAGGATCTTTTATTATCCTAGAGTGTTGCCATCTGCCCTCAATCACAGCCAGGTTCAGAGAAGAACTCACCCATAGAACAGGTCTGAAGGAAAGAATAAGTTTGTTTTCTGATTGCACCTTACGAGATCCACCGTTCAACCATTGCTCATAAAAAATATGCCAGAATATGAACCTAATTAAATCAAATGAATAACTGAATGAATGAATAAATAAAACAAACAAATAAATAAACTGTTCTAATATGCATGACTCAGTCATGAAAGTGAAGGGATTAGAAGCCTGAGTGCTTTTGGTCAGGATTAAGTTTTGCTTTACGTAGGGAGAATGGAGCCTGCAGTGAGATTTATCTTCCGGGAAGTTTTAGACCACAAAGAACCAGAGCTATGGTGACCGTATTTCCTGAAGCAAAATATGGGACATGGAATCTGACAAATAAGAGTGCAGACTTGGTGATAAATGGGACAGACTGCAATTAGCTCTGTCCCAGAAACGCAGGGACTTAGCCACTGTAGAAACAGCAAGAGCCAAAGAGCTGGCAGATCAGCTGCGCGCTGGAGCTTGTTAGCTGAGCAGAAGAGGTCAAAAGCAGGCCTCGGTGCTTTTGTTCATCCACTCCACACCCTCCATCCCCAACTGCTTTGCTGAGATTTTGAAATGATTTCCATTTCAAAGGCAGATTTTAAACTACTTTAATTGAGAACTCGGAAGAAAGTGCACAGGATTGAAAAGCTTCATTCCTGCATGCCCTTAGACTTTCAGAGTGACCCCAGGAAAATGTGCCACATCCTCTGTTGAGCAAGCCCCAGCTTGAGGTTCATCATACCTCAAAGCCTGGGTCCTGCCCATTTTTTCTAGCTCTTCCTAGAATATTTTTTCTCAGCTAGGACCCTCATGGTCTAAACTCTTTAGTTGTTTGGGTTGAGTTGGGTGCTAAAGATAAATCCATCTCTTTACTCCAAGCTTTGATAACCTGAGGTGTCGTCATAGGTATTGAGACAACCCATCGTTATCCAATAATAATTGAAATAATGGGAATGGATGGGATTGTCCAGGGAGAGTATGTCGGGTGTAAAGAGACACAAGGGCTTACAATGGAAAGAATCCTGAGGAAACCAACAAGACAGAACTGAGACAGGCAGTCAGAGCAGCTAGAGAAAACCCAGGGAAGGATTTTGGCTGAAGACAAGAGAGTGTATGGTGTAGAATCAGCACAAAATCCTGCAGAGATGAGATAAAACCTGTAAAATTTCACAAGGCAACTTTGACAAGAGCATTTCTGTGCAGGTACAGGACCTGGGAAATGTAGCTCCTCCTTAGATCCTTAGCACATCTCCCAAGGCAAGAATAAAAGAATAGATTTTAAGAACCCCCATAGTTGAAAGGTGGACCCAAACCAGTTCCACCAGCATCACCACATCTCCCACATGCAACCTAAATAGTTGTCCTTGGAGAGAGGAGAGTTGTCAGTGTCCTATGTGTTCATCCACCAGAGGTCAGTTCATCCATTAAGGGTCAGGTTCATCCACCAAGGGTCAGGGGAGGCATTTGCATTGCCTTCATCTTAATCAGCATGAGAGGGACTTCAAGAGGATTTTTTGGAGACCTTTACAAGTATCCTGGTTACTTGGGGATTGGTATTTGACACATACCTGGAAGTCTAAAGGCAAGAGGCAGGGCTGGAACTGCTCTAGCTTGAGAGTGGATCTGAGTGCATTGTGGGATCAAATATATCCACACACAGCAGGCTTCCCAGAGACCTGGGAAGGGTGAAGGGGGACTGGCTTGGTGTCACCTACTCAGGGATGGTGGGTGGACTGGGTCAAGAAGGCTGGATTTATTGAAGCCCTGGAGCTGAGGAGGACACTTAAAGGAGTGAGCTAGAGGGACCACTGTTCATGCCAAGGGGGTCTCCTGCAGGGGATCTCTGAGGAACCCACAATAAAGCCCCACAGAATCCACCCTCACTTCCTCCAAGTCAATAGAGCCCTAAGGTGGGGATTTTTTTTCTTTTGAAATAATTTCAGATCTATGGAGGAGTTGCAAGAATAGTACAGATGACCCACCCCTCTTCCTGAACTATTTGAGAGTAATTGCTATAATTTAGGTAGTTCCTGACCTGATACCCCATCGCTCCTGGATATGGTAGCATGCATTTCCTACACGTAGGGACATTCTCCTACCTAACCATCCAAATGAAGAAAGTAGTTTATTAGTTTCTTAGAACTGCTGTAATACATTACAATAAGCTGGATGACTTAAGACAACAGAAATGTATTTTCTCACGGTTCTGAAGACCAGAAGTCTGAAATCAAGGTGTTGGCAAGGCTGCACTCTTTCCAAAGGCTCTAGGGGAGGGAGAATCTTCCTTTGCCTCTTCCAGCTTCTAATGGCTGTCAGCATTCCTTACAGCTGCAAACTCTGCCTCTATCTTCACGTGGACCTCTCCTTGTTTCCTTCTGTCTTTGTCTTCTCTTCTGTCTCTTATAAGGACACTTGTCATTGGTTTTAGGGTCCACCCAGATAATCTTGGATGATATATTGCAAGATCCTTAACTTAATCACACCTGAAAAGGCCTTTTTTTTTTTCCAAATAAGGTCATCTACACAAGTTAAGGGAGTTTGGATGTAGACATATCTTCTGAAGGCCACCATTCAACCTACTCCATCAACATTGATGTATCCATTTCATCTAGTCCAAAGATCCCATTCAAGTTTGTCACATGTCCCAATGATATTCTTTTTAGCAAAGAATTCAATCAAGGATCACATGTTGCATATAGTTGTCATGACTCTTTAGCTTCCTTCAAGCTGGAACATTCTCTAGTCTTTCCTTGACTTTCATGAGTTTGACACTGTCGAAGAGTATGCCAGTCATTTTGTACTGGAGTTGGTTTATCCTGGATCATGAGAGCTGGTTGTGCAATTTTCATGAGTTTTGCAAGCAGGTTGATCTTGATATGGCTATCAAGAGATTATTTACACCATGGAAATGCTACCAAGCAGAGTTCTTAATGTTCCCCTTCTAAAGAGCTAGTTGGTAAACATTTACCAGCTCACTGCAGATGAATGTCCCTCAGTTTGGATTTCTCTGTTTCCTATGATTTGATTCAGGCATATATTTTTGGCAGAATCATACAAATAATTATCTTCTTTTCACACTGTATCCCATAAAATTATACACGATTTCGATTTATTCCATTACTGGCGATGTTAAGTAACTTTGATCATTTGATTCAGGTGGTGTCTGTCAGGTCTCTCCACTGTAAAATTACTCTTTTTTTCTTCTGTAATCAATAAGTATTTTGTAGGATGATACGTTTTTGTTTTTTAAAAAATATTTTAACCATTTTTAATTCTATAGTTCAGTGGCATTAAGTACATTCACATTGTTGTGCAACTATCACCACTTTTTATCTCCAGAGCTCTTTTCGTCTTGGAAAATGGAAACTCTGTACCTATTAAACAATAACTCCCCATTCCCCCATCCTCTGAGTCTCTGGCAACCACCATTTTACTTTCTCTCTATGGCCTTGACTACTTTCAGTACTCATAAGTTTAATCATGCAGTATTTGTCTTTTTGTGACTGAGTTACTTCACTTAGAGTAATGTTCTCAGGGTTTATCCATGTTGTAGCATATATCAAAATTTCCTTTCTTTTTAAGACTGAATTGTATATATGTACCACAATTCAAGTTGCTTATCTATTATCTGTTGATGGACAATTGGGTTGCTTCCATGTTTTAGCTATTGTGAATAATGCTGCCATGAATGTGAGGGTACAAATATCTCTTCAAGACTCTGCTTTCCAAACATATTGATTCACTGTGTTGTAATATAACATTGTAAAGCAACTATACTTCAACTTAAAAAAAGAAGGAAAAAAGAAGAAAAGACTCTGCTTTCAATTCTTTTGAGTATATACCCAGGAGTGGAATTTCTGGATCATATGGCAATTCTATTTTTAATTTTTGGAGGAACCTCCATCTATTTTCCACAGCAGCTGCAACATTCTACATTCCCACCAACAGTGCACAAGAGTTCCAATTTCTTCACATCCTTGTCAACAGTTGTTATTTTTTGTTTGTTTTTGATATAGACCATCCTAACAGTTGTGAGGTGACATCTTCTTGTGGTTTCAATTTGCATTTCTCTGATAATTAGTGATGTTGAGCATTTTTCATATACCTGTTGTCCATTTGTATGTCTTCTCTGGAGAAGTGCCTATTCAAGTCCTTTGCCCATTTTTCAATCAGGTTGTTTTTTTGTTGTTGGGTAGGGTGGTACTTTGAGACTATGTAAATACTATGTTTCTTATTAAACTTTTACCCACTAGGTTTAGCATCGATTTATGCTTCCTGGATAAATTATTACTATGATAGTTGCCAAATGGTGATTTTACTAATTTCATTATTCCATCTATATTTATCACTTGGCTTTTTATTGTATGGGAAAACCTTCTTCTCTCCCCATTTATTTATTCATGTATTTATTTATATCATTTTGAATTCTTATTGTATGTAAAGGTTTATAATCTGTTATTTTTTTATTTTTTTTTTTTTGTGGCACGTGGGCCTCTCACTGTTGTGGCCTCTCCCGTTGTGGAGCACAGGCTCCGGACGCGCAGGCTCAGCGGCCATGGCTCACGGGCCCAGCTGCTCCGCGGCATGCGGGATCTTCCCGGACCGGGGCACGAACCCGCGTCCCCTGCATCGGCAGGCGGACTCTCAACCACTGCGCCACCAGGGAAGCCCTATAATCTGTTATCTTTACTATTTATTTGAATGTCCAAGTGGTCCCAGATTTGGCTAGTGGGAGCCCATGGGAAGTTTCTGTGTTCTAGTAACGTGTCCCTATTTTTCTTTGAGCAGTTCTTTACTTACAGACACAATGAGATTTTCGGGTTCATCTTTCTGGCCATTGTCCTGGAATCAACCTTTTCTCCAGAAAGTCTTGGTTTCTTTTAGTGGAGAATGATATTTAGAAACTAAGATCTGGGTGCTAAGTGTGCTCCCAGGGCCTCTCAGATGACAGAGCTAGGGAATATATGCACTCATATATAGACACATATATCTATATTTCCATATCTATCCATGTATATTAAAAACTATTGATTCATACCAACACCTCCAATTCCAATTCAACATCACCGGATTCATTCTAATTTTCTTATTTTCATATTTATAACTCCAAAAGTGAGAGCCCAGCTTCTGTTATCCTCAATAGATACTACTTATTTGATTAGTGATCCTGTATGTGTGTATTCTTCAGTGGCTTCTGTGCCCTCTACGTGGATGCCCTCTCCAGTGTACCTGGGCTCTGACACCCCCATGCCAGGCTACACAGATGCCCTCTTCACTCCACATTGGCCTGCTCCATTGCAGCCCCCTTGCACATACCCTCTTTGCCTTTCTTAGTTCTGACACCCTGTGCCAGATTATCCAAAGGCTATGCAAGAAACTCAGACATGTCTACCATTGCCTACCTTGCTTCTAGCCTAACTCTGCCTTCCCTCAGCATGGCTTTGCTGATTAGACCTGAGTCGATGACTGTACCTCTCTAGGCTGGTCTTCATAAATAATTTGGGGGGTTGACTTATAAAATTCAGCTGAGCCAGTTAGACACCCCTTCTTTGGGGGGAAGTTTAGAGTTGGAAAATCGAGAGACCAAGAATGTTGGCAATGGGGTTGAAGTCAAGAGTGCACTGAGAACTGTCATGCTGAGAAAGGACTGTAACAGCCAGATTGAACTCTGTCTCAAATGAAGCAGAGCTTAATAGGGAGAGAAGGAAGAGGAGCAGATGTGCTGAGGGAAGCTGGTATGACCTGACCATGCTACCTCTGGGATATCCCAGCTGCAGTTCCCCCAAGGCCAGTTGTGTCCCTAGGGATGGACTGAGACAGATGTGTGCCCAGTGTGGGCCAGTAATTTGGCAGCCCTTCAAATAATATTCTTTAAATATTGTTCACATTTAATTATTTAGTGAGTACAGGGAAAGACTAATTTTCTAATGCTATAAGTAAAGGATTTATTATATACACTTATTACATGGAAGTTCCTGAACCAGACAACTTCATGGAAAAATGTTAAATAATTTAAAACCCATGTAATCAACTCAACTCTGCCATACGTTAATCGGAATCTGACTTCAGGCACATGTCCATTGCCTATTTTCAGCATTGGTAGCTTTGCTTGTAGGTGCATAGACACATTGAAAAAAATCCTACAACAAATGTTTTTGTGCATACATCTATGACTGGATTGATGATTATTCCTTGACAGATTCTTAACATTATATTTGCTGGGTGAAGTTGGAACCGAGCAGAACCCTGCAGACTCCACACTACCCAAGTACAAGAGCCCCTCTATGTCCCCTGCCTCTTGTTTGTAGGAAACCTGAAGTCTCCCAGGCCTCCTACAGTCACAAAAGAGCGGGCTCGAGAAGTCAAAGATTAGGACAATAGAGTCACAGACTCAGTGTCTCATGCACACTCCTGAGCTGTTTTGCAGATACTATAACTGCCGCCAGAGGACATGACATAAGCTGCTCCATCTTGATCAGTACTAAATATATGACTAATGCAATTCCAAGAACTGGCCTCAAGAGAATGGGATTAACATTATTGCTCATAATGATCTATATCTTTGTGGTCATCAAAATAATTATAGCTTGCTCTGCCTGTATATGTAAGTGGGCAATTAAACTTGTCAGCAAAGAGATGCTACAGACCCATGTTGATATCTTCAACTCTGAAAATACGGCACCCTATGCGAGCATGAAGAAGTTACGGAAGATGGACCTTTGCTCCTAATCCCATAGAAATGGAATGATGCTGGACAGTGGGGAACTGAAAGCAGCTCTTTTGCCTCTTTCCTGTTTGCCCATTTCTGTTCCCGTCTAACCTTGAAAGAACCTAATTATAAGAATGAGATCACTAGACAATTTAAACTAACTTCTGACTTATGTGTTCCTGAATGCACACCATGCCTTGCCTAAGCTGTTGATTCTTTTCCTAGATGAAAAGAATTAAGAATGGAGAATTAAGTGGTTAAAGAGTGACTAGCTCTCTACCTCCAATAACCCTCTTAGCAACCCTGCAGGTAGAACACAAGGGCAAGATAACATCTGAAGAGTCAGCCAGCCTGCACGAACGCAATGGAGAATGATGCAGAACCCAACTTCCTGCCTCGATGATTCACTGGGATTCTTCCCCCACTTTTTCCCTTTAAAAACTGTCATGGCTGAGCAGATTCTTTGGAGTTGGTCTCCGGACATGAGTCCACCTTCTCCCTAGATTGCTGGCTTTTCTGATTAAAGTGACTTTCCTTTCTACTGACACTTGCCTCTTGAATTATTGGCTTTTGAGTGGCGAGCATCCGAACCTGAGTTCAGTAACAAAATGATGGGAACACTTGAGGCTACATATTGAATATAGAATATTCATATTCTACATATAGAATGCATATTGCTAGATTGCTTTAGGTAAGATGAAAAATGAAGGACTAGACTTTTAAAAATCAATAGTGAAATCAGTTAAAATGAATAAAAGAACTATACCCTTTCCCATCATCTCACACCTACTTTGTGGAGTTAACAAAGTTTGCAACAATTTACAATGTTGTAGGCAAACAAAAGACCAAACCAAACAAGAAAAAACAATACCTCCACCCGCTCCATGGTATTTAATAGTTTGAATTTGGTGTTTTAATACTTTCAGTCATTTCAATTTATTTGTTTACTTGTGAGATGGAGTACAATCTCTGTTGTCCTGAAGTCAGTCATCCTGAGAGGTGAAATATTTTGCTTTTGGTTACCATACAGAACCTCATCCCTTACTTTTCTTTTTTTTTTTTTCCGGACGCGCAGGCTCAGCGGCCATGGATCACGGGCCCAGCCGCTCCGCGGCATGTGGGATCTTCCCGGACCGGGGCACAAACCCGTGTCCCCTGCATCGGCAGGCGGACTCTCAACCACTGCGCCACCAGGGAAGCCCCCTTAGTTTTCTTTAACAAAGTTATTCTAACAAAATTCATACCAAGCTTGTTGTACAATAAGCAGTTCCAAAGTGTATAAAATGAAAGGTAAAAGGCCCTTTCTTTAGACACAGTTGAGCTCATACTATATATACTGTTCTCTAAATTATTTTTCCTTGAATTTATGATTTTTATAGTCAGTATGCATAAAAATTTATGTAGTATTTCACCACCATTTAGAAATCTGTCCCTAGTGGTGGATATGTAGGTTGTTTTTAGTTTTTTTATGACCATGAACAATTCAGTGGCAATCGGTTTGCACTGGAATGTGGGCTCCAAGGTGACAGGGGCTTGCCTTGTCACAGGGCTGGCATCTGGAACTGTGCCTGGCTCAGAGTGGACCCTCCATTCATATCTTTTGAATAAATGAATGAACGTATTTGGGGAACATTTGTGCAAGTTTATCTGTAGAATACATTTCTCAGGTGTAAAGTGATGTTCTCTCTCCCCAGCCTGTCCTCATTTTTTTTAAAGATTTTTAAAAATTTTAGATGGTTTTATTTTTTAATGTTTATTATTATTATTTTTTATTTTTTGGCTGTGCTGTGCAGCATGTGGGATCTTAGTTCCCCAGCCAGGGATCGAACCCACACCCCCTGCAGTGGAAGCGCGGAGTCTTAACCACTGGACCGCCGGGGAAATCCCCTGTCCTCATTTTGAAGTAGCTTAAGTGGATTTCTCCTCATTGAAATCAATGCTTATTTCGAGAGGAATCCTCCTTGGGTCAAGCTCAACCATCTAAAGCTATATAGTCACACCATGTCAAATTCACTTTTCACTTTATTAACTTTAAATTTAGCTGTGTCTCAACAATATACCTTTGTCAAAGTTTGCAACAAGAAGCTGCATATGACATTGATTTGCTATACATATTGTTAGAAAAGTTTTGCTAACATCTCAATGGGCAAGGACATAGAAAAACAACTCACAGAATAGAAAATATAAATAACCTATAAACACATGAAAATTCATTCATTCATTAATTACCTGACTTTTATGAAATATCCACCACGTGCCGGGTGCTGTTGTAGGAAATAAGGAAATAAGTATAACCAAAAATAGAATACTACTAAGACAAGAGACAGTTGGGCCCCCAGGGCAAACGGTTTGAGTTTGTTCCTTGTGGACAAATACTCCGAGACGGGAATAACAGGGCAATTGAGAGAGGAGGCTGGCACCTGCCCAGAGAGAAGATGAGACCACATATTCCTCATTCTCGAAGTCAGAAGACCTCCCTGACTACATATGTGCAGAAAGGCTCCTTGGAGGTCAAAAAGGGAGTGATGCCAACTAATGCTCACTACCCATAGGCCTCTTCGGTAGAATCCATCTTGGCTAAGAGATGTGCGTGCACACATGGGAAATCCTGAGCTATACCAAATATGGACTTTGAACCAGGCAAATCAGAATGATTGGCCAAAGGAAATCTGGAAGGAATGCACCGTAAAAGTGATTCAAACTGACACGAGGGCGTGACTCTCTCTCTGAGCCTGCCCGTGTGTCTATCCACACGTACTCTTTTTTCCTCTTAATAAATACTTTACTTGTTTCACTACTTTCTGTCTTTGTGGGAATTCTTTTTCTGCAAAGCTGTAGGGCTAGGGCCTTGTCACTGATCACAGGTCTAGTGGCTAGGAATCAGTGCTCTCACCGCTGAGACCCAACCTCAATCACTGGCCGGGAACCGAAACCCTGCTTCAAGCTGCTGCAGGACGAGGCCACCCGAGATCACTATTGCTCTCAAGGGGACAGGGACCTCACATTCCATTTCATAAGTTAACAAAGAAATTCAAATTATAACCACTAAACACCTTTCTCCTTTACTTACAAAATTGTCAATGGCTGAAAACTTTGTTACCTCTGCAAAGCAGGTGTGAGATGAACACTCACATGTATACTCAGGGTAGGAATGGGACATGATGTTCATGTTCATTTAAACTGGATTTTATTTTTATATATTTAAAAAGTCAGGTCCTTTATTTTTCATTTTATGTAAAGCGATTCGGAAATATGTACCAACAACCTTAGAATTGGTTCCATCATTTCACCCAATAAATCTAGTACTAAGAATTTATCAAGGAAATAATCATCAACCAGGCCACAGATTTATGTGCAAGATACTTGTTTAGAATTTTTAAAATACATTGAGAGTAACTGAAACCAAGTCCCCCTTAAACTGATTTCCCTTGCTGAGTTAACAATCTTTCTATCCAAAACTTTATTCCCTTTCTTGTCCCACCCTTGTTCCCCTCAAGATTGAGAAGCATCAAAGAAAAGGGGGGATTGAAACCAAGCATGACCCTGAGGGGCATTCCTGGGGCCTTCCGTGCTCCCCATTTCTTGTTTGTAGAAAAAAGGTTTTCACCTCCTAGGCCTTCCCCAAGTTCCAAAGTGCAGACTCAAGCCATTAATGATTAGGACAAGAGTCGTAGGACTCCTATTTCCTCCTGAAGGGATATAAGTAACAATCTGATGCATATCTTTGAGTTGTTCTGCAGGAATTAAGCCCCTCACTCTGGTGGAGGATGATGACTACATGCTGACCACAAGCTTGTGGACCCCAGACTGTTGGAACCAGAAGGCTGATGATTGAGATCTCAGAAACATCACCCTGTTACCTCACAATCAACCAATCAGAAGAAGGTCCTCAAGCTGATCCTATGACCCTCTCCCCAACACTGTCTTTAAAAACCCTTGTCTAAAAGCCAGTGAAGAACACGTTCGATCCCTGGTCGGGAAACTAAGATGCCGCATGCTGGCCAAAAAAAAAGCCAACAAAGCGTTTGAGTCTTTTGAGCACGCACTGCCTGTTCTCCTCGCATGGGTGACCTGCAGTAAATGCTGTACATTCCTTCACCACAACCTGGTGTCAGTAGATTGGCTTTGCTGTGAGACAGGTGAGCAGACCTGAGTTTGGTTCAGTAACATAACCTAAATATTTGGCAGTAGGAAAATAATTGTTCTGTACCTATATGTACCTGGAAGGAAATTCTCCAAAATATTGTCATGAATACGGATGATCTTTATTTTCAGCTTTGTGCTTCTCTTCATTTTTCCAATTTTCATAATGTGTGTGTATGTGTAGCTTTTATAATCACAGAAACATTTAAAAACAGTTGTTAGGGGCCTTGCTAGTTCCATTATTTTGTGCCTTCAATTTATAATCTTTTATGAGAGGTTTATTTCAGAAATTATTGGCTTCCTGCAGTGCTTCCTTCTTTTGAATATAATCTTGTGTATATACTGATACTATTTTTTTTCTTTTTTTTCCCTTTTTGTTAAGAAACTCAAGAGCCAAATTAGAAACTTAAGCACAGCTTCTATGTTGAGTTTAATTTTGGTGTTTTTATATTCTTCTTTTCTTAAGACCTAGTTTTTTATTTGGGTGTTTCCAAATAGAGTGTATTTGTTGTAAGCCTTTTGAAACTCCTTGGTGAATGAACGTAAAGGCATGGATGATGGTAGAACCCTGCTATTTTTGTCAAGAACAGTACTTGAACAAAAATAATGGTCCAGCAGGGTTAAGGAGCCATGACCACTTAAGCTCTTCCCACCCACGCCTTTCAAGGGAGTAAATAGAGTAATGGTCACATGGATAGCATTACAGTGTTCTCAGCCTGCACTAAATTGTCACTGTCATCAGCAGGGAGTCTTCTCTTCCCCTTTAAAATCTCCAGTCACCCCTCCTGGGGGGACAGATACAACACTGAACTCCAATGTCGAGTGCATCAAGTTGTTTCAATCCTCCAGATTCTGCCTGAGCCCAGTCTCTTGAATTTAGGTAACAACGACTCCTGAAATTTTTATGTCCAGGCTGTTGATTCTTACTCTGAACTCCTTTTTTTTTTTTATGCTTTAACATTTTTTATTAGATTTGTTTCTGATTGCATACTTAGTACAGACAACTTGGGAAATATTTTTAAGAAACGAAAATTTGTATAATTCCATCACCCAATATACATTTAACTCCAGTTGCCTTCCAGTTTTTCTATATACATAAATATTTTGTTTATAAAAGTATGCACACTGTTTTGTAGCATGATTTTTCTATTACAAATATTTTCCCATAGCAATGAGTGTTTTTATACAGCAATACATATAATAACATCCATTAATGAATGTACCAAAACATAGTAATCTCAATCCAAATCTATACGCACACCGGCCTCACCTCCCTGTGTTTCTCCCCACGCCCCTCCACACAGTCCAAATCTGCAGCACTCCCCCATCACGTAAATACCTGTATCCACATGCATACACTCCCATTTACCTTGGAAATTGCGGTCCCTGAAAATTATTTCTGAGGTAATCAGGTTTAAGGGTAAAGATTCATCTTTCTTAGAAAAATTAGGACAATTGGGTGAGGGATAAACTACCCCATTCTACTATATTTCTTAGTCTCCTTTGCATCCTAGACCTTGGTTGCCACCCTCTCCCCCCCACTCAAGTTATATCCATACACTAAGCATTGATCTATCTTTTAGGAAAAAATGTGTGCCAGAGGTGAAGGTGGGGGATGAGATTAACACCTGTACATTCTTGTCTTTATGCAGAGCAGCATTTTGCATATTCCAAATCCTGTTAGTTGGTCTGTGTAGTTGAGAAATCTGTTTCTTTTTTCCTCTTTGTAATGTAGAATTCTTGAAATAGGTTTGGACTGCACAGCCAACCCTCAACCGACAAAGTTTAAGGTCCAACAAGTGACTTCATGCCTTGGTTTGAGTTTTCCCACAAAAGCATTGTCTTACAAGGTATTTGCCTCTGGCTAGTCAGCTTATAATGAGCCTGAAATACTACACATTTGTCTAAAAAATAGTATGAAACAATGCTGGGAATGAGTAAACCAGGAAAGGAATACATTTGAATAAGACTTAAACTTAAACTTTATGTGTATATATATATATATATATATATATATATATATATATATATAAAGTTGATCTTTTTAAAAGAAGATTTACTTGGAGAAAAATGAATAGGTAACTGGAGACATTTAATGGAGCTTCCAAAGAGAGATCTGAGCATTCAGAAGTTATTGGCAAGGCTCTTTTACTCCTTTTGATGTGTTTTTCACTTTGAATATTTAAAGAAACCCAGTGTTTTATTATGTCTAGTTTCACTTCAAAATAGGCCTTGGATTTTTCTTGATACAGACGAATCACCATCCTTACACTTGTGCCGGCCCAGTGTGGTTGGCATTTGTACTATAATTGCTGTTGCTAGTATTTGTATCACCAGTGAAGCCAGAAAAGAGAAATAGAGAGGAAGTAGGGTTTCTAAAAGTAACTTAGGAAAATGTAGCAGGTAAGAGGAAACGTTTAAAGGAAGCTGGTGAGGACTGAAAAAGTCTTCATAGAAGGTGAGGTTAAATGGATCCTTAGAGGAAAAAAGGTGGGGCTGTTGGTGGGGGTGACAGGTTTGTCCATGATCCCCCTGAGGGGGAGTAAAGAAGGGGCAGAGAAGCAGTATTAGATGCTGGGTCCAGCTGTCATGTGTGTAACTACCATAGTTATGGGGTTCACAGAACCAGGGAATTCAAAGATGGAATGACTTTTCCTTTTCTAAAATTGAACCTAAGACAACCTCTTTGACTCAGGGCAAATAAACTTTTTCCAGATGTTGTCAAATGTTCTGTGCCCAATCCAGTGATTTTTCTCAGGCAAATTGGAGTGTTAATCTCTCTGTCTCAGTTTGTTTCACAAATACCATCTAGGTATTTTCTTCCCATTCTTTCTCCTGCCCCACTGTCTCCTGCATCAGTGGAAGAGGTTTTGCTTTCGTGATGGACCTGAATGTGAGAGAGATTGGGTCTGGGGTGTGTGTGTATGGTGTGAGGTACACATGTGGGGGGGCCTAGAGGGAATACTGCCTCTGGTCTTATATGCATGGGTGATATAGGGGAGACTGTTAATTGTCAACATCAGTGTCTTTTATAGAAATAGAACCCCTGATTTTCAGCTGGACACAAGTTCACCTTGAATAAAGTCCACAACTGCAATCAGCTGTAGCAGAAGTATATGACATTCAAGTTGTATTCTTCTTTCTCCATTTTCTCTAGCTAGAATTCTGACATGATAATGAGCCACCTTGGACATACAGGTGAGGATAACACCCAGGGATGGTGGTTTTGTGATAGAAGGTTCCTAGACGATTCCATGGGGGCAGAACTCCCATTGCAGCTCTAAACTGCTTACCCCAGGCTGTTTCATGAGAGAAAAATTAATTTCTATTTGTTCAAGCCATTGTAAATTTAGGTTTTTGTGATAGTAGCTCAAAATATATCCAAACTAGCATGTGGAGGAAGGAGGGGAGACTAATCGATGCAACATATACATAGAAAGTTGAGCAGTAGCTGCCAGAAACAGTGTTGAGTGGTGGATGGATGTGGACTGTAAGGAAATTCCCAGAGGCAGCCATACTGTCTTTGATGATGCTAAAGAAATAGCTGAGGCTTTAAAGAGCGTATTAAAAGTATGGGATTTCCATGTAACACAATACCTAGAAATGCACTGGGGATACAAACAATTGCTGATTACTGCAATTCAATAAACCACTTAAGGCAGTCCCTGGAAAGAATTATTAAAAAGCCAACCCAACACTCTTTGGCTGACCTTAGGACCAATCTGCGGTTTAGCGTTCCATGTTTGTGGAATTCAGATTTTACGGAGGGAGGATTAAGGAACATATTTGCTGACTGTCTGAAAGAACATAGCTTATGTAAATCAACTATGCTTCAATTTTAAGAAAGAATATAGCCTAGAGCAGAGAAATTCTTCAGTTAGGGCGAGAAAGCAAAGTGTTTGTACTTTGCCAATTCACAGACATGCTTCAAAGCAAACAGGCTGAACTTTTGGCTATACAAACAATAGACATGAAGGTTAGTAGTCCAGCTAGATTTCTACCTCCCAGAGTCCACAGAAATTACGAGGTGACATTTGGTAGGTGGAGAAGATGTGTGGAAGCAGAGGTTATCAGAATTTCATCACACCCTTGGACTTCTACAATAACTCTGTTCCTTCTGAGAACATTTAGGCTGTAGTGTTGTAAGTTGCCTAAAGTGGATATATTACTTATTCAACTGAGATCATTAAAGCCACCTACACCATGACTGATGCGAGGGTTTGGGCCAATGCCCTAGGATGGTTTGGGGATGTGCCCAGCACCCTCTCACTCAGTATGCATCCAGGAGCTCTCCCTTCCTTTCAGCCCAGAGAGAGGCTGTGTCTGGGGAGGGGCAGGGGAGTCTGTGTTGTCCAGGAAGCACAGAGTTGCATATCAATCACCCTGTTTGGCGGGTAGAACAGACACACTGCCCTTTTATCTGATCACTGATCACTATGCAGGCCTTTTCCGTCCTGGAAGTAGAACTCTTTACAACATAGATGGTGTTCTGAGTCACAGTAATAACTAATGTTTGTGAAGTACTTAAGAAATTACAAAGTCTAGGTTATATGTTTTTACATTGCTAGGAATCACATGTAGATGGCTAATTTTGATCCTGGTGTTTGCATCTTCCATGCACATCCTTCTAACGGACTGATCGACAAATACGTGTGGAACTTCTCTACTGGACCCATAATGAAATGGGCCTAGGAATCCCCCAAGCTGGAAACTCTCTGGCTTTTCACTGGTGATAACTTCGAATGCTGTCACCCTCCGAAGCATAGGGCACTCCTCTTGATTACGCAGAGTTCTCTTTATATTTCTCTGTACACACTCTCTCCCTACCCTCTTGGTGGATTAAAATGGATATTGATGTAGCAAGTTCAGATTTTGGAGAACACCCCAATACAGGCAGGTCTGTTATAATACGGTGCATTTGTTTTTGTTGTTCATTTCATTTCATTTTGATAAGTGGGCTCAACCCACTTATCAGACAACTGTATGTTGTTAAAACATTTCACCTCTCAGTTCTACCTTTGTATCAACTAACTTTACCAACCTAGAGCTCTTGGTCATGGAAGAAGCAAAATCTTGTTTATCTATGATGACCAGGTCTCTGCCTGAAACTCAGGACAGGCTGTCCCTCCAGCAGCCTCTCGATGACCCTTTGGACTCCCATTTGTTGATCACAAACCACCAGGCGAGTTCAGGGAAGCACTCCGAACTGCTGCTCTTCCTCTGTTACTTACAGGAATCTTGTAGTCTACCCACCCTGAACAAGCCCTCATTTTCATGGTCTCACTTGTTCCTAACACTGTGTCTTTTACTCAGCGTGCACGCATCTCGGTGAGTTTCCATACCCAAGGCTCTTATTCGTACATCTGCCTGTCCACGCATTTGGGCAAGCTGTTTAATATCACTGTGAGCATTTCAGCTTCCAGTTTCTATTGTGTTACTTCTCGGGATGGAAACTGATAACACGCATGTTCACTGCAGAGCTCCCAACACCATCCCCGGCACTTCTGCCACTCCTGCCTTCCACACTGGCCCCTGCCCCACTCACCGGCTATCGAGGAGACAACCACAATGCTCCCGTTGCTCTGCTTCAGCATGGGCATGGCGGCCCCGCTCAGGACCACATAACTCAGGAAGTTGACCTCCATGCTTTTGCGCACGTGGTCAATGTCATCGATAAATACAGTCATAGGATTGTTGGTGTTGGTGATGTGGTTGAGAATGAGCATGTCTAGTCCCCCTGTAAGAGACGGCTGTGTTGAGAGAAACCATCTGAGGTTGATACCTTCTCCCCCTCCTCCCCGTCTCAAAAGCTCCCTGGTGAATCCCTAGGGCAAAGTCCAGAAGAGGAGAGAGGAGAAGCTGTCTCACCCATGAGTTTTCCAGCTTTGGCAACAAATTGCTCTGCGAAGGTCATGTTCTCCATGGTGCCAGCAACATAGTGCGCGGAGGATGCACCGAGCTCCAGGCAGTGGGATACCACCTGCAGAGGCACAGCGGCCATGGCGTCAATCTCGGCTGCAGACTTTTGGGGGGCAGTCTCTGACATAATGGGGGTTTAAATGAGAGGTTGCTCACAGCCCTGTTTTGGTAGGGGTGTGTGTGTGTGTGTATGTGTGTGTGTGTGTGTGTGTGTGTGTGTGTTGCTAAATGCAACTGACACAATATTAGTCCCCTGTTTGAAATACTGTCTGGAATAAGATAGGGTATAAATGGATAAATCACTGTGCTGGAGTTTAAGTCTGTGCTCATGAGTTTCTGTAAACAGATGTTTCTGAACACGTTATTGGTAGGGATGCTAGTTCCTGTGTGGGTAGCCCTAAGTTTGTGAATATTTGTGTATCCTTGGGTTTCTGAGTCTGAGTATATAAGAGAGCATGTGTCTGCATGGGTACCAGAGTATGAATTCCTGAGTAGGTCCTGGAATGTTGGTATCTGAGCACATAGATGTATGTCTGTGACTCCATGGGTCAATGTGTGTGAATAGGCATGCCTATCTCATAGATAGAGATAGAGCCCAAGAACTTTGTGTCTAGATATGTATGCATGAGAATGAATACTTCAATGCATACTTCCATATTCGTTGGGGTGTTTGAACCCTCTGTGTGTGTGTGTGAGTATGCACCTATGTCTGAGTATGCCAGTTCTGTGTGTTGGCATGTATATGTGAGCATACATAGGAATACATCTGGGCACGTGAGGGTACCTATGGCTGTGGGCACAGGACCCTCACCTTCTTTAGAGCTTCTTCTGACCTCGCTGTCACTACCACATGGGCTCCCATTCTCGCCAGATGATAGGCCATCTCTCTTCCAATCCCCTTGCTGGCCCCTGTGACAATCACTCTTTTTCCTCGAAGCATCTCTGGGAAACCCCAAAAGAAAATAAGGACCATAGCTGTCAGCAACATACCTCCTCCCACTTTAGAGGTGGACAGCCTTATCTCAGTGTCTAAAGGTTATGAGCCCAGATCAACTCATCTCAACTTGCATAAATCAATGAAGGAACAGATCAACTCTTCCGTAAACATTCTCTGAAATGGGAGTTTGCTTTGGTTGCTCAAAACCAAGCCTTCCTGCTGTCCTTTTCTGAAAACTCCTATGGAAAGAGAACAGCTAAAACACTGGAGTTCCAGACATTTCTGGATTCATCCAGTTGCTCAATTGAAATAAAATTCAAAGAGTCATCAAAACACATGTGCTCAGAGAGATTCCAGATATTTTCTCTCACTTCTATTTAGTCATCAACTCCAGAATTCTTTCTTGTGTCCCACTTATCCATCTCTCCACAGAGCCCAATTATCTGGCCAAGTTGTGAATTTTGGAATAGCCCTATTTTTTTGGTAAGAGATCTGAAATTGCTTTTGATCAAAGGTGCCAAATAAAACATGGACTATTTGGTAATCTTCTAACGCGATGATTACCCCTCCCTACACCCCTATTACCCAGCCTGTGGCTGGAAGACATAGAAACACAGTCTCACCTCAGGGTCCCCTCTTGTCCAGCAACTTTGGGGATCAAGAACTCCTTTTTATCCTCAGAAACACTCTAGCCATCCCTGGGTTTTTAAATCTATTCCTCCAAAATTAGACACATTGGTACTTACCTGGTCTGAATTCCTCCTTCGCAGAATAGTAGTAGTAGGCCAAGAAGATCCCCAGAATGGGGAGGAGATATTTCTTCATAAAAGCCATCAGACAGGGACCTGGCCTGAGGAGCCCTGGAGGACACACAGAGAGAACCTACAGAGCTTTCTACAACCTCCTAGGCAGGCAGCGGCCTCTGAATTGTGACATCAGGGATGGGGGAGGCTGGTTTAGTCTCAGGCAGTCCTAGCCAATTTCCCTGTCAGAGCAGCGATTGGCTTTGGGTGGGATCCCATTCGTCCCTGGCAGCCTGTGTGGTGGATTTCATAATGGACAATGTTTACTCCATTTCATTGAGCAAGAAGAGACTTCCAGATGGCCAGGCTCATGATTGTACAGGACGGGATTCCAGAGCATCCCTACCCTGAGCCCGTCTTCCTCTTAATGCCGTTTACTCCAGGAATCAACGGCCTTTCAAAAGTGGTATATCAAAGGCAGAGAGAAAGTGTGCACAGGGCTTCTGGGGAAGTGTGAGTAATAGCAAAGAGAGCCAAAGTCAAGCAAGTCTCATTCTCAGCCCCACCTCCTAGTCGGAAGCAATTAAAAATAACAGCACAAAACAGAAAAATAAGCTTAGTTAAAAAAAAAAAAGTGCACATTTTGGAGAAAAAAAAAAAAGCAAAGAAGCCCTATAAATCCCACACTTAAGTTCAATGAACAATATTACAACATCAAAGGGGAATGCAAGCCAGCCAGAACCCAGATGGCGGGAAACCCATGACCGGGTCAAGACTCTCAGGCAAGTGCAATGGAATGTACACTTATTAATTTAACAGCAAATACAGAAGAAATAATGAGTGCCAAGAAAAAAAGGCATTAAGCTGTTAAAGTAGGTCTTATAAATGCGACAGAGGACCAAGAACGTGAACAGGATGGTAGGAAGAGGGGACTTGACGTAGAAGAAACAAGAATGAGCATCGTTGAAGCAAAGCTAGCCTGAAAAGCCCACATCCAGCTAAAAATTGATCTAGTAACAGTAAAAGGACCAGGGGGGAGAAACTCCTACTAATTTAGAATTTATCACAGAAATATAGAAATAACCACCTTGGTATGTCTGTAGCAAGAATTCATTAAGGCTCAATCTTCAAAGAAGGAATTTAAGATATAGTATTGTTAAGTTTTTCAACTTAAAAACAACTAACCAAACCATACACATTACCCTATCACAGAGCAAATCCAGAATTCTGCAAGTTACCAGCGTAGCCAAGAAAATCATTTAAATATGGCAATAAGAATAGGTACCTGTGCTTTGGAGGAGGAATGTGGGTTGAGGGCGGGGGTTGGAGGATTCACACAAGATTAAGAGAAATTGAATTATGACCCCAAGCACAGTATCTGGAAACACTCACTGAATTTTCACTTCAGAGCAAGGGAAAATAAGTTAAGACCCAGAGGAGATGAAATAATTTGTCAACAAAGGTCCACAGCTGTGAAGTTCACTTCCAGAAAACAATGCAGATTTGAGAACAGTTGAGGGCTACATAGAGCTCAAGGTTCATGGAGGACAAAATAGAAAACATGTTTTTTAAATACTTTTTTTTTTTTTTTTTTGCGGTACGTGGGCCTCTCACTGCTGTGGCCCCTCCCGCTGCGGAGCACAGGCTCCGGACGCGCAGGCTCAGCGGCCGTGGTCCACGGACCCAGCCGCTCTGCGGCATGTGGGATTTTCCCAGACTGGGGCACGAACCTGCGTCCCCTGCATCGGCAGGCGGACTCTCAACCACTGCGCCACCAGGGAAGCCCAGAAAACATGTTGTTTAAAAATCAAGTGGAAAATTACATTACATAGTGTCAGAACTACAAGACCTATAGGCATAGTTTTATAAAGGACTTTATGCCACCAAGATATGTTACACACTAGACTCCATTTTCATCTCTACAGGAAAAGGAATTTAAGTTTTATTTTCTTAATACTATACTATTAATAGCAAAAATATAGGAAACAATGGAAAATGACTTTCAAATCTGATGATGCTAAAATGATAGAAAGATGAACAGATTAGGGAAGTTTATTGCCTGACACACACAAAAAAAGAATTTTAAAGTGCACTACAGAAAATATAAATTTAAAGAAAGCAAAAATAGCAACGAGCAGGAGGAACTGTAGGTGACAACATAAAACAAACAAGTCAACTATTGCTCATTGTTGGCTGAATTAAAAAATGAAGTCCAGGGCTTCCTTGGTGACGCAGTGGTTGAGAGCCCGTCTGCCGATGCAGGGGACGCGGGTTCGTGCCCCTGTCCGGGAAGATCCCACATGCCGTGGAGCGGCTGGGCCCGTGAGCCATGGCCGCTGAGCCTGCGCGTCCGGAGCCTGTGCTCCGCAACGGGAGAGGCCACAGCAGTGATAGGCCCGCGTACGGCAAAAAAAAAAAAAAAAAATTAAGTCCAATGTTGTGCTGCCCCCAAAGACACATTTAAATGCAGACACATAAAAAACGCTGCAAACAGATTAATAATTAGATGGCCAAAGAGCTATCATGTTGGAAAATAGGAATACAGAGAGAGCATCCAAGAAAATAATTTTCATGGACTTTGATGAAATAATTTTTTTTATATCTTTTTTTTTTTGTGGCTGCGTGGCATGCGGGATCTTAGTTCCCCGAGTAGGGATCGAACCCGAATCGGTGCCCCCTGCAGTGGAAGTGCGGAGTCTTAAACCCTGGACCACCAGGGAAGTCCCTGATGACATAATTTTTAATCAATAAAATGCATCAGTGAGAATGAGGACACTGCGTAATGGTTGATGACATTCAATCTTAGAGGCTCTCAGAAGTTTTGGTCTCAGGATCCCTTTAACAATGTTAAAAATCATTGAGGATCTCAAAGAATTCTTGCGTATGTGGTTTTACCTATTGACATGGATGTATTAGAAATTGACTGAGAATTTCTTTTTTAGCTCAAGAATACATAAGCATCCATGTATTAAGCTTTGTGTTATTACACATCCTGTAGGCTGGGGAAACTCATGAGAGAAGGAGAAGGAAAAAGGACAAATAATGTTTTAGTATGATTATGAAAGCAGTTTTGATTTTTCAAACTCCCAAGAGGGTCTCAGGAACCCGGGGAACCACACTTGGACCACATTATGTAATACACATGGATCCACTGTATGTCTATAGTTACATGCCTGGTTCTCTCATTAGCTTGTCAACTCGGACACGGACTATGTCTTTTTCATCTTTACCTCTCTCCATCTCCTTCTAGCTTTGCTCCAAAATAGGCATTCAGTGAACTTTTGCTGTTTTAGTGTTTCCAAGGCACTGCAGCAATGAGAAAATGGCTGTCTTTCTGGAGCCTGATTTAATCCAGGGAAGTCACTGAGATTTAGCATTCTGGCCAGAGCTGATCAACCCCCACCCCCCTAATCCTCTTCTGGCGGTGCTCAACAAATTGAAAAAAAAAAGAAAGAAAGAAAGAAAAAAAGACAAAGGAAATATGAACACTTCACCTAGCATTTGTTTGGACAAATTTTCACCAATCAAGTAAAGTTTCTTTCACTGTCATAGCAACGAACTGAGCTGTTCATTCCTTCACGCTGCTCCTCCTTTGTAAGGCATTGACCACCTACATTTTAGAGCAGGGTTTCAGTGAAATGCCCTCAACATGACCTGGTCATTTTCAAAAACCCATGTAGCATGGGTCACTCTCAGCTGGAAGTGCATGGCTGAGCCCAGCCAGGAATTCTCTCCGACTTGATCAGCCCCACCTAAATAAATGGGGTCAAGAAAAGCGAGATGGTGAGAAGATGTGCCGTGTTGTTAAATGGGAAAGGGCCTCGGAGGGATGGGCCAGATCTGGGAGGACTCACAGGAAGTGGCAAACACGTGAGGGGGGGCAGCCACAGGGGAATTCCTGTGCATTTGGCATAAAATGTAGATCATGCAAGGAGCACCTGTCATTTCTGAAGCAGCAGCATCTGGAGGGCTTTCTGGGACTGTTTGGTAGCTTTGTTAAGAAAGTGGTCTCTTCCTTGTGAAAACTAATCCTGCCAGTGGAACAGTGGGCAGACCTTGGAGTAAAAGGTGGGTGAACCCTCTCTATTCCGAGGTTCTGCCTTCTCTGGGAAAGTGGCACCAACAGGTTGAGACAGGAAACGATCTTAGCATAATGTTAGAACGCATAAAATTCTCCCCTTTCCTCAATCCTCCCACCCTGTTCCCCACCCCAATCCAGTTCCTCTGGTCCGATTGTTTTAAGGACTCCTCAGTCTGTGCCATGGCTGCCAAAATCTGTTTCTAGCCATGGAAACAGCTGTAAAATGAAATTCATTAAATTCATTTTATGGCAAGACAAGAAAAATTTAAACAAAAAATCTTCGCTGCCCTTTGGCCTCCTTTCTCCTCCCACTGTGCATTGTATATCTGTATTATGCATGGCCCAAACCTTCCCCATCGACAGAAATACCTGCTCAACCATAAGAGCGATGTTCTCCTAGCACCAATAAGACAATTCCTTAAAGATAACAGTCCTTCATGGTGCTTAGATGTGGATTATGTAAATTGTCAATAATCCGTCATTATACGTCAATAATACAGCCCTCTGTCTCAGAAAAGTTATATAACTGTGGCTTGACTTCTAACGGGCAGAACAATTCTCAGAACTTTCTGAGATGATTTTCCTGGGTTGTAACCCTCAAATTTGACTCAAATAAAAATTTCCTTTTCTTTCTTAGATCAACTGATTCATTTTTTGTCGACACAACTATCATTTTACATCATTTTGTCTAATAACATGGATTCCCTTCCTCCCCTACCCCGTCCCCTTCTTCTCCCTCCCCTGTATACCTAACAAGAGGGGAAGTTCTATTTGTCAACCCTTCTGTAGGACCCTACTCCTAATGCACAGATTTACTCATTTTTTCCTACTAATGGAAGCTCAGATGCAGGAAAATGATGGGATAACCTGCCCTGTGTCTGCCATCCTGTCCCTACCAGTCACATGTAGTCCATGGCAGGGGGACTGATGAGGCAGACTACCTGGAATGTGTTTGCCTGGGAGAGCCGAGAGCCTCCTGGGAAAGAGCAAGTACCCTAATGAGGCCCAGAGTTTGGCCCGATCCCTGCCCCCTCAGTGTGGGTAGGGCAGAGACAATTCTAAATACGTACTTGCATGCAGTTTTTCAAGATTTTCCTCTGGTCTATGGCACGTGAACTTGCCCTGGAGCTCCGAGTAGCCATGCACAGTAACTGTAAAGTTACTCCCCAGAAAGTTTGGTGAAACAGGGGCAGCACCAGGGCTCCATGGGAGAGGCCCACACAGCGGGGAGGAGAGGACTGACTCCGGCAAAGCTACCGCACGGCTTCGGCCACCCGGTGCTTTTTCTTGGTTGTTCAGCCCAGCTTTCAGGAAGCACATCAGGTTGGCATAGCAGCCTCCGCCAGGTGGGATTCTTAGGGTGCCAGTGACTACAGCATTAGAGGGAGGCCACTTCCCTTAGGGGCGAAGTAGGGTTGCCACATTCAGCAAATAGAAAGACAGGACACCCAGTTAAATTTGAATTGCAGATAAACCACAAATGCTTTTTGAGGATTTATATAATCTCAACTATTGCACGGGATTATACGAATACTAAAACATTATTCATTGTTTATCTGCAATTCAGATTTAACCGGGTACCCTGAGTTTTATCTGGCAACCCTGGAATTGGCACAGAACTTTGGGAACGCTGGGAGAAACTGTACCTTAGGTGTGGACAAAGCATCCTTGACCATGGCTAGTGATAGCAGAGGTGAGAACACCTTGTGTACCTTCCCCGCAATGGAATCCAGCTGCCCGGCCACAGACAGCTCCCAAAGGGCTATAAGTAGCAAAGGAGGAAAAGGGTACATGCCGCATGTTGGCTGAGTGACTTCATTTATTTAGGTTGTACGACCGATCAGATCCTATGACCTATGAAAGAACAAAAGCCTTCCAAGTCCTAGAAGGCACTAGACATGGCAATAAATGAAATGTGTAAAGTATTGCCAGTGCTGTGATGGAAGTCTACGGTGGGGAGTAAAGAAGGAAATAGCTCTCTCAAAGTGGGGGATGGGCAAGTAGGGCAGGCTTCAGAGGAGAGGTCAACCCTGATCCGTATTGAAGCAGGAGCAGGAATACTCCAGGCAAGTGAGGAAGGGTAGGAGGGAGCATTGCTAGGGTTCCAGAGTGTGTGGGAGAGAGAGGAGGGTTGGTCTGTAGCACATTCCATGCAGAGGAAGCTGTGTGAGAAAATAGAAGGAGGTGTGGAAGAGAATGGAGTGTTTGGGAAACTGCAAACAATTCCACGTGGCAGGATCACTGAATTTCAAGGGGTGGGGTTACGTGGGGCGAAATCAGCCAGGAGAAGTAAGCAGAACCGCATCCTTGAGGGCCATACACATTTACTGCTGGAATCTGTTGTTCTGGCGTTTACGGCCAGACATGAAGCCTCGGCACCCTACTCCCTTCCCAGCACTCTGCCTGTTCACTGGCCTTTTGCATCCCTCACAGCCTTATGCTGAAAATTCAGGATCCCCTGCCCACCTCGGGCTCATCAATCCAGCCCCCCTCCCTCCATCAACTCTTCACTCTCCCAGGGCCACGCTGGGCCTGGCCTCGTCCTCTGGCTTAAGCTCTGGAGCTCTGCTGAGCAATGTTCCTGGGCTCCCCAACCCACACGCAGGTAGATTTTCCCACCACGTCTTCCGCTTTTTGGTTCTGTTCACTTATCTGATGTCTCAGGAGCCCTTTCTGCTCTTGCCTCTCTCCTCTGCTCCCAAGCATCTTCTTCCCTTGGATTCTGTCCATATATAGCCTCTGGGCTTTCTTCTTCCTCCTCAGACTACTTCCCCTTGGTGTTCTTTAGATTCTGTCCTCACTCTTTCCTCCTTTCTATCTTTGGGCGATTTCTCTCATTCTCATGGTTCCAATTGCTATCTTTCAGTTGATGAGTATTAAAAATCTCTATCTCCTGTGCCACATTATATCCTAAATTTCAGGCAGCATAACCACCTGTTTACTCCACCTCTCCCTCTTAATGCCTTCTAAACACCTCAAACTCCACATGCCGAAACTGCCCTGATTATTTTTTTAACAGCTTTTGTGAAGTACCGTTTTTCTTGTTGTTGGTTTTTTTTTTTTGTGGGCCTCTCACTGTTGTGGCCTCTCCCGTTGCGGAGCACAGGCTCCAGACGCGCAGGCCCAGCGGCCATGGCTCACGGGCCTAGCCGCTCCACGACACATGGGATCTTCCCGGACCAGGGCACGAACCCGTGTCCCCCGCATTGGCAGGCGGACTCTCAACCACTGCGCCACCAGGGAATCCCAGTACCGTTTTTATACCAGAAAAGTATCTCGTGGTAAGTGTACAGTTCAATGGTTTTTAATAAATTTGCGACGTTGGGAAACCATCACCACCATCCAATTTTACATTTCCATCACCCCCCAGAGGTTCATCTTTACCCATTGACAAGTCCCCATCCCCAGGCTTGGGCAACCAATAATCTAAGTTTCTGTCTCTCATTTTAGTGGAATCACATAACATGTGATCTTCTGAGCCTGATTTCTTTGACTTATCCTGTTTTTGAGGGTCATCCACATTGCAGCATGTATCAGTACTTTGTTCCTTTTTATTGCCAAATCCTAGTCCGCTGTATGGATACACTATGTTTTGTTTATCCATTCACTAATTCACAGACATTTAGAATTTCCCACTTTTTGGCTATTACGAATAGTGCTTGTATGAACATTGGTGTGAAAGTCTTTATGTGGTCTTGCTGGGTTGTGAGGTAAATCTATATTTAACTTTTAAAGAAACTGCTAAACTGTTCTCCAATGACTTTGTGATTTATTTCAATCAAGGGCTTTAGCATCCATCCAGTGAATGCTCCAGAACCTTGGAAGTCCTTCTTTACTCCTGCTTCCCCATCTCCCCACATCCCATTACTTACCAAGCCCAGGCAATTCTACCTCCTGGATATCTCTAGATCCATGTCATTCCATCCTCACCCTCGCTGTGACTATCCTCACTCTTCTCTCTGCCTATCCCACCTTCTCCAATCCATTGATTTATTTTTTAAAAAGTTTGTGAAACATTTGATATGCACAAAACAATAGATGAAGACATGAACAATTTAGGGGGCATGATAATGAAGGAAAAACCTTGCTGGCCTACCAACCACCTTAAGACCTGACTGTTGCCAACACTGTGGAAGTGCCCTGTGGGCTTCGGTGCACCCAATTCTTCTTCAATGACTCCTGATTGTTCTTAGAATACAGTCCAAACACATTATTTTAGCTTTAACAAGCTCTTTGTAAGCTTTGAAATACTTTCCCAGGAACCTCTCACCACTCTACCCCCATTCCTTCTTATCCTTCAGGTTCTACCCATTGAAGTCACCCTCCCTGCCCTCCCTTGGACATGTAACGTATCACCAAACACTGGGTATTTCTCTTATCATAGCTCCCATCACTTTGTACTCACAGTTGCTCATTTGTCTGTTTTTCCCATTACACACAGATCTGAGAGGGCAGAGGCTTGATCTATCTCACCAGTGTATCTCCCGTGCTTAGCACGGTGCTTGCACATGGTGCAAGTGCTAGAAAGCATTTTCTGAGTGCTTAATGGAAACAGACTCTTATACACTCAAATAAATAGGTCTGCTAGGTATTTGAAGGTCAGGAGAAATCTCTAGGCTAGAGATATTGATCTGGGAGAATGAAATCACGTAAGCTAAAGTTAAAAGCAGACAGATGACACCCCCAGGGAGAGGGTGAAGGGCGCAGTGGGATATCACAGAAGACGAGAACTGGTGGAGCGGAGCAAAGGAGGAACAGGCAGCGGGAGGACCTGAGGCAACAGGTAACCTGGGGGAGGAGTGGGGGTGGGCGGAGGGTGGTCTCTACGAGATGCGAGAGGTCACAGCTTCTGAGAGGTCAAGGAGGATGAGAAGCGACCAAAGTACATCGGGTCTGGGAATGGGAATCGCTGGAGACCTGTCAGAGTCGTGAAGGCACTAAAGCCAGGATGCTAAGGGTTGAGGAGTGATGTACAGAAGGAAAGGACATGTTTCGTGTGAGTGTGGAGAAGGGGGACATTCGAGGAGCTTGGGAGGCACGCAGATCTGAAGGAGGGCTCTGACTTTTAGGATAGCGGTGAGTTAAGGTTTCATTCAAATGTTTTGGAGCATTTTCTCTGTGCCAGACCCTGTGCTGGGCTGAGCAGATTTTCAGCGTATGGGAAAGATCCAACAGCGTGCATAGGCGGAATCGCTGGATTTACAGGGTCCGACGAGCTGGCACGTGGCTCCAGAAAGGAGACTCAAGGAAGGAAGGTGAGGGTGGCTGTTGAGCTCCTGCGGTCTGCTTCGAAATTCCGTGAGCTTTTTAGCCTAGCGTGTGTCCTTCCTTCGATTTTTGAGAGGCAGATGGCTAAGGCTTCCCCATGTGTCCATCTCTCTTGGAGGAGGGCGAGGAAGCAGGCGGGGAGTTGAACTCCTTAAGGTCTCCTTTTCCTCGGATTTGGCCACAGTAGGTAACTTCTATTCTCATACCTGCCTCATCCCGCGCCGTTCCTGATCTTCGTGCATTCACACCTGTGAGGCAGGAAAGTCTTTCCCAGGGTGGTGGAATTTTTCCTTTTCTGTCTGATGGGAGGTTCACGAAGTTTGAGGGCTTGGAAATCACCCAGGAAAATGGCCTTACAGGAACGGAGGGAGAATTTCTAGGTTTAGGATGCTACGAGTTTTAACAGGTTTCTGCCAGAAGAGGGAGCCCCAGGGCTGAGCGAGAAAGCACAGACGGCTGGGGTTTAAAATCATGGGGATGGGGTCTTTGTTTCTGGTATTGTTTTCAGCAGTCCACAGGGGTTTATGGGTTAAGATAAAAGAAGATGAAAGAAGGAAGGAGGGAGGAAGACAGACTCGCAATACACCGACATACACACAGAAACAGTTACACACACACAAATCACATAATCCCCCCTCCCTCACTCCTCCCTACACGCACTCACAATTTCTGCTTTAGTCCAGTGATTCCTAAAACTTGCTGTGCAATTGAATAATCTGGGGGAACTAAGGGCAGATCCTTAAGCCCCACCAAGGCCTGTTGAATCAGAACCATCAAGGGTGGGACCCAGCAATCTGTATTTTTGCACAGCTCCCCAGGTGATTCTGAAGTAACTTTTAGGTAGACAGACTGGGAAACTCTTCTGGGTAATTAGGTAAATACTTTAAATATAGCTTGTTTGAGACTGAATTTAATGGCTCCAGCCATCAACATGTTGAGTGGTAAGTGGAATGTAATCCATGAATGTTGTTATAACTGAGCCATTTCCTCTCTTTCTTCTTTTCTTTCTTTCTTCTTCCCTCCCTCCCTCTTTCTTTCTTTCTTTTTCTTTCTTTCTCTCCTTCCTTCCTTCCTTCCTTCCTTTCTTTCTTCCTTCCTTCCTTTCTTTCTTTCTTTCCTTCTTTCTTTCTTTCTTTTTTGTATTTATTAATATAATACATGAGAGGCGCTACAAAGTCACATGATATCAAAAGGCTTATGATGATAACAGCAATCCTTGTTTATCCCTTCCCCATGCCCTAATCCCATTCAGAGGCAACCACGTTTTAAAATCTTCTTTCTTTCCTCTGGGAATTAACTGCATATTTAAAAACATTTACTGCTATTTCTTGATTTTGCAGTTTTAGAGATTATGTACTGATTTTCCACTATGGAATATTAGGACTTTTCCTTTTTTTTTTTTAAACAGCACACACAGATACTCATTCCCTTCCTTCTAGATTCCTAACACTATTAAATTACAATTTTAATTAAATCAATAGTCAGTGTTCATATTATTATGACGGATTTTTTGCAGCTCAGCAATATAATGTATTATGATTGCATTTCTTTTCTTCTATTCCCCACCCCCGACCCGGGAGTCAATAATCACCTCATTTTTGTTTGTTTGCTTACTCAGTTGTCATGTTCTCCAAATCCTCCAGTAAGGGCAATACAACTCAAATAAAGTGGTCAAATTAATTGGACAAGCTCTCTATTTTTTCCCTTGGAGACATCCATCTGGGAGCCCCATTCTTCCTGTTCCAATCTGGACTAGGAGCCTGATAGGCTGGTAGATGGGACCTCCCTTTGCCATCCACCTGGCAACCCCGACTTTTTCTTGGTTTATTTCTTCATGATGGTAGGGAACTTTTTTTGAGACCTTGGATGCAGGAGTGCTATTTTACATTGAACATCTTTACATGGGCTTTAGTCCATCAGACCCTGGCCACATACAGCCCAGCGTGTCAGCCCTGCCTGCTTGTCCTTACTTTACCCTCTCCCTGATTCATTGTTTGGCTGGGTAAGGATTTCAAGATTGGAGATTATCTTCTTCTGGAATTGGAAGACATTGCTGCATTGCCTTTCGGTTTCTAGCTTCCAGTATTGATACTGAGAAGTTCAATTTCTGTCTGGACTCCTGATCCTTGTTTTTTTGTTTGCGGTACGCGGGCCTCTCACTGCTGTGGCCTCTCCCATTGCGGAGCACAGGCTCCAGACGCGCAGGCTCAGCGTCCATGGCTCACGGGCCCAGCCGCTCCGCGGCATGCGGGATCCTCCCAGACCGGGTCACAAACCCGTGTCCCCTGCATCGGCAGGCGGACTCTCAACCACTGCGCCACCAGGGAAGCCCTGGAATTCTTATTAGAAGATGTCAGAGCTCCTGGATGGATCCTGTAAGTTTCTTATTGTTTTTGTCCTATTTTTCATCTCTTAACCTATCTGTCCTACTTTCTGGGAGATTTTGTCAATTTTATCTTCCAGTATTTCTTTTTAATTTTTAAATTTCTAGCTGTATTTTTATTTTAAAAAGCTCCTTTCTGTTCTCCACTATTTTTAGAAACACTGACTTCCTGATCTTCATTGATGTATACACTGCCTTCCTTTATCTCTGGGGGGGATATTGACGTTGCCAGGGCTGTTGTTAATGATTTCTTCTGCTCCCTGAATTACCTACGTTGGGGTCTCCATCGGCAATATCAGGGGCTTTCATTTTATGCTTGGTGATCTTTGGAGTCAATTCCTTGGCTGTTGGAAGCTTTGTGTGTAAGGGCAGGGCTTGTCAACTACGGGAATGCACTGCAGGATAACCCAGAGGGAAGTCGGCAGTATCATTGGGGGACCCCCAAATATCAGTGTCTGTAATCATTTTTTCTTTAGTTGTATACTTTGTACAAGGAGGAATGCTTCATTCTTCTGCCTGGGGTGGGCTGGAATAAGGAGAATGCAGAGGGCTGTGCGTGTTCTGGGATCTGAGTCAGGATAGGGGCTGAGGAGTCTCATCTTTCAGGATGGCGTCTTCCTCTAACCCTCTGTTTCTAGCTCCCTGCCTAAGCCCACCCTTTGCTGTGCCTGATGTCCCTGAGCCTGGCATCTCTTTGGCCGATTTCTCCAGAAAATAAACTTTCCTTCTTCTTGGAGGGAAAGAAAGGGGATTCGGAGCATCTCTTCCTATTTTTGCTCCCATCTCTCCCTCTGAATTGAGGTTTCTGGTGGCCTGATCCCTGGGACTCTCCTGGGCTCTGTGGCTTCTTCTTGGCCTCCATGGGCTGTTGGGCTTCAGCAGTCTCCAGTTTGCTCAGTCACTTATCCCTCGTCCATCCACTTTCCATCTTCTGAAAGGGTATTGGCATTTCTCATCTGTTGTTGTCTCCATCCTGGTCCTCTGTCCTTGTGATTTATAGCATGCACATTCTTCTACTGTACTGTGATCAGTGCATTTTTTAAGGGAGCAGAAATGAATGTTTGTTCAACCGGCACGTATAACCCTAGAGAGTGCTTTTGAGCAGGCTGTCAGGTTTGAAAGGAGAAGAAGCCTATAGTAGTGCCATTTTCTATTCCTCCCAAGATATCCAAAATTCAAGAGTGTGGGAGTGAGACTTTTTATTAAATCATTTACGTGGAAGAAAAGGAGGGGAAATCTTTCATTTGTTCATTCATCCATTTCCCCCAAATGTTTATTGAGCACTAATAAATGTCCAAAACTGTGCTTGGTGCCAGGAATGTATTGTAGAAGCTGATCAATATCTGATGCTTTCCTTCAAGGAGATTCTAGTTAACTATAAGGAGGGTAGGTAAGTAAGTCAAAGCTCACAGTAGTGTAATACTAATGTGCATAGGGTGCTAACGGAGTACAGAGTAGGGCAGCCAAGTCATCCCAGGGCAGTGGGAAAGCCTTCAGGGAGGAGGTGACCCTGGGGCTAAGTTTTGAAGAAATAAGTACAAGTTATGGAGATGAAGAAATTGGGGGAAGGCCATGCCAAGCAGAGGGAGCTATATGTGTTTAGGTAAGGAGTCTAGAAATAGCTTGATACCTCAGAGCGACCTCAAGTAGTTTGAAGTGGCTGGAGCAGGGGTCCATGTTGGGGAATGGCCTGAGTAAGAATGCAACAGCCGCTGAACTGTAAATATTCACGTTAGTCCACGGCACGATGCTGGGCCTACTAACGAAAGATGCAGAAATAATAATATCTTATTCTCTCCGTGAATTTGAGCAAATTAAAAAAAAATATTACTTGTAAAAGGAGGATACTATGCGATTATATAAAGAGGTAAGATATGTAAAATGCTGGATCAATGGTAGGAATGTAAAATATTCTGGCTCTTTCATGACAAATCTGTCTTGAATCCTTCTACTCTCCAGTTTCCTAACAGTTACAAAACAGATCTAGAAAAGCTTAACTATTAGGAAAATCTTTTCCCATTTTCCATTTCTGCCAAGTAAGGATTAGTTGAGCATCTTTAACTGAATATTTTATTTTATTTAATCAGGAGTTGCCGTGTTTATGTGTCCTTGGGTATCTGGGGCTCTTTTGTATAAAGTTTCTTGCAAGGCGCCTGGGTGGGACCCAGATAATTGAGTTCCAGTCTCCCTTCCTCCACTGACATATATGTGACCTTGGGCAAGACCCTGCCCCTGTCTTGGCTTCAATTCCCTCACCTGGCAAACAAGGGGAATTAGATTACCTTTAAGATTTGTTCCAGCTCAGAAATTGGATGCATGGAGCTTTTTAGCTGTACTGAAATCAGCATCAAGAAAGAGCTAGGATTTTTGGATTTTATTTTCATATCATACATAAGAGGGAAAGGCAATTCCTTCCAAATTTTGGCAAGCAAGCAGAAGTGAGATTCTTCTATCTCTCCTTACCTCTCCCGCCTTCCTTTCCGCTTCCGTCTGTGATGCACTCACAGAAAACCCAAAGGAAAATACTGGCACTAAAAGAAAAATAAACACTTCAGGTGTGTCCCTTTGAATTGGTAAGCTCTGTTGGAAAAGTTGCGGGAGCAGGACTCTTCAAAACCAAGTGTTGTGAAAACACACCATCATGGTCTACAGGCATTTTCCAAAGTGTGAGTTTAACTATTTTAATTCCCCCAAGTGACTGGATCAGTAAACTGCAACCTTCTGGATGGTACTAGCTATCGATGGCAAGGGAACGTTTGGGCAAATGGGGGTGTAGAGCGTGGGGAATGCTATTTCTTGCTCCTGTTAGGTTTCCTCTAATGGACCTGAAACCAGGGGCTTTGAAATCTGATTAGACCCTTCTAAGGCTCAGAATGTCAGTATCCTAAGCAGCAGTCTGGGCTGGGATTAAGGAATAGATGAACAGCACAGGAAGAATTTTGAATGACAACTACAGGCCTCCCTTGGTCCTTTGAATAAGACTCCTTGAGATAAAACATGCCTTCTTCAAAGCTCTAGATCTCAATATTAAAAATATGAAACTAGCTGATGATTGGATGCAAAAGGCAGATATCTGCACTCTTAGCAGTTCCCAAGTTACAGCATAGTGTTTGTGCTCTGTCATTACTTTAAAGCCGCTTTATAAAAATGCTTAAGACCTGCAATCTTTGTATGATTTCAAAAGAACATGCAGACATTTTTGAAACTATTTTTGCAATTTTTGGTTTCAACTTAACTTTCTGTCCCAAAATGATCAGAATGTACTCAGTGCCAGTAACAGACATCTGGTTCCATCTGTGTTTTATCACATCTTCCCTCCTACAGAATGCAAAGCTCATCGGGCATTTCTTTTTGTTTCTTGTTTTGACCAGCATTTGACATTGAAATCTCTTTCAGCCCAGCCCTCCGGTTTATTCCAAATAGATGCATTATTTCAATAGCGGTTTTTTGAGGACCTACGATGGACTAGGCCCTGACACAAATGGTGATGCTATTACATATTATTGTGATTTAAAAAAGTCTTACCTTGGGGTTTCAACCAGATTTGACTTCTTTTTATTGATCTCCTTTTTTCTTTTGCTTCTTTTCTCCCTCCTCCTCTGCCTTCCCTTCTGTTTCATCTCTCTCTTCCTCTGCGGTTTCCCACTCTTTGGGGAGGGGCAGGGTTTCCTGCTCAGAAGGTGGTTGGTTTCTGGGAGGAGTCAGAAGATCTGATTCGGGACTGGAACCAGCTGGTCTGCCACCTGATACAAGAAGGTGAAGGAAGGGCCAAGGAAGAAAGCCCTCATGCTAGGACTGAGCTTGCAGCCAGGAGGCACTGGGAGATGAGCCCAGTTCAGGGCTCCCCAAAGAATAGAGGGCCCCTGCAGCAGCCCACGGTGGGAATGCTTGGAAGTGGTCCTGGTTGCCCTGGAGACTTGTCCATTACTATTGCTAGCTCTGAACATGCCAGAGGCACACCAGGCAGAACCCCTGTTCCACCCTTAGCAAGCGCTCACTCTCAGATTCCTGGCTTTGCCTCAAAGGAAATAATTAAAACAAGAACTGGGTTTGGGCAGATTTTCCTTTCCCACCCAGAGAGACCAGCAACCTAATGTACTCTGTGAGGCTGCGTGTCTACGCGTTTCTTAGTTATAAACTGCTTAGGAATCATCGAGATGACTTATAGACCATTACGGTGATCACATCAGGGGGAGTGTGGAGTGGACGGCAGTGGGGAGACGGATCCACATGGGGTAGGGTCTCCACAAGTAGGGACAGTAATGCCAGCCTGATTCACACCAACTAATGATGGAGGGTCACATCCCAATTCAGAGGTTTCCATTCTTTTGGACTAAAGGCACGGATAACAATGGGTCATCAAAAAGTTTACTTTCTTCATCCATTTACTTATTGTATATTCAACAAATATTTAATGAACACCTGCTCCTTGCCAGGTCCTGGGTTAATACTTCAACTGCTGGGTTTACTCCAGAATGCTCTTTGAAAGTTTCCTGAAGTCTGTTTTCATTTTTAACTTATAATTTTGAATTTTTGTCCACTGTATCTTTAAAAGAAAGCCTTCTAGAATTGTCTTTTTTTTTTTTTTTTTTTTGCGGTACGTGGGCCTCTCACTGTTGTGGCCTCTCCCGTTGCGGAGCACAGGCTCCGGACGCGCAGGCTCAGTGGCCATGGCTCACGGGCCCAGCCGCTCCGCGGCATGTGGGATCTTCCTGGACCGGGGCACGAACCCGTGTCCCCTGCATCAGCAGGTGGACTCTCAACCACTGCGCCACCAGGGAAGCCCTAGAATTGTCTTTTGTACTGTGTTTTCTGTTTTTTTTCTTGCCCCCCTTAAAACACTTTTTTTTTCGTTTTACACAGCTGACTTATTTAAAATGTTCCTTTCTAACCCTGCTGCTTTTAAATATTTTTCTCCAGCTGAAGGATTAACAATTCACTGAACTAGCTGGTAAAGATCTAGTCCAGAAGAATAAGTACCAAATAGAATCCTAAATTATGTCAAACTTTTTTACCTGGCTTCCTGAGATTTAGGAAGAGCCTTAATTTTAACTCTTAATATGGCTCCAGATCAGGGTTTAAATTTCACTTCTTTAGGGATGCCTTCTGGTTTAGCAGATTTACAATGTAAATTGCATCTTTTCTAAAGAAAACTCTGAAAAAAAGGGTGTTTCATATAGAAGGTCGGAGAAAGGTGGGTGGAAGAGAGAGAAATGAAATTAGGGTGGACCTCAGAAAGTACTAGAGTCTTTGCGGGAGACCATGTTGGAATTAGAATTTTGTTTTTTAGACCTCAGCATACCAATCAAAGAAGCTAACTACTGACTCTTTAGATTTCTGGGGTTCCTCTTAAATGTATTAATTTATTTGGGGGTTCCTCAAATGAATTAATTTATTGATTTTGATATGTCAAAAGTTCCCCCATGTTGACGATCGTTATTCTAAACTCAGTTTTTGCGCTTTATGGAAGTAAGTGCAAGAACTGGGATTATAGTGCAACAGGAAGTAGGAGTTCTTCCAAGAGGAGTTTGCAGATTAGAAGAACCCAAGATAGACAAGAAAGGCTACTTAGTAAGAATGTGTGCCTGTGAATGGTATCTTGGGTTCCCTTTCTATGCAAAAGTTAGGAAGGGGCCATGTAATCAATGACCTGACAATCTTTGACCTCAGAATACAGACTAAAAGTGACCTTCTTTTACACCTTGGTGAGATAGATAGAGAGCGGCTCTCAACAAAGTTTTAAGGAGACCCAAAGCCAAGTTTGATCATTTACCTTTTCCTGAATTGGTCACAATCTAATGGAGCTCCAACTGTTGTCCCCTAGGACCAGCTTGGATTGGATTGTTGACTTACTGGGCCATTCCATATGGAACACTTCTTTATCTGTGTATCAGAAATAAGGCTTTTCAGTACAAAACAAAAACACATAAAATAAAACTTTACAATATAGATAAACAAAAGCAAAAAGCAAAGTGAGCAGCAGGGGATTAGCAGTTTAACGGCAAATGCAGTTATCAAATGGTATGCCTCCAATAAAAGAGTCTAATGAACTTATACAAGACCTATGTCTAATTACTCAATAGTATACCTCCCAGACAAAATGTCTAATGGCCATATACAAAGGCCTAGGTATAATTATTTACCAGAATGTACATCTGTAAACTAAAATTTCTATTTACTTTACACAAAGACTGAGATCTAATGATTTTATACAAAGACGTACTTGGTTAGAAATTTTAGAAGCCGTGAGAACTCGGTGAAACTCATCAGATTCAGACTATAGTTGAGACTGACTTATCTGGCAGCAGATCTGAAGGACAAATAGAGTCTGAACACAAGGAACCCGGTAAGTATATCTTTTGGTTTTGGGAAAGCAGGAAGTTCAGAGTTTGGTGTACTTTCCTGGTCATAGGTGGGCTGATATCTGTAGAAGCATATTTATTTGTTGATTGGTTGGCACTCTGAAATATATTTATGGGGTTGAGTCACTTCATGGTTAAATGACCCTTAGAAGTGAGGGAATGTTACTGATTGGTTGGCTTGTAAAAGTGTGTTACCTGAGGAGAGTTGTGATTGATTGAGCCAATGGGTTTAAAACTGGTTCTGGTTACCACGATTACACAACAATCAAACTTTTCCTAAGAAAGTGTGAAACTTTTAAATGTTCTCACAGTTGATACCTAGTATCTGTTTTCACTAGAAAGTAGTACAAGTTCACATCTGATCACCTCCATAAAACAACTGGGACAAAAATGTCCATTACTGCGTGATCCAGTATGAGACCCAGACTGAATGTCCTGTAGGAATTCAGAGAAGTGAAAAGATCAGTGAGGACAGAAAAGATTTCTATAGCTTGGATTTGATTGGGTTGGGTAGTTTGTACACGTATAGGTAAAAGGCATACCCTTCGAAACTAAAATACACAGGCATTTCCTATATATTTAGGCAAATATGTAAAATATATATAGTTTTACATATAGGCAAACCAAAAAATATAGGCATTACCTTCTAAACCAAAAATTGGAGTACATGATTTGATATACAGTTTGACAAGAGGCAGAATATTTGAAATTATCCCTCTCTTGGAGAATCTGAGGTCTATGGCTTCAGAAGGTGTGGCGATTGTGGATGGACGGGCATTCAGGTGGGAAGAGTAATGTGAAAAAAGGTGTGAAAGACCAGAAGGGACTAGGAAGATCCTGGGTTCATGCGGAACATCAGGTGGGAGGGCTGAGATGCAAGCAGATCATGGAGACACTGGAAAACCTGGACAGGGGTCTTAGGCGCTGACATTTTTGAGGGAGGAGCAGCAGGATGAAAGAAGGTCACAGTCCCCAGTCTGGCAGGGATGTTTTGGGGTGAATGTGCTAGAGAGTGCAGGAGGCGGTTTGAGAAGCTGACAGCTGGATCAGAGGGTGGCTGCATAGGTGGAAGAATAATAGACATAATAGGAGAGGCACTTGGGAAAGAAAACTGAAGAATAAGATGGGGTGAATTCCTGAGAAGTTTTTTGGTCATTTAAGGTGAGGTTATGTCACCTTAATATAGGGTCGAGTTTCCCATTTTGGTAACTGCGAGATCAGTGGTTCCACTGATATTCTTCTTTTCCTTTAAATACATGTCTTTTCCCTTGATTAATCTCACCCCATTCCGACGGCTCTCTTGTCTGGAGTGATAAGGATAGGTATCAGACAGAGATGGCACTAGATCAGGGCCAGGAACACTGGGTAGGATTTGAGTTGGCAGAAATAAAATGGAAGGGCGTGTGTGAGGGAAGAGGGTGGTGGTGGAGAGCGAGTCTGGTCGGAGGCGAGGGCACGAGCCTTGCTATGTTTGGCAAAAATGCATAGCCATGGATGGAGAGAGGGAAATGTCTGTACCCGGTTAGGGCAGGAGACGTATTAAAATCACTAGGGGAGTGGCATCAGGCCTATGCCCCTAACTACTTCTTTAAGAGCCATTGTTTAAAATTCCCTATGCTGAGCCCCATAGAGCCACTGGACTAGCTATTACCACAGAGCAAGTTCTGTCCCTGGAGGAAGATGACTCAGGACTGTGACAACCGGTCTTTTCCCCTCCTAGCCTAGAACTTCTTACTGTGATTCAGTTTGTGAGGAGAAGGGCTTGGTAGAGCTAGACATCCAATTAAATGTTCTTGGGAGATTGCCTTCCCTCTTTTCCTACCAGCTAGCTAGTTTCCTCCCTCCCTCCACCCCTCCTTCCCCCTCACTGTCCCCACCCCCCTCCACTAAAATACAGTTAGGAAGAAAGAGGTATCAACCACGAGACCCTCTGGTGCACAGGTCTGAGATGGCAAACAGGCTTTGCGCCCTGGAATTAATCAGTATCGCTCATTCACTTACTCTAGCCCAGAAGTTGATTTATCGTCTGATCTTAAAATGCTGAGTCTGGTGGGACTTAGAAAAGTTTCTCTCTTGCCACTCCTCACACAAAGCAAAAACAAATCCTTAACAGACTTATAAGCATGTAACATCAATATGAGTCCAGAGCCCTGAAGCAAGTGTTGCCTGACCTTCAGGAAACTGCTCTCTCCGCTGGGCTCACGTTAAGAAGACCCCCTCCGCCAAAATGCCCGCCCTCCCTGCTGCCCACCCCAGAAAACCGTGCCCCTTAGGAATCAGATGCTGAGATATAATTACAAAACGTTTTTTATTTCAAAATGCAAAATGGTGGTCACTGTAATAATAATAACAATAACAACAATAATAATATAAAAAGCATTTCTCCTCCGTTCACCCTAGTGCAAAATGCTGGATGCAGTCAGATAGCTGGAAGGTTTTGGACATGTCATCTTTCTGCAGTGCTGCACAGCAGCAAAACTCAATCCCAAACGCCTTTTGGTGGATCCACGTGGTAGTTCAGTTCTAAAATCAGTAGCTTCTCGTCAGTCCAAACAGCACGAGACGCCCACTCGAGCCCGACCCTCGCGCTCTGCCTCACTCTCCTCTCCCTGTGTGTCTCTCTCCCCCTCCCTCCGCCGGCCCCCAAGGTTCCTACGAGGCGTGCAGCCGGTTGGTCGTGGCTCGGCAGCCCTGGACGGCCTCCAGCTGCTTGCTTTTCTCCAGCAGGGCCCGCGCCCGGAGGGCCTTTCGCTCCCGGGCGGCCTGCAGCTCGGCCACCGCTGCCTCCCGCTCCCGCTCCCGCTCGGCGGCCGTGAAGGGGCTGCACAAGGTCTCCATCAGGCCGAGCACGGCGCCGAAGAGAGCCAGCGCGCCGCCCAGCACGTACAGCCTCACTAGACTCCGTCTGGGCTTCTGCGCCATCAGCTCCTTGGCCAGAGGAATCAGCTCCTGGACAGTTTCCATCTCGGCTCCGGGCTCTCGGGGTGGGAGTGATCTGCGGGAGAAGCGGAGCAGAAAAGGGGGCTTTTAAGCCACCGAAAGACGGATGCATCCTCCCGAGCAGCCCTCACTCGGCTCTCTCGGGGTAGGCCTGCAGAGAGGGGAGCCAACCCGGGACTCCGCGCCCCGCCGCGCTCTTCCCCGCCGGACTCACCTAGGGGCGTCGAGCGAGCAGCAGGCAGCGCAAGCCGGGTGGGCGGTCACGGTGTGCGTGGGTCCCGCGGCTCTGCGTTCTCCTCCTCCTCCTCCGCCTCCTTCTCCCCTTCCTCGGTAGCCGCGGGTCTTCCGGATGGAGATTCCGCAACTGACACCTGGTCAGCGCCCCGGGGCCACTTATATGTTTTTCTCCGAGCCCCGCCTCCTGGGCTCTTTGGGCTGGTGCCAGTGCTGCACCGGCCAGAGAGTGGAGGGGGCGGGAAGAGGAGGGTGGAGGAGGAGCGGGGCAAGGACCCTGGGGGAGTCAGCCACGAGACGTGCACGTCGCGCCGGCTGTGTGAGCCCGGGGTGCGGGGGAGGGCGGGCCTGGATGTACAAGGGTGAGGACCCAGAGCCCAGGGAGGTATCCACGTCCATTTCTGACCTCTTTCTTTCTTTTTCTTTTTTTTTTGGTACGCTGGCCTCTCACTGTTGTGGCCTCTCCCGTTGCGGAGCACAGGCTCCGGATGCGCAGGCTCAGCGGCCATGGCTCACGCGCCCAGCCGCTCTGTGGCATGTGGGATCTTCCCAGACCGGGGCACGAATCCGTGTCCCCTGCATCGGCAGGCGGACTCTCAACCACTGCGCCACCAGGGAAGCCCCTGACCTCTTTCCTAATCGTGTGGGTGGGTGCTTCCCTCGTCCGGGGCAGCCTGGAAGGACCCCTTATAAGGACACCTGGGGTTCTACCAAACTGAAAAATTAGTTTTTATTCAGGAGGTTTGTCGTCTTCCCACACGTATAGGGATCCGAGGTAGAAGGCAAGGGGGAGGGATCCGGGTAATGATCAGAACGGGTCTCCAGGCTCTGCATAATGCACTTTGTGCTTATACTGTTTATTTCTGGTCTGACTGGTTTTATTCATAGGTGCTTGCATCGCTAGGGTCACTTGATAGATAACTATTCATTGAGGGCGCCCTTTATGCACAGATGGGGCGTGTGTGTGTGTGTGTGTGTGTGTGTGTGTGTGTGATGTCAGTCTCTGTGCCTGTAGGTGTTTGTATCTGTACTTTTGTGTATCAGGCAACTGCCGTTAAAATTGTCCCCACTCCCACTTGAGAAGTGAAGTTGGGGGCTAGGGAGAGGTGAACATGGAAGGGGGGCCGTTGGTAAAAGTTTGTCTCCTGGTCTGAACTGCAAATATTTCATACTTTCCTCAATAATTATATGCCACTTCCCTGTATCTGGGGGGGCAACGCCACCGTACCAGCTCCACTTAGCATAGAAACAGTTTAGGGACAGAAGAGTGAGAGTAGGCAGCTTGGGTAAGAAGCTGAAGAGTAGAGAGTACTCTAGGAAGCATGAGGAGGGTAGGGTTGATTTCAACTAGGATTAAACTTCATCACCTTTGCGGCGGGTGTTCTGGTTTAGCTTTGGTTATCCATACACAAGAGTTAGTTAGCAAGTAGGGGAAAGGAGAGACCTTGGGCTAAAAGCGCTTCAAGCAGAGAAAGGGAGAGGGCAAAGAGAGGAGGGGGAAATTGGACTGGCCAGAAAAATTGCAAAAGTCAGTGATGCAATCTTGCAACAGCAAAGTCGGTCAGGCTGAGCCTTGCGGGGAGGGACCAGGAACGGCTGTTGCAGGGCTCACGTATTGGGTCCTTGGAAATTTTAACAGTAATCTTTCTTTGGGGTCTGAGGCAATTTCCTAGACAATTCATTTTAAAAAGGCAACAGTTACGTCTACCCTTCACCTTGGCTATTAGTAGTTCAGTTAGTAGGATTTGTGTGTGCACATTGGGCAAGGATACCTAAAGAACTTATTTGAAATTCTACATTTTAATACGTACACAAGCAGTCAAGGTGACAAAGGGCCAAAGAGGGATGATTCCTGGAGGCTTGTGTCCCCTGCTTATTTATTCTTTTCACCTCGTGAGGCAGGAAAATTCTGTAACAAGGGGGGATGAATATCAGTCTTGGCATTTTCTTTGAACCTTCCTTATAATTTTGGAGAAGCCTCTAATAACCGGCGGAAATGATCTGTGAGCTTACCCAAGATCTGTATGAGTTTCAAATACTACGGCTTCTGAATGAGCGTATGCTGTACACCTTAATACCAGGGCTTTCACGTGATTTCTGCTCTGACGGTGAGTCAGCCCTTTGGAGCTTTGGACCCAAAACTCCGAAATGGACTGTTCAGTGAGCATTTCTAGTATTTCTGTAACTCAAAGACGCAAACTGCACGCCTCCCGACGTCAGCAGACTGTAATGTATATGGGGTTCCCCTTTCTTGTGATTTGCTGCGGTACAGCACGTCACCATCTCAGATGGGTTCTCCTCTGTCCCTCTCTGATAATCCGACTTTGTCCACCGCCCCAGGCCCTACCAGCTTGCTGGCCAGGGCTGGGCGGAGAGGGTGGCCAGTGCCATGGACTGGGGTCACTGGTGGATTTGGTGTTCCTTGTTTAGGTGGTAGCTGCAGCTGAGTGTGAGATGGTGGGAATAGAAGGCTGAGGAATCCAGGGTCACCACATGCCTAGAAATTTCTGACACAGCTCCTCTGTCTGGGTAGGAAAGAGTACCCAGTTCCTAGGGTAGCAGTTTGGCGAGGGCTTGGGAAACTAAGCACGTGATTTGACTGCGCTGTTGTCTCTTTAGAGATGTAAAGCCTTGTGTTGCATCATGCGTGTCAGACATAGGGTATAGCGGTCAAGGTCATACCAGTTGTAGGGTGACCAGCCATCCCAGTTTGCCTAGGGCTGAGGGGTTTCTCCAAGATACGGGACTTACAGTGCCGAAACTGGAACTGTTCCGGGCAAACTGGAGCCTGAGTCTGTCCCAACGTTAATTCCTGCCATTTCTAGGAAAGCAGGATTGGTCAGTTTAAAATTTGTTTATTTTGCTTGCCAAATCCCTTTCTCCCAAACATTAAAACATTCAGAAGTATCAGCAGAAGAAGCAATCACAAAGGGGCAACATATGGTCCGAGCAGTCAGTTCAGAAGAGGGATAGAGCTATCCCAACAACCGTGCTTAGGGGTTTGAAGGAACAGGGGACAGACGGCTTTTGGATGGTTGGTTGTGTATGAGCCTCAATTATAGTATTATTATTTTGTTACTAGCTTGCTGCCTATCAAAGTCACTGCCCAATTCCTGAGGTTCCAGGAGGCTAGAGCATGGGGATCATCACAGGAGATATGATAAAACTATTTGTGTATATTATACTCCAGTTTTTTCAGTCCTTGAGTTACTTTCATTTCATGTAAATTAGTTTTGGAGAGAAGGTTCTTATCTCTGAAATATCAATGGATGATTTTAAAATCTACATGGCTAACCTAATTTATCTTCCTCTGATCTTGTACATTAGAGTTCTAGTGTCCTGACATTTCTGTGTGGATATCCTGCTTTTAACACAAGCCTGCCGCACTTGAAACAAGACTCCCCACTTTCTCTGTACTCTTCCAAACTGAGTCACCTTCTCAATATTCTTATTTCTAGCGGTGGCATCTACATTTTGCCTGTTCTCTGGGTTTGAAATATTGTGACATTTTCTTTTAGAGGTCTTCCCTGACCTGTTTATCACACCATTCCCTGCCCAATGCCCTGCTTTATTTTCCTTCCTAGCACTTCGTACCTGGCTTTACATTGATGTAATTATTGGTTTGCTTTTGTGTTGTCTTCCACACCCACGTGAAGCTAACCTTTATGAGGGCCAGAGTTTTGTTTTATTCTTCACTGTGTCCCCAGGACCCAGTATAATCCTTGGCACATAGCAGGTCCTTAATAGGTAACTATGGGACTAATGAATGTCTTCCCCATTGGACTGGCAGGGGATAGACTATGTTTATTAAGTTTGCATGCAGTCAGACTTTCAGTGGATACTCGAGAAGCATTCAGGGTTTATTTGTTTTTGTTTTTTTTGGACAGTTTTTTTTTGTTTTTGTCTTTAGTCCTTTTGTCTCTAATCCATCTCAAACACTACCACCAAATAAATCTCCCTAAAATTAAATTTTTATTCTTTTTTTTTTTTTGTGGTATGCGGGCCTCTCACTGTTGTGGCCTCTCCCGTTGCGGAGCACAGGCTCTGGACGCGCAGGCTCAGCGGCCATGGCTCACGGGCCCAGCCGCTCCGCGGCATGTGGAATCTTCCTGGACCGGGGTACGAACCCGTGTCCCCTGCATCGGCAGGCGGACTCTCAACCACTGCGCCACCAGGGAAGCCCTAAATTTTTATTCTTAATTGCCTTTTTCAAAGCCCGGATGATTTCTCATTGCCCACGTGACGAACTTTTGGATTCTGCACGTTAAATTTACTTGATCAATATTCTTGGATCCGAGACCTCTATCATCTGATCTTCCCTACTCATCTAACTTCAGATACTACTATTCTCCAACAAGAATCCTTTGTTTCACAGATGGGTTTCATACAGCCCAAGAAACCATTCCTTCTCATTGCTGCCGCCTCACCTTTGCTCCCCCTCTTCCTCCTACCCGAAAAGCTCTTCTCTTCTACTCTGTCTTCCTCCTTTCAGGTCCTGTGCTCCAAGAAGCCCCCGCTGCCTGTGCCGGCACACTCTGCTCTGCCCTTTCTGCGAATTGCAGCTGGCTTTGTGGCTGGGACCGCACAGGTTGACACTGCATTATGTATTGTTTTATACAGCGCTCTCATTGTGTCCTGTGCGCTTGCCCTGTCTCTGCAGAAGACCAGGTCTTTGTACCTTTCACGGTGCTAACGTAAAATAGGGGTCCAGTCAATGCGAATGACATTGACCTAAAAGTCAGAACTGGGATCATGATTACAAAATGGTCAGTTAAGACTCTCTTGGGAGGTTATTTTAGGCACAGTGGCTTGTCCTTGGCTCAGAGCCTTGGGCTTGAAATTGCCCAAGACCTGGCAACTTGGCTCGATCCTCTCCACTCTGGCTCCCTCACCTTTTACTTCCATTCCCAACTTCGTGTCTGACATTGCAGTGACTGGCTTACCCTTTGGAATCCCTCCTACCTGCCCCCGCGACCCCAGCGCCTTGACAAATCAATACCAAGGGATAGACCCTTCACAGACATTTTGCTTTTGTCCCTCACAGCTTCTGGCCAAGCAGAGACACTAGCTGCTGGAGCAGGCAGCATGGGCTGGGAGCAGTGGCGCCCTGCTGCCCACATAGCACAAGCCCAGTACTGTCCTTCACAGGTTTGAATCAGTGCAAGGAACTTCCTTCAAGCTCAGGTGCTAGCTGGACTTAAGAGTATGGGGCTCTGGAGTCAAACACACTTGGGTTCCTTCAAGTCCTGGTTCCTCTTGCCGGGGTCTGACCTTGGATGAGTGACTTAACTTCTCTAGCCTCCATTTCCTTATCTGTAAAGTGAGGATGATGCTAACACCAACTAAGGGGTGTGGTGAATACTGAGCTAGGGCACTATGAAGGGCTTAGTGGTCTGGTACCAATGAAGCAGTTGGTTCAGTTATTATTTGGTTATGCTTCAGTTGTCTTTGCTTTCTGCTCCATGTCAGCAATTCCCGTGGTCCTTTATCCTAGCCCGAGACATTTGCATTCCCTAGGTGGTATAGGCAGCAATAAGGTCCAGAGCCTTTGTTGAAGCCAGCTGTGTGTCTGATACTGTGTCATGTATAGCTATAAAAAAAGCAGAATACAAAGTTCTCCTTGCCCTCAAGTAGCTCATAGTCAAATAGAGGACACAAACATTAAATAAGTTATGACAATATATTGAATACTAGGATAAGCACAATCATAGAACTGTATACCAGGTAAACAAATAGAATGAGAAGTGTATTGATTCAATTTGGGGAGGAGGTGGTCAAAGAAGGCCTAAGAGTGGATGTCTGAGCAGCTTAGGGTATTAAAGGATGGATAGTGTTCACTGATTCTGGGAGGGAAAGGAGGTGTTCAGGGTTGGGGATTCAGGAATGAGAGAGGACTTCACACGAAAAGGGGAGGATGCATGAGAGTACACTGCATGGTCCAAGAGAAGTTAGGCAAGATTGGTGTTAGAGCATAAAGGATGGGTTTGGGGAAATGGCAGGAAATAGTATGCAGGAGGCAGGTGTTTAATCCTAACTATCAATTTGTCTTATATTGAATTGATTATCCTGTAGGCAATGGGAAACACTGATGAATTTTAGGCAGCAAAAGAGTTCAACAAGGTTACCATTTTAAGTAGATAACTATGGTAGAGTGAAGAATACATGAGAATGGAGCAAGCTAGAGGCAGCGAGTGGGGCATTGTTAGAATAATTCAGGCAGGAAGCGGTGAGGGAGTGGACCAAGACAGAGGCAGTGGGGACAGAGGGAAAGATCTGAGTGATAAATTATAGGTGAAACTGGCAGACTGTGGAAGAGAGAGGAGTTGGAGGTAACTCCCAGGCTTGGAGAAGAGAAGAGGAAAAACACATTTGGTGAGGAAGAGAATGAGTTCCATTTTGAATGTATTAAGTTTGGGCTGTTTATGGGACATACAGGCAATGATGGTCAGCAGAGAGTTGTATGTAAACCATGAATCTGGAGCTCTGGAGAGAGGGTAGGTCTGGAGTTGAAGATTTGAGAGGTTTCAGTGAGTTGGGGATGGGTGAGATCTTGGGAATGGGAGAGATCACCCATGAAGGGACAGAGAGAAGAGGGAAAGGTTGAAAGTCTGGAGATTGAGGAAACTTTGATGCTTGCATAAGGCTGGTAGTGAAGCAGAGCAATAGGTCTTATTTCCTAAATCAGCTTCCAGAGTAGTTCAGTTCTAGGGGTATGTATCACAAAATCTGATTTTCTCCCTTCATATCCAGAATCTAGGTCAGAAGCCCTCTTGTGATAAAGTACTCTTTTCTTTCCTTTCTTTCTTCTTTCTTTCTTTCTTTCTTTCTATCTTTCTTTCTCTTCCTTCCTTCCTTCCTTCTTCCTCCCTTCATTTTTTCTTTCTTTTTTCTTTTTTTTTTTTAGTAAAGCCAATACTTTATTCACATTTCCTTAGTTTTTGCCTAATTTCATTTTTCTGTTCCAGGGTCCCATGAGAATATCACAATACATTTAGTCATTATATGTCTTCAGGCTCCTCTAAACCGCGACAGTTCCTCAAACTTTCCTTGTTTCCACTGACCTTGACAGTGTTGAGAGTACTGGGCAGGTATTTTGTAGAATGTCCTTCAATTTGGGTTTGTCTGATGTTTTTCTCATGGCTAGACTGGGGTTACGGGTTTGGGGGAGGAAGATCACAAAGGTAAGATGACATTCCCATCACAGCATATCAAGGGTACATGACATCAATGTGACTTATCACTGTTGACATTGACCTTCAGGCTCAGGTAGTGATTGTCAGGTTTCTCCAGTGTACTCCTTAAAAGGAAGTCACTGTGTATGGCTCACATTTCGGGGGCAGAGAGTTATGTTCCATCTCCTGGAGGGGAGAGTATCTACATTATTTGGGATTCTTCTGTCAGGTTTGTCTATTCTCCCCCATTTAAAAGGACTCTTTTCTAGTGTGGTAGGCAGAATTCTAAGATGGCCCAAAGATTCCTGCCCCTGGTGAACAAGCCCTGTAAAATCCCCAGGACCTGTGAATATGATTGGATAGGCACTCCCATGATTCGGTTATGTTACATGGCACAGCTAATTTTAAGAAAGGGAGATTATCCAGGTGGACCTGATCTATCATGTGAGCCCTTAAAAGGAATTGGGCTGTTCTTGAAGAAGAAATTCAAAGTGTGAGAGGGATTCAAAGTGAGGGAGAATCTCCCTTGTTAACTTTGAAGATGGAGGAGGCAATGTGGCAAGAAATGTGGGTGGCCTCCCAGAGTGGCTCCCAGCTAACAACCAGTGAGAAAATGGGTTGTCTGTCCTACAACCATGAGGAACTAAGTTATCCTGCAACTACGTCAACTTGAAAGAAGACCCTGAGCTCCAGATGAGATTGTAGCCCCCTGGATATTAGCCTTGGGAGACCCTGAGCTGCTGTGCCCAGACTTCTGACTTACAGAAGTGAAAGCCTATAATTGAATATTGTTTTAAGCTACTAAGTTTGTGGTAATTTGCTATGCAATAATAGACAACTAATACAAGCAGTATGCTTGGAGCTCCTGCTGGGATGCCAGGAGAAAACCCAATCAAAACTTGATGAGGATTGGGGAAGACTCCCCGGGATGAGGAGAATCTGGCTTTGATTCTGTGGTCCATCCTCATAAGCACTTCTTTGAAGACACCTTGTCCTTCCTTGTCCTTCTCTGTTTCTTTCATGTTTACCCAGAAAGACTTAACTGTGGTAGAGTCAGCTGTCTGCTCTATATCAATCAACACCCAAGAAATTGGAGAAATTTGTCAAACTAGGCTGCCTGCTTATTTTCTATAAATTTAAGATCACAAATCTCAAATGAACAGTTAGCTATAACTTATGTTTTCCCAGTCAGTTATTTTTATTATTCTCTAAAAAGACTTTTCCACACTTTCTCCCCACCTCTTAAACAGGCTGTATCCTCTTCTTCCCTGATACCTCCTGCCCTGGTAAGATAGAAGGAATCAGCCGGGAGCTACTTCATTTTTCAACCACCAAATCTATCTGCATCAGTACCCACACTCTCTACCTTCTGTCACGTTACCAGGGAGGAAGCATCCTCCGTTCTTTCTATATAGAGGTGCCCCTAAATCTCATCCTGACTTCTCTATTTAAGGTCTTGGGAATGTACACAAAACTTAGGTTGCTTTGGGTTGCAAGTAAGAATCTAATTCAAAATGATTTAACAATAAGACAAGTATATTATTTCACAAGACAGGGTTTCCAGGATTAATTCAGTAGTGTAACATTATTAAAAAGCAAACAAACCTGGTTCTTTCCATCTTCCTAGTCTGATATCTTCAGCATCTTGTGGAGATTGCCACAGTCTGGCTCACATGATGTTTCTAAGATAGCTGCCACTGTTCTAGGCATTGCATTCAATATGATAACATCTGGTGAAAGGAGAGAGACTGTTTTTCTTTTTTTCTTTTATCAGCAAAGAAACCTTTCTTAGAATCTTCCTAGAGACTTCCTTTCATTGGCCAGAAGTGCATTAAATTCCCATCCCTAAGACTACTTATGAAGGAAAGGATAACCTTCATGAACTTGGACCAGTGGTTCTCAAAGATTCTTCCTGGGACCAGAGCAGTAACGTTACCTGAGAACTTGTGAGAAAAGCAAATTCTTGAGCCCTACTCCAAGCCTACTGAATCAGAAATTCTGGATGCAGGACTAGTTGTGTTTTTAAAAGTGCTGTAGGTCATTCTGACACATGCTAAAGTTTGAGAACCACTGGCTAAGGCTAATCTTTGAACTGGGGAAAGGACAACAGCCCTGAAGACTTGAGAAACACTGGGGATCTTTAAGCAAGGAGGAAGGTGGGTAGGGATTTTGGATAGGAAGTCAACTTCCTGCCAGATCCTTCCTCTTTCCTGAATAATCATTTTCTCCTTTATTATAGTATCCCTCAGCATACAAGCATACTCTAATATCTGTGTCTTAAAAAACCTAGTCCATGACCCCAAATCACTATCCTGCTGCTGCCAGCATTCTTTGCTCCTCTTCATAACTGAAACTGTGTATTAACAGTTGTCTACAATCACTGTATTTATTTCTTCATCAACCATTCATTCTTTTACCCACTCCCATCTGGCTCCCATTAGCACCACCCCAACAAAATCCAATGGGATGCTTATTAAATGAACTGAATTTTAGTATTCAACAGATAGAACCATTTCTTCCTTCTAGAAACACTTTTTTTCTTTTTGCTTCAGGGACACTGCACTCTCTTGTTTTTCATTGTACTGCATTATTTTATTCTTCTAAGCTCTTCTTCATTACACCTTTCTCCTCTATCAATCAGTGGTTCTCAGCCTTGAATGTCCATTAGAATAACTGGGGAGCTTTTAAAGTTTCTGAAGACCAGGCTGCACTCTAGACCAATTAAATCAGAAATCTCTCCAAGCAGGACCCAGGCATTAGTAATATTTAAAGCTCTAAAGGTGATTCCAATGTTCAGCCAAGATTGAGAATCATTGCCCTTAATATTGGGGTACCCTAGAGCCCTACCAACATTATTTTCTTAGATCAGTGGTTCTCAGCTCTGGCTCCACTTTAGAATCATCCTGGGAACTTTAAAAAACTACCGTTGCCTGGGAGTTCCCCAAGATGAATTGATTCTGAATCCCTGGGTTGATTCTAATGTGTAGCCAGAATTGTGAACCACTTCATAGATGATTTCCTATAGTTCCATGGATTGAGACTCAGTACTTTCCTATAGAACTTTCTGCAATGATGGAAATGTTCTGTATCTGCGCTGTCCAAGATGGTAGCCACTAGCTTCTTGTGGCTGTTGAGCACTTGAAATGTGACTAGAGTGTCTAATAAACTGAATGTGTACTTTTATTTAATTAATCTAAATTTAAATTAAATAACCTTATAAGTGTGGCTAATGTCTAGCATATTGGACAGCACAGCACTATATGTTAATGACTCTGAAATTTATTCCTCTCTCCTGAGCTCCAGGATTACATATTAAGCTGTCTAATAGGTATCTCTTCTTGGATATCTAATAGAGTGTCTTTAAGTTAATACATAAAAATGAAATTCCTGATTTTCTTCTTCAAAATTTGTTCCTCTTCTAGTCTTCCCAATCTTGGTAAAATGTTACCACTTCAATTGCTAAAGTCCCAAACATGGAAACCATCCTTTATTCCCTTCTTTCCTCATCTTTGTCAGCCAATTTTCAGCAAGTCCCATTTGTTCTACTTCCAAATATACAATTTGACTCTGTCTTTTCACCTCCAGCACCTCCAACCTGGGCCAAGCTGCCATTATCGCTCACATAGAGCAGCCAAAGCTAGAAGTCATTGCATCCTTAATACATGCTTTCTAAGACCGTTGTATGTATTAGCTTGTTAATCCTACAAATAACTCTGCAGAGTAGGTAAACTACTGTCCCCATTTTGCTTAAGTAATGTGCTTTGGATCGCACAGCTAGTCAGTGGCAGAAATGGGATTCAAAACTAGATTGTCTGATTCTAGGGTCCATATTCTTCACCATTCACTTTTCTGTCTCTCTGACTGTCTATAAGGCCCCATGTCAGTGGTTTTTCATCCTGGCTGCAAGTTGGAATCATCCAAGGAACTTTAAAAAATACCAGTTTCACAACCCCACCTCAGACCAGTTAATTCTCTTGGGGTCAGACCTGGGCATCAGAAATTTAAAAAAAAAAATCAGGGAATCCTACATAACCAGTGTTTAAAACCACTCCCTGTCTGAGACCAGGCCCCTGCCCACATGTCCCACCCATTTCAGCTCCCACCTCAATCATACTGTTCCTGTCCCTTCTTCCTACCTGTAGAAGAAGCTAAGCTCTTTCCTGCCACAGGACCTTTGCACTTGCTCATTCTTTGCCTGGAACCCCCTTTTCAGGTATCTCCTAGGACTTGAGTAAGCCTTCAGAGGTTCTAATCCCTGAAAATATTGAATGCTGTAAATCATAAAGATCAGAGCAGAAATAAATGAAGTAGAAATGAAGAAAACAATAGCAAAGATCAATAAAACTAAAAGCTGATTCCTAGAGAAGATAAACAAAATTGATAAACCTTTAGCCAGGCTCATCAAGAAAAAAAGGGAGAGGACTCAAATCAGTAAAATTAGAAATTAGAACAGAGAAGTTACAACTGACATCATAGAAATACAAAAGATCATAAGAGACTACTACAAGCAACTATATGCCAATAAAATGGGCAACCTGGATGAAATGGACAAATTCTTAGAAAAGTACAACCTTCCAAGACTGAACAAAGAAGAAATAGAAAATATGAACAGACCAATCACAAGTAATGAAATTGAAACTGTGATTAAAAATCTTCCAACAAACAAAAGTCCATGACCAGATGGTTTCATAGGTGAATTCTATCAAACATTTAGAGAAAAGCAAACACCTTCTCAAACTCTTCCAAAAAATTGCAGAGGGTGGAACACTCCCAGACTCATTCTACGAGGTTACCATCACCATGATACCAAAACCAGACAAAGATATTACAAAAAAAGAAAATTACAGGCCAATATCACTGATGAACATAGATGCAAAAATCCTCAACAAAATACTGGCAAACAGAATCTAACAACACATTAAAAGGATCATACACCATGATCAAGTGGGATTTATTCCAGGGATGCAAGGATTCTTCAATATACGCAAACCAATCAATGTGATACACCATACTAATAAAGAATAAAAACCATCTGATCATCTCAGTAGATGCAGAAAAAGCTTTTGACAAAATTCAACACCCATTTATGATAAAAACTCTCCAGAAAGTGGGCATAGAGGGAACTTACCTCAGCATAATAAAGGCCATATATGACAAACCCACAGCACGCATTATTCTCAGTGGTGAATAACTGAAAGCATTTCCTCTAAGATCAGGAACAAGACAAGGGTGTCCACTCTCGCACTGTTATTCAACATAGTTTTAGAAGTCCTAGCCATGGCAATTAGAGAAGAAAAATAAAAGGAATCCAAATTGGAAAAGAAGAAGTAAAACTGTCACTGTTTGCAGATGACATGATACTATACATAGAGAATCCTAAAGACGCCACCAGAAAACTACTAGAGCTGATAAATGAATTTGGTAAAGTTGCAGGATACAAAATTAATACACAGAAATCTCTTGCATTCCTGTATATTAATAAAGAAAGGGCAGAAAGAGAAATTAAGGAAAAAATCCCACTTACCATTGCAACAAAAAGAATAAAATACCTAGGAATAAACCTATCTAAGGAGGCAAAAGACCTGTACTCAGAAAACTATAAAACACTGATGAAAGAAATCAAAGATGACATAAACAGATGGAGAGATATACCATGTTCTTGGATTGGAAGAATCAATATTGTGAAAATGACTGTACTACCCAAAGCAATCTACAGATTCAGTGCAATCCCTATCAAACTACCAATGGCATTTTGCACAGAATTAGAACAAAATTTTTACAATTTGTGTGGAGACACAAAAGACCCCGAATAGCCAAAGCAATCTTGAGAAAGAAAAACAGAGCTGGAGGAATCAGGCTCCTTGACTTCAGACTATACTACAAAGTGACAGTAATCAAGACAGTATGGTACTGGCACAAAAAACAGAAATATAGATAAATGGAACAGAATAGAAAGCCCAGAGATAAACCCACATACCTATGGTCACCTAATCTATGACAAAGGAGGCAAAAATATACAATGGAGAAAAGACAGCCTCTTCAATAAGTGATGCTGGGAAAACTGGACAGCTACATGTAAAAGAATGAAATTAGAACACTCCCTAATACCATACACAAAAATAAACTCAAAATGGATTAAAGACCTAAATGTAAGACCAGACACTATAAAACTCTCAGAGGAAAACATAGGCAGAACACTCTTTGACATAAACCACAGCAACATCTTTTTTGACCCACCTCCTAGAGTAATGGAAACAAAAACAAAAATAAACAAATGGGACCTAATTAAACTTAAAAGCTTTTGCACAGCAAAGGAGACCATAAGACGAAAAGACAACCCTCAGAATGTGAGAAAATATTTGCAAATGAAGCAACTGACAAAGGATTAAACTCCAAAATATACAAGCAGCTCATACAGCTCAATATCAGAAAAAACAAACAACCCAATCCAAAAATGGGCAGAAAACCTAAATAGACATTTCTCCAAAGAAGATGTACAGATGGCCAACAAACACATAAAAAGATGCTCAATATCACTAATTATTAGAGAAATGCAAATCAAAACTATAATGACGTACCACCTCACACCGGTCAGAATGGCCATCATCAAAAAATCTACAAACAATAAATGCTGGAGAGGGTGTGGAGAAAAGGGAACCCTCTTGCACTCTAGGTAAGAATGTAAATTGAGCAGCCACTATGGAGAACAGTATGGAGGTTCCTTAAAAAACTAAAAATAGAACTACCATATGACCCAGCAACCCCATTACTGGGCAAAACCATAATTCAAAAAAACACATGCACCCCAATGTTCATAGCAGCATTATTTACAATAGCCAGGACATGGAAGCAACCTAAATGTCCATTGACAGAGGAATGGATAAAGAAGATGTGGTGTATATATATATATATATATATATATATATATATATATATATACAATGGAATATTACTCAGCCATAAAAAGGAATGAAATTGGATCATTTTTCGAGACGTGGATGGACCTAGAGAGTGTCATACAGAGTGAAGTAAGTCAGAAAGAAAAAAGCAAATATCATATAATAACGCATATATGTGGAATCTAGAAAAATGGTATAGATGATCTTAGTTGCAAAGCAGAAATAGAGACACAGACGTAGAGAGCAAATGTATGGATACCAAGGGGGAAAGGGGTGGGGTGGGAGAATTTGGGAGACTGGGATTGACACATATATATTATTGATACTATGTATAAAATGATGGGATCCCACTGATGGCATCATGCTGTATAGCACAGGGAACTCACCTAGTGCCCTGTGGTAACCTAAATGGGAGGGAAGTCCAAAAGGGAGGGGATATCTGTATGTGTATGGCTGATTCATTTTATTGTGCAATGGAGGCTAACACAGAATTGTAAAGCAACCATACTCAGTAGAAGTTAATTAAAAAAAAAAAGATTGAATGCTCTAATCTGCCCTAGTAAATCAAAATAAAAACGGTATTAAACTTTAAAATATGTGTAAGGGAGGGTTTCCCTGGTGGCGCAGTGGTTGAGAGTCCGCCTGCGAATGCAGGGGAGACGAGTTCGTATCCCGGTCCGGGAAGATCCCACATGCCGCGGAGTGGCTGGGCCCGTGAGCCATGGCTGCTGAGCCTGCATGTCTGGAGTCTGTGCTACGCAACGGGAGAGGCCACAACAGTGAGAGGCCCGCGTACCGCAAAAAATAAATAAATAAAATAAAATAAAATAAAATAAAATAAAATATGTGTAAGGGAGACATACAGTATTCTAATTCTGCCCAAGGTGTCTATTGCAATGTCTTTAAAAATATATTAGATATAAAATTTTTCAGAAGAAATTTTGTTGCCTCTCCTTTGCTGGTGCCTTAAATACATGTTTAGGCTGCCTTGTAATGTTCAGCCCTAAATCTCTCAGGCTTATCCCAAGGGTCACATCCTCAGAGAGAATTCTCTTACCCATCCTTTCTGAAGTGGTACTCCCAACATCCTGAGACCCCCATCTATCATGTCATCCTGGTTTTTAAAAATATTTCATAAAAATCATTGAAAGCTGTAATTGTCAGAGTTAGTTTCTAGTTTACTTCTTTATTGTTTGTCTCCTCCATAAAGGCAGGGTCTATCTAGTCTGTTTTGTTTGCTGCTGTATATTTTTGTCCTAACCTAGCACAATGCCTGGTATAAAATATATGTTCAGTAATTATTTCTGAAATGAAAGAGTGAATGAATGCAGGCTGATGTATGACAAGTAGCAGTGAGTAGATTAAGTGTAAGGTAGATGGGCCAGCTTGGGTTGTTACCCTGTATACGGCTATCTTCATGGGGTGAGATGGGAGAAGTGAGTTCACAGAAAGGGAGTTCTCCTGACTGGTTGCTCCCCAGGAGGGAGGACCCTGGTTCCAGCAACCTGGGGAAGGCTTAGAGCTAAGGAGGGAGATGGCAGCAGGAACAGGCTATGATGCTGGATGGATTCTGGAGACAGCGGGAGCTAGTATTTATTGTTAGGTTGTAATTTCCCTGTGTCACCTTCAAACTTTCAGTAAAATTTCTCAAGCTCAGCAGTTATGTCTTTTGTTCTTAGGAGAATGGAGAAAGGATCATACATTTGTGTTTGGGGCCAAAATAGGCTGGAGAGATCAGGACAGCATGGGGAAATGGTAAAAAGGGAGCTAGGATTGTTTGAGGACAAGCAATTACTGGAATGAATTTGCATTATCTGTTAGCATCTCCTTAGAATCCTCGGAATTACGGTTATTCACATAATAGAGGAAAGAGTGACTTGGATGGCTAAAGAACTTGAGGTCACTCTGGTTGCATAATTAATGAATTATTTGGCAATTATGTGTTTAATGTCTGTGTTCCATGAGACAGTAGTCTCCCTCTGGACAGGGATGTATGTGTCTGACTTGTTTACTACTAGGTCAGTGGATGCCTGGCATTGAGTGGGTGCTCAGTAAATATTTATTTTGTGAATGAATGGTTCGGGATGTTTTTGAGTTTCTTGGTCAGCAGTCAGAAGGGTTTGCTGAGATGTGAGGAGAAACTGGAAGAAAAGCCCAGGCTCTGAGGATGACGACCGGGCAGAAGCTGTGGGTGGAGGGGTGTCAATGTGCAGGCTGATTTGCTGGGAGGATTCAGACCTAAGCTCGGGCCTCAAGGACAACTGGAGGGAGAACAGGTCCTGTCAGAGACCCAGGCAGAAAGGCCAGAAAAGCAGCAGACCAGATACACAGAGGGGTGTAAATGAGAGAAGCCCCTCTCAGTGCTCATGCCAGCTCCTGGGACACTGCTGATGCCCAATAAATGGACTTAGACAAGCAGATACACCTAGACCCATTTGGCTGTGGGACAGAGTTCTTAGTGTACCAGACTTGGCCCTCATTGGCCAAGGGTTGGGATGGGCCTGAAACTCCTAGCAGGACACATTTTCATTGGCAGCACAAGGACAGGCAAGGACCGAAAGACCTTTTGCTACATATCTCCCGATTATCTGGGAGTGACCAAGAGTCCTTGAGTCATGTTTAGGAAATCTTGCTTCCCAAGACTCTCTCTCCGTTTGTGCCCTCCTCTCCCCTGGACCCACATTTACACCTTTCCTCACCTCTCAGGCTTCTAAAAGCTTGGGCTTGAACATCTTGAGGACCTGGATCCGTGACTGATCCCACAAGTATTTCAGTTCCAAACACCAGAAGTACAGACAGTTTGATTTCTGGCCTTTCTGTCCCCAAGTACCAGCCATTGTGGATGCGACTGGGAGCACAGCCTTGGAAGTCTGCTCATCAGGGGATCAACTCATCATGAATTTTCTCAGGTTCTAATTCTTAAGGGAAAAAAAGGTATTTCTTTTTCTGGATGATTTTCTGTCTATGTTGTCTTGAGAGGGAGTTATAGGTATCAGCTCATGGTTGTGCAGTATCAACTCATGGCATCATATACTTTGAACACTTTTTGGTAGATTTCTCCTTGCCCCAAGGATTCATACTAATAAATCAATATGTGTTCATTGAGCACTTAACTCTGTGCAGACAGTCGGTGATGCACTCATTAGCAGATAAAAAGAGTGGCCAAGGGTTGCCCCTGTCCTCAAGGAGTTTGCAATCCAGGTTTGGGAGCAAATCACAAAATAACTAAATGTTGAATAGCTGTAAGTATGTAAATTTGAGGTAGAAGGGATCTACAAGACAGAACAGAACTGGTTGCTACTTGAATTGTATCGGTGAGGTCTGCTGATGGAGTTTGGGAAGAATTTACAGAAAATAACAGAGAAGCCATCACCTATCCAGTAATCTGATCTGAGTCTTGGATTTAGCATTTGGCCAAGTACGCAAGGGTGGAAAGGGTGGTGTAGACAGTCAGAGCCAGATGAATGAAGCCTAAGTGTGGTCAAGGGAATGAAACGGCAGGATCAGAGCACTTGTGCGAAGCGGGGCTGTGTGAATTAGGGCCAAAAAGACAGCCTTTTTTTCAGCAGAACTCCAAGAGCCTGGCTGTGGACTCTGGACTTTAACCCAGAGATGACGGAGAGTGTATAGGTCAAAGTACTTGCCAAATCCAACTTTGTAAATGGAGTGCTTAGCCAAAATTTACAAGACGAAACGCAATAGGAAAAAGTGCAAAGGCTTGTGTGTCCTGTGTGTGTGCATTTGTGAGTATACGCATGTCAAGAATAGCACAAATTCAAGACGCCACCGACCTATTTTAATGGCATTTGACTTGAAAAAGATAGAGGTATTAATGTATCTATAAACTCAGTATGAGTCCTTGATGTGATCTGGCTGGCAAAAGCCTCCTGCACATCATGCTGCAGCGGTAGGAGCAGAGTCATACTCTTTTCTTCCCCCAAGTCCTCGAAGAGGACTACTGTGCTGAGGTGAGCCAATACCCATACAGGAGCTTCCTGAGCTCTTTCCCGTGAGAGAGTTTTATTCTCATGTGCTATTTCCACCCAGGTTTTTCTTGGGCTCAGGGCCAACTTCACTTTCTCAGATCACTGTGCATCTGCGCTCAAAGTTTACTGAGCCACTTGAGATGACACCTTCAAAAGTTGTCAGGGTGAAAAAGTATCGATGTACAACCAGGTGACCAAGTATTTGTCTGGGACTGAAGAGTGTCCTGGGAAGTGGAACTTTCAGGGCTAAAGCGAGAAAAGCCCCAGTGAACTAGGCTGGTTTGTCACCTTACGACATACCAGAATCTTCTCATTGAAGATTTGCTCTCACCACCAGTGGTTTTTCTCTTAAAGACTGGAGTGGTGTATATGTCTCATAGATATTTACCGTCTGGGTACAACCTACAGAGATCTCACTGTGTTTAAGGTTTTCCATGAGGCAATCTTGTGATGCTTTAGGCTTTGCAAATCTAAAACATTCACTATGGGCATTTTTCCTACCAGTATCCTTGAGCAGTCATATTCTACACATTATCCTATCATGAAATTTTTTTTAAATGAAAAACAAATTCTCTCAATTTTGGGAGGCCAAATGTTGTAGTGGAAAGAGCATGGATTTTGGAAGCTTAAAGATCTGCTGTTGAATTCTGGTTTCACCATATACTAGTTGTGGTGGACAGTGCTATGTGTTCACAAAGTCCTACTTCATTTTCCTCTTTTGGGCATGTAGGAAGGTCACTTAGGAGCCCTCTGAGTAGATCTGCCCAGTAGGTTGTAAGCAGCATGACTGTGAACCCTGGAGTAACTGGGGAGAGTTCCTCCGTGCCCCTATAACCTTGCTGCCGAGGCCACTAAGACCATGTGTCCTGGCTGGTGCAGATGCAGGATGGCGGAAGTCCCTGAGGGACTGCATGGAACAGAGGACCTCTTCCCTCACCATTGTTCTGCATCATACTCTGTGCAAGCAACAAATAATCATTTGTCAGTTGTGTTAAGCTGCTGAGATTTTGCGGTTAGTTTATTACTGCAGCATAGCCTAGCCTAACTTGACTAAAACGCTAGTTCTGTGTCTTCATCACTTCAGGCTGCTCTAACAAAATACCATGGTTGGGTGGCTTAAGCAACAAGACATTCATTTTCACAGCTCTGAAGGCTAGAATTCCAAGATCAAGGTTCCAGTAGTTTGGGTTCCTGGTGAGAACTGGCTTCTTGACTTGCAGATCACTGCCTTCTGACTGCGTTCTCAACATGGTGGAGACAGAGTCCTGGTGTCTCTTCCTCTTCTTATAAGGGCACTAATTCCATTATGAGGGTTCTACCTACATGACCTCATCTAAACCTGATTATCTCCCAAGGCCCCCACCTCCTAAGACCATCACAGTAGGTGTTAGAGCTTCAGCATATGAATTTCTGAGGGTCCATATTCAGTCAGTAACACTCGGAAACCTTGAACAAGTTATCAAATAATGCTGAGGCTGCAAAAAAGTTATAATAATGAGTCCTTTCAAAGAGCCACCTTAAAGGGCTGCTGTGATGCTTAAATGAGATATTGTAGATGTGGTGTTTAGAGTGATGCCTTACTTTCTTACACATTTACTGAGGAACTGTGTTAAGTGCTTTCTTGACATAAACCTAACAGCCCCAATAAGCAATACTTCTTAAGAAGGGGAAACCACACCTTACAAAATCTACAATGATGTAGAAAACTTGTAGAACTCTGGGGCAGTCTGTGGGTTTAGTGGACAGGTTCAGGACAAAGGAGGGAGCAAAGAGAAGAAAGATTAATCACTTGTAGGTGGACAAAAATCACTCTCCTCCTCCTGAAACTTTTTGCTTTATTTATACTGATTATTCTAGCAAAATATCCTCATTGTGGAAGATGAGAACACACAGAGGAATATAAAGAGATGGGAAATGTAGCATTTTGGATATTCTCTCCCTGTCCTCTCTCTATTATTTTTTCTTTTTCTTTAAATTGAAGTATAATTGATTTACAATATTGTGTTAAGTTTCTGGCGTACAGCAAAGTGTATATACATATATATACATACCTATATATATACATATATATTTATATTCTGTTTTTGACTCTTTTCCACTATAGTTTATTACAAGATATCGAATATAGTTCCCTGTGCTATTAAGTAAATTCTTGTTGTTTTTCTATTTTATATATAGTAGTGTGCATGTGTTAATCCCATACTCTCAAATTATCACTCCCCCTTCCTTCCCCTTTGGTAACCATAAGTTTGTTTTCTATGTCTGTGAGTCTGTTTCTGTTTGGTAAATAACTTCATTTGTCCTATTTTTTAGATTCCACATATGAGTGACATCATATAATATTTGTCTTTCTCTGTCTGACTCACTTCACTTAGTATGATAATCTCCGAGTCCATCCACGTTGCTGCAAATGGCAATATTTCATTCTTTTTTTTATGGCTGAGTAATATTCCATTGTATATACATATGACATCTTCTTTATCCATTCATTTGTTGATGGACACGAGTATTATTTTGTCTTTAGAGTTAAGTAGATTTTATGCACGTTTGTTTTCATATTTTTTTCCCCCAGAAAACCATATCTCGTAAACATTTGCCCAGGCTATTAAAACCTCTTTATCAGTATTTTAGATCCGAAGAGGGTCCATTTTGAATGACGTTTTAAAGGGAAGGAATTAGATTAGATAAGGTCTCATCACCCTTGTCTGATAGAACATAGACCGGAATTTAATCCGTGTAAGCAGAAGCCCCTGGGAAAGAAAGCACCTTTTCTCTATAGCCCTCAGACTTGCCGGGCAATTGCCCCGAGGTAAGTAACAAACTGCTGTCCAGACCAGCTTTGACTCCTCTCTTTATCAGGGGTTGGACTCTTGGTTTTGTTAACTCTTGGAGGCCATAAAACAATACGTCTGTCATGCTTCAGCTTGCTCCTCTGCCCTCTGTCCTCCGTAAACACCCCACACCCCGTCTTTCCCTGTCTAGGTAGGCCGGAAGCACCACGCTGCTCTCAAGGAGCTTAGCTCGTCTGGCCCGCCGAGTGCCCCCTCTTCCCTTCTCGTCCAGATCACTGCTCTTCAGGAATTTGCAGCCCTAAGGAGCTGACTGGGGCCTCCCTGGGGGAGATGGAGGGGGGCAGCCCAGGTTGGCCCACTGCCTGGTAAGTGAGTTGTGAGACATCTGGGTGGAACGGTATTTGCTTTCTGTTAAGCACAGCTGCAAAGACTGCTGCTCACGCCCCAACGCCTGTGTGTGTGACGCACACGTGGTGACAGACATTTTATAGAGCACGTTTCTATCCAGGTACCTGGCTGAGAGTTACCTATGCATTGTCCCCTTTGATCTTTACACGGATCCATGAGGTAGACTGTTATTACTCCCATTGGAGTAGTAGCAACGCAAGTAGCTTTGGCTGTGCTAAGTCATGTGGCTGGTGAGTACAGAACCAAGACTTGCACCTTCATCTCCCTCACTCTAAAGTCTAGGCTTTTAACTGCTGTCCTAAACTACCACCCCTGAGAGCAGAGCATCTTAAAGCTGGAGGGGGCTTCAGGGGAGGTTTAAAAGCATTTTCAATATCCCTGTCCCTCTGCCATCCAATTAAATCTCTGGCTGGGGCCTGGCCTAAGATATTGTAAGTTCTGCAAGTAATTCTGAGGGCAGCTTGGGTTGAGAACCAGTAAAATCCAGCACCTTTATTTACAAATGATGTAACTGTGGCTCAGTGGGGGGTTCTCCCAAGTTTATGCTTCTATTGAGAAACAGAGCTGGAGCTAGGTCTTGGATTTCAGAGCTGTTCAAGTCCATAGAGACCCGATGTGGCCACACACATTGCAGGGAGGTGCTGCTTCAAGGCTGTTAGGTGGGGTTGATTCCAGGCAAGAAGCCAGACTCACCCATGCTTCTCCCTCAAACCACAGGAGGCTCATTTCTCCATACTCAGCCCTCAAATGCCAATTTGAACATTAGGAAATTGAGTGGCCCTTTTAGGGATGATATTTGGAAGTTTAAAGTCCCGTGAGGCAACCCTCCGCTAGCACGGGGAGCAGACCACCCACCCCCCGACCTCCGCTGCCAGGTCCCTCTCAGGCATTCCCAGATGCTCCTGACCTCACCTGTGGCCACAAGTTGCCCCCTTCAGGTGTGTGTCTCTCTCCTCTCAGGCAACATGGCCAGCTCCACATGGCAAATCTGTGGCCAGAGGTTACAGAGGTTGGACTTGGGTCCCAAGAAGCTAGTTCCCAGAGGCAATGGTAGAGAGGGGGTGTGGTCTGAGCCAGCCTGTCCCCCCGGAAGGTCGGGGATTTGGGAGGGCAGTGAAAGTGGCAGAATGGTCAAGATATTCCTCCCTCTTTTCTGGGGAGCCACGAGCCAGCGTTAGTTCCCCTCAGGAGGGAGGTGACATTTGGAGGTGCACCCTAGGACCTAAGAGATAGAAGAAACTGGGGCCCCTGACCCAGAAGCCTGACCTCTGGGGAGGGGATCCCCTTCCTTCGGTGAAGGGGAAGTTGTGTCATCCTGTTCAATCTTTTTTGTTTAATCTTGTCAGCTCTCCGTGATGTTTTTCTGGTCACCTCCCCTGTCTTCCTACCCCTTGTAGGTTGCTCACATCCTCACTCAGAGCAGCTTCCTGTTGGTATGAGGGGGAAACCCTGCTGGTACGTATGTGCTGGAGTCTCTGAGAAGGGGCATCTGGAGGCCAGCACCGTCTGCATCCATCTCCATCTCCAACACAAAAGAGGTTGTCTACGTGGAAACAAACAGGAAGGCACCGAATGCTGTCTGTTCTGGATGTTTCTATAGCATCAGTGTCTCCCCAGGAGTCTCCAGTCGACATTCGTGCTCCAAAAACACCCTTTTGCAGTTGCTGGGTCTTGATTAGGTTTGGGAAACATAAAATTCAGAGTCTGGTGGACTCTGGTCAAGGATTACCAAGGGTGGAGGCAGGGAGTTTAGGCCATCTTAGGCCCAAAGTAATGGTTAAGAACTTAAGTGCCAAGCAAACTGGTCTGGGTTCAAATGACCATGTATTAGCTGGGACCAAGTTCTTGAAAGTGTGCCTCATTTTCCTAATCTGCAAAGGAAGGATAATTAAGCGTCTACTGCACAGAGATGTAGTGAGTATTAAATGAGGTAATATGTATAAAGGTCTTAGAACAGTGCCTGGCACACTGCGAGCTCTCCAGAGAATGTTAGCTGTGCTTAGTTTAGGCTGACTGCCTGATTTCTCCCAGACCTCAGACCCAGGCTGATGTGCACCGCTGTCAGTTGGATGGACATTCAGGATGGGAAGGGGAGGGTCGGGGGAGACAGACTCTATGGAATAGAGTCATCCCATGATGGCAGCCCAGGCTCCCGTTGTCTTTCTCCTGGCCCCCACCCGAGGCTGGGCTCCCGCCTGAGCTCATAAAGCCCCACCTTCTCTCTCTGGTGCTCGGAGAGGTGCACAAAGAGTGACCGCTTGTCTGGGCAGCCGAGCGGTTGTGCAGAAGGGGAGACACGCCAGCTTTAGTCACGTGACAAATCCCCAGAACCCTTCCTGGAGCCCACCCAGTCCCACAGACAAGGACTCAGCCATGACTCACTGGATCTGGGTGATGCCCAAGCCTTAGTCACCCAGCGCCCCTTCCTCCAACACCTGGGATTTGGCATCCACAGCCTGGACCAGGTTCTCTTATCCTAACTTCTCAACCTCTCTCCTCCTTTCCACCCTCCTTCCCTCCTTTCTTTTCTCCCTATCTCTTGATCTCTCGTTGATCAGATCTTGGCTGATTTCCCTGGCAACATGGATGGTTTGAGCCTGAGAGATGGGTAATGGAGATGGTAGCTTCTCAGGCCACCCCCCCTCCCCCCGTCAGAGATATTGTGAGGGACAACGGACAAGCAGGCAGAGAGGGAGACTGCCTGCACTGACATGGTGCATTTCTGTAATCTGGGGGTAGGTGTCTCCAAAGAGACCTTCCCCACCCCGCCCTCTGCAGCTGACTGATGCAGGAATTTCCACTATTAGTCATCCATTCTGGTGAGCAAAAGCCCAGACTGTGCCCTTTGAGAATGCAACTGTACCTACAGGGCATGAGGAACTCTTTAAATTATATCAATGATTTCCACAGTGTGTGAATCCATTCATTCCACAAGTATTGAGCACCTCCTATGAGCCGGACACTATTTCTAGGTACTCGGAAAATAGTAGTGAACAAAATGGACAAAAATCTCTGCCTTCTGGGGCATTACATTCCAGTGGGGGGAGAGAAAATAAACATGATAAATAGATAAATTGTATAGTTGGTTAGAAATTGGTAAGTATTGCAAAACAAAACAACTCATCCATAATGTAGGGTAGGTGGGGTTGGGAATGCTAGGGGTGGGGGACAGGGAGGGGCAGGGAAGTTTGTTGTCATTTTAAATAGGGTGGTCAGAGTGGGCCTCCTTGAGAGGGTAGCATTTGAAAAAAGAGTTCAAAGAGGTAAGAGAAGTAGGCTTGCCAATGTGGGGGAAGAGCATTCCAGGCAGAGAGAGCAGCTGGGGCAAAAGGCTTAACTCAGAAGCAACCTGGTAATTTGGAGGCAGAACAAGGAGGCCATGTGGCTGGAGGGAGAGGATTTGGGGGGGAGAGTAGTGGTAGAGGTGAAGAAACGGGCAGTGTCAGATCACATGGGGCCTCAAGACTCTGACTGAAATGGGAGCTGGTGCAGGGTTCTGAGCAGGGGAGTGACAAGACCTGGTTGTGTGACTAGACAGTTAGGAGTTAGGGGGCTGTTGCAGAAGCCTGGGGTAGACGGGCTCAGGCCAGGAGGATGGAAGTGGATTCAGGTTGCCTTTGGAAAGGGGAGCTGACAGAATTGCCAGATGGATTGATGTAGGTACGAGAGGAACGAGGGTCAAGGAGGGCCACATTCCTGAGCACCACTTTCCTTGTTCTAACAAGCCAAGGCTCGGAGAGAAATGAGAGTGCAGAGCTCTGGAACAGGATGGCGGGCAGTGGGAGAGGAAGGGGGCACGCAGGGGATGGTGTTGGAGCAATGCTCCCACCTTGCCTTTAGCCAGGTCCTACTCTAGCCAGGTCCTACTTTAGCCAGGTCCTACTCTAGCTTCTGTCTCTACATTAGGCTTCTTGTCTCTGAAGTTCAAACCCTGTGCCTGGGGCCCTGCAGTCCTGGGGGGACTAGATTCCCACTGGGGAGTGCTTAGTGTCCTGAGGAGTGGGCTGGCTGGGCCCTCCTTGAGGTCTGCAGAAACAAAGTCCTGGACTTGGCCGGGAACGCGGGGGTGGGGTGACGAGCCCACACAGAGCAATTGCCTTTCCCTCTACGAAGCCAAACTGCTCTGGGATCTGCCCCAGCCTGTGAAGTCTGAGATAGCTATTTACCTGGGCTCCTGGCCTCATAATGGGAGAGGAGGAGGGGGGTTTAAAGGGCCCAGCCTCCCATCGCACTCCCGCCCCACCTGTCTGAGGATGTGGCATCGCAACGGCTGCTTCTTCTACTGAGTTAACTATTCATGAGTTCTTTGTCACATCCTCTTCCTGGTGGTGGGCAGAGGATGGACAGCCCCATGAGGGGCAAGCTTCCTGGAAGCCTTGCGTTCAGGGAGTTGGGGAGTTGGAGAGAAAGAGAATAGATGGGTGGGCTCAAAGCTCGAGGGTGTGAGCAGTAACCTTTCCCTGTGGGGGACTGGAGGGGTGTGTGTCTGTGTTCTTACTGCAGAAGCAGGGCCCAGGAGGGCCAGCTACTGATCCTGGCTCATTAGGCCACATTTCACTGGAATGTTTACAGGGGTCAAGACACGAACATTTAATGGAATGTCCGTTTGCATCCAAACAACTTATTGCCCATTTGCTAATTATAGTATTTTTCCTGCCCATCTAAACTTCTTGGGCTACATTAGAATCTGAGGGTTAGAAATACCCAGGTTACCGTTTAATCCACAAAATCCTACGTTTCCCCCTTAAGCGTTCTCAAACCAGTTTCTTGGACTTAACCCTTCAATTGTAGAGAATTTCCTGCTGAGGAGACACTGACAGGCTGGACTGGCTCGTTAAGAGTCTCCTTTAAATGGAAACTTTGAGGCAATAATGTCCAAACAAGGCCAGTGTAGGCTCTCTGGGGCCAAGATCTGAAATGGGTGACCTTCCAGATGTCTCTAAAAGCCCTCTGACCCTAACCTGGGGGGAAGACTGTCCTCCAAGACCAACCCCTTGATATGGGCCATTTACAGAAGCTCTCAGCCCAAAGCCGTAAGCCAGGAGCACGCCCAGGGTCCTACAAAGGAAGCTGTGTTCTCAGGCCTGGCAGGAGGTCAGGGGAAGTTGGTCCAATTATACCTCAGCCTTCCTTTCCATCCCTTAGGAGGGTCAGGTCTGTTTTCTGGCCCTCCAGGCAGGCATTCTTGCCCAGGGTGGGAGGGGCTAGGAGGGCAGCCCTTCCTGAGCTGAGAGCCATGACTCACAGGTAGTTACCTGTCCTTGGGCTCCCTGCCAAGGCTGCGAGGGAGCCTGAAGGGAGATATTTAGAGTTCATTCCTGTTTATTCCTCTTAAGCTTTTTCTTGGGTGAGTTGGGCTTTGACCTCTTCCTGATGAACCATAGCGTTTTAATCCCCCAAGAAGCAGGGATTTTCCATTTTTTTGTTTTCCCTTGGGAGGGGTCTGGTGCTTTCCAGGGTCCTGGATGTTTGCATCTTCTTCCCTTCCAGCTCAGTGACCGGTCTGGGGCTATGACACCTTATAGAGAAGCCCTGATCGTTGTGTTCTCTGCTTGGTCTTCTGTCCAGGGTGGTCCAGGACACCAGAGGAGGCTGACCTCTACGGGCCTTGGGAAAGTACCAAGTGCAGTGCCTGTCACAAATGCCAGTGTCCTTCCCCGACCCCCCACCCCTCCGCCAGGAATCCTGGTCTCCAAAGATCACTAACATTGCCCCCACAAGGCACCCACAGGCAGGCGGGTGCTGCCCAGCTTGCTGTGAGGCCTCTGGGACCGACCCCCCTGCCCAGTCCTGTCTGGGGGTGAGGGTGAGGGCGCACGACTACAGATGGGCGTGCCAGCTGCCGGATTCCTGAGTCCCGCCCTGCAGTGGGTGGCGCCCAGCCAGGACGTCTCCAGAGGTGAGGCCGTTGTTTAAAACCTAGGAGCCAGGAGAGGGGACTCCCACATTCAAGGCGCGCTCTCGGAGAGGCGATCTGGAGAAAGAACCGCGGCAGCACGGAGTGAGGTACGTTACCTGCCTTCACCTGCCTGGTGGGGGCTGGATGCGGGACAAGGGTTGTGTATCTGGGTGCCTGGGGCCTGGTTGCAGGGCCTGATTCATTCCTCTTCCTGGGAACTCAGCTGAGCCAGCTAAGATCGAAAGGCTAGGTTTAATGTCTGCCACTGTTTGGATTTCTTTTTCACAACTGATAAGCATCTCAGTGACTTAGAAGAAAGCAGGTTCAGAGCTGGGGCTGAACACAAAGAGACAAGGAGAGGGTGGGCTGGCCCCACTAGAGCTCTTCTAAGGTCTGCCCAGAATGCCTAGTTCTGGGTGTGGGTGTGGTTCCAGCCCCTGGATGGGAGAGCAGAGATAGCGCTGGAGGAAGCCAGAAGATGGGTCTCCCTCTTAGGCCCCAATTGGCTGTGTGACCTCAGGCCACCTGTCTCTTCCCTGGGCCCCTGACTCCTCTGGTAGGGGATTGGAAGGAAAGATTTTGAAGTGTTAGGATATGGGATTTAAAGATGTAGGAGTGTCCCTGGTCCCCCCTTGCCCCTGCCTTTCCAACCCCCCATCCTTCCATCCCAGCCAGAGGAGTTTTGGGGCGTCATTGGAGCAGAGTGAGCATCTGATCCAAGGTAGAGGTGGGCGCTGCATGAACAGGGTGGGGCATTTGCCTCTAGGACCCTTTGAGTATCCACCCCTAGCCTCCTTCAGAATCCTTGTTCTGTGGCCTCCCAACCCCCATGTCTCCTGTACAGCCCCAGCCCATCACTGGAGACATTTTGGGTTGCTTCCAGTTCAGATGAAATCCTCACTCACTTTTTTTTTTTTAAATTTTCTTTTTTAAAGTTTTTATTAGAGTATAGTTGCTTTATAATGTTGTGTTAGTTTCTACTGTAGAGCAAAGTGAATCAGCTATCCGTATACATATATCACCTCATTTTTGGATTTCCTTCCCATTTAGGTCACCACAGAGCACTGAGTAGAGTTCCCTGTGCTATTAGTTATCTATTTTATACATAGTCTCAATAGTGTATATATGTGTATATATGTCAATCCCAATCTCCCAGTTCATCCCACCACACCCCTTTCCCCTTGGTATCCATACGTTTGTTCTCTACATCTGTGTCTCTATTTCTGCTCTGTAAATAAATCGTCTATACCAGTGTTTTCAGATTGCACATATATGCGTTAATACGTGATATTTGTTTTTCTCTTTCTGACTTACTTCACTCTGTATGACAGTCTCTAGGTCCAACCACGTCTCTACAAATGACCCAATTTTGTTCCTTTTTATGGCTGAGTAATATTCCATTGTGTATATGTGCCACATCTTCTTTATCCATTCCTCTGCTTACCCAATTTTAAAGACTGCTAGGCCTGCCTTTCCATCATTTCCATCATGCTCAGCCCAGAGATGTGGCCACCACAGCCTCACTCTTGGGGTGGCTCTGTGTGGTACCAAAGACCATGCCAATAGCAGGAGAGGGCTCAGCTCTAGGTCCTCAGCCTCTTTGACCCACTCATCGTTGCGCCTGTAGGTGGTCCAGGCCCTGAGAAAGGACACTTCTCTTTCCTGGGGAGGCATCAAGGCCCCGGACTTCTCCTGCAAAGGGTCCAGCTCTTTCCTGCTCCCCACGTTGTCCTTCTGACCATGTGGGGTAGGGCAGTGTCAATCCTCCTCCTCTCTATTTCAGAGGGGGAAGCTGGAGTCAGGGAGGGGGTGGCGTTATCCCAGGGCACCCTGGGATTCACATGCCAGCTGGGACGGGGGCCAGGTCTCTGGCATTTTCCAAGTTTTTGGCTACAGATGCACCTGCTGCTCAGAAGTGTCCTAGGTCAAGACCCTAGGTAAAGGCTTCTGAGAAAACATGAGTCCAGAAACAGAAAAGGGCTGGTGCACCCTAGGGATGTGCATGGTTTCACCCAGGCTCCTTTGCTCTGTTCCAGGTGAGGTCCTGGGTGGGGATCATCCCATTGACTGAAGATGAGGCCGCTCCTTCTCCTGTATTTTGGTAAGTATCCCTTCCCATCCTTCCAGGTGCTTTCATATACCAGGGAGGGGACAGCCATGGGTAGGAGGACGGTCTACCACAGTGTGAGCATCACCGGTCACCCTGGGGCCTTTGGGTTTGGGACACTTGTCTACCGGGATGTCCATGAGGTTTCTCTGTCCTGGGGGCCTTTGAAGAAGATGATTTGAGAGGCTCCCAAATGTCTTCTTGCTACCTGAGGGTGGTTTGTGGCTCCCCCAGTGCCCTGCATGGTTTATTTCCCATCCTGTCACTCTCAAGCTGGTCCCAGAGCCATCAGGGCTTGAGTTCTTGATGCTCAGTGAATTGCAGCTGGGTACTCCCAAAGCATGGCAGGGTCACCTTTACAGATAAAGGAGCAGACAGAACGCAGGTATCTCCCAGTGCTCCACAAACAGCCAGCAGCCAGCGCTACTCTGGGCTGTTGACAGAGGCCACGCTGCAGGTGAGAAGAGTTGTGGGCCATATCCTGGTGGCTGAGCGTGTGACTGCAGCTCTGTTCTAGAAAGCCACATGTGGATGCTACATTTCAGGATCATCCGGGCTTTTTAGTTGTCAGTGTTTCTCCTTTCTATTTAGATTGGGGGCTACAGGCTATAAAATCAGCTTTTTTAGCAAACAGCATCAGGATTGCGATTATTCCCACAACCAGCAGGTGGGAGCATGAAGAAGGTGGAGAAGAGGGTCTATTCTTGCCGATCGACGTCGGCTTCCCGGAGGCACACTGGGGTGGCCGGCTAGACCCTCTTCTCTCTAGGCTGCACCCCTGTACCCCCTGTGATTTCAGTCTTGCCCAGCGTCCTGTGTGCCCAGGAAGCCTGCTCCCGTGGGGCCTGCTATCCACCCGTTGGGGACCTGCTCATTGGGAGGACCCGGTTTCTCCGAGCTTCATCTACCTGTGGCCTGGCCAAGCCTGAGACCTACTGCACCCAGTATGGAGAGGTAGGCTCTTCCTCCATGGCTTCCGGGGGCTGGAAGAAGGCGAGCTGGGGCGGGGGTGGGGAAGCCTGCCATCTGTTCACTGAATACTTAGAGTGGACTTGCTATCAGCTTAGATCCACGCGCTGTGGGGAGTGCAAGAAAAGCATTAAGACCGGATCTCTGCCTCTAAGGAATTTTCACCTTTGTTGGGCAAGAGAAAATGTACTCAGAACTAGCGGAATAGCTCCTTTCTCTCTTTTGCTTGATAAAGCTGGAGTTTTTCTCAGCCCTTGGGCCTGGGCAGGACAGTTTTCCAAGTCTCGGGAATAAGCAATCAGATAGATGGGGATCCTTTAGGTGTGTGGAGTGTAAGGCGCCATCTTTGGTGGACAGCGTCAAGGCTGGTGGAGCACAGAGGCTGGGATGTGTGCAAGGCTTGTGTTCTTGCTGAAGGGGGAACCGAGCTGTGCCATGGCCCCTCCCTTGCTGCCATCTCTTTGGCTAGTGTTGGGGAAAGGGTGTGGCTGGAGCTACCGAATGATTATAGGCTGGAGTTTATCCTTCTATGTTTTGCAGTCATCACGTATGACTTACCTCTCAGCCTCTGCATGTTTGGTCCACATGTTTCACCACTCCCGGAGAAGTGGGAGACGTTTTTTTTGTAGAATTTTTTTTAATTAAAAAAAATTTTTTTGAAGTATAGTTGACTTACAATGTTGTATTAGTTTCAGGTGTATAGCAAGGTGATTGAGTTATATTCTTTTTAAGATTCTTTTCCATTGTAGGTTATTATAAGACATTGAACATAGTTCCCTGTGTTATACAGTAGGTCCTTGTTGGTTATCTGTTTTATATATAGCAGTGTGTATCTGTTAATCCCAACCTCCTAATTTATCCCTCCCCCTCCTGCGCTGGGGAAATATTCAAATTAAAGGGCACAGATCAGTGAGACAAACAAGGAAGTGACTTGAGGTTAGCAAGGAGGTTCAGTGGCTCAGCTGATAGGAAACGAGCTGAGCAAATCCAGGCACTGGAACTCTTTGACCTACGTCAATTATCATCACCCGTTTAGGCAACTGATTTTTTTCAAAGATCCATTGTGATTCTTCTTCTACTTTGCCTCTGGACCTTTCTGGTAGGAACTTTGGTTTTCTTTTCTTTTCCCTTCAACAAGGTTGGGGTCTTTCCTTGCTCCTTGTGTTTACCAAGGTGGAAATCACTCAGTGTTTTCTTGTTTCCCAGCTGCCTGTCTCATTTGGCCATTTTTCTGCCCTCAAAACACAGGTTTGGACAAAGGGAAGAGTGAGGGAATGGTTTTCCCTTGAGCCTCTGCTTCTCTTGGGGTAATAAGACAGAGAGAGAAAGGGAGTGAGAGAGATTAATGGCCATGAAGGAGGCTTGGGTTGTCTGTGGTTTCCTCCTTCTGGGTCCTTGTCCTCAGGACCATGAAGATGGTATCTGATCCCATCTCTGGCCTCACTGTCCTTCCAGTCCCCAGTGTCCTTTTGGTCACTTTTTAATCATAGGTGGTACTGCATAGTGGCTTTGGAGGTGCTGAGCAGAGATGGCTGTGGTTTCTGCATCTCACCCACTTGGATGTGGGAAAGCCCATTTGACAGCGTTGGGTAAGATGGCCAGCATCAGGCGAGTCCTCCCTGTGAGCCCAGATTACTCCACAAGCATCAGGAGACCTGGCAGTATTGAATTTCTAGGCAACAGAATGGTTTTAGTTGCTGCCTTCCCACACATACTCCAATCTTGTGCCACTGAGCCATGTCTAAAATTTTCAGGGAGTCCTCTGCTGATTCCCTTCCTTGGGCTGATCCGTCTTCTGGGATGGGAAGCAAGGAGAGATCATACACATCCCCTGTGTTGGGATGTTCCTCGGCCACAGCCCTGTCTGGACAGCCTCTTTCCCTCTAGGCTGGGCTTTTGGCTTCATCCTGACCTGCCCTCTGCCTCTCTCAAATGCCCCAGGGAGCCAACTGCTTCCCTTGCTCTTAAGCAGCCCCTTGAGAGAAAAACTGGGTGCTTGCAAAAGAGAAGTCTAGACTTTTGAAACCATGGGGATGGATAAATCTCAGCTATTTTGGTGCTGTGAAAGTTGAGAAGCATTGGTTCTTTTCTTCCTTTTTCTATGAGGGGGAATAAATCCATGTAACCTCTTGGAAGAGTGGAGGATAGGGCATCTTGAGTGCAGTGTGTAGCCCCAGGTCTGCCACTAACTTGTGGTGCGATCTTGGGCAAAATATTACCCCTCTCTAAGTCTTGCTTTCCTCTTCCATGAATGAGTGTTAGAGAAATGGTCTTTAGGGTCGCTCTTTGCTCCAATTTTCGTTGGGAATGAGCTGCCTGCTGAGACCCAACTTCTCTCCCCCACCTGTCTCCTCTCTGCCTTTTCTGATTTCTCTTTCCTTCTCCCTTCCCCACCTAACCACCTAGAGGCCACTGGTTGCCAACAGTGAAGACACACGCTAAAGGCACAGATACCCCTCTGTACAGGTGTACCCTGAACCCTCACTTGGTGCAGGGGCAGCTGTGTGATGAAAATTAGGAATCCAGATTTAACTCTGATGAGTTCCAATTTCAGTTTTTAAGTTTATTTTATTATTAAATGATATTATAGTAACTATAACTTATTAAGCACATATTATATGTCTCAGGCACTATACTAAGAGTTTTATATAAATTATCTCAATTAATTTTCACAATACTCCATCAGGTGGCTCTTATTATCCCTGTGAGCTATTGGGAAAGTTTGGGTGTGTGCTGGGACCCCCAAACTTCTGATGGAAACACATAGGTATTGAGTTTTCTCAGTAGTTAGAGATGGGGGTGCAGTGGCCAGCCTCAGCTGGAAGGGAAGGTGGCATGGTGCAGAGCTGCATTCCTAGGGCCTGCCCCTTCAGTCCCCCTGTATCCCTGTCTACCAGCTCCCACCTCCACATACATACCTTCCTTAAGTCATAGCCTCTGGTTACTGCCTCTGTTCTATTTTCATGCAGGGGTGACATGGTGAGCCCTGAGCCCAGTAAAAATCACCCAACACCTGTTGCCTGCCTGCCTACTGGTATGGCATGAATGTAAGTGCATTAGGGATTTATGACTCTTGGACATTTTAGCATTGCTCGCTGCCCCCTGCCAACCCTGAAGAAACTCAGGAGCAGTGGGGACTCCTTCCTGTTCCAAAATTGTCTCTCCCAGCTCCTGATCTCAGAGTGTGGCTCCTTTCTCGTGGGTCAATCTTAGCCTGTTAGTATGTCACCTCTTCTGCCTAATTTTGTCTCACTGGCTCAATCCTATTGGCCTTGAGGGCCGGCTTCTATGGGTTTTGGGTCCATATTGCAGCCTTGACAATGGACATACGACTCGGCCAGCTTTGCCTTGTGCGCCCACCCCAACCCAGCTTTGCCCTTCTGGGCCTACCTGCCTTGACTACCCGTTAACTGTCCAGGCTTGAACCCAGGCTGGACTTTATCAAAATGGCCCGAGGCTGCAGTCCCACCCTGTCCCCTGGCTCTCTCTCTTCCAGCTCCTAGGTAACCTCTGAGTAAACTCACTGCACCGTTTTTTCCCTAAAACCCAAGGCATGAATGAAAATGTCTGTGATGTCTCCCTACCCTCATTCTCGTCTGTGCTTCCTCTGAGCCTTAGTTCTTCATTTGAAAAATAGGAATAATGACAGCACCCACTTCAAACAGTTGTTGTGAGGACTGTATAAAGGAAGAAGCCAAGTGACCACTGGGCTGGTGTCTGGAAGATGCTAAATGTCCCATCCCCCTCTCCCCACCTCCCGGGGACCTGTGTCCGCATGCAGGGGCCTCCGCATCTGTGAATCATGCTCCTGAGCTCTTCTTCCTGGATCAGGACACACACTCGCATACTTATTGATTTTTTTGTTTTTTGTGGTACGCGGGCCTCTCACTGCTGTGGCCTCTCCTGTTGCGGAGCACAGGCTCCGGACGCGCAGGCTCAGCGGCCATGGTTCACGGGCCCAGCTGCTCCGCGGCATGTGGGATCTTCCCGGACCGGGGCACGAACCTGTGTCCCCCGCATCGCCAGGTGGACTCTCAACCACTGCGCCACCAGGGAAGCCCTCGCATACTTATTGAAATCAAACTGCCCTTGGGCCAGCCCACTTTCTGCTTCCAAGGTGACCGCTGCCCATCTGATTTGCAGTGGGCTGCTGGGAAATCTGGAAGTGATCATGGTTAATGAAGTCACCCGACTGGGGGTAAAGACTCTCTAGGTCTTGTCCTGGCTCTGACACTTAAAATAGGAACGTGACCTCAAGAAGGTCATGGTTTCTGTCTAGACCACCATTTCCCCATTCATGAAATGAAGGAGTTGGGTTAGTCAGCCTTTGTTTGTTCAGCTCTAACATCTCTGCCAACTTCTGGCTGGGCTGTATGTGACCCTGAGGGTTGGCCATTGTCTCTGTCAGGTGGGTGCTGGCAGAGGCTGAGCCATGACCTTCAGTCATCTCTGGGCTGGTGCACGCTCCCTGGGAACCAGTGGGTTTCGCCAGGAAGTTTTCCAGCCCTGATTTCTGCTCCTGACAATGTCTTCTCCAATGTTGTGTCTGTTCCCTTAAATGCTTTATTTATCTCCCACTCCCTCCCTTTCTGGGGAAAAACTTAATTACCCAGCTGCCTTCATAACAGTCTTACACAGTGCATTCCTCAGGTTAATTAGCTGTGTAAACCAAACAGCTGTCATTTTTATCTCTTGGAAACAAGCTAAGGAGCAGTAGCCAGTTGACGTCCCCTCCTCCACACACACACACGTGCACACACACACACAGACATGCACAGAAGCACACTCACACCCACAGGCACACACCCCGACAACCACTGCCTTTCTGTGTTTGAAAGTCATCTGTTTTCTTGACGTTTAGCATGGCTAATGTGTAGGCAGAGGATGTGACGATGTGAGGATGTGTTTATATCCATCCTGAGGTCCTTGTCCTCCGCTCACAGAGGACTTTGAGCCTGTCTCTGACCAGAATATCTGCCCTCCTATTTCCCAGAAGTTCTTAGCATGTATGAAACTTTCAAAGCTCCTACCATTGGGGATTTATTCTTTTGGATGAAGCATCGTTGAGCTCTTTGTTTAAAATGCAGACACCCTTGGGGAAGGCATCTTGTTAATCTATCATCATTTATATTTCAGGAAGGGTTTGCTTATCAGAAAATTAGCTGTGGCTTTTGCAAAGGGCCCTAAGAGAATAAGACCCAGAATGAGTAAGTTTTGAGGGGATAGAAGAAAAGGGACACTTAGAGAAAGAGTTGGATCAGAGGGAAGCAAAACTTGGGCTGTGAAATGTGAGATTTTTGGGTCCTGGTTGTTATGGGTTGGGGATTGTGGCTTGTGGGGTTAAAAGAGGGAAGAGAGTGGAAAAGTGAGATGGAAACCTGGAAACAAATGTGAGTGGCCTCATGACTTTGCTGGCCTGGCTTCTCACCCCCTTGCTCCTTGGGTCAATTTCCTAGAAGCTCTCTGGGTAGTGTCTTGCAGACCTACCTTGCTTCTTTGCTCTCAGGGGCTATAGGAATCATTGTCACTGGTAGAGCTTTCAGAGGTGCAGGAATGCAAACCATCTCTCTGCAATCAGGTCTAGGGGGATAATTCTGTTTCTGTAGAAGTCTGGGCTGAGGTTGAGGCTGCCCTTACTAGGGGAGAAGAGAGGGAACATCCTGAAAACCAACTCTAGACCCTGCAATTTCCCATGGTTGCCTCGTGACCTCTGTGTCTCTTGAAGCAGAATACGATGAGAAGGTTTGGAGGCAGAGAGCCTGGGAGAGGAATCCCTCCTTCTTCTCTTCCTAGCCCTGTGGATTTGGACACATTTCTCAGCTTCTCTAAGACTTGCTTTCCTAATCTGTCAGATGAGGATACCCACCATTTAATATAATATACCTACCTCAGAGATTTTAGAAGCATAAAATGAGATAATGTATGTATAGTGCTCAGGACAGAGCCTGGTGCAGTGTAATTTTGGGGTGTGTGGCATTCATCATCTCTGTCATCAACTTTAGAATTGAGCTATCTAAATTTAGTTTAGATGGAGACGAGGGCTCTGTTGAGTTAAGGCTTTGGTCAAGATGTGACTTCAGGACAGTGCCTTCTAGCACTGGGGACCTCCTCCCACCTGGCACCGTAACAGGTCTCGATTTTTAAAATTCCCTGGCAATATCCACTGACATAGAAATGGTAAGGCTTGTGGATCATAGTGGGGTCTAATGGAGGCCTTGCTGACCAAGGTCTGAGGGTCCCCTCTTCCCCTGCCCACTTTGCTGGGAAGAATGTTTCTCTAGTACAGTGTTGGGCCAATGTCTTATTTTTCTCTTGCTTCTTTTGCATTCTTGTTTGGAGTGTGTTTAACCTCTGAGCAGATAAGCTGGAGTGGGGGAGAATTGTAATAGCACGTTAAAGCAAGAAGGAGCTTCGTTATCTCATCCCCCCCCTGCATTTTACCAATGAGGAAGGTGAAGCAGAGGGAATGCCCTTCTTGTAGGCAGCTGCATTTTTTTCTTTTTTTGGCGCTGGCTTTCTTTTGGCCCTGGCTGGCAGCCATGACCCTGACTACAGCTCCTTAGATAGACACAGGCAGTCTCTGACTTGCTTGTGGGAGGGAGTTGGACCACGTATAACCAGAGCCTGTTTTCCTATTTTCCCCCAGAATTAGCTCCATGTTCTGCAAAAGCACAGAGCTTTGATTTGCATTGCTTTCCCTTTTCCACCCTCTCCATTGTGATTCGGGCTCCCACTGGCTCTTGCTCTCTCCTTTGCCCCTGCCATAGCTCTCTGGGAGGGTTTGTCTTCCGGCCAGACGGCTGAGCTTCTAGAAAGCTCCAGGATAAGGGAAAAGGCCCAGTCTTTCCAGACTGAGGGGAACAGGAGCCAAACTGGCTGGAAGCCTGACAGGCTGAATTGATAACAATGCTGTGTCTCTGAAGTAGCACAGCCAGGGGGATGCTGGCCAAGTGACCCCAGAGAGAGAGGCAGCTGCAGCTGGGAGAGACAGAGGAATGTAACACATATGAAAGGAGGAGCCTCATGTTGAGAACCACACACACACACACACACACACACACACACACACACACACACACACATACTTTTATACACATACTACCTATAGACATACAAGAATAAAAAGGAAGGGAAACTGAGGCCCAGAGAAGAGAGGGAAGAAATTGGCAGATTGCCTTCATGTGGGCTTCTCCCATAAGCCACCCTATTTCAGGCCTCCATCCCTCTAGCTGGTTGACACGCAGAGCTCCTTAAAATACCTGTCCCAAGCCTTATGGCTTAGCCTGTTTCTGAGGATTGAGATAATCCCTCCTCTAGCTATGTTACTGTGATAAGTGGCACGTAGATGTTAAGCTCATGAGGCCATCTGATCCCTCCATCATTGTCTGAGCACGTGGAAGGCAGGTGGAGAAGGCGTGGGATACCCCTGACTGGCTGTGAAGACAAGGTGCAGGCAGGGTAACAAGCCCACGCTGAGTACCCTGGGCCTTTTTAGTTTGTTTTGCTTTACAATAATGCCTGAATATAAAAGTTAATATATATCCAAGGCATCAAAGTTTAAAATTATTTAAAAAAGAACAAAGAAAAAAAGTTACCCATAATGCCATTTCCCAGAGATATTAGGTTAAAACTGTATGCAGCTGCCATTTTTGTTGGTCAAGATGGCTGAATGTCAGCCATTTCATTTGGTTCAACCTAAGATATTGGTGTATTTCCTTCCACATATTTTCTATTCCTTCAAGAATATATATTTGTGATCATGACATGTATACAAGCTTATGCCCAACTTTTTTTCAGAGAACATGATATTTTTTTTCGTAAAACATTATAATGTAAACATTTCCCCCATGCAATGAAAATCTTTCTCTCAACAGTCTTTTTAATGGTACGTAATATTGCATCATTTGGGAATATCAACGGCATTTCCCCAGTCCCAGGTTGAGCTGTTCTAGCTCCTGTGTCCCATGGCCCAAGGGAAGAAACTGGGCCTTGTTTCTGGCATTCTCTTGGCCAGGGAACAGGCTGGGATCAGTTCCCAACAGAGCAGGGGGGTCTCCGGTGACAGGTCGCCGGAAGGCAGCTGGCCCTCGTCTCTCTGCAGGACGTGCTGAGTGCAGATGGAGGATGGGCAGTGGAAAAGTTTGCCTCTGAGAGGCTGGCCAGAATGGGGAGAAGGGCATGCTTGCTGCCAGGGACCAAAATAGGATTCTAGAGGAGACTCAGATTCCAGCAAGAGGTGTCTTTTGCCCAGACAGGATTATTTTAAGTGCTCAGGTATTTATTTTAGCCACTGACACATCTGCAGTCTCCGAGTTAACTGAACTAGGTTAGCCTGACAAGCCAGCTTTCTTCCCAGAATGCTTTCTCTGTCTGAGGCTCTGCCATGGTCAGCCTCAGGGTCAGACCAAGCCCTTTGGGTGAGACAGAGATTGTCACCCTTTACCGTGTTTCCCACAATGTCTGTGCATCCAGGTGGTTTCCTAGTGGAAATGAGAGGATGACAGAGAAGGAGGGAGGGAGAGAGAAAGAGAAGAGCAAGGAAGGGGTGGGGATGGGAGGGGAGGAGGAGAAGAAGAGAAAGATGTAAGGAGGGATCCTGTCTGGTGCTGGCGCTGGCTATCAATCAACAGGAAAGTCACATAGCCTCTTGGAACCTCAGCTTTCTCACATGTGAAATGGGAATAATATTACCACGTACGGTGGTTGTGAGGCTTAAATAGGTTATTGCACTGAAACCCCTGATACAGTACCTGGCACACGGTAAGTGCGCCAATCACTTAATACTGATGTTTGTCACCTCCTCACTCCCTCGCCCCGCCTTTTAAACTCCCAGGAAGGGAGAGTCTAGTAATAATGTAAATGAAAATGCCAGCTTTTACTGAGCATTTACTATTCATTCAAAAAGTATTTATAGAGGGCCTACTAAGTGCTGGGCACTTTGCTAAGCACTGGGATACAGCATAAAGGAAAGTAAGTTCTGCCCTCTTGGAGTCTACATTCTAACAGGGGGAGGCAGACAGTAAACAAACACTGTGAGCAAATAAATTGACAGTAAAAGAACAATACGCCAAGTGGGGATAGTACTATGGAGAAAAATGTAGCAGGGCAAGGGATGGACAGTGGGTGCTGTTTTATATAAGGCATATGTGCCAGCCATTATAAGAACATTGAACATCCCCCCAATATTGTCTTTTTATATTTCATAATCATTTTTCATTCTTTTTCACATTATTTTCCATTATAGTTTATTACAAGAGATTGACTAGAGTTCCCTGTGCTGTACAGCAGGACCTTGTTTACCTAGTTTACATAGAGTAGTTTGTATCTGCTAATCCCAAACTCCTAATTTATCCCTTCCCCTCCTTCCCCTCTGGTAACCATAAATCTGTTTTCTATGTCTGAGTCTGTTTCTGTTTCGTAAGTAAGTTCATTTATATCACACCAAAAATTATTGTTTAATAAAGCACTTTGGGACATGACAAGGACACCTCCAAGTACCAGGAAGGGTGACAATCCTCTTGTTTTGCAGATTGGAGGTGGGAGCTGGAAAGGAGTGGGAAGCAGAGGCTCACAGAGCCAGGACTCCTGACTCCCCTCCTGCATCCTCCACTGTTCCAGGGTTTGCCAACAGCGCAGGGGGAAGAGTGGTGTCGGGTGAGGAGTTTCTATAACTCAAGGCACAGACTCAGCCTGTTAACTCAATCCCTCTGGGACTGAGCTGTCAGCTTCACCAGTTCGGCAGACATCACTCGTTCTGAACATTGGCTTCCTTAGCTTAGTGCCTTCCCTGGACAGGGCAGAGGTTCAGGGGCTAGAAGGCCTCAGAGAAGGCTGCCTGAGCTTTCCCCTGGTTCTGGTGGGTGGAGGCTTCGGGGAACACAGAGGCAGGAGGTGTGGGGAGGTACACTGGTCCTTATGCAAAGGAACTCACAGGTCAGGGAGGTTCTCGTCCAAGCCTTGCTTTTACATGTGGGTCAATTGGGAGCCCTCTGAACAGTATTCTTTCTCCTGGGCACAAGGTTTGGGACCATGGTTACTCAGGGAAAATAGGTTTGATGTGTGTTGCATGAGGGACCTCGGGTAAGGTCATGGTGTCTCTGTGAGGTGTGCACGTGTGCACACGTGCACACACATTTGCACACGTATGTACAAACTGAAAGAACAAGGGCCATGTTCTCTGGCTGTATTCTTCTTCTTGGTCATCTCTGCCCTGCTCTGGAGCCCATGGGGTTCAGTTTTTTCCCTTGTTCTTTTCTTCTGTCCCCTCTTCCTAATCCTTAGAAACTTGACTTTCCCCAGGCTGCCAGAATTAAGTGAGATGAGCTATAAAACTCTCTAGCCTACACATAGCACATAGCAGATGTTAAATTAATGTGAGCTTCTCTTTCTTTCTTCTTTTTGCTCTTGGCACCCTTTTCAAATTTCTCTTTGGGGCAATGTCACATACGAAAATTATTTTTTCTCTACCATCGCATACCACTTTCCCAATTACAACCTCTATTTACTATTTACTTAGCTATGTTTTGGGGGGACCCAAAGGACGTAAATGAAAAGATGAACAGTAGTCTTGTTTTGAGAGGTTGATCCTTCCAAGTGTATTAATGAAATCAATGGATCCCCAAGGGTAGCATTTCCATGGAGAGAATGTTCTGGGCTCTCAGGATACAAGGGGGGAATTCTCACTGGCCCTACCTCTTAGTCTCTGGCATCTCTTTGTCCCACAGTGGCAGATGAAATGCTGCAAGTGTGACTCCAGGTTGCCTCACAATTACAACAGTCACCGAGTGGAGAATGTGGTCTCGTCCTCGGGCCCCATGCGCTGGTGGCAGTCACAGAATGGTAAGGACCTGCCACAGCCTCCAGGGGCCTAAACATGTGGAGGCTCCCACAGGATGGGGAGGGTGCGCAGGAGCCCTTTGGGGTTCCCAGGGCTTTCTTATTGTAGTGGGACGTGGGTGGTTGACAATCAGAACCTTCTCTCTTTGTATTTGAGGTCTTTCAGATGCTGTAGGTAGAAGAATTTATTGGAGGTTAATGAAAGGGTCAGAAGAGAGAGAAATGCCTTAATTTCATTCTACTTAGTCACAGTGGGCTTGCTGATGGAACTGAGCTTTGCAAACAGATTTGTGTTGAACAGAGGAGTTGAAACTCTTTAAGGTTTTAAGGGCATCAAGTGATGGTGGGAAGGAAATTTGGCCAAGAAGAGATAGGATCTAGAATAGGTGATATTAAGTAGAAACATACTGGTACCCCTCTTCTCGGAGAGGGAAATTGGAAAATCAAGATTAGAGAGTTTCTGATTTCCTAGAGCCTGGGAAGGTAGAAATCCTCTGCTCTAAAGTTTCTACGTTTTGTCTTTCCAGATGTGAGCCCTGTCTCTCTGCAGCTGGACCTAGACAGGAAATTCCAGCTTCACGACATCATGATGGATTTTAAGGTGTGCTTCCTGGGCATGGCAGTGGTTAGGAGAGGGGGACTCTGGGCTGTGTGGGCGTGGACTCATGGGGAGCACAGGGTCCTTGTCTCCTCAGGCTGGAGGTGATGGTACCACATGCTGGAAGGGCCTCCCTTCCCCAGGCTGAGGTGACACTTACCCTGAGCCTGTATCATGGTGACAGCAGAGGTACCACTTCTGGGAGAACAGTGACGCCTCCACATTCCCTGTCTTGGCTGTGTAGTGCTTATATATCCTCTCCCTCTTTGCATCCCCCACCCTTAGCCCATCTAATGTATTCAGCTCTGCCAAGACCAATTGTACAAAGCCTGTCCACTTATTATACAGTTGTGTTTTCTTGGTATACTCTGTTTTAATAACTTTGCTGATGAGATTGAGTTTAACAGACAGCCAAGAACTGGCCCATCCACATATAAGATGTGCTTTTGGAGCAATCTGCTCATTCAGTGCTATCACTTTTCAGACTCTGCTTTTAGACTAGCCTTTGGAGATGTGCCTTTTGGAGGGAACATTTTCATTCATTACCGACAGGACTTTTTTTTTTTCCTTTTCCTTTTCCTAATATCCTATGTGACTGAGGAAGTTGCTCTAAGAACATTGCCTCAAGAATAGGTCAAAAGTATTTTGAGACATTCTAGTGCCATTTGAACAAATGCTCAGTCTCTAACAGTGACAACTTCTAAGGGAAGTATTCATTTGGATACTGGTAGTCTCATTGCTTTGTCATCACTCACCCATTCATTTATTTGTCCATTCTTGCTACACACATATTGAACACTGATTATATGCTGTTATAAAAGATGTCTAAAACTAGATCACGATCCTCTAGTTGCTTTGGTATATGTAGGGAAGATAAAGAACCAGTAGCAAGACAGTGGGATGTGTGCTCTGATGTTGGTAAGAAGAGGTGCTAGAGAGCCCAGGAGGGGGACCTCCAGCTTGATCTGTCTTTGGGGGAGTGGATCAGAGAATACACCCAGGGGAAGATGACACTTCCTAGGCCAGTAATATCCAGGTGAAGGGTAAGTTCATTCCAGGCAAAGAGAACAGCAAAGTGCAAAGGCCAGGAGGCAAGAGGCAAGAAGGTATATAATTGGGGGAAGGGGACAAAGGAACGCACGTAGGGGCTGGTGGGGCAAATATGTATACGGTAGTGAGAGGTAGGGATGTGGAAGGCTACAAACTGATGAGAGATGAGTTTACAGATGTAAATGGGGAGGGAGGAAAGTAGGTGAAAGATTCATCTATTCATTCAACAGATGTACTAACTGCCTACTATGTGCTAGATGCTGGGGGTACACTGTGAACAAGATAGACAAGGTGGGGGAATTCCCTGGTGGTCCAGTGGTTAGGACTCTGTGCTTCCGCTGCACCACTGCAGAGGGCACCTGTTCAATCTCTGGTTGGGGAACTAAGATCCCGCAAGCTGTGCAGTGTGGCCAAGAAAAAAAAAACAGATAGACAAGGGGGTCTATGGTTTACTGTAGTGGTTCTCAAGCAGGGGATATTTTGCAGTTTATAGGAAAAATTTTGGTTGTCACAGCTGTCAGTATGCTATTGACATTTAGTGGAGAAGAGGTCAGGGATGCCGCGTAGCATCCTAAAATGATGAGCACTGACCCCATGGCAAGGAATTATTCACCTCCAAATATTAACAGTGTCAAGTTTGGGAAACCCTGGTCTGGTAGGAGGAAAATAAAAAGCAGGAAACCGACAAATAAATAATTGGAAATTGTGTGACATTTACGAAGGAAACAAATGAGATCCTGGAATAGGAAATGATGGGGTGGGGTGGGCAGAGTGTGGGCAGAAGAATGCACGTTAGATAGGTATAAAATGATCTCTGTGAGGAAGTGACATTTAAGCTGAGAAGAAAAGATGTGGAGGAACCCACGAGGGGGAGGAGTATTCCAAGCAGAAGAAACAACATGAACAAAGGCTCTGGAGAGGGAATGTGACTGAGGGCTTGAGGAGATGGAGGTGCACAGTGACATGAGATGGGGTGAGGGAGCAGGGCCCAAGAGCATGGCCTCTTCAGCCATGGTCAGGAGTTCAGATTTATTCAAGAACAGTGGGCAGAAATTTTGTATCCTTCAACCTTACCAAATTCATTGATTAGTTCTAGTAGTTTTATGGTGGCAACTTTAAGATTATCTACGTATAGTATCATGTCATCTGCAAACAATGACAGTTTTACTTCTTCTTTTCCAATTTGCATTCCTTTATTTCTTTTTCTTCTCTGATTGTTGTGGCTAAGACTTCCAAAACTATGTTGAATAAGAGTTGTGAGAGTTGACATCCTTGTCTTGTTCCTGATCTTAGAGGAAATGCTTTCAGCTTGTCACCATTGAGTATGATGCTTGCAGTGGGTTTGTCATATATGGCCTTTATTATGTTGAGGCAGGTTCCCTCTGTGCCTATTTTCTGTAGAGTGTTTATCATAAATGGGTGTTGAATTTTGTCAAAAGCTTTTTCTACATCTATTGAGGAAATACTCCCATTTACCATTGCAACAAAAGGAATAAAATACCTAGGAATAAACCTGTCTAAGGAGGTGAAAGACTTGTGCTCAGAAACCTATAAAACACTGATGAAAGAAATCGAAGATGACACAAACAGATGGAGAAATAAACCATGTTCTTGGATTGGAAGAATCAGTATTGTGAAAATGACTGTACTACCCAAAGCAATCTACAGATTCAATGCAATTCCTATCAAACTACCAATAGCATTTTTCACAGAATTAGAACAAAAAGTCTTACAGTTCGTATGGAAACACAAAAGACCCTTAATAGTCAAAACAATCTTGAGAAAGAAAAATGGAGTTTGAGGAATCAGGCTCCCCAACTTCAAACTATACCACAAAGCTACAGTAATCAAGACAGTATGGTACAAAAACAGAAAAAGCTACAGTAATCAAGACAGTATGTTACAAAAACAGAAATATAGATCAATGGTACAGGATGGAATGCCCAGAGATAAACCCACGTACATATAGTCACCTAATTTACAACAAAGGAGGCAAGAACATACAATACAGAAAAGACAGCCTCTTCAATAAGTGGTGCTGGGAAAACTGGACAGCTACATGTAAAAGAATGAAATTAGAACACTACCTAACACCATACACAAAAACAAACTCCAAATGGATTAAAGACCTAAATGTAAGACCAGACACTATATAACTCTTAGAGGAAAACATAGGAAAAACACTCTGACATAAACTACAGCAAGATCCTTTTTGACCCACCTCCTAGAGTAATGGAAATAAAAACAAAAATAAATAAATAGGACTTAATTAAACTTAAAAGCTTTTGCACAGCAAAGGAGACCATAAACAGGACAAAAAGACAACCCTCAAAATGGGAGAAAATATTTGCAAATGAAACAACAGGCAAAGGATTAATCTCCAAAATATATAAACAGCTCATGGTGCTCAATATCAAAAAATAAACAATCTAATTAAAAAATTGGTGGAAGGCCTAAAAAGACATTTTTCCAAAGAAGATATACAGATTGCCAACAAACACATGAAAGGATGCTCAACATCACTAATCATTAGAGAAATGCAAATCAAAACTACAATGAGGTATCACCTCACACTGGTCAGAAAGGCCATTATCAAAAAATCTAGAAACAATAAATGCTGCAAAGGGTGTAGTGAAAAGGGAACCCTCCTGCACTGTTGGTGGGAATGTAAATTGATACAGCCACTATGGAAAAACAGTATGGAGGTTCCTTAGAAAACTAAAAATAGAACTACCATATGATCCAGCAATCCCACTACTGGGCATATACCCTGAGAAAACCATAATTCCAAAAGAGACATGTACCACAATGTTCATAGCAGCACTATTTACAATTGCCAGGACATGGAAGCAACCTAAGTGTCCATCGACAGATGAATGGATAAAGAAGATGTGACGCATATATACAATGGAATATTACTCGGCCATAAAAAGAAATGAAACTGAGTTATTTGTAGTGAGATGGATGGACCTGGAGAGTGTCATACAGAGTGAAGTAAGTCAGAAAGAGAAAAAAAAATACTGTATGCTAACGCATATATATGGAACCTAATAAAACAGTACTGATGAACCTAGTTGCAGGGCAGAAATAATGATGTAGACATAGAGAATGGACTTGAGGACACAGGGTGGGAGGGGGAAGGAAGCTGGGGTGAAGTGAGAGTAGCATCGACATATATACGCTACCGAATGTAAAACAGCTCGTGGGAAGCAGCAGCATAGCACAGGGAGATCCGCTTGGTGCTTTGCGGTGACCTAGAGGGGTAGGTTAGGGAGGATGGGAGGGAGGTTCAAGAGGGAGGGGATATGGGGACATATGTATATATATGGCTGATTCACCTTGGTGTACAATAGAAACTAACATAGTATTGTGAAGCAATTATACTCCAGTAAAGATCTATTAAAAAAAAAATAGTGGGCAGAGGACTTGAATAGGTAATTCTTTAAAGAAGACATACAAAGGGCCAACAGGTACATGAACAGATGCTCAACATCATTAACCATCAGGGAAATGCAAGTCAAAACCACAATGAGATGTCATTTCACACCTGTCAGAATAGCCATCATCAAAAAGGTAAGGAATTCCCTGGTAGCCTAGTGGTTAGGCTTCTGGGCTTTCACTGCTGTGGCCTGGTTTCAGTCCCTGGTTGGGAAACATCCTGCAAGTCCCATGGTGCGGCCAAAGAAAAAAAGATGAGATAAGTGTTGGTGAAGGTGTGGAGAAAAGAGAATACTTGTGCACCATTAGAGGGAATGTAAATTGGTGCAGCCACTACGGAAAACAGTATGAAGTTTCCTCAGAAAGTTAAAAAAATAAATCTACCATATGATCCAGCAATCCTACTTCTGGGTGTATATTGGAAGGAAATGGAATCACTTTTTCAAAGAGATGTCTGTAACTCCCGTGTTCATTGCAATGTTATTCACAATAGCCAAGATATGAAAACAATGTAAGTGTCAGTCAGTGGATGAATGGATAAAGAAGATGTCACACACACACACACACACACACACACACACACACACACACACACACAGAGGAATATTCAGTCATGAAAAAAGAAGGAAATCCTGCCTCTTGGGACAACATGAATGGACTTTGAGGGCATTCTGCTAAGTGAAATGAGACAGACAGAAAGACAAATACTGCATGTCTTCACTTATATACACAATCTTAAAAAGCTGAACTCATCAACATAGAGAAAAGGATGGTGGTTGCCAGGGGCTGGAGGGAGGGGGAAATGGGCGGATGTTGATCAAAGGATATAAACTTCCAGGTTTATAAGATGAATAAGTTCTACAGATCTAATGTATGGCGTGGTGACTATAATTAATAATACTGTACTAGACACCTGAAAGCTGTTAAATGACACACAGAAAGGTCATTATGTAAGCGGATAGAAGTGTTAGCTAACCTTATTGCAGTAATCATTTTGTAATATATATGTGTATCAAGTCATCACATTTGATACCCCTGGGGAAAAAAAAATAGTGGAAAGTCACTGGAAGGTTTTTAGTGGAGGGAGGGGAGTCATGGCTCACTTTACATTTTAGAAAGAAAGTTCTCTCTGTGTGGAGGTTGGCTTATGAACCCAAGGAAGTGTTCCAGGCTGGGACCTGTCAGCATGAAAACAACATTTAAAGCCATGAGAAATGGATGAAATCACTGAGAGAGGAAGTAGGGACATGACAGTATGTCATGCTAAGGGGCTTGCATTTTATCTTTAGGCCAGCGCAGACCCGTGGAAGGGTCTCATGCAGGGAGTGATGTGATCAGATAACCCTGTGGGTGAAGTGGGGAGCGTGGCTTGGAGAGCCTGGACGAAAGCTGGGCTTGAGTTCCAGGCTGTTGTAGGAACCCAGGCTCAGTGCAACTGGGACCTGAACTATGGCCACGGCCACGCGAGGAAAAAGAGGAGGGACAGAATTGGGAGCTAGAGGTGATAAAAAATGGTTGGCTGTGGGAAGTGCAGTGGGAGAATTTTCTGGCCTGGCCACCTGGGTGGTGGGCTGAGCTAGGGATCATGCCTCCTGGAATGCAGATCTGCCTTCTATCACTTTCCACGGCTCCCCTGGGGAAAACCCGCTGGGGCCGGTGGTTTGTTAGGAGAATTGGACCCGGGTACCCCTGAGCCCACTTGTCCCATGCAGCCCCCTTTCTGCCTCCTCACTGTGGTTCTCAGGGGCCACCAGCACCTCTTTAAGAGCCTCTTTCTGTGATCGCGTCCCCACCGCGGTGTCACTCAGGCCCCAACCCTGTGTGTGTCTCTGCAGGGGCCCATGCCTGCTGGCATGCTGGTCGAGCGCTCCTCGGACTCCGGCAAGACCTGGCAGGTGTACCAATACCTAGCTGCCGACTGCACGTCTGCCTTCCCCCGGGTCCGCCAGGGCCAGCCTCAGAGCTGGCAGGATGCTCGGTGCCAGCGTCTGCCCCAGAGGCCTAACAGGCGCCTGGATGGGGCCAAGGTAGGCAGAGGGACCCTGAAAATGTAGGCACGGGGAGAGGTCTCTCCCATCCCATCGCTACATGGTCACCAGGCTTTGGAGAATCTATGAGAACCACCCCCTTCCCCAGGCAGTGAGCCTTGCTGTCTTTCCTGAGCTCCCCAATAATGATCCCTCTGGGCACGTCTTTGCTGCACATCCGCTTTGCTGCCCAGGAAGGATATTTCAGAAACACACTGAGTGTATTGCATAACCCAACCCAGCTCTCTCCTTGAATCCTCCCACCTGGGGTCAAATCCTTTCATTTCTTTCATCACTGCTCCCTCGCTCCCACCCTCAGGGGCTGTATTTTGTCTCCTTTCTCTGGCTGAGGCTCAGGGGAGCCCTCAGAGCTGCTCGGAGCGCTGCCTTTCCTGTAGGCAGTGCGTCTCTTTCCTTCCCTGCAACAACTCCTCCTTGGTTATTGCCGTATCTAGATCCACGTAACCACATGCCCCAGACCACACGTCAGAACACAGGACTTTTCCCTGATTTGTGGGAGGTTGATGTGAAAACTCTTCCTGGGATATGCAGCTGAAGTCACATCCAATGAGTGTTTTTTTTTAATCAAGTAAGAACGGCATAGTTGAGATTGGGGTTGTCTAGAGTGTGGCGGTCAGCACGTCCATGCATCCTTGGCTCTGGACCCTCTCACTCATCCTGGGTCTTTGGAAAATTAGTATCCCCTAAACCCTCATAATGTCTATTATATATCTTACTGTAACTTCTGACCCAAGGAAATCAGGAAATTCTTGGGATAGCTCTATTTTCAACTGGAGAGGAGAGGTTGTACACACACACACACACACACACTCATCTAAGGCCCAGTGATCATCTCCCTCCCCCAGAGTGATTGGCAGACCTCACATCCATGGTCATCTCAGGCTCCAGGTAAGAAAGACCTTAGTATGAGAAGGTCAGGGCATTGAATGGAAAGGAGGACCTCTGGGCTTGGGCCACAGTTCACCTCTTCCTCAGGTCTTCCATTTCCCCTCTCTCTGCAGGTCCAACTTAACCTTATGGATTTAGCCTCTGGGATCCCAGCAACTCAAAGTCAAAAAATTCAAGGTCAGTGTGGCTACTCCTCTAGCCTGTGGGACTGTGGATGGGGAACAAAACATGGTTGCAACCCAGATCATGGACATTTCCTTGTCTTTTCTACCTCTGTCAACATGGTTGGATTGAACCCTTGCCCTGCTCAGCCCATAGGGGTATTGTGGTGGCCTCAGAGGCTCAAAAGGCCTGAGCCAGGGTGGACTGGGTCTTTTCTGTCGTGGGAAGGTTGAGGAAGATGGAATGGTGCGACCAGAATTCCTTTCCTTCTCATCCTGCCCTAGGAGTCTCTATTTGCCTCTAACTTCCCGTTCTTTATTTTCCCATCTCTACCCCCTCCCTCCTTGTTGTTTGTCCCCCTCAGAGCTGGGGGCGATCACAAACTTGAGAGTCAACTTCACCAGGCTGGCCCCTGTGCCCCAGAGGGGCTATCACCCTCCCAGCGCCTACTATGCCGTTTCCCAGCTGCGTCTGCAGGGGAGCTGTTTCTGTCACGGCCATGCTGACCGCTGTGCCCCCAATTCCAGAGCCCCTGCCAGCCCCTCCACCACTGTGCAGGTGACAGCCCAGGGAGGGGGAAAGGAGAGGGGAGGGGCAAGACCCGGGCAGACTGACGCGTCTTTGGCTTCTATAAAGGAGGGAGGGCACTAAATCTAAGACTCGAGTACTTAATATTTTAGCAATGGTGAAAATGATTCTAAATGATTATCATTTCAAAGGTCAGATTTTGCAGCACTTCTTTGGACCTGCTTTATGGTTTGAAATTATTTTTATTCAGTAACATAGAAGTATATGTAAGTATAAGCATACATATAAGTAGAAGTATAAGCATGGGTGTTCGTGGGGAAACTTAAGGCATTGATTTTCAGCACTGGCTGCACATTGTAATTTCCCAGGGAGCTAAAAGACATCACCCAGACCCACACCTTCATACACTCTGATTTTATTATTGTTATTTAAAGCCCCGGGTGATTCTAACATCCTGCCAGGGTTGTTCTGACATCCTGCCATAGAGCCACTGGTTTGGGGACTGTAAAGTCCCATGTAGAGGGGAGATATGGGGCAGGGTGAGAGAACAGAGTCTAACACAGATGCTAAGTCCACCCCAGAGCTGTTGAGTCAGATGCATCAGGCACGGAAGAGAGAAACTCCAGCTTAAGAAGCAACCCAGGGGATTTTGCTGTGAAACCAAACTTGAGAATCATCAGTAGAGGAGAGAGAGTCTAGGACCAAGAAGCAGAGGGAGCTGTCATTTCACTTTTCTGGGGTTTCGGTTCTTCTGTTAACAGATGGGACTATGATATTTGCCCCAGTGATAGAGGCGCACGATGAAATCATGTAAAGCGACCCTTGAGGGAAATACAGGTGACATGAGCATCGGGCAGCTTTATCCTTTCCACTTCTGGGCCAGCGCTTGCCCTAGGCTACAGAGGAAGGCAGAGGGAGACCAGTGCCAGAGATGTGTCATCCATTAGGGTCCATAAACAAAAGACCAGAACACAGGCTGAGCAGGATTCTGGCCTATGAGGATGTAGAGGAGGGCAACGGCCTGCCCAGCCCCGGTGGTTCTCAAATCTGGCTGCACAATGGAATCACCACTTTATAAAGTACCGATGGCTGGGCCTCGTCCCTGAGATTGGATTGAATTGGGCCTGGGCATTGGTGTGTTTTAAAAAGCTCCCCAGATAATTCTGAAGTGCGTTCAGAGTTGAAATCCATGGAATTAGAGAGACAAGGCAAGCCAGGTGAAGGACATGCCGTTCTAGCTGGCAGGATTTTGCTGGTGAATAGATAGTGAGGGGACTTCTAGTCAGGAAGAAAAACGTCCGTACAGGCCAAAAGGTGGAGAGAAGTAGGGCTTGTCCTGGGAGCGGCTAGTTCAGCTCAGCTGTGCTGTTAGGAGTGAGTAGGGGATGAGGATGGAGCAAACACAATATAAGTCCTAGATGCCAGCCTGCCGGTGGTGAGCTTAATATGGAAGACAATTAGCACGCAATTGCTATTCTATTTTTATACCTTAATGAGTCTAGGAACAATTCAGCATTGCAGTCTTATTAGCCAAACAACTGCAGTCATAGATTGTTGGAATGTACATCTCCAGGGGGCCCACAAGCTTCTAGAATCACAGTTTACCAACAAGGCTGTCTAAGCACTTTACAGGTGCTGTTTTGGACTGGGCAGCATGGGGATGGCCAAATGCAAGGGCTGAGCTTTTAAAAACCTATATGGAGGAGGAGTGCAGGTGTGCATGCATGCACACACACACACACACACACACACACAGACCACACAAGCCGGCATCTGGGAGTGTCATAGGAGCTGAGTGAAGGCTGGAGGAGCTGGGGTCTGAGCTGGACCCTGGGGACAGAGCGGAGAGGGCAAGTCCATCGCTGGGACGCTCCTGTGATAATTATTCATGGTAACCTATGGCCCCTCTCCTAGGTCCATGGGGTCTGCGTCTGCCAGCACAACACCGCCGGCCCCAACTGTGAACACTGTGCACCCTTCTACAACGACAAGCCCTGGAAACCCGCAGATGACCAGGACCCCCACGAATGCCAAAGTATGAGCCTGGGATCCCCCACCTCCCCTGCAGCAGCTGGTTGGGGTGCTGGCCCATCGGGGACACGAGGAGAATCTAGTCTTTATTATTTAAATCTAAACCTAATTGCATTCTGTAATTTACGCTCTCCTTGCTCTTTGGGGAAAGAGGGTATTTGAGAAAGCGTTTGAGTTGCATCTTCCCGCCGCTCCTGGCTCTTCTCCTCAGCCAGGCCTGGAGGGACCACGATTTGGTCCATGCTTCTGATGCCACGTGCCTTTCGTGCTAACCACAGGTCCTCCTACTTCTGGCCTATCCAGTGTAGGACATACGTGGTTCCCTGTTGTCATTCTTTCTACTTCAGATGTTCCTCCAGTGTTGAAATCCATGGAATTAGATTCCTGGAGGCCGGGCCCTTCCCTGCATAAATGAGGGCAACAAAGATCCCAGCCCAGAGAAGGGCAGTGACCCAGCAGGAGACCCAGCAGGTGGCAGTGGGGGAGGGTTGACATGGGACCATGCAAAGGGCTCTCTCTTTGGCTCAACATGGGTATTATTCTTGGGTCAGTCCCCACACTGGGAGTCAAGAGGCCTGAGTTCCCTGTTTTCCTTTCTTACTGGCTATATAACCTGAAATAAATTACAAAAGCCTCCCTGGGCCTCAGTTGCCCTGTTTCCCAGACCTGAGCATCTTGCAGAGTTGCTGGGGATGCCAGTGAGTCAGTGTGGAACGTGCTTTGTACACGGCAACGGTGCTGCTCAAATGTCAGCCCTAGTAATCCCTTTTGCAGGGTGTGACTGCAACGGACACTCAGAGACATGTCACTTCGACCCAGCCGTGTTTGCCGCCAGCCAGGGGACACATGGAGGTGTGTGTGACAACTGCCAACACCACACTGAGGGCAAGAACTGTGAGCGGTGTCAGCTGCACTATTTCCGGAACCGGCGTCCTGGTGCTCCCATTCAGGAGACCTGCATCCGTGAGTAGGGGCTCCAGGGACCCAAGGCAGCATAGGTCTGTTAATCCCCATCTGTTCTGGGCTCAACAGAGCACACGTTCCTAAGGACATACAGGCCCTCAGGAAGCGTGAAGACTTGGTTGTGTGTCAGGACTTGTGGGTAATTGTTTTTAACTTAGCTGTGCCCTTCTAAGCAAGTCAGTGTGGTTTGCTCCTTATTTTTCTGCTTCCTCCAACATTAAGGACCCCTCCATGGCAGGGGTTATTCTTATATCCTTGGGCCCTAGCACAAGGACAGACAAATAACTGATGCTCCAGGAATGTTTATTCAATGAACATGTAAGTCACCCAGGAGTGACTTAACACATCACAAGGGCCAGTGAGTTCATATGGGAGAGAGCAAAGAGATAGAAGCACTCCGATCCGGGTGGGGTTCATCAGGTAAGACTTCCTAGGTGAAGGAAGAGTCTTCGTTTTGAAAGCCATGAAAGGGGCTTGGGTTTTGGGGTGGGAGAAAGTTGGTTCACTTCCTGTTGATATTTATCTATTTATGGAAAGAGTGAGAAAGTCTTGAGTTTGACTTGTTTCCAGCACTTGCTTGCTGTGTGACCTTGCGTATGTTCTTTGAACATCTCTGAGCCTCAGTCTCCTCATCTGTGCAATGGGGATGAGCATCCTCACCTCTCAGGATTATCGTGAGGATGACATAAGGTGACAGGCAAGAGTGCCCAGCTCCGTGCTGGCCACAGAGTAGCCATTCAGTAAATAATGCCAACCACAACTTTTATAGTGCTTAACATGTGCCAAGCACTGTTCCGTCTGCTTTACACTTACTCATTGATTCCTCATAAGAAGCCTATGAGTGTTGTATAATTACCCCCATTTTATAGGTGAGAAAGCTGAGGCACAGAGGGATTCAATAACTCAACTAAGGTGGTAAGGTTGTAAGTCAGGAAGTGGTGGAACAAGGATTTGAACCAGGAAGCCTGGCTTCTCGAATGTGCTCTCTGCTTTTCTTCTTTGTCCCTCCTGCCGTGGCTGCCTTTGTCTCTCAGCCTGTGAGTGTGATCCGGATGGGGCAGTGCCAGGAGCGCCCTGTGACCCAGTGACCGGGCAGTGTGTGTGCAAGGAGCAAGTGCAGGGGGAACGCTGTGACCTGTGCAAGCCGGGATTTACAGGACTCACCTATGCCAACCCGCAGGGCTGCCACCGTGAGTAGGGGGCCCAGCCTGCCGTGGCGTGGGGCAGGCGCCTGGGGCCACCAGATCTGTGACTGGCCCTACTCACTGAGCTGCGTGTCGGGTGCTTTGCCACTGGCTTCCAGCAGGTGACAGCACAGGCCTGACGTGGAAGGTGGGACAGGGTCCTCCTGAGGGAGGGCAGGCAGGTGGCCAAGCAGCCAGTTGTGGGGACTGGTGGGAAAGTGCGGTGGCCTTATGAGTCAGCCAGGTTATCTGGAGGGAACGGCCCTACTTGTTCTTTTCCCAGGCTGTGCCCCTCCCTGGTGCACGTCCTCTGGGGGTAAGATTTTGGTGGCCCGGTCCCCGAGCTCAGCAGCCCTCCCTCCCGTGCAGGCTGTGACTGCAGCGTCCTGGGTGCCCGGCGGGACATGCCGTGTGATGAGGAGAGTGGACGCTGCCTGTGTCTGCCCCACGTGGTGGGCCCCAAATGTGACCAGTGCGCTCGCTACCACTGGAAGCTGGCCAGCGGCCGGGGCTGTGAGCCATGTGCCTGCGACCCGCACAACTCCCTCAGCCCCCAGTGCAACCAGGTACATGGCGGGGTAGAGCATGGGCCCCTCAGCAAGGGAGGGCTCCCGCCCACCAGCCTCTGTCTCCCCTCCGCACTGCCCTTCTGGGTCTTTCCAAAGTCAGACTGGGCTGCTTCTGTCCGCCTTCCCCTGGGGAGGCCACCAAATGTCCCTCCGTCCGTGGCTCGCAGCCTTTGGCAATGCCACATTCGCACACCTTCTGCAGGGCCGTCCTGGGCTTTGACTGCAGAGCTTGTGTCCTCGTGGGAGCCCTTGCTTTGGGGTGCACTGGGGAGTTCTGCCCCCTGACCGGTCTCTCCCCGCACAGTTCACAGGGCAGTGCCCCTGTCAGGAAGGTTTTGGTGGCCTGACCTGCAATGCTGCAGCCATCCGCCAGTGTCCTGACAAGACCTACGGAGATGCAGCTATGGGATGCCGAGGTGTGCTCACTGAGTGGGGACGCGGAGGACATGGGGGGGTGTGCTCGGGTGGGCTCGTGGTGGGGACACGTGGGTCTGTGGTGGGGGAGGGCATCCCGTACTGGTCCACGCGGGGTGGGCCCTGGCAACCCATAGGAGCGCTCGCTCCCCACCGCTGCCCCGGGGCTGACACCAGGCCATCCCCATGTCCCTATGTGCGCATGACAGGAGGGCTGCTTTGCTTCCTGCTCCCCTGAGAAACCATTTCCCAGAAGCCATCTGCAGGAAACGTCCTCCTCTCCCTCTTCATAGGTGGAGAAAGTGAGTCCTGAGGGGGAGTCAGTTTGACGAGTAGTGACAAGGGCACGCAGACCCAAGTCTGTTCTCAGCTCTGTGACCTCGGGAGGAGTTGCTCCCCCTCTTCAGGCCTCAGTTTCCTCATCTGGGCAAGGGGCACACTGCCTCAGACGCTTCATCTGTGCGAATGGGAAAACGAGCGTGTTAACTCTGCCACAGAGTGTGTGGTGAGGGTCAGAAGCGTTAGCGGGTGCCTGGTGAGGCTCAGAACAGTGCCTGCCACGTCGGAGGTGCTACGTAAGGGCTTGCTGTCGTTACCATGATTTCATTCTGGCCTTGACTGTCTTATGCTAAGTGTGAAAGACCCTGAGGTCAGACCTCCTCTTCGGGCTTTCCCCACAAACACCTGATCTTCCTGACCCCCAGGCCTCTGACCATCATTTCTCCCCCCTTAGCCTGTGACTGTGACTTCCGGGGAACGGAGGGACCAGGCTGCGATAAGGCCTCGGGCCGCTGTCTCTGCCGCCCTGGCTCGACCGGGCCACGCTGCGACCAGTGCCAGCGAGGCTACTGTGACCACTACCCGGTGTGTGTGGCCTGCCACCCCTGCTTCCAGACCTACGACACCGGCCTCCGGGAACGGGCCCTCCGCCTCAGCAGCCTCCGTAATGCCACCACCAGCCTGTGGCCTGGGCCGGGCCTGGAGGACCGCGGCCTGGCGTCCCGGATGCTGGACACGAAGAACAAGCTGGAGCAGATCCAAGCCATCCTCGGCGGCGCCTCGGTCACGGAGCAAGAGGTGGCCCAGGTGGCCAATGCCATCGTCTCCATCAGGTCATTCCCTCTCCCTGCCGAGCCACGTGGGTCCACATAGGGGCACACTGGTCCTTCCTTACATGGGTTACAGCCCTTTACCGTCTACCGAGGCTTCTCACAGGCGCCTCTCTTTTCACTGTCACGACAGTCCTGGGAGGTTGGCGTGGTGGGTGTTACTCCTTGCATTTTGCAGATGAGGAAACAGGCACAGATAGGTGACATGATAGAGTCACGTGGCCACCGAGGGGCAGAGCGGGGCAGCGGGAGCACAGGCACGAGCCCAAGTCCTGAGTTCTTTCAAGTGCCCGGTGCCGCCCGTGGGAGAGTCAGCTCTGCATTAGTCAGCCTTGTGGAGGGCATCTGAGAGGCAGGGCTCTAAAAATAACTTGCGTTTGCCTTTGGAATGGGAGCAGTCCCACCCACGGTCTCCTCCCACCAGCCGAGGTGCCTTCTCAGTGAGGTTTCCTTCTGAAGTTTTCATGAGTTTGCTTTCCCTGAGCACTTGCTGACTGTGAGGGCCTGAGCCATCTAGGTGTGCCATTGACCTTGGTCTCAGCACTGAGTAGGGAGTCCGCAGGCGGTTGGTAGGCTGGGTGTGCAGGCCTGGTGGGGCTTTCCAGAAGGACGGTCCGTGCTGAGCAAAGCCCGGCCATGGAGTACGCGAGGCTGGTGGAGGGAATGGTGGTGGGTGGAGCTGCAAAGGCCCTGGGAGGGAGGAACGTCTGGAAGCTCAGCCCTGGTGGGTCAGGGCAGGTGACCCCCTTCAGGTGGAGACCACCAGTGGGCTGCAGCTACGGGAGCTCTGTGGGGAGGTGTGGGCTGCAGAAGAGAGACTCGGGAGCCTGGGGTACAGGTGGTGGCTGATGTCGGCCTGTAGGCAGCAGAGGAGGGGGAGGGGCTCGGGGGGTGCTCCTCGTGGAAGCCGACGTTGGGAGGCGGAGGAAAGCCGGGACTGTTAGGGTCACACACGCCAAGGAGGGATCTGCCCGCACAGGGGTGGAGGGAGGTTGTGCTAGCTTTTGCCCAGCAGGATCCTCTCCAGCCTGCGGAGCCTCCCTTCTGTGGCTTTTACCGACGGCGTCTCTTTTTCCTGACTCAGTAGCGATTTCTCCGAGGGGATGGCTGGCTCTAGGGAGGAAGCCCCCTTCCTGTATTTTAGTGGAAGCTTCTCTCCCACTTCAGGCAGACTCTCCAGGGCCTGCAGGTGGATCTGCCCCTAGAGGAGGAGACCTTGTCCCTCCCGGGAGACCTGGAGAATCTGGACAGAAGCTTCAATCGCCTCCTCGTTATGTATCAGAGCAAGAGGGAGCAGTATGAAAAAATAAGCAGTGCCGATCCTTCAGGTGAGGAGGGGTACACAGACGCCACGCCGGGCCAGGCTTCATCTCCGTCTCCAGGCCTCCGGGTCCAGGGCCAGCTTGGTTCCCTCTCCTCTTCCCACAGGAGCCTTCCGGATGCTGACCGCGGCCCACCAGCGGTCATCCCAGGCTGCTCAGCAGGTCGCGGATAGCTCCCGCTCGCTGCTGCAGCTCAGGGACAGCCGGAGAGAGGCGGAGAGGCTGGAGCAGCAGCTGGGAGGAGCAGGAGGGGCCGGCGGCCCCCAGCTCGCGGCCCTGAGGCTGCAGATGGCTTCCTTGCCTGATCTGACACCCGCCGCCAACAAGGTGACTCCTGTCATGGAGCCCCACTTCCAGAGGCCCCCCGCCCCAGCTTGTCACTCACCGACTGTTGCTCCGCATTCCCCCCTGGGGCCACGTGGACCTCCCACACCCCCCCATCCCGACCCTTGACCCCGCATAGTGTGTTCAGCAGTTACCAAGGAAACACGTTTCTGGTGCCCAAGTTGCCGTGGAGATGTCTGGCTGCTTGTTTCCCAGGTGTGGGAGGGGAGTGATCACTGAGGAGGCTTGGGGACCCCCTCTGATGCCCCCCCATCTCTCCACAGCTCTGTGGGGGCCCCAGGGAGATGGCTTGCACCCCGGGAGCATGCCCTGGGGAGCTGTGTCCCCGAGACAACGGCACGGCCTGTGGCTCCCACTGCAGGGGTGCTCTCCCCAGGGCAGGTGGGGCCTTCCGGACGGCAGGGCAGGTGGCCGAGCAGCTGCGGGGCTTCAACGCCCAGCTCCAGCAGACCAGGCAGATGGTAGGTGTGGCTGAGGTGGGGTGGGCCCGTGGTGGAGGAGGCAGAGGGGACAGAGCCCCTAAGCGAGTCAGAGCTCCCATTCTGCAGCCAGGAGTCGAAAGCCCAGAGATGTCGGGTGACTTTCCCGTGGCCCTACAGCAAGTGAGAGAGAGAGTTTGAGGCCAGTGTTTTTACATCATCTCTTCTGGGGCGAAACTGAGCTAGTTACAAAAGTTTCCTAGGGAGATCTTGGGTAGCAGGTGCCGCCAGAATCCTCGGGGGCTGCCGAGAGGCCCTCTTGGGGCTTTAACCACTGCTGACCCATAGCGTGTGTCAGCAGATCAGGGCAGCCGAGGAAGCCACCTTGCAGGTGCAGTCAGATGCTCAGAGTCTGGAGATGCAGGTGAGCACCAGCCGCGCCCAGATGGAGGAAGACGTCACACGCACGCGGCTCCTCATTCAGCAGGTCCGGGACTTCCTCTCAGGTGAGCTGGTCTTCACCTTTCCCCGGGCTGATGTTTCGACTTCCGCCTGTCCTCAGTGCCCCATTCCCTGTCCCTCATCTCACTTGTCAGTCAGCTACTTCCTTCCCTGGTCTCCATGCCCCCTGGACCAGCCCCCATCACTCACCTGGATGGCTGCAGGGCCTCTAGGTGACCCCCCACCTCCTTCCTGCCCCCTCATAGCCCGTTCTCAGCAGAACAGTCTGAAACATCTTTGAAAAATGTATAAGCGGGGTCACATCCCACTCATGCCTAAAATCCTTCACTGGCTTTCCCTTGCTCTTGGGATAAGCTCTCAGCTCCTTACCATGGCCTCTGTTACCTCCTGGGTATGGCCTGTATCCTCTCCGCTTTGCTCACAAACCGTCTTTGAACAGGCCAGGCTCTTGCCAGCCTCAGAGGCTCTTGCTGTTCCTCTGCCTGGGATGCTCTCTCTAAGGCTGCTGATTCTTGCCCTCCAGGTCTGAGTTTAAATATCTCCCTCGGGGGGCCTTTTCTGACCACCCCCTCTGGTCATCCCCCTCCCCCATATTCCCCTCTGGAGTCTGACCTTCACTGCTGTACTCCGAGCCTGTGGTTGTTGAGCTCACCTGTCTACAAGTGTAATGTTTGTCTCCCAACTGGACTCTAAACTCCGAGAGGGCAGGGATGGCTGTCTGTCTTATTCACTGTGTCCCTGGCACTTAGCATAAGTCCAGGCCCAGAAAAGCATCCAATGTTGATTGATTGAATAAGTGAACCCGATCTCCTCCCTTGCCACCTGGGGAGTGGGAAGGTCCCTGGACAGGACTCAGGGAATCTGTGGGACTTTGGGCAAGTTGTTTTCCTCTTTGCCTCATCTTTTCGCTTCTGCCAACAGGGATGATAGTATTTTACAAGTTTATTCCGGGTGTCAAGCAACGACATAAAATGTGTTTTGACAAATTAAAGATGCCCTAGGAGTATGAACTGAGATTATTAAATTTCTGGTCCCTGCCAGGGAATGTGCTTGGCTGGGAGCCCAGTTAACAGGAGCTGACGGCCTGGTGTAATGACAGTCGTTCTTCCTGCTACTATTGCAGTGGTTCTGGTTCAAGAGGCCAGAGCCCCCTCTGGGGTGCAGGTGGCGGGTTGGAGAGAAGCAGGGACAGGCCAGAGTTTGGGGATGGGACTCACAAATAAGGAAGACCTTCCCTGAGTGAAGCTGCGTAAGGCAGGCTAGGTGGCCCCCCATCCTGCATCAACCCCAGCTAGGGGGTGGTGGGATAGGAAGCCTGTCCTTGGGGTGCAGTCTGGGCTCCAATGAATGGTCAGGGAGTGGCCGGGCTGCGGGCTCCCTGCTGTCCCCTCAGTTTGTGTCTTGTATCTCAGGTTGAGTCCTTGGACAGGATGAGGGGCAGAGAGAAGGAGCAGGGCCTGAGAGAGGCCTGGCCCCTGGGAGGGACCTGGGACAATTCTTACAGTCTCCATGGCTGTGGATTCTAAGGTCCAGAGTCCCGCTGCAGGAAGCATGGGTACCAGCTGCTGTGGGCGCACAGGGTCACAGCGAGGGCGGGAGACTGGAAGGCCAGTGGAGGAGGGAGGGGACACCATCTTTCTCAGGTCACCAGAGGAAGTGACAAAGATAATAGGTCAGGTTTCCTGAGTTCTTACTAAGTGCTGGGCACTGTTCTAAGTGCTTGACATTATTTAATCCCGACTGCCTACCACTTTGCATGTGAGGACTCCAGATACAGGGAGGTTAAGAAACCTGCCTAGAAGCATCCAGCTTGGAGGGAGTACGGGTAGGGTTCACCTCACTCCGGAGTCCACACTCTAGATTATTGCGTTACGAGATGGACCACCTCCCAGCGCCCCACCACCCATCTTGCTTCTTTGCCTTCTCTAATGTTTGTCCTCTCCCTGCATTGTCTCCCCTGCCCTGCCCCACCCCTCCCGACCTGGCTAATTCCTACACACCCTCTAAGGATCCCCTGGGTATCTCATTCTCCAGGAAGCTTTCCTGGACCTGTCAGACTGGGTTAGGAGCCCCTGTAACAGCCGTCCTAGCACCCTGAGCTTACCCCCGTCGCTCAGGGTTGTGCTTCCTTGCCCCACTAGATTTCGAGCTCCATGAGGGCAAGGACCAAGTCCAATCTGACCTGCAGTCTCAGCTCCCCACATCCTGCAGCTCGGAGCAGTGAATGTTTGCTGAGCCCACCCTGAGACTCAGAAGCCCATGAAATTGAATGTAACTCAGACCAAGCCCACGGGTGCAGCTGAAGTGAGGCAGAAAAAGGAAGGGCAGGTGCTAGGTGAGGGTGTGCTTGCCGTAAGAGGCTTTCTAGGGAAGGCACATATAAGCCGCGTTGAGAGTAGGACTCTGGGTTAGGTGAGAGGTTGGCGGGCTCTATGGGGAGGTCCCTGTGAAAGCTCGTAATTGGGGAAAAGGCCACTTCATTAAACTCAGCCACAATTATGCCTTGAGCTCCTGCAGTGTGCTGCCCTGGCCCCAAAAGGACATGGCAATAAAGAGGCATGGTTTCCACCTTCCAGGAATGTCCTTCCACCTGGCATGAGGAGGGGACTGGGTCTAGGACCTCTGTAGCCAGCTGGTGAGGAAACTTTGATTGCAGAGTAAGGCTGGGTGGGCCCCAGAGGAGTTAAGTGCTAGGGCAAACTATCTGGGTGGGCGGGTGCCCCCTTCCCTACCATGTCAGTACCAGTAGAATCTGTAAAAGTGACCATGGGGAGGAGATGCCATCTCTGCACTTCTGACCTTACTCTCTGACCCAGAGTTGGATTGTGAAATTCCTGCTACATTGATTTTTTCATATCATCCCTTGAGGTTGGGCATCGTGATTCCCATTTCACGGATCAGGAAACTGAGCTCAATGAAGCCAGTTGACTTGTCCCAGTTTGCTTGAATAGTAAAGAGGAGGCCTGAGACTGGAGCCCCTTCAATCATTCATTCAATGTACAAACAGAGTGCCTCCAAGCGCCATGCACTGTGCTAGGGGCTGGGCCATAGCTGTGGATGAAAGCCAGTCCCCGTCCTCACGTTGTTTACATTCTAGTGGGGAAATGACAGAAAACCCAATAAATGAGTTAAGCGTCCAGCACGTGGGTGGCGATAAATGTTAGGGAGGAAGATAAAGCTGAGAAGGAGGGTAAGGAGTGTTGGCAGAGGGTAGAGCTTGCGATCCTAGATTGGATGGCCTGGGCTGGCCCCTCTCAGAAGGTGACATGTGAGCAAAGCCCAGGTCATCTTGATCTGCCTTTGCAAAAGCGAGCACTCTGCCCCAGAGGAGGGGCACGTGGAAGGGTTCTTATTGCCAAGGAAGCAGTTCCAACCCCTGGCTGGTCTCCCCACTTCAGGGCTGATTATATCTGTGCTCCAGGCATTGTTCAGTACCAGCTGCCTGGTACCACCTCCTTCTCCCCAGCCTGCAGCTTCCTGTGGTGCCACTTAGTTGCCACAGCTGTGCCGACAGCCATCCTCCCGCGGCAGCGAGCCCGGAAATTCTCAGAGCAGGGCGCCTGAGTGTGCCTGGGAGGGAGCCGCAGCTCCTTGGGCAGCCCGGGCAGAGATGGCATGGAGGTGCTGCCCACGGGTGTTGTCAGCCTGGAGAGGCCTCTGATCTTTGGGGAGGTGGCTGAGCTCCCCCATTCCAATGGATGGTTTGTCTTCCAGACCCTGACACTGACATAGCCACCATCCAGGAGGTCAGTGAGGCCGTGCTGGCCCTGTGGCTGCCCACAGACTCTGCCACGGTCCTGCGGAAGATGAATGAGATCCAGGCCATCGCAGCCAGGCTCCCCAACGTGGACCTGGTGCTTTCTCAGACCAAGCAGGACATCGCTCGGGCTCGCAGGCTCCAGGCGGAGGCTGAGCAGGCCAGGTGTGGCCCTGGGCCCTGAACTTCTCCCAGGATCGGGCTGGGGTTTTGCCCCTCAACTCTGTTGCTGGAAGCGAGAGAGGAACGTCTGCAAGTCAGAGGGGTGCCGAGGGCTGGGAGACGGGAGGAGGTGCTTACTGTGGTGGGGAATGGTGAAGCGATATACAGCATCCAGCCGAAACTTTATTCGGCACAGCCCCGTCTTCCTTATTGGAAACCGTCCCCAGAGGCTGCCTCAGACAACCTGCTTGGTGAGGTCCTGGGGTGGAAAAGCTACTGAGTTAATACTTGGCTTCTTATCTTGGCTGGAAATGATATTCTCTGGACTGGGGAGTGAGTTGGATCCCACGTCTCTTCATTCACTGTGCACCCATTCCACCCTCCCCCCCCTCCATTCCCCCGGCCCCAGGAGCCGAGCCCACACAGTGGAGGGCCAGGTGGAGGATGTGCTGGGGAACCTGCGACAGGGCACGCTGGCACTGCAGGAGGCCCAGGACACCATGCAAGGCACCCGCCGCTCCCTTCAGCTTATCCAAGACAGGGTTGCTGAGGTAGGCATTATGGCTTCCTTCCCCCACTTGTGGGAATGAACATTCAGACTCAGGCGCAAGGCACAGAAGATGCCAGGAAGTGATCCGGGTGGAAACTGAGCTGGGGCCCTGAAGAAGGGAGCCTATGAGCCTTGAGCCTGGCTTCGAGCCTTTGGTTTTCTGCTCTCATGGCTGCTGCAGGAGTGGGTGGGGTTGGTCAGCTAAGCTGGAGAACTGGGAGGCCTGGATGCCGGGGGCACATAGAGGATTGGGATAGTGGCGATAGTGATGTCCTGCTTGTAGAGAGTTTTTGTGGCCTGATGAGTTGGAGGAGAGAAGAATGAAGGTCACTGCCTATGAGACCCACCCCAAACTCCGGGTCTCTTTTTCCACAAAGATTCAGCAGGTGCTGGGGCCAGCGGAAAGACTGATGACCAGCCTGATGGAGCAGCTGGGTGGCTTCCGAGCACGGATGGAGGAGCTCGGCCGCTGGGCGAGGCAGCAGTGGGCACAGGCCGCCCAGGCCCAGCAGCTGGCGGAGGAGGCCAGCAAGCAGGCACTGGGTGCCCAGGAGGTACCTAGAGGGCAGAGTTAGCCCAAGCAAGCATGGCCGGCGGGAGCAGGACAGGACTCTGTACACTTCATAAGACCATGGGCTCCAAAGCACTTCGAGTACCAGTTATTCTGAAATATCCAGCGGGGCCTTCAGGATTAAGGCGCACCTGGCCAGGCACCTGAATTCTCCCTCTGGATGCCTTTGGTGGAGCTGGTTCAGGGATGCTGGAAACAGTCAGTCCGCTCCCTCTCCTCTCACAGATGAAGTGGTGACTCTGTCCAGACCTAAAGCTCATCTACAAAGGAGGTCTCTTGACACCTGATCCAGAGCTTGTCCCCTGTCATGGTTATCCAGCCCAGACAGAAACTCTTGACTTAGCCCAACCTGAGCCCCATCACTGTCAGAATTAGATCAGAGAGAAGGTCGAAGAGCCAGTTTCAGTGTCTCCAGGGTACCGGTGGTCCCGGTACAATGGCCAAGCTGCCAAGCATACTATTAGGTGACGACTGTGTACCTGGCCCTGCACTGGCACTGTAGATGAAGGGAGGGGAAGTACAGAAGTTAAGGTATGGCTTGTGGCCCAGGGGCTTTTATAGGCAGAATCAACCCAGTGGGGATATTAGGAGGCACCTCATCTCTGTGTGCTGATTTGGGTTACATCAGGTCCTTTAGCCAAAGGTCTTTAGGACTTGGGATGATGATGATGTGGAGACTGTTCTTCCTTTTTCAGGGATTTGAGAGAATAAAGCAAAAGTATGCTGAGTTGAAGGACCGGCTGGGTCGGAGCCCCACGCTGGGAGAGCAGGGCAGCCAGATCTTAAGCATCAAGATGGAGGCGGAGGAACTGTTTGGGGAAACCATGGAGATGATGGACAAGATGAAAGGTGAGGGAGTGGTCCAGGGGCTTTGACTTCAGGGCATCCCTGAAGGCTGCTCCCAACCCAGGATTTCTGAGGCCTAATGTTTGGAGCTAGCAGTGCTAAGGCAGTGAGATCAATAGGGATTTCCTGAGCACCTAGTAAGTACAAGGCATATAATGTGGCTTTGAGGCGTGTGGACATGTTCACAAAGACTAGGCCTGCCCTCAAGAGGCTCGCGATCCATTTTTTCCTATTGGCCACCAGCTTCATGAAACTATTTAATAGCACAAAGAGGACTGTGATAAAAGCCCGAGTAACAGAAGCTCTAGGGGCTCAGAGGATAAATAACGTCAGAGGGAAATGTTCAGGGAAGGTAATGTTCAAAAAAGATAAGATTTGAGGTGGGCCTGGGAGGATGTATAAGCCTTGAAGAGGCTGTGAGGAGGAGAAGGGACATCAAGACATGTTCTGAGGATGGAGGCGGGATCACCCAACTGGAGAGGAGGGTTGATGAGGAGAGAACAGGTGGGAGAGAAGTAGCACGGAGCCAGTGTGGCTGGTCCACGTGGCCGGCCCCGATGCCAGGAGGAGGTGGGTAGACTCAGCCCTGGAGGCAGTAGGAAACCATCCAAGGGTTTTGAATACGGCAAACCATAATGAAAGAAGCTTTCGAAAGGGTTCTGAGGTTCCTCGGAAAGGAGAACAGAGATTTTCAGGCTCAGTCTCTGAGATGTGATGATGGGGTCACTGCCCTGTGAATGACAAAACCAGAGACTCTTTGAATTTTAGAGAAAGCTTTGGACAAAAATCTGTTTGGCTAGCTAGATGGACACTATGGAGAAAGGCGGGCTGGCAAGTTGACAGTGGTTGTGGCCGGCCACAACTGAAGGGGGAGGCGAGAGGAGCTGACCTAGATGGAGGAGTCCAGGGCTGGGTCAGTGCACGCCCTGGCCCTGTCCATCAGTGTCTTGTATGAAGATAAAGAATTTGCTAATCAGATCTGTGGATGACAGGTAGTTAATGCACTAGATAACAGAACCAGCATTCTAAGGCAGTCTCAGAAGTCTAAAAGGATGGGCTGAAACTAACAGGATAAAATTAAATAAGGAGAAAAATTCCCTCTCACTCTGGCCTTGTTTGGACCTAAACTCACAAGTATAGCTCAGGTGAGGTCTGGCTTCTCAGTGGATAATGTAGCTAAACACTTTATAACTGGTTAGTGATAAACACGTATGAGTTGTTACTCACCCGAAAAAGACCCAAGAGTTTTGAGTAACTGTAAGCTTGATATAAGTCAGAAGTGCCTTTGCTCCTGCCAAAAGAGCTAACAAATTCAAATCAGCCAAGACAAAGGGAGTAATGGCTCAAGGATGATATTAAGAATATTTAGTAACTGGTGTGTCCTGCACCTACCAGCCAGAAAGGCTCAGGTTGTAGCACTGGAGCAAGCATTTACCTGCTTGCAGGAATTTACCTTTAATTGCAGGGTTATGGGGAGGAGCATGCTTAAGGAGCCTTTGGGAATGGGGGTCGGGGAACAGAACAGCAACTGTAAAAATTTCAGTGTTTTATTAACCCATAGGTCCATGTGGGTACCCACTGGCTGAATGTCAGTCTGTTAATAACCCTGTTACACTCTGCTGATCTCCCAGGTGAGATCGAGTTCAATGGAGGCTACTACAGCTTCAAAAGGGATATTGACGAACCCACACACTTGAGAGGGAGGGTGGCCAGGGTTGGGATGTAGGGAAGGCCTGGTGATTATATCAGATGGGGAGTGGATGAAGGAGCTAGGGCAGTTTCATCTGGGGAAGATGGGGCCTCAGACATGTGAAGGACTGCCATGTAGGAAACAGAAAGAATAGATTCCGACACCCCAGGAGACAGACCTGGGACAATTGGGTGGCAGCATGATATGCTCAGATTCTGGCTTAACGAGAAGACTTTTTAACAAGCAGAACTGCCTGAAGTTGGAGCCTTGTGAGACAGTGCCCCCTGGCCCTGTTCCTGGAAAGTTCAGGCTGAGGCTGGGTACCAGCTCTCATGAATGTGGTACAGGGGGCTCCTGCCTAGGATGACAGGGGGGACAGGCTGGACTCGATCACTTTGGAGTCCCTCATATCCTCCACACATAATCTGGTGGTGGTATGTGGAATGGACTGAAGGAGGAGGACTAGACTTATCTGGAGTGGCATTTTTGGGGAGAGACAATGGGGAGGAATTCTGGTCACCCAGCTCTTTTGCCCTGGTGCCCACCTGAGGAAGCATTGGTGGGATGGCAGCCGTCTGGGTCCAACATAGCGGGTTTCTTATCTTGGTGCCGGTGGCCTCCCTCATCAGCCTGGGACAACTCTGCCTAGAGCAGAGGAGAAGAGTAGGGGCAGAGGATCCTTGGGGTAAGGGCTTCCTGGGTCTGGCCCCTGCCATGTTTCTCTAAGAGTGGGATGGGGGCTGGAGAGGCCTGAGGCTGGAGAGAGCTGCCTTAGGGGCCAGACTCCCTCAAGGTGGAGGTGATTTCTCTCGCAGATGCTGCGTCCAGGTGGGAGGAGAAGGAAGGGTTGGGAGTCTTCAGGTGTCTCACCAGCTCGTCTTCCTCCCCCTGGTGTTCCATCTGCCCTCAGACATGGAGTCGGAGCTGCTTCGGGGGAGCCAGGCCATCACGCTTCGCTTGGCGGACCTGACGGGGCTGGAGAAGCACGTGGAGCAGATCCGGAACCACATCAATGGGCGCGTGCTCTACTACGCCACCTGCAAGTGACGCGCCAGCGTCCAGCCTGTGGCCCTGCTCATCTGCCCTCTTTGCTTCTGGGGGCCAGGCCGACTTGGAATACTGTCCAGCTGCAGGAAAATTTTATGCAACCTAAAACACAGCCCGGACCACCCTGGTGTGCAGTTGTTAGGATTACTCTGGGCTGCAGCTGAGCCTGGGCTGATGGGACAACTACCGCTGAGGGACAGACATGGTGGAGGCGGGCCACATCCTTGTAACCAGGAGCTCTCAAGTGGAGGGCGCTTGGCCGGGCAGTGTCCTTGCCCTTCATTCTCCGTTGAGGCTGAATCCTGGACCAACACAGAAACATAACTAAAAATGATGTACAAGTGAAAAGCCCAATAAAAATCTATAGAAAGGAGCCTGGAGTTTCAAAGAGGGGAAATAGTCTGTCTCCCTGTGAAGTAAACATTTCTCATTTGTTTCTGTCTCCCATCTGGGGTTCCTGGGTACTCCTCTGTTCAAGCCCGAGGCCTGGTGGTGGGTGAAGAATAGGTTGCCCCCACTCTGCTCAGTCTAGCGACTCATCACCCAGACTTAGGGACACGGGGCCCCTTTGCTCCAGCAACTGATGGATTCTATACTTGAGAGACCAGAGGAGGCGTTTTCACCTCTGAACAACTATACAGTTTCTCGTTTACAGAAGAAAATGTAGAAATCCAGAGACGGGAAGCAAGCTGTTCAAAATCACACAGCTCCTTGAGGCAGAACTAAGACCAGACCCTGTGTCTCTAGAGATCTCAGAAAGAAGCTGTAAATGGATGTGTGTGTGTGTGTGTGTGTGTGTGTGTGTGTGTGTGTGTGCTGAAAATATGGAAATGGCACGAACGTTTGGTGCTAACTGTGGCCCGGACGCTGTGCTAGCATTTTATCTACATGAACTTCTTGGTCTTCATTGATCAGAGTAATTACTTATTGAGCTCTACGCTAGATACATCATCTGCACTATCTCATGATGTAGGTGGCACTGTTGTCCCCAAGTGAGGAAACCAAGGCACAAAAGGTTCAGTGACTCCCCCAAGGTCACAGATGTGGCAGGCAGGGCAGAGCTAGGCCTCAAACCCAAGTTCATCTATTACAGGCATTAGGAGGATGGCTGCTCGGGCTGGACTGTCTGGGTTCCGGTGGCACCTCCGCCAAAGGGTTGTTCTGAGAAGGAAATGAGTTGATGCGTGTAGCTCATGTCACTAGGTGCCTGGCCCACTGTGTGTCCCCCGACCACTCCTACCGTCGCTAGGTCCTACCTGACCTCAAGCTCTCTGTGCATTTTCCGCTCCAGGAGGCCCAGAAGCCCCTGAGCTGCTTCTGACTTAGAGAGGAACCAAAAGAAGCCTCATAGAAAAAAATATGTTCATTTTATTCAGCACAACACAGAGCCTGAAGCTGGAGGGAGAGGGAGACCAGAAAACTGGGAAGGGACAAGAACAATGTGTCTGATTTTCAGGGAGAGAGAGTGGAGCAGAGCCAGGATTTGAATTACGCGCTGAAAGAACAGTCAGCTTCCAATTTTCACTTAATTGAGTGTGTGTGTAGAGGGCATCCGGCCAGGATAATAATTCCTGACGGTACCTTGCCTTGGGTTTCTTTCTTTTTCATCTTGGAGGGTGTGGTCCTGCTTTTGGATGGGGGCAGGGAGAGGTGGATCAGAAGAGTGCTGGGCGTAGGCTGGCCAGGTTTGGACCTAATCCTGGAGTTAGGATTTGAACTTGGAGAGCTCACAAGCAGACCACGAAGCTGCCTGTCATTCATGCAGATGCGCAGGCCACTCCGTTAACGAGCCCATTCTGGCTACGAGGACGGAGGCTGGAGAGGCAAGATCCAGGGTGTGCTGAGCGGGGAGTCTGGGTCGATGCTCCATAGGGCTTTGCTCGGAGATGGTGACACAGCTTGGCCAGCCCATTAAGCTTTTCAGGACAAACGACACAGACCTGGGTGAGCGCTATCTACGGACACTCTGCAGAGCCACGGCACGTAGGGTTGGGGGCACGGAGCAGGCAGGCCAGGGGGACCTGGAAGCCTCGGGCGCCGCTCCGCCCGCCCACAGCTTCGGTGAGGCCTCCACGCTTGGGGACTCACTCCTGGGCCTTCTGTGAGGGTCTGTCCCAGGTGGCAGCTGTCTGCTGCTTCTGATCAGGCCTTGCTCGGCTTGCTCTCCCTTCTTCCCACTGCAGCGTAGACTCCAGGTTTGGAAAGGCAGAGAAGAGGTGAATAGCTATCTCTCCTGCAGAAGAAGGGGGTTCAGGGTGGGGGGGTGCTGTCGCCTCTGGTACCCCTCGGACCCCATCACTGAGACTCTGTGACTGCGATTTCCCCCTGAGCCCACGGCCCTGGCCCTCCTCCCTCTAGTTCCCTCACCTGAAAATTGTAGTGACATAGACACAGGCCCCTGGGATCACATAATGAGACAGACTCCAGTCTGCCCCACCCGGCAGTGGGAGCTGCCGCTGGCCTTAACTGGCACCATGACCTCCGATTTGAAGTTCCTGGAAAGGAAATGGAGCGGCCGGCTATGATGGAGTATTTGAGGAGGAAGGAGAGCCGGGATAACTCTCTGTGCCTGTGGCTGCCACTCAGCCCTCCCTTTATGAGGTTCAGAAAGTACGAGCCTTTATAGAAAAGATGAATGAGATAACCAAGCCCCCAGTGTCCCCCGCAAAACACAGAGGCCCTGGAAACTCAAGGAATCTAACGCCCACCACTCACATCTACCCAGCTTTCTGCAGGCATTTATAATCCCTGTTGCCTCACTAAACTTTGACAGTACCTCTGTGGGGCAGGCTGAGCAGGTATGATCCAATCAACCCATTTTACAGATGAGCAAACTAGAAACAGAGATATGGATTGAAAAGACAGTGGCCACACAGCTGGTGAGGGGAGCGGACAGGACTGGAGGCATTTCCCTTGACCCCCTCCTCCCCCCACATCCAGAGCTCTTCTACCCTACAGAGCTGCCCCCAAATGGGAGAGGCTCTTTGGTCAATTTCTTTCAGCTCCATTGCCTGAGTTCTTTCAGACCCAGGCTGAGCAGGGCTAGGCCTTGGGCTTTGGCTGAAAATACATACTGTTTTCTGTTGGCCTTTTTGAGGAGTGTGGGCTCAGAGCAGTAGGAGGACTTCCCTTTGGTCCCGACGCTCAGGCAGCTGGAGCAGCAACTGCAGGGCCCGACGGCCAGGGGCCCCTGCTGCATGGGCACAAGGCTGCTGCTGATGCGGAGGGAGCCGTGGATCAGGCAGTTGAGGGACTTTCCCCCAGGGGCGGTGGGCTGGGGGCCGTGTTGGCAGGGCAGCCGGGCCAGGGCAGGGAGGGCCATACTCTGGTCCAGGGCGGGTGCCTCGGTGATGGTGAACTCAGGGGAGCTGGGTCTTGAGGCTTCAGACGCTTGAGTGATGGGTGGCCCGTGCTCCACCTCCGGGCGGACACCTGGGCTGTGCAGGTTCATGTGTAGCTTCCTCATGTGGTGGACCACGGCTGCTGCGTTGAAGGCTTGCTGAGGAGATACGAGACCAGTCTCTGGCCGTCTCCATCCTCAGAGGGCCGTGAGGCTTAAGCTTTCCCTTTGCCCTGGGACCTCTTGAAACCGATGTGTGCACTTCTCATTTCAGAGAGGGCTCAGGGAACTCCAGGGTCTGCCGGGAGACTCCAAGGAAAGCCCCTCCCCCAGCTGCCCCAGCCCAGCCTCCAGGGCCTAGACAGCCTGCCCGCCTCCTGGAGAAGACCACTCACCCTCCACTTGCTCTTGGCAAAGTTCTTCTGGATCTGGAGGCTGACTGACGGGTAGATGTCCCGGTGGAGAGCTGTGTTTCCGTTAATCCTGTGGACGTGGAGGGGACTCCTGGCTAGTGGTGGTTACAGGGACTCAGCCAGGGGTTGGGCAGGGGGCTGGGCATGCAGGTCCAGGGTAAACTGAGTGGACTGCCTCAGGACAAGGACAGCCGGAGCTATGAAGCGGCTGGAGGCAGGGCTCCTCTTTCCGCCGTAGGGGGCCTATAGGGGGCCTATGCTTTAGAAACTTGCTTTAGAGCTGGGTGGGCAACCTATAGCCTGTGGGCCAAATCTACTCATTGCCTGCTTTTGTAAATAAGATCTTGCTGGGACACAGACGCGCCCGTTCATTCAGCTATGGGCTATGCTGCTTCCGAGCTGCAAAGGGCAGATTAAGTGGTTGCCATGGAGACGATACTGGCCAGCAAAGCCTAAAATATTTCCTATCTGGCACTTTATAGAAAAAGAGTTTACTGACCCCATCCCCCCACCCCATGTCAGAGGGCGTTTGGGCTGTCACCATCCTTTGGCTCAAAACTTTGCTCAGAACCCACCTTCTCCTTCCTCAGTAAAGCCACCCAATACAGGCTGCCCTTTTCTTGTCCCCTCAGCCTGTTATTCATCCATCTCTTAAGTGTCCCTCAGACACTTGCCACGTACATAATACTTTCTAGGTACTTAGGGACCCAGAGAAGTAACAGACGTGACCCTGATCGCTAGGGGCTTACAGTGTAGGTTTGAAGCCTTGTTTCATGCCATGAACTAGAGTAATTCATGGTGAGCTGTGTAATGGATAAGGAAAGACGGGAGGTCTGTCCAGATTGCAGGAGACAGGGCTTTAGAGAAGGACAAAAACTGCTCTGGAGCCTGAAGAATGCTACATCGATTGCAGGGCATTCGATGTGGTGAGAATGGTATGATCCAAGGTGTAATTTGGGAAAAACTTGGTCTGGAAGGCGGGCAGGGCAGGGAGAGCAATATAGCTATTAGGCCTTTCTGGAATACAGAAGGTACGCTGGGAATCCTGAGAAATGAAGTTGGAGGTAACGGGTCAGGCCAGATTAGGGAAAACCTAGGCTTGCTGTGGTGGCAGTTGGGGAGCTTGTAAATTTTCCAGCAGGGGTGTAGCATGAAAAAAGAAGTGTTTCAAGACTTTATTTACCTGATTTACCAATTGGTTGCTTTGTGATTGTTCTCAGCGCACCTTGCATGGAACAGACTTTGATCCCAGAGTGAAATGATGCTCTTAAGGACAGGGCAAAGTTACCTGTCTAGCTGTATCTGCCTCCTGAACTTGACTAGACGACCCAGCTGCCACCATTGGGTCAGAATCCACTTACTTAAATGCTATTTTCTTCTCTAGCTGGATCTGGTATGTGCCCTTTGGATGTCAAACAGTAAACAGCTAGGGCAAGCAGACTCCAGGGAAACACACTGTGAACGAGTCAGCATTTGCGGAACAACAGGTGAGGGTCTAGAGCCCATCCCCCGTTCCTCACTCACCAGGGGTGCCTCAAGGCCTTCTCACAGGTGTACCGCTCATTCGGGTCCTTCTCCAGCAAGTGGCAAATAAAATCCTTGGCTGGGGGAGCAATCAAAGATACAACAGATAAGGACCAGATTTCATGACTGATGGAAATTCACTTCCAGGCTGGTGGGTGGCACTGAAAGCTTTAGCTCATCTTCCAAAGAGGCAATTTTAAGAGTCTTGAAAGAGAGAAAAAACCAAACCACCTAACAACAACCCACCACAAACCACCAGAAAGGCTCTATGCAGCCGTGTCACCCACCCAACACTGGAGGTACATCTCTGGGCACGAGGCACCAACGTGCCTGATGCCATGCGGGTGCACGTTTGCACCAGTCAGGGGTCAGCACTGCACATGGGCACACGTGTGAATGCTAGCTTATCCCAGCTCTGATCCCCACTTAATGGACCCAACAACAAACACTGATAACCTTCCCACACACAGACATTGCAGACGCCTGATCTTGATACGTGAAAGGCAAAACTTGGCCTTGCTTTTGCCACTCCTGCCTGGAACACTCCCTTGTGCCTGGCTCTGCCCTCCTGGCCCCTCATCTGAACAACCTCCTCCACTGTTACAGGCATACTGCGGTTCTGCCTCCAGGAAAACAAAAGCATTAACCTGAGATGCGAATCACTTACTTGGCCTTTGACCCAGATGAAGATTTCTCCACTTTCCTTGGAGCCTGTTCTGTTAGATTCCCCAGGGACCGTCAAGAGCCAGGACTGGCATCCTTTGTTAAGCTCTTGTCTCTTGGCAGCCTCTGCCTTGAGCCTGTTATTTTGTCCTTCACACTGGCTGGTCTTACCTGACTCAGAAATGTCATCCCAGAACGGAGACTCAAACTCATAGTAGCCCTCCTTGATTTTCTCAAAAAGCTTAGACTCAGTGTCTTCATAGAAGGGGGGATACCCACACAGCCTGCAGTGGAATAGGAAGGTACATGCTGCTGAACGACCCCATCCTCCCTGGGCCAACCTCTCCCCTCTGTCCAGCCTCCCACTATATACACAGGCAGGCAACATAAAGGTCCCCACCAGCAGTGTGACCAGGACATGGGTCTGCCTCTGATTCAGGAATGATGCAGGTTCTGTCAAGTGTTTATGCAGGAGTCAAAGCTTGGAACAGGCCACCCTGAAAGGCCTCTTTGATCATTGTATCCCCCAAACCCTCACCGCCTCTCCACATACTTCCCCTGACTCTCAGATGATATATAAACTATTTTTAAGAAGGATGGTAGAAATGTCCACTTGAATGTAAGTTTCATGAGGGATTTTTTAGGCTCCTTTGTTCGCCATTCTTCAGTAATTAAACCACTGATTGGCACAGAGCAGACAGTCAGTGAATATTTGTTGAGTAGATGAATGACGAGAAGCATTATTCAACGTAAGCTGAGGAAATAGAGAAATGCATCCACACTAAGGAGTAAATGACTAATCACAGGTTATTTTCCTAAGAGCAGAGTTTGCTATAGGTGAGAAGGGGTGCTGGGGAAGAGGCGGTGAGCAGGTTTGGAAGGGAGAGCCTGAGAACGTGTGGAGAGGAGCAGTGACTGGGTTCGGGTTCTTCCAGGCCATCATTTTGCCTTGGGCTGACGTTGCCAGGAGACAAATCTGAGATGTGAACGTTTTGCCCACTTGGCTTCTAAGCTTAGCTTGGCTTCTCCCTCTTTTATTGCTCATTCCACAGAGTGGGACTCAATGCATTTATATACAGTAAATGGGGGTGGGGTGCTTAAAGAGGGAGTGCCATGTGGCTGAACGGTGGGTTCACACTGAGCTCTGTTTTTATAACCTGGTGGAGATCAGGACAAGAGCCTTTGGAGCTGTGTGCGTAAGTGTGTGTGTGTGCGCGCGTGTGTGCGTGCGTGTGTACATGCACGTGCTTTGGAGGTGGATGCTACTCAAGGAGCTGAGATGGGGAGGAGAGAAGAAAGGGTGAGCAGGCTCTGAGATTCCTCAGGAACTGAGCCAATGCCAGCTTCTACTCACAATATGTAAGTGATGACTCCAATGGACCAGCAATCCACAGCCTTGCTGTAGGGTTTCTGGGCCAACACTTCCGGAGCTGCAGCAAACCAAAGGCAGAGTCAAAGCTGAGCAGGGGCAAGAGAGAAGGCTGAGGGGTGAGGGACAAGTGTCAGGACGCAGCTTAGCGAAGAGGACTAGGGTAGCGCCTGGGATAGTGTTGTTTTTTAAGACTGAAAATTCCCCTAGGGCAGGGATTGTGTCTTTCCCAGCAGACTAAATTTTCCTCCGTCAGACTGAAAGTTCCCATGACAGGGCCTATGACTCCCCCATCAGACTGGGGATCTCCAGGGCTATGTTTTCCCCATTAGACTGAGTACTCGCTGGAGGCAGGGCTTATATCTCCCCACTCAGGTGGGGGACCCCCCAGTACAGGGACCTTGTGTCTCCTTGCAGACAGGGAAATCTGCAAGGTAAAGGCTGTCTCTCCCACTAGACTGGGATCTCCCTGAAAGCAGAAGTCCCATTAATTGAGGACTTCCATTGAGTAGTAACTGTCCCATCAGTCTCTGTTACCTTCTGAGGGCAAGGCTTAGTCTACCCCATCAGATCAAGAGCTCCATGAGGGAATGGGCCATGTCTTCCCCTGATTGGGAGCTCTAAGGCAGTAGTGAGCTGCTGTCTGCATTTATCCCAGATACCAGGGATTTGTATCCAATGGACTCAATATGTGCTGGTAAGTGACCAACCTCTCTTTTAGGGAGAGAGAAGCTTCCCTCTGTTGAGTCAGGGTTCTTCTTCCCACTCCCAGCCCCAATCAGGTGATGAGTGGTTAAGAGGAAGGGGCAGTAGTGGATGCTCTGAGTTTTGGCTTTCTCCCTCCTAGATCCCATGAATGCTCTCTCCTGGTACCCTGCCTGCTCTCACCTTTTGGGGGGCCCTGGAAGCCTATAGGGCTCTTAGGCAGGATGCCCCACTTCTGCCAGTTTCCTAGGGTATTTTCTTGGGTGTATATTTGGGGACCCATACTTGAGTTCCTCAGATTCAAACACAACACTGTGCCTCCAGGATACCACCAGTTGGGGGGCTGAGGTCTTCTCCAGACTGGGAGAAAGTAGAAGGAGGTCTAGTGGCCAACCTCTCAGCAATTTACTGATCTCTGGGTTTGTGATCTTTTCTCTGTCCCTGGTCTAGATAAAGGCAGGGAGTCTGTCTGCAAAAGTGAGAGCAAAAGTATAGACAGGAGGAGTGGGAAGACTCAGGGGTAGGATGTCTTTGAAGATGTAGGATTTGTGAGCAGGAGGGTCCAGATGGATTGGCTGGCCCTAAACCTCATAAGTGACTGTACTACCAGGATCACCCCTGAAATTGAACCCTGTCTCCTTACAACAATCCTTCTTCATGAATAACATCCATGTGGTGGAGTGTAGCCAACTGGTCAACCTCCCTTCTGTTCCTAGACTCACCCACGTAGCCTGGGGTCCCACAGGCAGTGGACATGACACCATTCTGCTCCATCTTGGAGAGGCCAAAGTCTGTGATCATGATCTTAGAATTCTCCTCAGGGGTGAGGTACAGCAGGTTTTCAGGCTATGGGAGAAGAGAAATATCATGTAATGCAGGATATAATCACATGAAACAAGCATCACTTTCCTTCCCCTGAGGGAAGGAAATTTCTTAGGGAGCTGCATCCTGTGCTTCTGACTTCAAAGCCAGACTAATCTCCCTCCATTCTTCCTTCCTTCTTCCTATCGGACCTTCAACCCCTCTAACCCAGCACCTTGAGTTTTGGTTTTGGCCCTGACTTTGCTTAGCTTTATAACTATTAATGTACTAACCCTTCCCTCTTCTCATCTCTAACTACCCTAAGACTGTTTTGCTTGTTGAGGAAACCAACCCTTAGTTTATTTTCTCTGATCTCGCTAAAGTCTGGTAGGTGTCTGTTGCAATGTTGACTTTCAATAAGTATTTATTAAATTTGACTGTGGCTAAATTCAAGAAATGTATGGATTATTTTGGTAACCTAGTAGGGTGAGGCCTAGTGAAAAGTTCAGGAAAAGGCTGAGGTGCAAATGAACAATGATTGTTGTCACCCAAGATTTGTTTTAGAATCTGAGGGCTGAGCTAGTCTAGCCCTCTCGTTTTACAGAGCTTAGACTTCCCATGACTCATGTAGCTTCCTAAAGGGTCATTCCCTGTTTCCCATTGAGGGCCCCGCCTTGGCACCTTTAAGTCTCTGTGGACGATGCCATTCTCGTGGAGGTATTTCACTGCTGACAACACTTGCTGGATCACCAGGCTGGCATCCTTCTCTGTGTAGACACCCCGTTCCAGAATCCGGTCAAAGAGCTCCCCACCAGAAACACTGTGGGCACAGGGGCAAGTGCAGGAATCCAGTACTTATTTCAGGTCAAAGGGACATGAATTCATTTGTTCTGTAGCCCTGGGGACACAGCTGTGGTGGAAGTACCACAAGGCAAGTACCCACAGACTATGATTTGAGGGGTGCAGGGAGAACTACTCCAACCTCAGAACACATTCTTTGGATACCTGGAATGATATCACTAGGGAGTCATTTATTTGGGTCAACTATTGACCTCTCCCTGAAAAGTTTTTTTTTAAATGCAAAATGCCTCTGGTTAGGGTTTTGCAAGAAGCCAATAATCAACTAACACACCATTGTAAATCAACTATACGTCAAAAAAAAGGAAGCCAATAATTGCTTCCTGTGGACACGTTTCTTAGCTGCCTTCTTTCCTGGCCTAGGACACAGGAAGCCATGATGCAAGGGAGAGGTGAAGCTGAAATCAGACAAAGTAGAAAAGAGAAGTGCAGATGAGGCTAACTGGGCTTATGCCAGGATTTCTTTCTTCATTTTGGAAAGTTGAGCTACCTAAAGCTGAAATTATGAGGTAGAGTCATATAGTGACTCTAATAGTAATAGTGTTTTTAGGCTCACATGGTATGGTATCTGAGGATTCAGAGGAGCTTTAAGGTCAGGTCCAACCCCCATGTCTTGAACGTTCTCTCCACTATTTTTGCCAAGTTTTCTAGACAGTACTGGAACACACCAGTGGCAGAGAACTCACTCCCTCCTAAGACAGACTGTTTTAGTTTTTGTCACTTTCTTCTATTTCTATATATTATGATGCAACCTGATTCCCTGTAGTTGCTGCAAGTGACACTGGTTGTGAATATACACACGTGACAGCACCATGCAGCAATAAGGAAGTAGAATCTCTCTAATCAAAAGGCACACCAGCCTACTACTTTTGTTTCTGTCCTGAAGCGCTGGGCTCTGCTATGGGAGCCAGGGGCCCATGAGAAAGATACTCTTTGTACACAGGTATGAATTCCTGACTCAGACTGGTCTGGGTCCTGGAGCTTGTGCTCTAGGAGGCTTGACGTACTTTGGTGACATCTAAACCTGCCCACCTTCCTACCTGGATGACTGTGTGCTAATTCTGTTGACTTGGCCTCATGAAGGTGCCACATGGTCCCTGCTTACTTGTGAGAGCTGCTCTGGGCCCCTCCAAGCTCACTCCCTTGACTGCTTGCTACCACCGTTCACTGGGCCTCAGGTGAGCCCAGGAGTGAACAGCCTGAGTCAGCTCATTAAAATTTCTGAGGAATCAACCTATCAGTCAAAAACATTGCATCCAGCTGTGCTGAGATTGTCGGGTGATGTGTGTGTGAGTGTGAGTGTGTACTTTATACACAGAAGCATCTCTGAGCCTAAGGCTGAGCCTTCAGGAGCACTGACCCACCCTAAAGCAGTCACGCTCAGGCATAGCTCTTATTTGGATATGACAGTGACATGGACACCTTTCTGATGAGGTACCATTTCTGTCCTACCCATGGGCACACGCACAATACCAGCTTATTGTTAATACTGGGTGCCTCTCTTTTGAGAAAGTCATTCTTTTTATTGAATTGATATCTCTCTACCTGTGGCTTCTACTCTCACGGTAATTTCACCCTGGAGGATGTTAAAATATTTAATGCCCAGTTAAGAGGACATGGACTGACTGGTCAAAATGGACTCAAGCTATGGTGCCAGAGAAGGGTTCTGGAGGCCTCCTGCTATGTCAGGCATTACCCCTTCAATTGTAGGGTTGTGGGGAAGTCCAGAAAGTTGGGGGTATAAGGAAGCAGGGAAGGATGGACAGGTTAGGGCCACAGCTATTTGCTGACTGGTAGGAAATATTTTAACAAGTGGTAAGGTTACACTGGTACATACCAACTCCATCATCAGCCCTAGTTTTACCCCTCGGTCCACTCAGGACAAATCCATGACCAGAAGGAACTCTTGGCATTTCAGGGTCTCTTGCACTAATTCTTGATTTGTCTTTTAATCACCATCTTTCCCTCATCACCGACCAACCTCTTCTAGTCCTCTAAAGCCCCGCAAGACATGTGTGGAGAAGCAGGTCACCTTCTACTTACAGCTGCATGACCAGGTAGTAGTGAGTGGTGCTCTCATAGATGTCCTCCAAGGTCACGATGTTTTCATGCTTGATCCTGAGGAAGAGTAAGGGTAATGGAGAAAGACATATGGTTCAGGTTGTCCAGACAAAGAACGCAGATCTAGCCCAGCTGGACTTTAATTTCTTTCAGAGACTATTGTTGACAATGTTTAGGAAGATAGGGTCCTTGTGAAGCCTTCCTAATAAGTAGGCAGTCACAAAGAAATTCCAGAGAAAAGATTCCCAGAATGGTGTTCAGTTCATATTTTTGAATGGGTAATTGATCCTCGTGCCTTCAGGGAACAAATACTTCATTGTTACTCCAGGAATCTCTTTAAACTTTACCAAAAGAGAAAGTTAAAAGAACTGAGGGAGGCTAGGGGAGCATCGATCACTAGGTTATTCTACAAAATGGGTATCCAGGTCTCCTTCAGAAACATCGCATGAAGTGTGATCCCTCAACAGGTGGGATTTTGGTTAGTTAAGCCTCCTCATGGGTAACCACGGAGGAAGTGCTGCAGAATTATTGTTCCAGGATATTGTGAGAAGTAAGACAGATGCTCATTTTGAGGGTCAGTTCGGTGGGATGCCTTAGATCAGTGATTCTTAAGCAAGCAGGGGCTCTTTTGTCCCTGAGGGGATCTTTGACAATATCTAGTGACATTTTTGACTGTCATGATGGGGGAGGGGGGAAGTGTTCCTGGCATTTAGTGGGTAGAGACAGGAATGTTGCTAAACATCCTACAATGCTCAGGAGAGCCCTCAACACAACAAAGAATTAGCTGGTTTAACATGTCAAGAGCAAAGTAAGAGAGTAGCACTGACATATATACACTACCGAATGCAAAATAGATAGCTAGTGGGAAGCAGCCGCATAGCACAGGGAGATCAGCTCGGTGCTTTGTGACCACCTAGAGGGGTGGGATAGGGAGGGTGGGAGGGAGACGCAAGAGGGAGGAGATATGGGGATACATGTATACATATAGCTGATTCACTTTGTTGTACAGAGGAAACTAACCAACATTGAAAAACAGTTATACCCCAATAAAGATATTAAAAAAAAAAATGTCAATAGCACTGAGGTCAAGAAACCTTGCCCTAGATTACCTTTGTCTGGGATTACTCAGAGGCTGAGGCAAGCAGAATTATCATATTAGCTGCGGGGCTGGTTTCTAGGCAGCATCTCTTTGCATGCCCATCCAGGAGGAAAGTCTCTAAGAAGTTTTACTCAAGGCTGTGCAGCACAAGGGTTAACTTAGACTCGGAGTCAGCTGGACCTGAGTTCAGGTCTGACTCAGGCACTTACTAGCTGGGTAACCTTGGCTGGTTTACTCAGATCTTCTAAGCCTCACTTTCCTTGTCTGTAAAGTACATCTTTCCCATAGAATTATATCAGGATGAAAAGAGATAAGACGTGTAAAATGCTTAGTACAGTGCCTGGGGAAATAGAAAACACATAATCAATAGTAGCTAGCATCTTTAAGATATTAAAAAAAATACAGACCCCATGCAGTGGCTACATGATGGATTCAACTACATTTATAATCTGACGATGCTAACAGTAATTTATCGATGATTTACTCACTGAACAAATATTTATTGAGCACCTGTGCCGTTAGGGACTGGTGATACAATGCAATGATAAGAAAGACCACCTTCGTCCTTGCTCTCAATGAGTTTACAGTCTCTACCCTAATCTCCCTGAAGCCCAGACTTACATCTCTAACATCCTACCAGACACCTACCTCTATGTAGAGATAGGTGGATATTTATTTATATTCAATATATTGCAACCAATTTCTATTTCCTCTCAGCCTACACATCCTTTTCATTTGCTATCCCAAGTAATGATATGACTGTCCACATAACAGCTCAATCTCAGGGTCTTTTTTTTTTTCTTAAATTATACATATATATTTTATTTACACTTTAATATGTTTCATGATAAACAATTTTTTTTCCGTCTTAACCATTTTTTAAGTGTACAGTTCAGCGGTATCAAATACGTTCACATCGTTGTGCAAAAATCACCTCTGTCCATCCCCATAACTATTATCATCTTGTGAAACTGAAGCACTATGCCCATTAAACAATAACTCCCCGTTATTCCTTGTCCCCAGCCCCTGGTAACCACCTGTCTACTTTCTGTCTTTATGATTTTGATTATTCTAAGTACCTCATATAAGTGGGATCATACAGTATGTATCTTTTTCTGACTGGCTAATTTCATTTAACATAATGTCCCCAAAGTTCATCCATGTTGCAAACAAACTGCAGAATCTCCTTCCTTTTTAAGACTGAACAATATTCCATTGCATGTACATCCACATTTTGCTTATCCGTCCATCCACTGATGGACACTTGAGTTGCTTCCATGGTTTAGTTATTACGAATAATGCTGCTATGAACGTGGGTGTACAAATATCTCTTTGAGATCCTACTTTCTCAGGGTCTTTTTAATGTTTTTCTTTTTTACACTCCTACCAGCCAACCCCCAAACCTAATCACCTCTCTCTCTGAAAAATTTCTTGAACCCAGTCTTCTTGCCACCACGTGATCTTGCCACTACCTTTACTTGCGTCCTCATCCCTTGCCTTGATTATTGAGAAAGTCTGGCAATTGGTCTCCTGTCCTCTAGGCTGGCATCCTCCAATCCATCCTCCACCACCATGCTTAAGAGGGATGGCTCTAAAATATAAATCCGATCATGGGACTTTTGACTTAAAATCCTTTGATGACTTTTCTTTGCCCACAGAATAAAGTCAACATTCTTTATCACAGCATCTAAGACCCTTTATTATCAGATTCCACTTGACCATTTTAGTTTCATCTCCTGTCCCTTGACGGTACTCACTCTCAGTTCAGGGGCTTCCAGTTTTAACTCTCCCCTAACATCCCTTGCCTGTCCATGATTCTGTGTTAAAGTTTACGCTACTCTTGGCCAGACTTCCCTTTCTGTACTGCCCCTCCTGCCTCCACAAAATTCTACTCATCCATCAAGGTCTGTCTTCTTTGAAAATGTACCTGAAACACATACTCGTGAAAACACACATATAGGCAACCTGCATCTCTGTCTCCTCTGAACTCTGCCTTTTGCTGTGTGGCTCACATCCAATGGGACTGGTGCTACTCATGGGCACCTTTGACTCTGTTCACAAAATGCGAGCTCCTGAGGGTAAGGAATTTTGTTGGTTTCATCCTTGTGGTCTTGATGCCGAGTAAACTTTTGGTTCACCATAGGGGTTCCACAAGGGCTTGTTTCATGAGTCCCACTCTATAAACAGTTGACGATATGTTAGTGTCAGCTCCCTCATGATAGTTGGGGTGCTGAACCTGCATTTGCTTTGGAAGAAACTGAGGCTCATTTCCAAATCTTGTGCTGCTTCCTTAATTATTGATTCTTCCTGGTGTTGGCCTTCAATTGATTTTTGGTCCTTTGAGCTAACTACCCTGTGGTTTACGTACACAAACCAACTCTGCTATCAGTTGATCACTAGTTAATTTGCTGAAAAAAAAAAAAAGAAAATCAGCTGTCTGGCTAATATAGCTGATGGATCAAACTGACCCATTAGCTCAATCGAAGGGAGTAATACCTTTGGGTGTGGAAATTCAGCCCCAGTCCTTCTCGAAGGTAATTTGTGAAGGAAATGTTGTGATCCCACGGTTGCACTCGACCAACCCTAGGACCCACTCACTTTTTCAACACAGCGATCTCATTCTCCAGGCTGCTGTCCCGGAAGGCAGGTGACTTTTTGATGCACTTCAGGGCAAAGAGCTTCCCAGTTACCCTTTGCTTCACCAGGAAAACTTCTGAAAAAGCTCCTCTGAGTAGAAGACACCAAGAGATAAAAATTATTACTGGCCGGTAGAGAGCATTGCTGGAGGCAAAATGGGTAGATGAAAGAAGGTGGGACTGGTAAGTCATTTCATTGTCATCGTGGGCACCCCGAGGAGCCGTATCCATGGCAGACCCCATCTGACATGGCCTTGTGTTCTTTCTTTCACCTGTCACGTGGGAAAGAAAAGATTCTATTACAGACTCAGGGACTAGGCGGCTGCCCTTGCCCAGTTCCATAATTTGATAATGGTTCCCCTCCACTTGGCAAACCCATTAAAGAGAGGCCACTGCTGATCTTAGCGAGGCGGCAGTGATAGCTCTTGCTCTCCCGGCTTCACTATGCTGCCCATGGACAGCAAGAAGAAGAAAGATGCTGGAAAGTCGGCCAAGAAAGACAGAGGCCCAGTGAACAAATCTGGGGGCAAGGCCAAAAAGAAGAAGTGGTCCAAAGGCAAAGTTCGGGACAAGCTCGATAACCTAGTCTTGTTTGACAAAGCGACATATGAGAAACTCCGTAAAGAAGTTCCCAACTGGAAGCTTATAAACCCCAGCTGTGGTCTCTGAGAGACTGAAGCTTCCTGGTTCCCTGGCCAGGGCAGCCCTTCAGGAGCTCCTTAGTAAAGGATTTTTAAGCTGCTTTCAAAGCATAGAGCTCAAGTAATTTACACCAGAAACACCAAGGGTTGAGATGCCCCAGCTGCTGGTGAAAATGCATGAACAGGTCCCACCAACTGTACACTTTGAAAAATAAAACTTTATTAAATCAAAAGAAAAGAGAGGCCACTGCAGAGTCAATTTACTTGGCTTCTCCCAATGTGGTGTGCTGTGTGGTCACTGTGTGGCAGTTGGAAGTAGCACTGGGAGACAGGGCTCTGACAGTGAGAGAAAAAAGACTCTTGTATCTGTTTTAGATACCGATGATTGCCCTGAACCAATGATTAGCGGCAAGGGAGGTGAGCATCCTCTCGCTCAGTAGGATCTGTGAGGACAAAATGGAACTCAGCAGCTCTGGGCAGGCTGTCTGAAGACAGAAACGATGGAACCCAATGGAAACACAGGGTAGGATTCCGAATTGCAGGTTTCTTGGTTCAAGGGGGTCCTCTGGAGACAAGGCCATAACAGCAGTTAGCAAATATTGGATGCTGGAGCCTGATGGCCCACGTTAGAACCTCAGCTTTTTGGGTAACAAGTCACTTAACTTGCGTATGCACAGTTTCTTCATCTGAAAAGTGAGAATGTCAATAGTAGCTGATTCATAAGGTTGTTTAGAAGAGTACCTGAGTTATAGACATAAGTGCATAAAAGTTTTCCTGAGATCTAGTAAACTACATGTGCTAGATACCATTATTCTTATTAGTACTATTATTATTTGAATACCAGTAGAGAGAACACCTGATTGTCACAAGAGGCGATAGAGTTTAGGTGAGGAAATAGCTGAGCCATCCTCTCCCCTGCCATCTGGGGATTCTAGCATGAAGCCCCAACAGCAATCAGGCTTGTGTAAGGACATTCACAATCTGCATTAGAAAATACTTGGTGTTTCCTGTTTCCCCCAGCTGCACTTGGAACTGAGTTAATTAGAGCCTTCAGAGCTTGCTCTATTCATTCATTCATTCATTCACTCATCCCTCTAATCAAGATTTATTGAGCACCTACCGAATCTTAGACACTAGAGATAAAAAGGGAAGTGTTTCTGCTCTCAAGGAGCCTGTAAATTAGTGAAGAGCACAGACAAATGAGCAATTAACATTCACTTTGAAAAATGTTATTAAGCATTACATGAATACTTGTTGAGCTGACAGAACCTCTCCGTGTTAGGCACTGGGATTCGTATTGGTCTAGCTTAGAATCTAGCGTGAGAGACACAGATCAGCGGGAAGTATTATGAGACCACAGAAAATGCACACTTAAGACAGGGCCTCTGCTATGGTTGGGCGGTTACACACTGTACAATTCCAGCAGACGCCATCACCTTGGAGCCACTGTACCTTTTCATACTATAATTAGAAGAACATTTTCGCTCTGGACAGCAAGCTAGAGAAAAGGGCGCTTTTCCCTAATGTGTCCAAACTGACCACTTGGGATGGAGAAGAAGCACATCATTTGTGGCTCTCTGACTTAAGAACACACTGAGCTCAGTTTTAAGGGATCAGTGAGAGTTAGCCTAGGGAAAAAACAAGTTGGAAGTGATGTTTCAGGTGGGCGTGGGGAAGAAGCATGAGAAAAAGCCTAGAGGTGCAAAACAGCAGGGAGAGGCAGGGCTGCCTCGGGTAATCCAGCCTCTTTTGCTAGAGTGTGAGGCGGGGAACGAGGGGAGACAAATTGGATAGGCACCTGGTCCTGTGCCTGGCAGCATATGGAAGATAGTCAGTGTTTGTGTGATGGATGGATGGATAGATGGGTGGATGGGTGGATGGGTGGATGGATGGGTAGGAAGTTTGGACTGGGATTATCTGTGTGTTCTACTCATCTTGAGACCCCACTTTCCCTATTGTAAAAGGAGAGTTGAACCACACGGCCTTAAAGATTCCTTCCACCTGTGATGTTCTTGGGTCCACCTTCAGATTTCTCCCCTTTCACCTGTATCTTTAGAACCACACATGGATGGTCCCCTGATTTCAAAGCTGATACCCACTCTGGGTCCACTTGTAAAATGAGATCAAACCTTCCTGGGGGACCCTGCAGTTTGTGGTATCTCCTAGGGTTGTGCAATGTTGTGGTAATTACTGCTCTTTGGGCTCAGGCAGCCTTGCATTGTGTGTGTGTGTGGGGGTGGGAGGTGTGGTGTGTGTGCATGTGTGTGGGTGTGTGTGTGTGGCAGGGGCAGGGGAGAGAGATTAGAAGACTTAATTGTGCCATTTGTCAGACTGGGGAGCAGAGAGCTAGTTTTGAGTGGCCAAGGTTGCTTGGGTCAGAAGGCGAGATGGGCAGAGGCTTCAGAGCCAGGAGCAAACGCTTGCCGCAATAGATCTTGATTCGCGTTTCCTGCTCTGAATAGCTCTCTGCTCTTGCTGGGAGCCTGGGTGATGGAGAGGAAGGGAGGAACCAAGAAGAAAAATCTCTTCCTTGGCAGTGAAACGAGGAGGCCTGGGACTTGGGTGATGTACCTTCTGTAATGGACAAGTTTTGCCCAGTGTCCCTACAGCTACCCAGGGCCCCGGAATTGTGGGTGGCATCTGGGCAAATTTCACAAAAGCCTGTTTTCCCTGGTAGGTTGTTCCAGAGGAGCTGAGGACTAGAGGAAAGGGGCCTTTTTCATGGGATTCTGGTGCTTCCTGAACAGGGGAATCAGCTCTGTCTAGCTGCCCCCTCTGTGGAGAGCACCTCACCTGGGTAACTTTGTGGGGTCTGCAGCCTGGGGCTGCCTGTCCCCATCCTGAGCACCACAGAGGTGACTTCTTCTTAGCTTTTGTTCAGCCTTAGCTGCTGCAACAGCTGTGACTTGCCCTGTCTTGTCCACCTGCTTCCCTCAAATTAGTGCTGGGCTGGGTACATTAGAGCCACCAGCAACATTTAAAATACAGATGCCTGGGACTTCCCTGGTGGCGCAGTGGTTAAGAATCCGCCTGCCAATGCAGGGGATACAGATTCGATCCCTGGTCCAGGAAGATCCCACATGCTGCGGAGCAACTAAACCCGTGCGCCACAACTACTGAGCCTGTGCTCTAGAGTCCGCAAGCCACAACTACTGAACCCACGTGCCACAACTACTGAAGCCCACACGCCTAGAGCCCGTGCTCCGCAATAAGAGAAGCCACTGTAATAAGAAGCATGCGCACTGCAACGAAGAGTAGCCCCTGCTCACCGCAACTAGAGAAAGCCTGCATGCAGTAATGAAGACACAACACAGCCATAAATAAATAAATAAATAAATAAATAAATAAATATATATTTATAGATGCCTGGCCACTGGGTCCTAGCCCCTTAAATTTCAGCTTAGTAGTCTGGGACCAGGAACTTGTATTTTTCAAAAATTCCCTAGACTAAGATGATTTTAGGGAATTATTCATTTTCTTGAGTGTGACAATGATATTTGTGAACATAGAAGAAAATGCCCTCATTCTTAGGCAGGGCCGACAGAGGACTCAGAGGTGATGTGTCATGATGTTTCAAGTTGTTTACAAATAGATCAATGCAGTGTGTGTGAGTGTGTGTTTGTGTGTATGTAAAACAAATTAGTAAAATGTTAACCACTATTGAATTTAGGTGGTGGGTATATCGGAGTTCACTGTACTATTATTTCACCTTTTCTTTTTTTTTTTTTTTGTGGTACATGGGCCTCTCACTGTTGTGGCCTTTCCCGGACGCGCAGGCTCCGGACGCGCAGGCTCAGCGGCCATGGCTCACGGGCCCAGCCGCTCCGCGGCATGTGGGAACTTCCCGGACCGGGGCACGAACCCATGTCTCCTGCATCGGTAGGCGGACTCTCAACCACTGTGCCACCAGGGAAGCCCTCACCTTTTCTTTACTTAAACATTTTCACAGTTAAAAGTTAGAGGCATAAGCTCCCCAGGGGGCTCCAATGTCCTCCTGGGTTTAGAAGCTGCTTGGCAGCCCTCACTGAACTCTGTAAGGGTGGCATGTGCTGCCACTCAGAATCCTATAGCACAAATCTGAGCACTTGGTGAGTACGCTCTTGTCAACCTGGGCTTATTTCTCTCTCCTTCTCTGGATTTTTGGGCTGCTTAGCAAATCATTTCAGATTCACTCATGAGCATTGTCTCTCTCTCCTGCCCCAAATCCCCTCTCTAGCCACCCGCAACTTTACAATGGCCCTCCATGGAGGGTGGAGGCTCTGATGACCATGGCGGCCGCTGAGATCCTCCTGTGTGTGGAGTGTCACCCTTGCCTGGGATGGGAGGGCTCAGAGGTCTTCTCTCAGGGCCGAGCTGACTCCTTTACGGCTGCAGAGAGAGTGTAGGCAGCTGTCGCTGCCTGAGGTCACTGCCTCCTAGCCAGGCGGAGGGAGCTAAACTTAGCCAATTTGGCTAAAGGGAAAGCTGGCTTGAGTGGACAGCCCACTAAGGGCCCCTCATGTCCCCAGCCCAATTAGCCCAGACTAACTGGCTGACCAGCTTGGGTTCTGAGGCCTTGGGAGCCGGTGGCCTGGAGTGGGTGCCAGCCTGTGTCAGAGGCTGTGACCTCTCGGAGGAGGGGTGGGATTAAGTGGAGAGTCAGTTCCAGACAGGCTGTCTCTGCTCCACCAGCCATGTAATCATTGTCAAGGGGGAAGGAACAGACACCCCAGAGGCTGGTAGGAGTTTGGCTACAGTGTGACTTTATTTTTCCAACATGGTACTTAAATATGGAGCAGGAAGGATGGTGGTGGTGGGAGCCGATTCAGGTGTGTGTAACCCATCCACTCTCCAGGCCTCAGAAGCTCCTTTTTCTGTCTATAGCAGACAGTGGGTTTGACCTGTTCACTGCAGGGGGGAAATGAGGAAGCTGGGTGAGGAGGCCCAGGAAGGTTCTAGAGTCACTGAGTCTCCAGAGATGCTCCAGAACTCCTCTTTCCTGCAACCAGGGCAGGACTCACAAGTTGTCACAGATCTGGAAGCAGGGCGGGGGCCTCTGGGATGAAGGAGGCAGAACCCTGGGGAAAGGGCTGGATTGTCCTCTGTATTACCCCAAGGTGCCTTTCCCTAATCTACCGCCTGAAGCCCCTACTCTATTCCCTGAGAGCTACTGAGATAGTGTTACAGCAGCCTCAGCCCAGTTTATCATTCTCTGCTGGCCCAGAATGACTCTTTTCCGACTCCCCACAGCAGGCAGCCCGGCCACCCTATCCTCAGCCCCAGGACTCACGATCCCAGCACTTCCATGAAGATGAATGTTTTCCGGATGTTGGTGGTCTGTTTCTTCCAGGAACTGCAGTCATCTTCTTCCTTCCGACCCATTGCCTCCAGAGTTGAAGCTTCTGCGGATGCTTGGTTTGAGGAAGGGAAGAAAGGGTCTGATCAGATAATTCCTCCAATCGGATGAGAACAAGTTGTAAAAAGAATCTAAAATACATCCTGCATGTAACAACTGGAAGGAAGGACTGGAAGCAAAACCTGGGTAATTGGCAAAAATAAGACTTATTCTCTCCACTTGCTTTTTTTTTTAATTTTTTTTTTTTTTTTTGCGGTACGCGGGCCTCTCGCTGTTGTGGCCTCTCCCGTTGCAGAGCACAGACTCCAGACGCACAGGCTCAGCGGCCATGGCTCACGGGCCCAGCCGCTACGCGGCATGTGGGATCTTCCAGGACCGGGGCACGAACCCGCGTCCCCTGCATTGGCAGGCGGACTCTCAACCACTGCACCACCAGGGAAGCCCTCCATTTGCTTTTTAAACTACCAAGACAAATTTTATTGACCGTCTACTGCATGCCCATTGTACTTGCCCCATGCTCATGGAGTTTAGAGTCTAGTAGTGGAAAATCAACTTTATACAAACATACGTAAGCGCGATAAGACATACACGAATGATTAACATGGGACTATCCACCTTGAAGGCATCTGGGCTGTTTCTTAAGATACCAAGTAATAGCCCAAGTATTTATTCAGACTACCGGGTCAGCCGCCCTTCTTTCTATTATCACAGCTCTGATGCCACCTCCGGTCATTACTGTTCTTAACTTATGGGTTGAATGAATGAAAATTAGATGAATGAGCATTGTGTTTCCTCTGCAATTCCCACCACATTTAGCACAGTGCTGGAAAAACAGTTATTCATTAAAATCTGGGTTGAATTGTGTCCTGAGCGTACATGAGTTCTCTCAATACCATATTTATTCAACAGTCAACACCTATGATGTGCCAGGGGCTGTACATATATGTACCCTGACTGTATCCCTCTAAATAATACCTTCGGTAAACTCTCCCTGTCGATCAATGTACGTCATCTGTTTCCTGTTGGGACCCTGACTGATGTAATGAGAAATGGAGAACCAGAGAAGTGGTCTTAGCTTCTAGTGAGGTAGATAGAGCAGATCTCAAATCTTTTATAAGGATGATTCAGAATGATTATCTGAAGATCAGATAATCTAGCCAAGGTTATAGAGCTAATTGTTTACAGTCTAGATTTCTTAGTCAAGACTAGGAACAGAAGCTATGCATCCCTCACTGTATCACACTGCATTCTAGCCCCCGACATCTAGTTCTAGTGTCTTAATTAATGTTTTTCAATACGTTTTTAGACAAATGAGTTCCTGTTACATTTCATTGCAAGGTAAAATTACTTATGGTACTTAGTGTGTAACCCGGTGGTCAGGTGAAGACCACGGATGATGGCTCTGCCTTCCTAGGGCCGGGAGGCTGGAGGGGTCAGGAAGCGAACAAGTCAGCTAACATGTATACAGTGACAAAGTGTGGGTAGATCATAAAAGAACAAAACCCGAGCTTGTTAGAGGGATAATCAGGAAGGGTCTTATTTAGATGAAGGTCAGGGGAGGACTTACGTCATAAAATAGGTTCTGTGATACAGGGGGAAACCTTTTCTGCCTTTAAGTGACAACTGTGAGGCTTAAGACCCTGGAAAGAAGAAGAATGTGACACAAGGATGGTCCTTGCTAGGAGGAAGAGGTGTGGAAAGACTGACGATTTTGGCCCAAGTGGATCCTGAGAAGGAGATGGGGAGACAGACGGTGTAGTTGTCAGAAACACATGTCTTGTTTTCACCTTCTTGTAGTAAACGTCCATCTAGGAATGGGGGAGATTGGTGACATGGATGGATGGGCTCCCCAGGACTCTGCTGGTGGGAGACCCTAAGCCTTGGGGGAACTCTGACCCCAACACATTTAACAGTCATCACGGGACAGGCCCAGATGGGGGAGGTGAGTGAGTCAGTGTCACATGACCTGCAGGGTCAGAAGTTCCTCAGGGCCTGTCGGGGCTGGACCCACGGCTGACCAAACTCCATGCTCAGTGGCCTCATGTTGTTAGCTTGGAATTGACCACAGTGGGAGTATTTACACCATGGGAACAGGCAAACGCTACCATCAGGGCTTCTCCTTCACTCCCCGCCCCATCCCCCAAGAACCAGACGTTAAACGTTTACCGGCTCACCTCTGCCCACGGCCCTGGTGAGGGGATATAGAGTTGCTAGGGCTCCTGTCAACCAGGGTCCAGAAGAAGAGACAGCTACAATCAGGGCTTCTCACGTGGAAGCAAATGTCTGGAATCAGGCCTTTAGTGGAGGATGTCGGCCTGATGCCCCAGGGGCCAGATGGGACCAGGCACACCTCAGAGGTGGCTAGTCAGCCTCTGTGAGTTCTCAGGGATCTGAGGTCCCTGATAAGTAGGGGGCCCTCTTCTGCCCTGCCACAAACAGGTCAAGTTAGTACCTTATAACACAAAAGGCTAACTTGAAAATAGAACAGGAGGAGAAAAGACCATCTCAAGGCTGTGTTTTCCTGAAAGATACTGGATCAACCAAATGAGACTCTTTATTAAACCTGAGATGCTATAATGGACAAGTTCAAACGTAAAGTTGCCCTTTGTACCGTTTTTGCTGCCTGGTAGGGTGGGCATTCATGGGGAAGATTTTATAGGAAATAAAGAAGCTACATCTTCTTTGTACATTTTAGTCTAGGGTGTAAATGTGCAACCTGGCTATATAATAATTGGTGGCTGTTATTATGAAAAGCACATGTGGGAAATGTTAAGCATTCTTTAGCATTCGATACAGCTGAACGTAGACCTGGTGTACCCTTGTATCTCCAGGCCCATTTGTTGATTTGTTCCTCTTGGCAGGATGGCAGCCCACAGGGACCAGAGCAGTTCAGGGCACAGGCAGGGGCCAGAGGAGGACTCGCCGGGCATACAATGGCGGGCTGATCTTAAACTTCGAGGGCACGGTCTACAAGGTGAAGACAAATGAACCCTGACTGGCAGAGATTCCTTTGGGGAAGATGAAATATTGGAACAGAGGGCTATCTTTAGCCAGATACTATTCTGCAGATCCTTAGCCCCAAATCTAGCAGCTTCCACTTATCAGAGCTGTGCTTGGACCAATTGCTTCTTACTGTATAGACACAGGGCAGCTGAGAAGTCTTGAAGGATGTAGGGGACGAGGGCCAGGGGCTGGACCTTAAAAGGAGCCTATCAACAGGATTAGTTTGTGTGACTCCCTCTCTGTCTCTCCACAGAACAACTGGGCTGTAGATGCCCCTTTTCCAGGTAAAGAGCCAATCAAGGGCCTTCTTTCCAGCACAGGTCCATCAGTGGGGCGTGCATCACTCCCCCTTCTGAAGCCTCCGTGGATTGATGGGTCCACTTTCCAGGAAGCAGCACCACCACATTAGCAGATCTGTACTCACTGTTCCTTCTTTCCCATTGCTCTTAAATAGCTTAAAAACATAGTATTCTTAGCCTAAGCTTGGCTATAAGAAAACATCTTTCCCGCCCACCCCTCCTCCCATACACTCAGCCCTAACAATTTAGTTCCATCTTCAGAGACGCATGGAAAGCTCAGGGACCCTGATCTGAAACTCCACTTCATTCCCACCCCTCCTTGACCTTGGAGAAACCTCAGGGCCCCGGTGCCCTGTGTGCTGGGGGTCTAACTGTGGGCTCTGAGATGGGGGGCAGGGGTGTTCTATTGCTGCATCCTGCTTCTTTCCCTGAAAATCCTCCATCTCCTCTCTCGACTTCTGTAATTGAGGCCCTTTCAGAGAAAAAGAAAAATTCCGAGAAGGTTGACACTCCAATATTGCTCTCACTTGGTTCTAAAGTAACCCCCACAGGGCAACACCAGGCTCCTAGTTCCTGCTCTGTTGTATGGTCTTCCATATGACAGATGACCTTCCTGATCTCTTGGGAAAAAATTCCATAGCTGGGGAGGAGACTACAGAGGGAAAAGTTATTCCTAAAGGGCAGGCGGCATAGTCTTGAGGTGGACGCTACCCCTGAGTGTGGCGCTTTCTGAGCTTCTGGGAACAGGTGGGTGGCATCCAGCCTGCCTATTTATGAGTTGCTGCGGAGAGATGCTCAGGCTGTGAGCCCAGGAGGCAGGCACGCTTCACATGCTTCTTTCACGGAGCGTTGCTGTCCTTCTCTCCTTCCCAGGCTCCAGCTGGTCACAGGGGCAGCAACTAGCCCCAGGCAGAACCCGAAGGCACGTGACATTTATCTTCCGGGGTCTCCTTGTTGCCATCACCATATTACGTAGGTACCAAGTCATGTTATGACCCCACCCTGCCCAGGACCCTCTCTCTGGACACTCACTCCTGCCTGCCCTGGTCCACATGGCCTCTTTAGCCAAAGGTTACTATCTTGAGTCGTAGCCACTTAAGACTCTGCTCTGAGGTGCTTTTAAAAAATTAATCAACAGGGCTAATTGCTTCAGAGTGTCACCCCACCTGATGAGACGTCCCAGAATCTCGGGGGCACCATGTTTGAATCCAGAGGCATTCAGTTCAGTCCGATCCAATGTATGTTTCCCAAACCCATAGTAGATTCTTAAGCTGGATACGAGTAAACTAGAGGAGATGGACACATGGAAGGGGAGAATCTTCGAGTAGCATCCCTGCAGCCTACAACTCCAGATAATGGCTCTCAACTCTGCCTATGGGAAGAGCCTTCTCCAGTGCTCTCACTTGAGGCTTCTGAGCAAGGAGGCATGAATGACTTGGAGGCATGGTGGGCAAGCCTCAGAGCCTTCCTGCAGGACCAGGTGTGGCTCCTTTACTGACCCCAGAGGAATTTGCCCACCCTAAGACCACTTCTGGGGTTCTCCATTCCTTGAGAGCATGACTCAGAAAGGACTGTGTGTCTTGGGAGGGAGGTTATCAGTTGTCTTATAAGCACATAAGAATGTGCTCTCTGTCTCCAGGTTGGGACACACAGAATCATGGCAATATATAAATTGTTTGGTTATAAAGGGGCCTGAAGACTAAAGCTGGGACATTCTCTTTCCTGGGTCTGGCCTGACACAGTTTCGGGGACTCTGGCCTATATTGGACTTCTCATCATCCTCTGGGTTGAGAGGCACACTGGAAAGAGGTCAAATTCTGCCTCCAGTCTTGGCTCGGCACCAAGAAGTGTGCGGCCCCAGGCAGATCACTGTACATCTCTGGGCTTCCATCTTTCTCCTTAGTAAAAAGAGGAGAATGGACTAGATTAGGGTTCCTTGACATTTGTTTTTAGAATATTAGTCCTAGGAGACTCTCTGTAAGCAAAGCAGATTTGCTGACTGCCCCTTCTTGGAGATTCATGTTCCGTGTTAGCTTATTAAAGGCTCTGGGGGCTGTTAATGACACCTGCTTCATGCTCTTTAACCTAGAGTGTCCCTCGACTTTACTAGACTGTAACTGTAAATTCTTTCCTTTTGCAACACTTACTAGCACCCAGAGAATCTATGGTTGCTCAGAGCCTGCTGGGGAAAGTGGGGACCGGGCCAGCTCTGATGTTCTGTGATTGTATAAATGAGCAATAGATGAAATTTCCAGCAGCCTGCTGTCATCACTCCCAGCCCTGCTCTCCTCCTGGTGCACAGGCACGTGGCTGGGTCTGTGTGTGCCATCGGAACCTACTTCCAATTCATAGGCTGCAGCTGAAGTGGCTGGTCAGCTTGCCAGAGCTCGGGCTCTGGACCTGAAAAGCTCCTGAAGACTTCTGGCTGGACAGACCCTCCCAGGAACACCGGCTCCATCTCCGGCCCTCCCCCTAGTCTGACATCTCCAAGGCCAACTGTGCATGCCAGTTTCTGTTCCCAAAATCACTGAGGAAGGTCATTTTTCAATTGCCTCCTGCAGTTTATTTCAGGCTCAAACCCACATTTAAGTTTAATCAAACCCTGCTGCAGTGACAAGCCAGAATTCTGTGCTGCTTTGTTTGGTGGCTGAGGGGTTGACACGTAAGAGTCGCTGGAGAGAGCTGGGTGTGTTACTTATTCTTAATGCGCTCATTTTCCTCATCTGCTGAATGGGACTAATGATCCCTGCCCTGTTTATTTCCCAGGATTCCTGGGGGCTTCCAGTGCATCCACAGGCATGAAAGCATTCTGTAACCTCTAAAGTGCTGTGCAGTGAGCCCACTTTATAGGCACGTGGATTAAACACTGAGCAGAGAGAGGGGAAACAAACAGTTTAAATAGGGGTGAGCACACAGCAGGAGACGTGAATCTGCTGTTTCCTCAGCTGGTCTCGGCTCCCACATGCCTCTCAAGTGTGACCCGCATCTCACTCTGATTCTAAAGTGTTTGAAGACGTATCATTTTTCATACATGTAGCCCTGAAATGCAAACCAACTACTTTATCAACCAAGAAGGCAGAGATCTGTTGGAGCACAGAGTTAACACTGCCTGGGTTGGGTTTCTCCATGGGCTGGTCTCCACTGGGGTACCTTTCTAAGCAGGGTTCGAGAGTCATAGGTGTAACTGTGTGTCCGCCACACGCTGCCTTTAAGACCCACTCGCACGCAAGAGGCTCACTGTTCTGCGCCCCCTGGAAGGTGAGAGGAGGGACCTCCACCCGGGGAGACGGAACAGGAGGAAGGACGGGCTGAGCTCAGAACGGCTGTGGCAAGAGCCACAAGAAGCTCTGAGTTCCCAGCCTCCCCCTCCCCCTCCCCCGCTCCAGGACACGGGTGTGACGGTCGTCCACAACCCGTGCAGCTCCCTGGCACCATCACCAGCTTGCTTTCCACGGGGGTAGATGCTCACCCCCAGTCCCCTCGCCCTCGACCGTGGCCATGCACCAGCACTTGTAGGGCTGGCACGCAGCCCGTTTGGAGAGAGCTGCCCCCCCACCCCCATTCATGCTGCAGCCCATTCACTCCGCTGCCTCTGGCAGGCTGCGGCTGGGCCCCGTCACTCAGGGATATCAGTTTAGTCCTGGCCGCGTGTACGTGCGTGACTGGGGCACAGGGGGTCAGGGAGGTGCTGGTCTCTCGGAAGGAGATTCTTTGTAGTCGCAGCCAGAATTGCAGAATTGCTCCCAGGCCCTAAGGTATTCGCTGCCCCAGACTGATCACTTGGGTGATCCCCGTGCTGGGCGCTTTACCTGCCATTATCTCGTTTAATGTCTTTCAAGGTAGGTATCGGGTATCGTTAACCCCATTTTATAGTTGAGGTACTGATGGGTAGAAATATTAAGAAAAATGCCCCAAATCAAACAGATAGCAAGTGACAGAGCCGGGCATGAGCCCCAGTCCATCAGACCCCAACAGCATTCTCCCTGTCCCCCACCATGTAACCTGTCGCCTCTTTCCTGCGGGTGGTTGTTGGAATTTCACTTACCTCCGCCCTCATCCTTAGGATGCTCTCCTGTAATCCCACCAACCAACTGATTCCCCCTGGAACGCATGGCTGGCTCGGATGATCTGGGGAAGGTTGGATCCCGGGAACACTCAGATTTCTCAACACTGACTCTGGGGCTGGCCATCTGTCTCTTGCCTAAGTGGCTTCTGGCTCCAGCTCAAACCTTTTCTCACTCTAACCTTGAGCTTCTTTCCCAAAGTTTTGCCCTATCTTTCTAAAGAGTGCTCTTAATACACATAAAAACACCCACACTCACACCTGCACCGTAGCTATCTGTAATATCACGGAAAGGTCACCGACTAGGTCAGAAGATCTGGGTTCAAATGCTATTGTCATCAAATGGATTTCACCAGTACCCAGCTTTGCCTTGTAGAGTCTCAGTGGAACCACTCTTTGCCCCACCAGTCCAATGGGCTTGTCTTAAAGATGATTAATTAAAAGCACATTACTCACTGTAGAGTGTGGTTCCCATATCAGGTATTACTAAGCACTTTGTATTATGGCCTATTGGGTCTTGTCTTTGGCCCTAGTTAAGCTTAAGTCAGTAGGACTGCCAGGGGCTGGGCTGTCTCCAGCCTCTGATCTGGGAAAGATCATCTCCCCACCCAAGATGGAACCTGCTTGACTCTCTTGACCCTTCTCAGAGATTTTCCTCCTCATCAACTGATCTGGCTCCAGAGCAAGCAGCTGGCCAGCCACGCACTGCTGCTAGAACAGCAGCGAGAGCCCCGGCAGCCGTCCCCGGGAGCCTCAGGGTTAATGTTTGTGCGTCAAAGTTACGTGGAAAGAAGGGGCCACGGTGCAGATGGGGGTGGTGATGAGTCCAGACCTCCTTTTACCATTTTTACCTGAGAACTGAACTGGGGAAGTTTAAAGACAGAAGGGAGAGAGACTTGCCCCTGAGGAAGGTGACTGACAGCGGTGTCCCTGCTGAGTTCTGCATCCTAACGCAGCGGGGGAGAGGAGCGGGCTCTGGGCCACAGACCCTGCCAGGAGGCACTGAGGCTGGTCTGCCTGCCTTGGGTCTGCAGAGCCACTGACTGCTTACAAACCTCCTTTTTGCCCACTGACTCTCCTAATCTTCACAACAACCTAGACAGGTAGGGAGAACCAGAACAGGGCATTGCCCCATTTGACAGATGGGGTCTGATAGGTTAAGAAATGAAGGCTGAGCAGGAGGGAGGGGTGCAAGGGCACTGGAGGTCCTGACACCCTGCAGATGGACAGCCCCTCCCAGGAACAGAGCCCAGAGGGCTGTCCCTAAATGCAAGCAGGCAAGGCAGGAGGGTCACATACAGATATTTTGCTCCCTTTTCTTTGCCCAGGAGTGCGAAAGGTTCCCACTCAAGCCAACCCTGAAGTGATGGCCAGATAATCTCCGCAGAGGTCCTACCCGGACACCCATTCAGACTTATCTTCCAAGGCAGCTACAACTTCCCCTTGATACCTCGAGAGTCAGGCAAGACAGGAACTGGGGCTGAAATAAACACCCAAGTTGCTTGCAAGAGTGGCTCTTCAAACCCACTCTCTTGGTGCCACGAGCCTCCCGCTAAACAAAGAAACCTCCTCAAACCAAATAAAGAAGCAGGTTCATCTTACCTAGGGAATCCGAGAGAACGGTGCCCGTGGCCCTCCCACTCCAGCTCCTACAGGTCTGTGAGGATTAGCTTGCTCCAGCGCTTCAACAATAAACCGAATTAAAGGGGAGGAATGCAGGGGTTTTCTTTCCTAGGACTGTAACCAGGCAGCCTTAAAGGGGAGGAAAAGTAGCTAGGGCGGCTTGCATCTCTCCTTCCTTTCCTCTGCCTTTCCTTCCCTCTGAGCAGATCCAGAAAAATCCTTTTGCAAAGGGGCCCTTTTATGCTGTGTGTGTGTGTGTGTGTGTGTGTGTGTGTGTGTGTGATTGTATTTGCATGGAGGTGTGTGATGGAGAGAGGGAAAACATAAAAGGCAAAAACAAAACATCAAATTGAAGGTTTCCATTGGCCTGAATGGGGTGATAATAGAAAATCAGAGACTGCCTGCCTCCGTTTCCCTCTTAACCACTCAGTTGCTGGTGTATGTTGTTTAAAATACCTTCCTGAGCAATAGGATATCTATACTGGCTGAAAGCAGAGACTACAGAACCCTCAGTGTCTTATAAAATGGGAGAAGCACTTGGATATCCCTCGGGGAGCCCAATGCTGCATGGTTTCACCCCTCTCACCTGTTTCTAGAAGCAAAGCATTCTGATCCCCAAATCTACCATCCTCTTCTCAGTTCTAACCCATTGGACCCCAGGAGACCATTCCCCTCCTTCTGGAAGCTCTTAGCTTTTAAATTGTGCCTTTCCATTTTTTTTTAAATTTTATTTATTTATTTTTGGCTGTGTTGGGTCTTCTTTTCTGTGCGAGGGCTTTCTCTAGCTGTGGCAAGCGGGGCCACTCTTCATCGCGGTGCGCGGGCCTCTCACTGTCGCGACCTCTCTTGTTGCGGAGCACAGGCTCTGGACGCGCAGGCTCAGCAGTTGTGGCTCACGGGCCTAGTTGCTCCGCGGCATGTGGGATCTTCCCAGACTAGGGCTCGAACCCATGTCCCCTGCATTGGCAGGCAGATTCTCAACAACTGCGCTACCAGGGAAGCCCCTGCCTTTCCATTTTTCATCGTTTGTGTTTTTTTGAATAAACAACACATTCATGTGGGTCAGAAATCAGAACTCTATTGAAAGTCATACATAGAGGTGTCTCACTCCATCCACTCCCCACCCACCCCTTCCCCCTACCCTGCCCTCTACAGGTGGCCACTTTTATTACTTTCTTGTGTATCTCTCCAGTATTTCATGCAGAAACAAACAAAATAATATATATATTCCCTGGCCCCCTTTCTTACACAAAAGACAGTAAGTAAATGCTGCCGCTTTTATATTTTCATCTCTACAATCTTAATTCAGGCCCCTCGTCTCTTCTCTTGGGTACTATTGTAATAAACTAGACTAGACTCTAATTGGTTCCTGGGTGAGGTAGTCCCCTGGGATAGTTAAGTGAGGCTTTGGAGAAGACTTCTAGGCTGGACTCCTGGGCTGTCTTTTAACTGGGTGTCTGGCCTTGGATAAGTGGCTTAACCTCTTTGTGCCTCAGTTTTCTCAATCTGTCCAATGGGATAATCACTGAATTTATTTCACACACTAGTGGAGTGGAGCGAGACGGAAGGCAAATTGCCTAGAACAATGACTGGCACTTGGTAGGTAGTCAGTAAATGTGAGTTACTATTATTCTCTCTCCAACTTTCATTTTTTGCTAGAATCATCACAATAAGAAAATTGCCTCCACCTCAAAAATATCCATTCCCTACAGAATAAAATCCAAACACTTCATCCCATCATTGAAGACATTACAGGATCTGGTACAAAAGTATCCTCCCTCCCCTGAGTCCCTCCATCCACCCAGCTGATATTCCAGCCATATCACAGGAGACACTGATTGCCAACATGCCACTTATTTCCAAAGCTCCTGACCTTTGCTTAGGCTGATCTATCAGTGTAGAATGCCCTTTCCTCATTCTCTGCCTATGGAAATGCTATAGATTTTAAAAGTTCACATCAAATACCATCTCATCCATGAAGCCTTCCATGATTTCTTCACTCTGTTAGAAATAATCACTCCTTCCCCTGTGCTGTTCTCAAAACTCTCTGTCTACAACTCTCCTCAGTTCTTAATCTTTTTCTGCCTTGAATTCTAGTTTGTGTTTCCACTGCTGTCTCCCTTTTTGAATTGAGAGTGCTTAAGGCAATGATTTTCGCCTCTATTCCTGCCCTCTTGTCTCCCTTTCCCTAATCTTCCTCCTGTGTCCAGCACAGGGTAGGCACTCAGCCAATGTTTAGTGATGAACCAGATAGGTTCCACCAGAAGTGGAAGGGACTCTTAGAGTCCAATAAATAAGAAATGATTTGTTCATGGCTGGTATACATAGTAAGTACTCAATAAATGCTAACTCATTAGTATTGATAACAAGAATAATAACATATTTTTGTTATGGGTCTAACATCTTGTTTATTGCTTAGATTCTCTAGGTATAGCATCCCTGACCTGACAAGCAGCTGTTCTCTTCCTGTTTAGACGCAGGAACTGGGGAGTTTATCACAGCCTGAAAAGGTCAAGTAAGGCCCATGGACATCAACAAATGTTAGAGAGTTTATCTCCATAGGGAGTTGAATTCCCCCTCTCTGAAGTCGCCCCCAACACATGTGTATGTACACTCATTCCTTAAATATTTATCAAGCACGGACTATGTACTAGGGGTTGAGGATAGAAGCCAGGCTCAGACTCAACACTCAGAGAACTTCTATTGTCCAAGTGCAAGGAATAAATCAGTTCTGTACTCTGTAATTCAGAATGTGTTACTTTGTGATGCAGAGTACTTTGTATTCTGTTACAAGTTTGAATTGGGCAAGGAACTGTCTGTGAGCTCCAACCCACCAGCAGCCTCTTCCCTCCTCCCCCTTCCCTCCCATCCACCGGCACACTGCTGGTCTTGGCGAGCCACAGTGCCGGGAATGAATTCTCGGCCGTGGACACAGAAGTAGGTTCAGCAGATGTTGGGTGGTATGGGAGAAAGTGTTGCCTCTTTATGCTGAATTCAGAAGGTGGATGTTTTTGCAGGTACTGACTGGGTCATACGCCAGACATCAGAGACCGGAGTGGGGCACATCCACTGCTCCGGTATTGATACAGGTGACTAGAAAATGTTTCCCAAGGAGGTGGAAGAGAGCTTTTGTCTTGATAACACATGCACACTCGTGCACACACATGCATGCGCACATACACCCCTGTGCTTGCATTTTGGCTTGGTTCAGATTCTTGTAATGACCGTTTCGTTATGTTTTCTCCAATCAAAAATTCAACCAAATATTTATTACACATAAACTAAAACACAGAGAACAATCGGAGATCAATTAATAGCTAAATAGGATGCTATTAACTCATGTTGTCACCAGAGATGAGGCCATGTGGAGCCGGCTGTGGGCTGGAGATGTCAGGAAAGGTTTCATGGAAAAGTTTCATGGGAGTCAGCCTGAGCCTTAAGGATGAGTAGGACCAGATATGGGAGGTGTGGTGGGTGGGATGGGATTAGGAAAAACACAGAGCTTGGAACATACAAGGTGTGCGCTGGATACGACGACCTGCAATGCAGTGAGAGATTAGAGTGTCTAGTATTGAAGCAGCGAGGGCTTTGGACTTACCCTCCAAGGCAGTAGAGTGTCATTGCAAGTTCTTAAGCAAGGATGTTGATGGGAACCCAGTGGTGATGTGCCTGACGCTGGGAAAATCGGAGACTGGAAAATCAGCAGACGAGCCTTGCAGTCACTGAGACCTGAGGGGGTGAGGGCTGGCTGGAACCAAGAGGGAGCAGGGGTAGAGAGAAGAAGGGAGCAGCCTGAAGGGGGTGCCATTGCCCATCAGCTTCCTCCTTTCACCCCAAAATGATTGGTGTGGGTCTGAGCTTATCAAGCTATTATTTAGTTCACAGGTGATGCTGGCAAAAGGAGAAGTGGCTAAGTGTACTCACCAGGTCCTTACCTCTGCTGCTCCCGTGTGGTCACACTTATCCCCCAAATAAACAAAATAAGGGGGTCTTCCTGTGGTTGGGGTAAGGAGAGAAAAGGGAGGTGCACTCATGAGGACAGAGCAAGCCTTTCTCTGTCAAAGAGCACATTCTTGCCTCCCCTTGGTCTGTGCTTTTATTTTATTTAATTTTTTTTTTGGCGGTACTCGGGTCTCTCACTGTTGCAGGCTCTCCCGTTGCAGAGCACAGGCTCCGGACGCGCAGGCTCACGGGCCCAGCCGCTCCGCGGCATGTGGGATCTTCCCGGACCGGGACACGAACCCGCGTCCCCTGCATCGGCAGGCGGACTCTCAACCACTGCGCCACCAGGGAAGCCTGGAAGCCCTGTCTTTTACATTTAATTAGATCTCAGATTGAGCTTTCTGGATAGGAAATGACAAGACATAATGAGGTGCCAGGGTGGAAAACGGAAGGGAAAACAATATCCATTCATTCATTCATGCAACAAATATTTGTGAGCACCTACTCTGTCCTGGGCAGTAAGCTGGGCTCTGAGCATACAGTAGTAAACGCAATAGGCACAGTCTCTGTCCTGATGGGCCTTGTGCTCTAGCAGTATTGTCAGATTTTAAACAAATACAGATCATTACAGTTGTGATAAATACTATGAACAGTTTAGGGCTTTAAGAAAGCATGTGATAAGGGGATCTTACTAGCCCCAAGGAAGTGACTTTCAAACTGGAATCAGAAGAAAGGAGAATTAGCTACAAGAACAGTTGGAGACACCAAAGAACGGCAAGTGTAAAGGTCCTGGGGTGGAAAGGAGCCATACCTGTTGGAAAGACAGAGAAGTGCATTGTGGCTGGGCAGTGGAAGCTGGAGAGAGAGGATCCCCAATTGCTGCTGGTGAAGCAGGAAAAGGAGAAAATCACGCAAGGTCTTCAAAGTATGATGGGAAAGATAATGAGAGGGGGAGGGGCCACCAAGGAACAAATCCCATTGATGTCATAACACATTTCCCACTGAAGTTGGTTAATAGAGAATGGAATGGGCACAGGGAGTGAGGATGGGGGCAGAGAATGGAAATGACAGGATAGCAGAGACAGGCTAGCACAATGTAATACTTGTTACTTTAGTATTTGTTTTAAAAATAAGGCAACAGATTTCTAGTGCTTCCAGGAATAGGCATGATGTGCATTGTTCCTGCAGCCTGTGATGTGCTCATCTTTTTATTTGAAGTGAACCTGTAAAACTTCTCCTCTCCTAAGCACCCTTCCCTGCGCCCACAGGCAAAATGGACCACCCTCTCTGTTCTCCCAAAACCCGTCTCTACAATGGCTCCACCCTGCTCCATTGAGATGGAAATTGGTCTGATGCATGTCAAGGTTGCCCAGAAGTGACAAGTTCTCTAAGCATACAAACCATGTCTCAATTTACCTCTATAACCACCATATTGCCTGGCAGAGAGCATGTTCCACAAAGGTTTGCAAAATCAAGATGCTGAATAAAACCTAAAAGGAGAGTTTTCTGGTGTGTCCTGAGTTTGACACCGTTAATGGTAGGAGCAGGAATTCAGTCCATTAGTAACAGGCTACCATGGGCTACCCCTCTCCCCCACAGAATCCAGAAGAATATATAAAAGAGTTCACTTCTTCTGGTTTGCACTGCATCTTCCAACTTCTTTAGAGTCTGCAGAGTTGGGTGTTGGGTGGGCCATTCAGTCAGCGTCTCTGGCTGCTTCCCCATGGCCCCTCCGCCTAGGGAGGAAGGTAGCAGCCCATGACGCCCGAACTTTCTCTTTCTTCTCTTCTTTCCCACGATTCATCCTATGTGCTTCCTGCACATCTTCCTATCCTGCTCAGCCTCTGCCAAGGTTCAGCAAGCATTCAGCTATATCTAGCTCTACTCTGGGTGGGACCGGGGGTGGCACTGGATCTTGCAGGTTGGATGCCCGACGAGGTGAGTAGATTTTCACCTGATCCCCTCCTCTTGTGTTTGCTGTGTGTCTATGGCTAGAAGAATCTGTCACCTTTGTTGCCTTGAGTCACATTCCCAGATGAGCCCCATCTTGGTATATGCCATGTTCCAGGAAGAAATGGGGGGCAGAATAAGACTATCACCCTGGGCTTTGGATTTTTGGCTGATGATGTAGTCAGTTTCTATGTGGGTACCTGCTTCTGGTCCTCGACAGAGATTGCTGTACCTTCCTCCTCCGTGTCCATCATTACCTGCATATATTTCTGTATCCATAGCTGGCGGAATCAGTCATGACTCTCCAAGGTCACAAGTGTGACCTTGAAAGACAGTGGTGGGGGGTAAATGTGTTGGGTGGGCGCTCACGAGTATCACTTGCCTCATCCAAACTTTTGTTAAGGCTACTTACAAAGTACCTGATTGTCCAATTTGATTTTAATCTCCTTCTTCTGTTTCTTCCTAACCCTCCAGGGAATGAACAAATAAAGAGACTGGCCTATAAAGGAAAAATTATGATGGTGAGAGTTTCACTAAAGAATTTAACCCACATCACCATGTTTACAAACATATTCTCCCCAGATAGGGGTTTAGGTGCCCTAGCATTTGTCCCCATAACATTTTTTCTATCTAAACAAACTGGAATGAGTCGAAACCTCAAGGATCTTCCTGTTCTGCTCTGTCAAATTGGGCTAACAATGTCAGTGTACCTCACAAGTCTATTGGGGTCAAATGACATGAAAGGTTGTGTATGAAACATGAACGGTAATGTTGCATTTATTTCCGGTTGAAATCATGTGTCTGGCGCCGGGTCCTGCCCCCACTTGGGCAGAGTTACAAGGCTGAAGGCTGTTCTTAGCTTCTCCAGAGAGAAGATAGGCTAGCAGGGCTTCCTCAGTCCCAAGAGGGAGCTGCCACTGCCCTCTTGTGACAGCCTTCTGCCCAGACCTGGTGCCTGCGTCCACCCCTCTGGCTGATGGGGAGAACAGACCTTCTTTCTGGCAGGACCGTTTCTGACCAACCAACCCTTCCTCAAAAAAGCCTCTCCTCGAAATTCTCCATATTCGTGCTATAGGTGGTGAGTGTTACTCTTTTTTATACTATTCTAAGAACTAACAAATATTTGTCAGGGGTCTACTATGGTGGGTGGGAAGTGTGCCAGGCATGGAGGTGACCCTCCTCCCCACTCCCGCTGCCTCATCTGTCTCAGGAGGAGAAGATCTCACACCAGTCATCTGCAGGATGTCAACCTTCTGGAAACTTTCCAGGGATGATAACTGAGCCTCCCACCCTCTCCCCTTGCCCCCCAACACTGAAAGGACCCAACAGGACCACAGAGGCAGCCTGTTAATTATCTCTGTCCCCACGGTGCCCAGCGCAGAAAGGCATTCTGGAAGGATCCACCTATTGAAGAATTTGTCTACTTAATGCATAGTTGACCTTCAGAAGTGCCTCCCCTGATAGATGCTGAAATTCTGTAATATGTATACATCTCTTTGAGAGTCACAGTGAAGAGGTTAGGAATCAGACAGGAGAGCAGACTTAGGATTGAATTTGGGTGTTCTATTACTAGCAGTGTGATCCTAGGCAAGATTCTTAACATTTCTGAGTCTGTTCCTCACACGTAAAATGGGCCTAAGGGAGCACCTTCCTCAACAAGAGGGTCCTAAGAATTAAATGAGATAATGTATGTGAAGTGCTTGGGAAACGATCTGCACTCAGGAAGTGGACCCTTTGGGGGTGTGACTCAGTTTGAGACACGGCAGGGAATGATACAGAGAGTAAGACAGCTCCAGAGGGCTGGATGGAGGGGTGGAGGCAGCAGATGGGGCCGGGGAAGGGGCAGTGTCCACATGGATAGGGAGTGTGGGTACGTGTGTGCACACCTGCAATGATGTCTGGGATAGAGGATTTCCATGTACAGTGAGGTCTCAGCTTAAGATCCTAAGGTGTAGCAGTGACAGGTCCTCTCATCTCTTGGGATAACTGTCCTTTCCAGGAAGAGGAACAGTGCGGAGCTCCAGAGCACTCTAGTACCCAGGCAAGTCCAGTGCAAGCCCTGGTTATGGACTTAGTCACAAGTAGGGGGAGGGAAGTGAAAAGACCCAACCTTTCCTTAATCATGGGTTAGGGAGAGTGACAACCAGGACTCTTGAACAACTGAAATGTTAGGAGCTAAGAGCTAGACAGTATTCTGGGGACATATCCACCCCTGGTGCCCCTGGGGAAAGTAGCCACAGTGACCCTCCCACCACCCCTCCTTCCAGTGGCCCTTCCTCCACCCCTGCTGAAGGTAGGTGAACCCCTCCCCCCCATCCAAGGTTTCAGGGCGAGGAGGGCTCCTGAGGCTGCTGGCAGCATCACCACCAAAATGGTCTCATCTCCAATTGTCCCTGAGATAGAACATTTAAATAATAGAACCGATGATAAGTAGAAATCAGCAGAAATCATTTACTCCTGAGAAAGAAAACAACTGCTTGATTTAGTTACCAGATCTCCTGTCTGACAGTCCACAGTGCTGTGGTCCAAATTTGACCTTGGGAGATGCATTGAAAAAACCTTGTGGAGGGAGAGAAGGCAGGCACGAGGCCTCCAGGGCCAGGTCTGTGGGCTGAGAACAATGGCCTGCATTGGGAACAGACACACTACACTCCACGTCCAAGGCTAGTTCCTGTACCTTGTATTGGAGGCGAGTCTGCAGCACTGGGGTGGGAAACAAGCTGGCATTGACACTTCAGGTTATGCATTGTTTTGATCTCAACTTTCAGCATTGCTACCTCCCCCAACAGGTGGGAGGAAGCAGAGAGAAAATGGTCTGTCGGGGCTTTTCAGAACCCTGGGGAAAGCAACCAAGCTAAAAGATTACCAAGAGAACCAGAGATTATCTTCTTGCAGTGGTGGCAAGGCCAGCGTACTCGGTAGCACTAGAAAATTATTGACTGACCTTGGGGTGCAGAGCTCCTAGATGAGACTACTGAAAGGGTCATGTTTGGAGCTCAGACCTGCAAGATGGTGTGTTTAAGGGAGAGCGAGGGGGAGGAGGTATTTCTTCTATTCTCCTCCTGGACGAGGGCATAGCAGATACCAGGGACAAAAGGAAAGAGCAGTCCCAAAGGCAGACCCTGTTCCTTTTCCAACCTTAGGAAGCTTTGGAAGTATCAGGTCGTCATTCTGGACATTTCTCTGTAAGCTAAGGTTGACTTTATGGGAGCCTGTAACTGGCTGAGAATGGAAGGATTAAGGGCCAGACGGAGCTCAGTATCCGGAGAGGGGGCTGATGGGTAATAGCTGGTACATCATATCCCGCAAGAAGTAATGGGGTCATCGCAACAACCGTGCAGGAAACCGCAGTGGGCGGTCCGGGAGAAGGCAGTATTCTGAGACTGTCCTGCCATATACCTTCGCGTGGGCTGCCTCCCCTGCCTGGAGTGTCCTCTCCTTTTCTGATGAGATTACTCACTGTGCTTTAAAAATAGCTCACATCTTACCCCTCTACGAAATCCTCCATGACAAGGTGATTCACTCTCTCCACAGTGTCTGGCAATATCTTATTCATTTTGCCATCATTTTCAAAATTTTAAATTATTAAATTAATGTATTTTGTGAAATACTGAGCTCTTAGAGTAGATACTTGGTCTTTAAGTGCCTCGCATCTAGCAGCTAGTCATTTATTAATTCAACAAATATAAATTAGGATTCAGGGAGGCAGGCTGGTGGGTAGCATGAGGGATGAGATTTGGTGGGGGGGATGTCAGGGTGAAACCCCAAACTCAAGGTTAGCGTAGAAACAAAGGCTAGGAAGTGTCCTTGTCCCAGAGGAATTGGGGACTGGGTGGAGTTTTAATGCAGGGATCCCAGCAGAGGAATCCAGGTTGGAAATGGGATTCAGGGAGGAGAATTCATTGCAGGAATAAGGTGGGGACTGAGTCACAGAGTTGTATATTCACCCTGAGAAAGGCTGGATGCTGGCCAAGTCTCAGGAGCATTGAACAAAAGGGTCTTCTAGGCTCCTTAATGGAAGGCAGTCCTGATGTCCATGCTGGAATGGGGCTGAGTCTGCAGCTCGGGGCACAGGGTTGAAGGGGTCTGTTGTAGTTGGAGGACAGATGATGCCATGTATCAACAAGTCAACAAACCAGAGACCGGGACCATTGCTTTGTCCTCTCTTCTCCACAAAGGGCAGAGCAGGAAGCATAGCACACCTGATGGGATCTCCAGAGAATCAGCCCCATGCCACCATTAGATATTAGACATGCTCTGTGCAAAATGTGGAAATGAAACTTGCAGAGATGCAGATGCACCATCCATGCACGTACTACCTGTCCATGTTTTCCACAGAGTCTACTTCTAGTTTTAAAATTCAAGAACAGTTCTGTGGCTTTTCTCTTCCCTTGGGGAGCATCACATGGTTTCTTGATCCAGAAAAGCCTCCTGGGAGAGATTCTTTTTCTAACCCATGGATTGGAGAAGGGTGGGTTACAGCTCAGGTATGATAAACACGTCTATGGGGGGTGTTTAATCATCACGAAAACAACCAGAAAGTGAAGTGGAAAAGTCAGGTAATCTTAGGTCTTAGAATAATGACAGTTCAGGTCCTAGCAGCCCTTTGCAAATTCTCATCTCATAGAAGAGGTTTTCTTTCTAGATTTGAGTCCTTGTGGGGTGGCTTCAGATAAATCTGAGGCTCAGTTTTTTTTTTTTTAACTCTAGGATGGAGGAATAATCTTGCAATTATTGTAAGTAATCTTGTAAGTAAGTATTTGTAAGTAAGTAATCTTGACTTTGGGTTCTTAAAAGCATAGTGGATAACTCCTGTGGGGTCTACACAGCCCTCTTTCCCCTTTCTGGGTACATCCTCCCACCCCTCTTCTGCTGGGAAATGCTCATTTTCTTGTCACATGGCTCCAATGGGAGCCATCATGTCCATGTAGAACCTACCCTTGGCCACAGTTGATGGGTCAAAGGTGAGCTCTGTTTAGTTTTGTTGTCAAATGAACTTACTTCAAGTTTATTAAAAATTTTTTTTCTTTTGGATTTTCTGGGCTTTTTGGATTTTGGAATTGTAGATAAAGGGTTGTGGAATTGTAGGTAGTCGAGTCTAACCATATGTAGATCATGCATGTCTATTTTCTCTATTAGAATGTGAATTCTTTGAGGACAGGAAAGAAGACCTCCTCCAGGGATCCTACAGTCCCCTCAAGTTCAGCACATCTAATGTGAAGTCGGGAGTAGGAAGGGTCAGGGGGGAGGTGGAGCCAGAAAACTGAACATGACATGTTCTCCCCATACTGGATCCTCCACCTGTATCCTGTGTTATCCTCTCAGTCATCCAACCTGGAAGCCAGAGTCCCTCATGACCCCTCAACCTCCCTCACCCTTCCACATCCAGTAAATCTCCTAGTCTTGCTGATTTAATTTCCTAAATATTTCTTGAATTTGCCCCTTCTTCTTCATTCCTTCATGGTTTGACTTCATCATCTCTTGCCTGGATTATAATAAGAGCTCTAAATTGGTCTTATTTCCTCTAGTTTTGTCTCTCTCCCATCCCCATTCTTCACTAGCCTGGCTAAAATGATTGATCTGTAATGCAAATCTGAACATATCACTCATTTAAAATCTGCCCAGAGCTCCCCATTGCTTGCAGGATCAAATCCAAGCTACATGGCACAGTACAGATCTGGCTAAACTCCCTGCATACACCTCGTTGTTTCATGCTTCACTTTTTTGTGCTGGTGCTCTCCTTTTGCTTAGGATCCTGTATTTCTTCACCTTTAAAAGCCATCTCAGACTTCAACTGCTTGAGAAGTCTTCTTTGGATTGGGCAAAAAAAAAGTCCTGTGACACCCTATCACTCTATTTATGTGCCTTTATTACTCAGTACATGATTTTGTGTTGAAAATATTTTCTTAATGACGGTCTCACCAGCTGGACTGCAAACCCTTTGAGAACAGCGACCGTGTCATATCCATCTTTGTAGCCTTAATTCTTACTTAGTTCATGATTAGAACTTAGTAGATTCTTAAGAAATGCTGAGTGGGAGAGTGATTCTTCTGGGTTCATCTAGGAAACTGAGGAGGTGGACCTGCCAGAAGTCTATTTGCATGGATGTTGAGTAGACTCTGGAAAAGAACCTCAATATATGTCTGCTGATGGGGTTTAGATACAAGAGGCCAAGTCTTAGGAAACCAGGAGTGTTCTATAGAAGCCAGTGTGCAGGAGAGCCAAGGAACATTGTGGGAGAAGTCATTCTGAGGCAAGATGAGCCTGTTCCTGGGGAAGACACTACTTGTCCGATGGGAGGGGTATAGCCTGGTGGCAGTTACTTGAAATCACCTTTGTCTCAGTGCTAATATGTCCTCTCCAGAAGAAAAAGTGATTCTAACTAAAACAAGAAAGTGTTGCTTCAGGAAACCCTGTAAAGCATGAGGGCACAAACAGCCTCTTAACAGTGTTCTACGAAGGGGAAAGAGCCATTTCCGCCTGACTCTACTTCATTCTCAAACTGGCCATGTGCAACAGTATAGGTAGTGAGAAGGTCAGGACATTGGTGGTAGCGCATGATGGATCAGTGATGGTCATCGGGGAAGAACTGCAAGGCTCCAGAGAAAAGCAGGTGAGACCAGAGTGGCAGGTAGAGAATCCCGAGGGATCTCAGAGTAGCAGCAGAGAGACTTGCTCAAGGGAAGACATGAACCAGCCCCTGAGGATTTACAATAATACTTGGGGCAACTTTGCAGAAGGCTCTAGGTTTGATGTGAATTCAAGGGGTGGGGTGGAAGAGATAGGGTTATTACTCATTGAGATTTTCAATCTACACTGATAGGCTAGAAAGCTGAAGAAATTAACTCTAGAATCTAATTAATGAATTATTTCTTTTTCTCTTTATACCCTGGACATTGGTATCTGCATCTGGCCTGTCAGAAGGGTTGGTGGTTGTGAGAGGGTATACCCTCCTGTTATAGGTTGAATTGCATTTCCCTCAAATTCATATGTTGAAGTCCTAACCCCCCAGTAACTCAGAATGTGATCTTATTCAGAAATAGAGTCATTGCCAATGTAACTAGTCAAGATGAAGTCATTAGGATGGACACTAATCCAATACGACTGGTGCCTTTATAAAAAGGGGAAATTTGGGTACAGATATGCACACAGAAAGTGAAGATGAAGACAGAGATTGGGAGGATGCCTTTATAAGACAAGGAACACTAAAGATTGCTGGCAAACTAGCAGAAACTAGGAGAAAGGCATGGAACAGACTCTCCCTCATGGCTCCCAGAAGGGATCAACCCTACCGACACCATGATTTTGAACATATAGCCTCCAGAACTGTGAGACAGTACACTCCTGTTGTTTAAGTCCCCCAGTTTGTGGTAGTTTGTTACAGCAGCTCTAGCAAATTAATACACCTTCACAGAGATGGATAGGACTGAACTGTGGATAGGAACGTTGTGCAGCTGGGCAGTGCTGCAGTAAGGAAGTGCTGGGATCAGCATGCCTCTCACGCACACAGGCTGGAATGTGAGCTATGGAAGATCCCAAGTCTGCCTTTGTTGCTCTGTCAAAATGTGAAATCCTCAACTCCAACTTTTTCATTCTCAGTTTGGAGTCAGAGCCCAGGGGGTGTCCTTTAGGAGCTGTGTATGCAAAATTCTTTACAAGTCACAATTAGCTGACAAGTGAGTGGTTATTGCTTGTTTTTCACAGCACAATTCCCACTGCTGGTCCATCTAACTCCTGCAAGAAAGGAAAGACATGTTTCCATGTCTATGTCCACCTGTAGACTTGGTCAGAAAGAATTGCTTTAGTCACTGCTCGACAGCACTGTGTCTTGTGAATGCCAAGTACACCCCTGGGCAGGCTGAGACCCTTCACAATACAGACCTTCAATACAGAATAACAGATCTGAGCACTTAGTTAATTCCCAGTCATTTGTCTTCTCCGTCAGACCCCAGGTTGCAGACAAAAGTTTGAATTGTCAGCAGAAATTGTGACTGTTGAGTGAATATGTGGATGTGTATATCTTTCTCTCTGTCTCTGTCTCTCTGTGTGTGTGTGTGTGTGTGTGTGTGAGAGAGAGAGAGAGAGAGAGAGAGAGAGAGAGAGAGAGAGAGAGAGAGAAATGGATGGAATAACTGACCTTGGATATTTGATAGCTATCTAAACAAAATAACCAGCATTTTTAGATTGCCTTGAAAACTGTAGTGTTTCAAAATCATTGCCAGGGAGATTTTGAACTTTTATCAAGAAAAACAGGAAAAGAGAGAATTGAAAACCCCCGGGAAGAAATCTGAAATTTTGAGCCCAAAGACTGACTCCCTTTGATGCGCTAACAAGGATCATTGAATATCCTGTGTTTCGGGTTAAATAAATCCCTCTTGATGATGTAACATTCCTCCAGAAATATCACGGAGTGACCAGAGAGATACACACCAAAGCTCATGTTTTGAAGCTCTCTAAGGCACTAGACTAGCGCCCTCTGCTGGCCATTTTGGATCAGCCAGAGGCCCTTTCTGTAGCTAAGTCCTGCCCGTACCTGCTGACGACGGAAAAAACAGACTCGTTGGATTTCCGTCTCCCAACTGTATTTTTTTCTAGCTCCTCCTTTCCTAATTTCTTGTAGAGTGTGGGTCTTTGATAAGACACAGTAAAGGAACAGTTTTCATTACCATCACCCATGGCGTTTTGAGAGCCTATTACTATCAGTGGGAGAAAGGTTTATTTTTCATGTAGGTGCCCTAACCTCAAGAGGTGTTTTAGTCACTACTCACTGGGGTGGGCCCTCAGTAACGCTAAGACTTAAAACCTATTCCTATGACATTGTCAGATAAGAACCTGGCAGTAGCTCACCAGTAGTGAGAGGAGGTGCTGAGATATCAGGTGGAGGCACTGCAGCTGGACGTGTTCCTCCATAAGGAGTAGGGTCAAGGGGAGGGGCTGGGGGGGGAGATGGAGGGAGTGAGCTCAAGGAGATTCCTGGGTCCCCATTTAAGGAGGACCCGTAAGATCTGGGAAGCAATTCTATAAGAAAAGTCGAGAAATGTCTTGTCCCATCCTCCCGATTGCTGATCAACTACTATGAAGATTGTGTTCTTTTAGAGGCATGGACACTACCTGTGTGACCTTCTGGCCATTGCGGGGCATCAGTGAGGGGCCTTAAGGACTCTCTGTTGGAACTGGATCCCATTTTAAATATCTGGCTTGAGCTAATTCCTTCATAAATCAGTAGAGTTACTGGTGTGGGGTTGCTCTCTGTAGAAGTGTTTATATTTAGGATAACTAGGTCTGAACTACCAGCTTATCCAGAAACCAGGCCTTCCCACTACAGTCTCCTCTACTCTCTCTTCAAAAATAAAGTGAATTGCACAATGATGGAGCAGAGCAGTGGTTGAAAACATGGACTCTAGTGTTGGACTGGCTGGATTATAGTCCCAGCTGTGTCTCTCACTACCTGTGTGACCTGGGAAAACTGCATAACCACACATTGCTTCAGTTCCCTCATTTGTAAAATGGGAATGTAAATGGTACTTACCATTAGGGTTGTCATGAGAGATACATGAGTTAATATACAGAAAACACTTAGAACAGTTCCTGGCACATAGTAAGCACTCAGTGGTTATTGCCTATCACCATCGTCATCACCATCATCACCACCATCATCACTGCTCTATGACCAACATGTAAGAGGCTGAAGGTGTGTCCCCCATAACCACCATTCCGTTTTGACTTGGTTGCACCTGTTCCTGTGAGTGAGAAGAGATATGCTTGGGTGGCAGGGTTACAGTACAAGTGCTTCAACATCTAGTTCATCTCTCTCTCCTAGGGACATGGAAGGCTCCTACCTGGAACGTGGGCAGGGCCGTGCGAGTAGTTGAAATGTGAATGGATATGATTAGTGTCATCACTTCTGGGCTGAGACAGTTAAAAGCCCAAACGTGATTCTTCACTATCTTTTCCTTTGTCACAGCAGCTTAAGAAGGTCAGATGTTCTAGAAACTGCAGCTGAAAGATGATGGGCCGTCTGTTGACCTGGGTGCTCCAGTGACCTCATGTAACAGAGATGCACTATTCTTATTCCATATGCAGCATGAACAAGAAGTAAACTTTCATGGTGTGAAGCCACTGAGATTCAGGAGTTATTACCGCAGCACAGCCTGGCCCAGGAGTTCTATCCGGTCTGCTTATCTGGGACCATGTTAGAAATGGAAATTCTCAGGTTCCACCCCACACATACTGAATCAGAGACTGAGGGTGGGACCAGCAGACTGGGTTTTAACAACTGCCTCAGGTGAATATGACACAGGTCAAGTTTGAGAACCACTGCTCTAACTTATCTTGAATAAAACAGGTGACAAAGGCCAGGGAGAGATCCTTCTCTCTCAGCTCCCAGTTACCCAGGGACTTTGACCCCATAGGTGTCCACAGTTTGGGATGATCTATCCTGCTTTACCCCTTCCCATTGGTTGAGATATTTAAGCATCAGCTGTCTTAGAATAGTTAACATCGAACAGATCTAGCCCCAGGGTTTTTACTTGAAGTCAAAAAATCACTTGGAAATGGGTTCATGGTTGCCTTAAGAAGGTGAATGCTTTCTAATTCTTTTAGGTGTGTCTGAAACCACAGGGGTTTATTGCTCTCTTTCTCACTCTCTGGTCTATAGCCCCTCTTTTTCCCAGGGAAGACAGTCTGATGGTCCCCATTTCGCCTAGGAGGAAAATGAGGCTCTGAGTGGTCAAGTTATTTATCCATGGCACAGAGCCATAGCTTTGCACTACAGCCCTGGCGCTTGGCCTCACGCAAGCAGGTACTCAGCAAATGATTGTAGAATAATGAAGATATAAGGACATTAGCTGGCCTAATACATTGCTTAATTGTCTGAGCTCAGCTGCATCTCAGTCCTGGTACTCATCCCGGTGCCTGGGTGGGTCCCGACAGCACTAAAGAGGCATCTCGGCAAAGGGCAGGCACAAGAGGGACAATCTGATCCAGCCCTTTCTGAGCCCTTTGCAGAAGAGCTGTCCCAGAGAAGTGAGAGCCTGTGGTCAGCAGAGGGCAGTATTGTTTCAACAACCACTTTGTGGGGAGCAGGATCCTTTGGCTGGCAATACTGATGGAATTGACAGAGGCCAGAGGGTCTGGTCCACTTAAAGAGCAAAAAAAAAAAGGACACCGATATACCCACCATATTATTAGACGATTAGCATTTCCTATATAATTCAAATTTTCTCTCTGAAAATTTTCGTATTAAAATGTTAGAATAAGAAAGAGGATAAAGCTCTAAGCTGTGCCACCTCAGTCCTAGGGCTAGTGAGTAGCTCACCCATCTGGACCAGTCCCATAGCCACTGGATGTGTGCGTTGGTATCAATCTTTATTAAGCATCTTATTCTTAATATTCATCATATTCTAGCTGCTCAGAGACCTGCCCCCAAGAGCTCCCTTCCTCTCTTTCTTTCCCTGTCTTTTCTTCCTCTTTCTCTCCTTTCTCCCTCACACTCTCTCCTTTACCCCTGGTGTGAGTCTAGGTGGATGGCTGATGAGTTAGCAAGGCCAGGTACCGGGACCAAGGGGGTAGATGTGAAAGACACAAGAGATCCCTTCCCTTAAGAGTTTACAGTCTTGGCAAGACAAACCCACAGAAGCAGAACTTCGAGGAGAAAGGCAGGAGAACATTTAAATTATGTTCTCTGAGCCACAGGAAAAACACAAGTTTGAGCCTTGGATTCAGACCTTGGAAAGAGGCTCTGAACATCTTCAGGACTTCTTCATCATGAGCTTTCGAGAATGCACCTCCTCCATACCTCCAAACATCCTGCGAGGTCTTCCAAGGTAGGCTCATCCCTATATCCAAAGGAAAAAGGGACAGATTCCTTAATATGGCTGTGAGAGGGCATCTGAACTCATCCAAGAGTTGCAGATACCCCTCCCCCTAGTATTGCTATAATCCATTCTTAGGCCCACCTGAATCATTCCAAGGCTCTGTGACCCATGTATGACCTACAATTAGGTCAGGCCTCCTAGGACCACTCTAGCCAGAGGCAGGGCTTAGCCAGGTTCCAAATCAGCCTGGCTCCCCGTCCCCAAGCACTAGCTGAGACTTCTGAGAAGGATGCTGTTTCCTACTGCTCTGCTGCCAGAAGGAGACAGGATGCCCCCCGGGAACTGGGTGCTGGGAGGTGAGAGGCACCATTAGCAGCCGCGGCTGCACTGGCATTAGGAGATTAATGAGCCTCTTTGAATAACCAATGTAGCTAGAGCCAACTGTTGGCAATTAGTGAGAGCAAAGCCATTCTGTGCTTCGGGTCTGTCAGCTGGGACCCCCAAAGAAGCAGAACAGCAGGAAGGGCTAGACAGAAAGGAAGAGCTGAAATTTCACCTTCCCCCTCCTAGGCTAGTGCTCTAGCTGTAATGACCCTGAGCTAAGCCTTCCATGATCATAGCAATGTAATATAGGCCATGTTGATTTGAGACACAAGTAAGGCCATGAGGGTCTTTAAGAGGTCATCTTGTCTACTATCCTGCTGCCACTTAGGACCACAGAGCAGCACTTTTCAGAGTCGAATCTGGGTCTAGATCATCTGGGATCCCGGAAAACTTGCTCCCAGGTGATTGCCAATGTTTCTGATCCAGGGACGGCCCTTTGAGTAGCAAGGCCTATAGCAAGGGAGGGTGAGAGAGAGAACACTTACTTCATTAAGTTGAGATCTTAGTGTTTATACTTCAGTCATCATTTATTTGTTGACTCAACAGTGTCCACTCTGTGCTAGGCAGCTGGATTCACGTATAGGCACAGCAGGGGTTAAAAGTACCTGGAGTAACCAGAGCGATGTCCTGAGGCTAAAAGGAGGAGGCTGGCTCACAACAGGGTGGGCTGTTGACTCTGCAAGAGCCTGTGCCCCTCCTCCCTTCCAAGAATGCCTTCCTAAAGTTGCATAGACTGCAGCCAACAGCCAGTCAGGCAGAGGGGAGAGAGAAGTGATGCTTACGTCATCTTCTCTTTAAGAGAGAAAATGCGTCTTAAAAGCAGTGGGAGTGAGGGCCCTGAACCAAGATGGCGGAGTAGAAGGATGTGCTCTCACTCCCTCTTGCGAGAGCACCAGAATCACAGCTAGCTGCTGGACAATGATCGACAGGAGGACACTGGAACTCACCAAAGAAGATACCCCATATCCAAAGACAAAGGAGAAGCCACAATGAAATGGAAGGAGGGGCGCAATCACAGTAATATCAAATCCTGTAACTGTTGGGTGGGTGACTCACAGACTGGAGGACACTTATACCACAGAAGTTCACCCACTGGAGTGAAGGTGCTGAGCCACATGTCAGGCTTCCCAACCTGGGGGTCCGGCAACGGGAGAAGGAATTCCTAGAGAATCAGACTTTGAAGGCTAGTGGGATTTGATTGCAGGACTTCGACAGGACTAGGAGAAACAAGAGACTCCACTCTTGGAGGGCATACACAAAGTAGTGTGCACATCGGGACCCAGGGGAAGGAGCAGTGACCCCAGGGGAGACTGAACCAGACCTACCTGCTAGTGTTGGAGGGTCTGCTGCAGAGGCAGGGGGTGGCTGTGGCTCACCATGGGGACAAGGATACTGGCAGCAGAAGTTCTGGGAAGTACTCCTTGGTGTGAGCCCTCCCAGAGCCCGACATTAGCTCCTCCAGAGAGCCCAGCTAGGCTCCAGTGTTGGGTTGCCTCAGGCCAAACAACCAACAGGGAGGGAAACCAGCCCCACCCATCAGCAGTCAAGTGGATTAAAGCTTTACTGAGCTCTGCCCACCAGAGCAACAGTCAGCTCTACCCACCACCAGTCCCTCCCATTAGGAAACGTGGACAAGCCCCGTAGATAGCCTCATCCACCAGAGAGCAGACAGCAGAAGCAAGAAGAACTACAATCCTGCAGCCTGTGGAACAAAAACCACATTCACAGAAAGATAGACAAGATGAAAAAGCAGAGGGCTATATACCAGATGAAGGAACAAGATAAAACCCCAGAAAAACAACTAAATGAAGTGGAAATAGGCAACCTTCCAGAAAAAGAATTCAGAATAATGATAGTGAAGATGATCCAGGACCTTGAAAAAAGAATGGAGGCAAAGATCAAGAAGATGCAAGAAATGTTTAACAAAGACCTAGAAGAATTAAAGAACAAACAAACAGAGATGAACACTACAATAACAGAAATGAAAACTACACTAGAAGGAATCAATAGCAGAATAACTGAGGCAGAAGAACGGATAAGTGACCTGGAAGACAAAATGGTGGAATTCACGGCTGAGGAATAGAATAAAGAAAAAAGAATGAAAAGAAATGAAGACAACCTAAGAGACCTCTGGGCCAACATTAAACGCAAAAACATTCGCATTATAGGGGTCGCAGAAAGAGAAGAGAGAGAGAAAGGAACCGAGAAAATATTTGAAGAGATTATAGTCAAAAACTTCCCGAACATGGGAAAGGAAATAGCCACCCAAGTCCAGGAAACGCAGAGAGTCCCATACAGGATAAACCCAAGGAGAAACAGGCCAAGACACATAGTAATCAAGTTGGCAAAAATTAAAGACAAAGAAAAATTATTGAAAGCAGCAAGGGAAAAATGACAAATAACATACAAGGGAACTCCCTTAAGGTCAACAGTTGATTTCTCAGCAGAAACTCTACAAGCCAGAAGGGAGTGGCATGATATACTTAAAGTGATGAAAGGAAGAACCTACAACCAAGATTACTCTACCTGGCAAGGATCTCATTCAGATTTGACGGAGAAACCAAAAGCTTTACAGACAAGCAAAAGCAAAGAGAATTCAGCACCACCAAACCAGCTGTACAGCAAATGCTAAAGGAACTTTTCTAAGTGGGAAACACAGAGAAGAAAAGGACCTACAAAAACAAACACAAAACAATTAAGAAAATGGTCATAGGAACATACATATCAATAATTACCTTAAACATGAATGGATTAAATGCTCCAACCAAAAGACAGCCTTGCTGAATGGATACAAAAACAAGACCCATCTATATGCGTCTACAAGAGACCCACTTCAGACCTAGGGACACATACAGACTGAAAGTGAGGGGATGGAAAAAGATATTCCATGCAAATGGAAATCAAAAGAAAGCTGGAGTAGCAATACTCATATCAGATAAAATAGACTTTAAAATAAAGACTGTTACAAGAGACAAGGAAGGACACTACATAATAATCAAGGGATCAATCCAAGAAGAAGAAATAATGATCATGAATATATATGCACCCAACATAGCAGCACCTCAATACATAAGGCAAATAAAAGAGGAAATCGACAGTAACACAATCATAGTAGGGGACTTCACTTACACCAATGGACAGATCATCCAAACAGAAAATTAATAAGGAAGCACAAGCTTAAAGGACACACTAGACCAGATAGATTTAATTGATATTTATAGGACATTGAGCCGAAAACAGTAGATTACACTTTCTTCTCAACTGTGCATGGAACATTCTCCAGGATAGGTCACTTCTTAGGTCCATATCAAGCCTCAGTATATTTAAGAAAATTTAAATCATATCAAGCATCTTTTCTGACCACAACACTGTGAGATTAAAAATCAATTACAGGGAAAAAAACATAAAAAACACAAATACATGGAGGCTAAACAATACATTACTAAATAACCAAGAGACCACTGAAGACATCAAAGAGGAAATCAAAAAATACCTAGAGACAAATGACAATGAAAACACACAAATCAAAACCTATGGGATGCAGCAAAAGCAATTCTAAGAGGGAAGTTTATGGCTATACGAGCCTACCTCAAGAAACAAGAAAAATCTCATATAAACAATCTAACCTTACAACTAAAGGAACAAGAGAAAGAAGAACAAACAAAACCCAAAATTAGCAGAAGGAAAGAAATCATAAAGATGTGAGCAGATATAAATGAAATAAAACAAAGAAAACAATAGCAAAGGTTAATAAAACTAAAAGCTGGTTCTTTAAGAAGATAAACAAAATCATTAGCCAGATTCATAAGGAAAAAGAGGGAGAGGACTCAAATCAATAAAAATAGAAATGAAAAAGGAGAAGTTACAACAGACACCACAGAAATACAAAGCATCCTAAGAGACTACTACAAGCAACTCTAAGCCAATAAAATGGACAACCCGGAAGAAATGGACAAATTCTTAGAAAGGTTCAGTCCAAGACTGAACCAGGAAGAAATAGAAAATATGAACAGACAAATCACAAGTAATGAAATTGAAACTGTGATTAAAAATCTTCCAACAAACAAAAGTCCAGGACCAGATGGCTTCACAGGTGAATTCTATAAAACATTTAGAGAAGAGCTAACACCCATCCTTCTCAAACTCTTCCAAAACATTGCAGAGGAAGGAACACTCCCAAACTCATTCTAGGAGGCCACCATCACCCTGATACCAAAACCAGACAAAGATACTACAAAAAAAGAAAACTACAGACCAATATCACTCATGAATATTGATGGAAAAATCCTCAACAATTTTGATGCAAAAATACTAGCAAACAAAATCCAACAACACATTAAAAGGATCACACACCATGATCAAGTGGGGTTTATCCTAGTGATGCAAAGATTCTTCAATATATGCAAATCAATCAATGTGATACACCATATTAACAAATTGAAGCATAAAATCCATATGATCGGGCTTCCCTGGTGGAGCAGTGGTTGAGAGTCCGCCTGCCGATGCAGGGGACATGGATTTGTGCCCCGGTCCGGGAAGATCCCACATGCTGGGGAGCTGCTGGGCCCGTGAGGCATGGACGCTAAGCCTGTGCGTCCGGAGCCTGTGCTCTGCAACGGAAGAGGCCACAGCAGTGAGAGGCCCGCGTATTGCAAGAAAACAAACAAACGAACAAAAACAACCATATGATCATCTCAGTAGATGCAGAAAAAGCTTTTGACAAAATTCAACACCCATTTATGATAAAAACTCTCCAGAAAGTGGGCATAGAGGGAACCTACTTCAACATAATAAAGGCCATATATGACAAACCCACAGCAAACATCATTCTCAATGGTGAAAAACTGAAAGCATTTACTCTAAGATGAGGAACAAGACAATGATGTCCGCTCTCACCGCTATTATTCAACATAGTTTTGGAAGTCCTAGCCATGGCAATCAGAGGAGAAAAAGAAATAAAAGGAGTACAAACTGGAAAAGAAGAAGTAAAACTGTCACTGTTTGCAGATGACATGATACTATACGCAGAGAATCCTAAAGATGCCACCAGAAAACTACTAGAGCTAATCAATGAATTTGGTAAAGTTGCAGGATACAAAATTAATGCACAGAAATCTCTTGCATTCCTATACACTAATGATGAAATATCTGAAAGAGAAATTAAGGAAACACTCCCATTTACCACTGCAACAAAAAGAATAAAATAGCTAGGCTCAATATTAAAAAAACAAACAACCCAATCCGAAAATGGGCAGAAGACCTAAATAGACATTTCTCCAAAGAAGACATACAGATGGCCAAGAAGCGCATGGAAAGCTGCTCAACATCACTAATTATTAGAGAATGCAAATCAAAACTACAATGAGGTATCACCTCACACGAGTTAGAAGGGGTGTCATCAGAAAGTCTACAAACAACAAATGCTGGAGAGGGTGTGGAGAAGAGGGAACCCTGTTGCACTGTTGGTGGGAATGTAAATTGATACAGCCACTATGGAGAACAGTATGGAGGTCCCTTAAAAAACTAAAAATAGAATTATCATATAACCCAGCAATCTCACTACTGGGCATATGCCCTGAGAAAACCATAATTCAAAAAGATACAAACACCCCAATGTTCATTGCAGCACTATTTACAATAGCCAGGTCATGGAAGCAACCTAAGTGTCCATCAACAGATGAATGGATAAAGAAGATGTGGCACATATATACAATGGAATATTACTCAGCCATAAAAAGGAATGAAATTGGGTCATTTGTTGAGACGTGGATGGATCTAGAGACTGCCATACAGAGTGAAGTAAGTCAGAAAGAGAAAAACAAATATCGTATATTAATGCATATATGTGGAACCTAGAAAAATGGTACAGGTGAACCAGTTTGCAGGGCAGAAACTGAGACACAGATGTAGAGAACAAATGTATGGACACCAAGGGGGGTAAAGTGGGTGGTGGTGGTGGTGGGACGAATTGGGCGATTGGGATTGACATGTATATACTGATGTGTATAAAATGGATGACTAATAAGAACCTGCTGTATAAAAAAATAAATTAAAAAAAAAGTTAACTAAAAGCAGTGGGAGCTAATTTGCTCTTCTGTAATCAATCACCCTGTACAGAAATCAAAAACACACCCTAGCAAGCCAGGAATGGCTAAGAGGAGATGCAAGGCCGGCAGGCAGGGAGGGATCCCTATGGAGAGGCTAGTTTTCTCTTGATGGGTTTAAAATAAAATGAATCTTAAGGGCATTTGGCATATGTGTGTGCATGCGTGTGTGCATATGTGTGTGCGTGTGTGTGTGTGGGGGGCCATATCTAAAGTGGTGTCAATCTTTTCCAGACTTCTAAGCAGTCTTCAGCTTGCCCTGTTGTCCAGCCTCTTTTTTGATGCATATGTGGGCAGCGGGAAAAGATAACTTCAGGGAAGTCTTCTCTGTACTCCTCTCTCTGCTAAAGGTACCACGGAGGCAAGGAGCTTCCCCTTATCTCTGTCTTTAAGCTCATCACTGGATAGATTCTGTTTCCTCCTGAGCCTTAGTTTTCTTCCCTGTAGAATGGGGAGGCCCACATTGCTGGACAGAGGAAGGGAGCAGGGTTGCGACTAAAACTGGTGTAAGATAAACTCCAGGAGGACCTGGTGCTCTGGCTATCTCCATCTGGATCTTGTTGTTCCCATGGGGGTGGGAACAACAGCCTAAGCTAGTCTCAATCTAAAAAGCACCCGTTCAGGAACACCACGTGGTACAGTATGCTGTCTCCAGCTGCCCTGTCTCACTGCTCAGAGACGTGCCCCCAACAAGCTCCTTACCTTATTTGCTGTCTTTCCTTCCCTGTCCTTTCTTTGCTCTTTCTCTCCCTTCTCCCTCCAACTCTGTCTTTTACCCCTGTATCTAGCACAACCGTAGTTTTCAAATTGAAAGCCGAAACAGAGTCTGACAATGGTTCAGAGTATTTGAAATCTGGACACGTACGAGCATTCTAGAATGTTTGATCGCTCTAACCACTCTTATTTATACTTTCTCCTTTGCTCTACTGCTTCTCTGGGCTGTAACTCCATGGCCATAAGACAATGAGTTGGGGTCAACGAGATGCCAAATTTCCAGATGTTTAGAAATGTCCAGATGGTATATTTAATTCTTACAGTTTTGCTTATTCCGGGCGCTTGGAGCCCTGTGGACACAATTCAGTAAAAACAAATAGATGAGTAAATAAAGATAACCTCTATAACCCAAGCAGTGAGCTGTTTAGCGTCTTGTTTTCAAAATCATTGGTAGATAGATGGGGATTTTTTCTTTCTGCTGGCATTGTTTGGGTGGTGTGCTATGCAGACATCACATAAGCTGTCTCTGACCACGCTCTCTGGGGACCTTTCTAGAAAAGAGATTCTTCCAGTAGAACAACAGTCTGAGGAAGAAACACCATGGCTCAGTTTTCTGGAGCCAAGGGGACTGTGTAATAATGAGTGGAGTCCCTCATCCAAATCCTTATCACATCATCTGTCCATCCACCCATCTACTCATCTACCCATTCATCCTTCCTTTCGTCCGTCTATCCATCCATCCGTCCGTCCATCCAGCCACCCACTTCCTCACCTACCCAACCTGCTTTTCTTTCCTCCCTCCCTTCCTCCTTCCTGCCTTCCTTCCTTATTTTCCTCCTTCAAAACTATGTGCCTTGCACGGTGCTTGGTACTAGTCCTTGCCTGCTAGGACTCACAATGTACTGGGTGAGACAGATGTGCACACAGCTGTTAAGACACAGTTGTAGAGCATGCACATTTCCCCCCAGATCCATCTCTGGACAATCCCACGTTCTCCCCCTGGCCTCACATTTCCCCTCCTCTCTATGGTGGGGAATTGTCTTCAGGAATTCAGAGTCCTAGAGAAGGGCTGCTCCTTTGTTAGCTAGCTCTCCTTCCCAACAAGTACTGGTGGCTGGAAGAAGGAGCGATTTATACATAAAAGTTTGAATGGTGTCCTTTTCTCTCCTTTCCCTCTAGAGTTCTTAATTTATGTTTCTGCACAGAACAGCAGCCCTCCCATCAAAGAGCACAGCAAATCTCTGATGAGGCAAAGGACATTTCTTTCTTCTGAATGTCCTGCTCTCGCATCACCACCCCTCAGAGGGGGCAGATGGACTGGGAAACAGAGCCATTTATTTATTTCAGTTCTGGATAGAGTCTGGCCTGGTGGGAGAGTGTAACCAAGAGGAGAGAAAGCTTGTGGCTTTTGGAGCTTAATTAAACATATTTACAAAATCCAGGCTTGGCTAACTAGGGAAGCAGAGAGACAGAGGCTTGTATTGCGTTATAAGATTAATAAACCAATTAAATAAAGACTGCAGCAGGCTGGCAGCCCCAGTGGGGCAGGAGGCGAGTTTGACAGCTGCTCTTTTCTGATGATTGCCACACATTTTAGAAGAAAAGACAGCCTGGGCTTCCCACCTTCCATAAGAGAATACCCCAGGCTGTTGTCTTATCTAATCACTCACACTGCTAGTCAAGTTGTTTTCTAAGCCTGTAGGTCGAATGTCATGGTTAGCCAACTGGGAAAAAAGAAAACAAAAGCTACTTCTTCCCTTCTAATCCTTAAAAAAAAAAAAAAAAAAGCACCAGTATGAGACCATTTATTTCTCCCTGTGATGCACCATTCCTGGGAGCAGTGGAATGGGGTAGGCAGGAGAATTCTGGGAGTGTCAGCAGGCAAACCACAGAGCAGTCTAGTCTTGCTTTCTTTCTGTCGGTGTTAGCATGCTCCTCCAGGGCTCAGGCTCCCTCAGGATCAAATCACTGTTTGGATTTTTGCATGTGTTATATTAGGTTTAAATGCCCCTCTCGCCCCCCACCCCACCAGCCATTGCCTTGGGCATAATTAGTGAAAAAAGGCACTTTTGCAAAGTCCAGTGAATACCCTTCCTTTCTGAAGCAACAAACCAAGTACCCCTATTCAGGGAGTGGCAGTGAGGAGTGAACCCCACACGCCTCTCTTTTCTGAAGACCTGTAGGCCCACCCCTTCATGTCCACTCCTGGCCTGGGGCCCAAACGCTCCCCGATTAAAGCTGTGAGTGAGACTGTGGACAGACAGGTCCCTCCTGATGGGACGTGTCAGTTTGGAGCCCTCGCCTGCATTGATATCCAAGAGCATGAAGAGCGTGAAGGGCTTCCTACCCGGGCTCAGCTGTGTGAGCCCTGCGTGTTTTGGGGGCCCTGGTGTTGCATCAGCTGCCTTGGCTTAGTTTTCACAGCTGTCAGACATGCTCTGATCGGGAGTCTGTAAAATGCTAATGGGGAGGGAAAGATTCTGGGCATTTTAGTTTTCTCATTTGAAAAAAAAAAAGTGAGGGATAGTAATTATATAATTATGATAATTTAAAAAATCAATTATAATAAAAGAACTATTATAATAAAATCAATTCTGTCTGCTTTATAAAATTGACAAAGAAGCACGGTGAATAATGTATTTGGAGAATTCTAGGAAAATATGAATATCTATAGTTACCAGAAAGTGCTTGGATGCTCTTCTGGAACAAAATACAGAAAGAATCAATCAATCAGACTGACCTCGGACTTACCAATTTCGATCCTCCCAAGTTGTAACATCTCAGAGCTTCATTTTAAGCAGGCATAACAATAATTGAGATCAAAGTGTGGACTTTGGCATCATAACCAGGCTTTCTCACTTACTAGTTGTTTAACTTTGAAAGATGTATTTGAGCCTTATTTTTCTCATCTGTAAAATGGGAATGATCATAATTCTTACCTCATAGGATTATTGTAAGGACTGATTACCATCATTCATATAAAGTTATAGCTTAGTATCTAGTACATAGTAAGTACTCAGCATAGTAATAATAATTATATATCATAACCTTAATTGTTTTTATTAATAAATGAGATTATGTATGTAAAGCATCCTGCACAGTATCTGGCACATAGCAGATGTTCAATAAATAAAGGTTCCCCACATTCTCTCCTTCCTAAACGAATGAACAAGACTATGCATTAAAAACCTGGCCCAACTGGGTTTCCTGTTGAACAGAAAGGCTGTTGTAACATTGAGTAGACAGAGACAGAGAGGGTCCCAAGCCTTCGATAGCTCTGGTCCACAGGGTCACTGCTTTCTCTAGGAGAAAGAATGGCCCTTAAGGGATCAGGTAGAAGAAAAAGTTAGGAAATCATGACTCTGCAGGAAGCCTGGAACTGGCCTCTGTGGCCAGGACCCCTCCTCACCTCCAGGCTCAAAGACAGTGCCCTTCCATTTTGCTCACGTGCCTTCCAATGTATCCTAAAATCTATGTAGCACCTCAAACATCCTTAAGTAATTATTTACAATTTTCTACATACATTGAAATCATTCCAGAGGATATGAAACTATGAAACTCTTTAAAAAGAAACTATCATCACTCATTAAATGCATTCAGTGGAATTTAAATACCATAGTGATTTGATATCCATCGTCGTCCATTTGAAAAGCCTGTGAGCAAACTGTTTCTTTAACACTGAGAACTTTTATTTCATTCTTTTTCTTAAACTTGTCTTTCTATTTTGTTTCTCACAGAAATTTATTCTAATGTCGTATTTTTTATGTTTGATAATCCTTTATTGACCACTGAATATGCATTTCTGAAATAATATTATATATGTATTACATAAAATGTATGTATCAGAAATTTTAAAAAAATATTTTAAATTCTGGTTAAAAAAGCACATAAGATCAGACTTGCTCTGCTCTGGCACCTGGAAGCACACGGGAAGTCCTTCACCAATAACTAAACTTTCTTGAAATGAGGTTTGGAGGAATCTAGCAACTCAACTCTGTGCTATCTCTACTGCAAACCCAATGTTATCTGGCAACATCCAGTGACATGAAAATATGATGTTTCAGAACAATCTGCTTCATTCAGAAAGAGAAGACAAGAGAAGGACGTGCTCTCACTCCCTTCCTCTGGGAGAAACCAGAATCACAACTAACTGCTGAACAATGAACTGCCTTCATTGAGAGGAAGACACCGGAACTCACCAAAAAAGATACCCCACATCCAAAAACAAAGGAGAAGCCAAAATGAGATGGTAGGAGGGGCGCAATCACAATAAAATCAAATCCCATAACTGCTGGGTGGGTGACTCACAAACTGGAGAACACTTATACCACAGAAGTCCACCCACTGGAGTGAAGGTTCTGAGCCCCATGTCAGGCTTCCCAACATGGGGGTCCAATAATGGGAGAAGGAATTCCTAGAGAATCAGACTTAGAAGCTTAGTGGAATTTGATTGAAGGACTTTGACAGGACTGAGGGAACAGAGACCACTCTTGGAGGGCACACACAAAGTAGTATGCACATCGGGACCCAAGGGAAGGAGCAGTGACACCATAGAAGACTGAACCAGACCTACCTGCTAGTGTTGGAGAGTCTCCTGCAGAAGCGGGGGGTGGCTGTGTCTCACCATGAGGACAAGGACACTGGCAGCAGAACTTCTGGGAAGTACTCCTAACGTGAGCCATCCAAGAGTCAGCACTAGCCCCACCAAAGAGTCCGGTAGGCTCCAGTGTTGGGTTGCCTCAGGTCAAACAACCAACAGGGAGGGAATCCACAACCCCACATCAGCAGACAAGTGGATTAAAGTTTTACTGAGCTCTGCCAACCAAAACAACAGCCAGCTCTACCCACCACCAGTCCCTCCCATAAGGAACCTTGCACAAGCATCTTAGATAGCCACATCCATCACAGGGCAGACAGCAGAAGTATGAAGAACTACAATCCTGCAGCCTGTGGAACAAAAGCCACACTCACAGAAAGATAGACAAGATGAAAAGGCAGAGGACTATGTACCAGATGAAGGAAAAAGATAAAACCCCAGAAAAACAACTAAATGAAGTAGAGATAGGCAACTTTCCAGAAAAAGAATTCAGAATAATGATAGTGAAGATGATCCAGGATCTCAGAAAAAGAATGGAGGCAAATATCAAGAAGATGCAAGAAATGTTTTACAAAGATCAAGAAGAATTAAAGAACAAAAAAACAGAGATGAACAATGCAATAACTGAGGTGAAAACTACACTAGAAGGAATCAATAGCAGAATAACTGAGGCAGAAGAATGGATAAGTGACCTGCTCAATATTAAAAAAACAAACAACCCAATCCAAAAATGTGCAGAAGACCTAAATAGACATTTCTCCAAAGAAGACATACAGATGGCCAAGAAACACAAGAAAAATTGCTCAACGTCTCTAATTATTAGAGAAATGCAAATGAAAACTACAATGAGATATCACCTCACACCAGTTAGAATGGGCACCATCAGAAAATCTACAAACAACAAATGCTGCAGAGGGTGTGGAGAAGAGGGAACCCTCTTGCACTGCTGGTGGGAATGTGAATTGATACAGCCACTCTGGAGAACAGTATGGAGGTTCCTTAAAAAATGAAAAATAGAATTACCCTATGACCCAGCAATCCCACTACTGGGCATATACCCAGAGAAAACCATGATTCAAAAAGACACATGCACCCCAGTGTTCATTGCAGCACTATTTACAATAGCCTGGTCATGGAAACAACCTAAATGCCCATCCACAGATGAATGGATAAAAAATACGTGGTACATATATACAATGGAATATTACTCAGCCATAAAAAGGAACCAAATTAGGTCATTTGTTGAGACGTGGATGAATCCAGAGACTGTCATACAGAGTGAAGTAAGTCAGAAAGAGAAAAACAAATATTGTATATTGACGCATATATGTGGAACCTAGAAAAATGGTATAGATGAACCAGTTTGCAGGGTGGAAATTGAGATACAGATGTAGAGAACAAACATATGGACACCAAGTAGGGAAAGCAGCGGCAGGTGGGGGTGGGGGTGTGATGAATTGGGAGATTGGGATTGACATGTATACACTGATGTGTATAAAATGGATGACAAATAAGAACCTGCTGTATAAAAAAATAAATAAAATAGAATTCAGAAATTCAGAAATACCCCATAAAATTTATCATCTTAACCATTTTTAAGTAGTGTTAAGTGTACACACATTGTTATACATAATAAGAGTTTTTAATATTCAAATATTTTCATAAAGTTCTAAATGTTAAAATTACTTCTTTAATGGGTGATCATTATAATTATTATCAGTGTACAAATAATCAAAACAAAATAAATATAGCATAAATTTTGTCAATACTAAATTAAATTGTAAAAACTTATTGTGACTACATTTCTTAGTGAGGTTAATGGGATTTTCCCAATTGGATAACAAATATTACTTATTGCTAGAGTGACAAAGGGTTCTTCATCAATTCTATTCTTCTTTGAAAACTGTTTGTTTTGTTTTTTATAGATGTGAATACTGGCCGATCTTGCTAACATGAATAAGTTGATAGGAACAGGAGATATTTTATTTCGATAACTTCGTTAATTATTTGAAATCTTTTTGGGTTAAATGCCCCAAACCACAGAGTGACCTATCGTCAAAAATTATTTTCTCCTTCAATTTTGTTGAAAGAGAAAAAGCTTTCTAACGGATTTGTTATCCATAATTAGAACCATTCACTTTCTCAATTTCTGGGAATATCCAAAAGATTTTCTAAAATTTATTCAATGACTATTAATTACATCTGTTATTTTTTTCACCTTGTCTTGTTCAATTTATTTTAAAAAAGATTGGAAAATTAAAACATTGTTAATTTTAATCCACTTTTCCCAGTGCAGTTTGAAGAAATAAAATGCTTTTCTTTTATTACATGCTTTACCCTTTGGTTAAAACCTTAGAGCTCAGATTTAGTCCTTTCAGTTTACGGAAAATGCGTAATCTATTTAGCAAAGCCTGTTTTTCTTGTCAAGCTAGTCTGCAAAGCAGACTTTCTCTAAGAAAAAGTGTGACAAATTTTTAATTCAAATCAACATTACAATACATTTTGGAGAATATTATGAAACCCACCATATGAAGGATTACTTTTAATCTTGTAAAAAAAGGTTACTAAAAGCAAGATGAAGATCATGAAGAATATAATATAATTAATCTATTTCATGAAAAACTGTGGAAACAGGAATAAATCTACATGCTGTTTTTCATGAGTTTGTCATAATTCAATGTTATGTGCCCAAAGTGAAGTTATTTATGAAACAAAAAGCATGATAAAAGCTGTGACATTTTTTGAGTAAATGTGTATGTACTGAACTTTGGAATTAGCTTTTGGGAAAAATTAAATAAGAATCTTGTATGAAAACACAGAAGTAACTCCTTTAATTTCATTATACATTGAGATAAATTCTCTAACACTTTAATGAGGGAGAAAGGTATACATTGCTTAAAATGAGTTTGTCCGGCAGCTAGCATTTAATTTTCTTTCTTGATTAATAGGAGGTGTAGGAGGGAAAATATTTAAACATTTTATAAGATGAAGTAGTCTCAGGATTGATTGTAATTGGAATACATATCTCACTATATTACTTGATAAAATAGATTTTAACAACCTACTGAATAATGCACACTGCATTCAAAAGAAATCACATAAAACTTTTATCTGTGGGTTATATCCAGTACAACTTAGGAACTTTGGTAGCCCCTGAAAATGTCTCAGTTGTGTTTAAAAGAATCAGTGTTACAAACCTCTGCTGGTGGGGCTGTTCGAAGGTTTTGTTGTTTTTTGCTGTTTGGGTTTTGGCTTATCCTAGGATTGAATATTGAGAAGAGTTGAAAAGAATTTCTCTTCTTTGATATGGAGGGAGAAGGAAAGCCATTTTTAGTCTTCATTATTCCTTACAATGTGGTCTTTTCTTCATTCTCCCCAGACCCTGTCAAAAGCAATGCATTCTTTGACAAGACTTGAGGAGTGCAGAGCTGCTGTCCTTACCCCAAAATGCCAACACACCCACCGCCCATACTCCATAATACATCTGATTAAAGGCCACTTCTACAAGGGTCCATTACCTAGGATGTGGCTTTCTCTTACCTAAAGAATGGATGAAACAGGGAAGGAATGGAAGTCTTAAAAAAGGGTTATTTGCCTTAATTCATCAATAGGGAGACCCACCCCAAAATAATATTTTTAATTTTCCTTTTTGTTTGGTGCCCTGAAGGATTCCACATCCTGGAGAGTACACCATAGTAGGCCTGGGAATGGTGAAGGAAACACCTTTCTTTTGTAAAGTTGGAGAAGGGTGATTAAAAAGGGGGGGACTGAAAAAAGGGAACCCACGTGACACCAGGGAGTAGTGTATGTAGAATTTGAGTACCTGAAATTGATAGAATTAGCCACATCTGTAGACCCCTTGGAAAGTCCTCACGTATGGAATGTTCTTCTCCACCATCCACAAACACACACACACACACACACACTCTTACAAGCTTACATCCACTGTATACTCGCAAACACACTTTCACACACCTTCACACTTATACACACTCTTGCACTTGTACACATATAGACTCACACACACAGAAACATCCATACGCACTCATGGTCACTCACACACTGCCTTACATACCCACACATATCTGCACACACCTACACTCACACATAGTACAGAGGTTGGTACTAGGCCCAGAAAGGTCTTTTATTTGCTTTAGGTCACACAGCACAACTGTGTGTCCCAGTTTTAAGACTCCTTTTCTAAGACACCACCTATAACTCCCCTCACCCTGGCTACAAGTCCTGCTTTTCTTCTAGGAGAATGGGAGTGATCTGATTTTCTGTTGAGATGTCCAGCCCCTTGATCTGCTAGGATGATAAGATGCCAGGTCTTGGCAAGTCCACCCTAATTCCCTGACTGCCCAGTGTTGTGTCAGCAAAGCTCTGTTTGCCCTGGGAATCAGTAGCGTTTCTCTCAGAGACAGTGCATCCAGGGAGATCTGTCCTAACAGAATAAAAGTCTAAGAATGTACCTAATTGATGACTGGTTCTGGCATTGGTTCGCTGGCTGGCAACAAACAGGGATCATTACTGATGCACCCAGATACACTTGTGCTGCTTGTGGTCCTGCTTGTCCAGAGAGAAGCAGCATGGTTGCCCGAATGCAGATGGTCACCTTGGGATATGGTTCCATGCCTGTCCCAGCTGTGCTGTGTGACCTGGAGCAAGTAAAACACCTCTCTGGATCTCCCACCAACCTCTACAATATGTGTGGGTGTAAGTATGTGTGAGTGTAAGTATGCAATGTAGGCGAGTGTATGAATGTGAGTGTGTGGATGTGTGTGTGAATGTGAGTTTGTGTGAGAGAGTTTGAGAACATATGGCATGCCTGCGTGTGTTTGTGTGTGTGTATGGGAGTATGTGAGTGTATGTGTATTTCAGTGCAAGAGTGTAAGTGTGAAGGTTTGTGAGAGTGTGTGTTTGTGTACATGCAGATGGTGTAGAAAGGGAGGGTGAGGCAAAAGGGAATCTTTATTTTATTTATTTAAACATCTTTATTGGAGTATAATTGCTTTACAATGTTGTTAGTTTCTGCTGTATAACAAAGTAAATCAGCTATACATATACATATATCCCCATATCCCCACCCTCTTGTGTCTCCCTCCGACCCTCGCTATCCCACCCCTCTAGGTGGTCACAAAGCACCGAGCTGATCTCCCTGTGCTATGCGGCTGGTAGGGAATCTTTAAAGAAATCTTAAAGCATCTTAGTATCACCCAGTAATGAGTGAGGACACATGAGATTATTCTACTTCCTTCAACAGACAACGATTTGTACGTACAATATACGTTTGCTGCTGGGCTCAGCGTTGGAGTTCAATGATGAACCAGAAAAGATGTGGTCCTTGTCCTCATGGAGCCTATGGTTTTGGATTCAGATTAGAACACAGGCTTTAGCACTTCTGTGTGAGTTACCACAGGGATTGTTAGGGACTGTGGAAGCACAGAGAAGGGCACCTGGATGCAGCTAGAGGCAGTGCCCTGCCTGCTGAGACCTGAATAGTGGGCACAGGGTCCTGGTGGAGTAGAAGCAGAATGCTCTGGACGGTGCTGTACAGTATGGTAGCCACTAGCCATATGTAGCTGTTGAGCACATGAAAACATACGAGTTAAAACTGGCATGTGCTATAGGTGTAAAATACACACCAGGTTTTGAAGACTTAGTATGAAAAAGAATGTAAATTACCTCAATATTTTATTATCCTAATTACATGTTAAATGATAACATTTTGCATAGACTGAATTAAACAAAATATATTATTAATGATAAGATCACCTGTTTCTTTCTACTTTTATTTCAATGTGGCTACTAGAAAATTTAAAATGGCATAAGTGGCTTGAGTTCTTCTGGCGTTTTTCTACTGGCCAGCGCTGCTCTAGGCAACAAGAATGGTCTGTGCAGAGGCTCAGAGGTTCTGTGGTCTGTGCAGAGATTCAAGGGGTTTGGAGAACTGGAAGAGATTTCTCATTGCTCAGCTGGTGAGAATGGGAGAGGTCGTGGGGTGGCAACATGAAGGGTCCAGTGAGCCCCTTAGAAGTATCACTGAAGGGCACTTCCCTGGCAGTCCAGTGGTTAAGACTCTGTGCTTCCACTGCAGGGGGCACAGGTTTGGTCCCTGGTTGGGGAATTAAGATCCTGCATGCCCCGAGGTGCAGCCAAAAATTTAAAAAAGCATCACTGAAGGCACCAGGAAGGATATTATGGAGGGACATGCCTTGAGCAGATTGACGTGCTTTAGAAATTCTCTTCTGGCTTCTTCATGGAAAATGGAATAAGAAGTGGAGGCAAAACTGAAAGCAGGAAGACCACACAGAGGCTCTAACAGTGATCAGTTGAGAGAAGCCAGTGGCTGGGCTTGGGGGTTCCCAGGGTGGATGGAGAGAAGGGAACCATCGATATGAGTACATCTATTACAGACACAGAATCATTTTAGCAAAGAACGCTACGAGAACCGAAGTCTTCAGGTTTTGCATCTGATAGTCATGGAATCCTCAAACCACAGACTGACAGGGCAGGAAGGTAGCTTGGAAGTTATCTGGGCATTCTTCTTTAAAGCTTCTGATAGAATGAATTGTTTAATCCCAAACCTGAAGAACTTTACAACAGGTAGGTGCTTTGCTTCCTGGGCTGGAGAGAGGAGATTTTCTTCCTCAGGGAGGTTTGTCAAAGCAGCAGCAGCTCGAGTGCCTCTTGGGGACAGGCTACAAAATCCATTAAGCCAGTCTTGCCTGAATCTCTAACAGGTGGCTCTGGAGGCTGCTGTCCCCCAGAACATCTGGGCCTGGCACTAAGTTCTCTTTCTGTAGAGGTCAGAGCTTTGGCAGATGCTTGGGAATTGATGGGTGCCTATTAAGACTGGCTCCCTGGTGCTGGCCATGCCTCCAGCCCACAGACCCGCAAGAATTAATGCCCTGATGTAGAAAATCATCCAGTAATGGACTACTTGGCAGCTATCCTTAGCAGTCTCCCAACTGGTTCCCCCACTGATGCTCTTGTTCACTGCCCCCAGCCTCTTTAATAAATAAAGAGTCTTTATTTGTGATGCTGAAATCCAGCATCCTCCCCTGCCTCAAAATCTTCCAAGAGCCCCATGTTCCATAGATGGAGGCTCAGCACTCCTTAACAGGCTCTTCAAGGCTCTCTACAGTCTGGCCCTCTTCCTCTCCCACCTCATCTCCTATCATTATTTCCAAGTCTCTAACCCTCTAATGATGCTGACCACCTGCTAGTCTCAGAACACACCACATCTTGACTCATGCTGTTTTTACCTGCTGTCAGCTTCCCACTTTCTCCCCTTAGATGAGTCTGTACATTTTCCAAGCTCATGAAAAACTATTGCCTTGTTCTTGAAGCCTTCTTTTCTGTCTCTCATTGTAATTCATCCCAGGCTCCTCTGCCCTTCCACATATAATTCTGTTGAGCACCTGTGCCAGCCAACTTTGTGTTCTCATTTCTTGTTTACATGTTTTCCTTCCCCACCATGCTGTGAATTCCTTATAGGCAGGGACTCTGCTTTCTTTGTGTTTGTAACCTAGGGATGTATAATAAATACTGGCTGAGTGTCTTCTTGGGGGCTTTGGGATTGATAGTATTTTACTTTTAGTCTTCCATAGGAGCCTGCCTGGCACAGTCATGGCAACCTGGGGGAGGCAGGGCTGGGACCAGGGTGAGTGAGGAGTCTAGGGTACAAAATGTAAGAAGACACTTACTCTCAGTAAGACAAGTGCCCACCCTGCACTTGTCTTACCCTGGATGTGAGTGTTTCCTAGGTGCCTTCCTTGCCTCACCCTAGTCAGAGCTCTGGCAGGAGGGAGGGATCAGAGAAGTCTTGGGATCTAGAATGAGTCCATCTACAGGGACAGGCCAGGTTCCAGAGTCCAGTTCCTCCTCTCACACTAACATGTGGAGCTGTCTGGATAAGCCCATGTCCAAGGGGCACAGAACTCCCAGCATGATTCCAGAGCCCACTGGCACCCAGTGAGTGACAGGGTCCCAACAGATGGGAAGGTCTAGGGAATCTGGAATGGCTGATGTTTGGAACACTCCAGAGGTAGGCAGGAGGATAGCCCTCACCTGCAGCCTCTCTAAAGAGAGCAAGGTACCAGCCTGTGGGCTGAGGCATGGAGCCAGGTAACAGTCTTAAGATATAGAGCCAGTAAAAGCATGTAGACCAGCAGGGTCCCTAGGTAGTAGGGTTGGATCAGGTCCTACAGGGACTTGAGGTACTAAGCTAATTAATTAGAACTGATGAGTGGCACCATATTTCTATGGGCCAGGCTCAGTGGGGTTGGATGAGGTAGAAGGAACAGGAAGAATTACATCATGTTGGGAGTGGGGACAGTGAGGACAGTCAGCCTATGTACTGAGAGCACTATGCCCTGTGTGTGATGGCACCAAAGGACAGTGGAGGTGTCACATGAGGCCCAGCCCTCAACTCTGGAGCTCTAGAGCCATCTCTGAGGGTGTGGAAGACTTCAGGTCAACCCAAAGAAAGGAGAGATAGAGGGAAGGAGAGAGGGTGAGGCAGAGGCTATTTAAATATGGCCCAAGACACATCAGTGTTGTTTTTGGGATGAAGGCAGAGCTCTCATGAAGAGCAGCCAATAGGTCCAGTTATAGGGCTCTAGCAGTGGTCCTCTATTGCCAGGTCATGGACTAGCTGAGTCAGAAAACTCAGGGAAGCGTGTTATAAGTATAGTTTAATGGGCTTCAAACCTGGGAGATACAGGTTCAGTAGGTCTAGAGTTCATTTTAAATGAGCTCTCAGGGTGAGATGCAGCCTGATTCGGGAGCCACTAGCTGGGAGCTGAGTTGAAGGAGGCAAAGAGGTTGGCAGTTCATTTGGAGTTAGTCTCACATTTTCCTTTAGGCCTCCTTTAAGCTGTGAAACTCTCCAATAAGTGTACCACTGATATGTAAACCAGAATATTAAGGGCAAAATTCTAAGACACACTAAATGTTTCCAGCTGTTGTACTTCCCTTTCCTCTGTATCATCCCTTTCAGATGTCCTGATGATCATTTTCTTGCTTTAGTGCAATGGTTCTCAAACTTGGCATGCAAAAGAATCACTTAGAGGGCTTACTCAAACACACATTCCTCCCATCCCAGAGTTTCCAAATAAAAGGATCTGGATTGGAGTGAGGCCTGACAACTGCATTTCTAACAGTGATGTTGATATTACTGGTCCAGGGACCATAATTTGAGAACCACTGATCTGGCAGAACAAAAGGTATAACACACACATAATTGGAATGCCAAAAGGAGAAGAAAGAGATAAATTTCCTTTAAGAGCAGGAACAAGACAAGGATGTGCACTCTCACCACTATTATTCAACATAGGTTTGGAAGTCCTAGCCATGGTAACCAGAGAAGAAGAAGAAATAAAAGGAATACAAACTGGAAAAGAAGAAGTAAAACTGTCACTATTTGCCAAAGATATGATACTATACATAGATAATCTTAAAGATGCTACCAGAAAACTACTAGAGCTAACCAATGAATCTGGTAAAGTTTCAGGATACAAAATTAATTCACAGAAATCTCTTGCATTCCTATACACTAATGATGAAAAATCTGAAAGAGAAATTAAGGAAACACTCCCATTTACCATTGCAACAAAAATAATAAAATACCAAGGAATAAAACTACCTAAGGAGACAAAAGACCTGTATGAAGAAAACTATAAGACACAGATGAAAGAAATTAAAAATGATACAGATGGTGAGATATACCATGTTCTTGGATTGGAAGTATTAACATTGTGAAAATGACTATACTACCCATAGCAGTCTACAGATTCAATGCAATCCCTATCAAACTACAAATGGCATTTTGCACAGAAGTAGAATGAAAAGTTTCACATTTTGTTTGGAAACACAAAAGACCCTGAATAGCCAAAGCAATCTTGAGAAGGAAAAATGGAACTGGAGTAATAGGCTCCCTGACTTCAGACTATACTACAAAGCTATAACAATCAAGACAGTATGGTACTTGCACAAAAACAGAAATATAGATCAATGGAACAGGATAGAAATCCCAGAGATAAACCCATGCACATATGGTCACATTATCTTTGATAAAGTAGGCAAGAATATACAATGGAGAAAAGACAACCACCTCAATAAGTGGTGCTGGGAAAACTGGACAGCTACATGTAAAAGAATGAAATTAGAACACTCCTTAACAGCATACACAAAAATAAACTCAAAATGGATTAAAGACCTAAATGTAAGGCCAGACACTATAAAACTCTGAGAGGAAAACATAGGTAGAACACTCCATGACATAAATCACAGCAAGATCCTTTTTGACCCACCTCCTAGAGAAATGGAAATAAAAACAAAAATAAACAAATGGGACCTAATGAAACTTAAAGGGTTTTGCACAGCAAAGGAAACTCTAAACAAGATGAAAAGACAACTCTTACAAGGGAAGAAAATATTTGCAAATGAAGCAACTGACAAAGGATTAATCTCCAAAATATACAAGCATCTCATGCAGCTCAATATCAAGAAAACAAACAACCCAATCCAAAAGTGGGCAGAAGCCCTAAATACACATTTCTCCAAAGACATAGAGATTGTCTACAGACACAGGAAAGGATGATCAACATCACTAATCATTAGAGAAATGCAAATCAAAACTACAATGAGATATCACCTCACCCTGGGCAGAATGGCCATCATCAAAAACTCCACAAAAAATAGATGTTGAAGAGGGTTTGGAGAAAAGGGATCCCTCTTGCACTGTTGGTGGGAATGTAAATTGATACAGTCACTATGGAGAACAGTAATAGTTCATTAAAAACTAAAAATAGAATTACCATATGACCCAGAAATCCCAGTATTGGGCATATACCCAGAGAAAACCATAATTCAAAAAAGACACTTGCACCCCAATGTTCATTGCAGCACTATTTACAATAGCCAGGTCATGGAAGCAGCCTAAATGCCTATCGACAGACTAATGGATAAAGAAGATGTGGTATATATATGCAATGGAATATTATTCATCCATAAAAAGGAACGAAATTGGGTAATTTGTAGAGACGTTTGTGGACCTAGAGACTGTCGTGCACAGTGAAGTAAGTCAGAAAGAGAGAAACAAATATCATATGTTAATGCATATATGTGGAATCTAGAAAAATGATACAGATGAACCGGTTTTCAGGGCAGAAATAGAGACACAGATGTAGAGAACAAACGTATGGACACCAAGGGTGGGGAGTGGAGGGGGTGGTGGTGATGCTGTGATGAATTGGGAGATTGAGATTGACATGTATACACTAATATGTATAAAATAGATAACTAATAAGAACCTGCTCTATAAAAAATAAAATAAAAGTCAATAAATAAAGTATAGAGTAAAATAAATAAACGGTCTACATATAGACAGAGAATGTCAGAGTGGACAAAAAAAATGAACAACAATGTTATCTACAAAATCCATTTTATAAAGACGCAAATATGTTAGTAGTAAAGGGACGCAGAACCACTGCTCTGGCTCTCAGGAATGACTATCAGGCTTTTGTACTTTGGGTGAATTTATTAGTGTTCTTTTCACAGGAAAATTTTCAAATTAACCTTTTTGTGAGATGAAAGGACTAGTCATCTCTTACAGGAGTTTAAACGGGAAAGATAAAGGCAACTTCACTGGGACCCCTGAAATGGCCAAATCAAAATGACAAGCCTGAGTCAGTGGGCCTTGTGTATGTGGACACTTTTAATGACCATGAAGGAGACGCTGATGGTGGGTGATTCGTACTCTTCTAGCTCCACCTGAGAAATGAGTTTGACAACAGAGCTTTATTCTGAAAGCCAGTTCTTGGTTGGCCTTGATTTTTGTTTTTATCCCAGGAAGCCTTCCAAGTGGGCCAGAATGAGAAAACACAGGTCAGTTCATTGCATAGAGCTGTGTGAAGGCAGAGGACAGGTGGGGGAATTGGCTGCTGGAGGGAGAAAGCTAACCTGGGCCATTTTGGATTTGGGTTGTTGGAGCTATTTTCTGAGCAGGACACTTGTGACTTTGTCTTTCCAATGCACCAACAATGAAGTGGAAATAAAATATTTCACTGGTTGTTTTGTCACATCTCATATGAAACATTTGATTGATGTTTTGGACTGAACTGCTCAGATGTTGAGTATTTTGGAATTTTATGCTTTTATGTCTGAGATGATCAAAATGCACTGAAGAATATTAGTTTCATGCAATGTTAAAGGATGCTCTATGTGTCTGTGTTTGAGTAGGTATGTGCTGTGGAAAGGGAGTGTGGAGAAAGCCAGGTTCTGAAATGCCTTAAACAAAGTGAACCGGTTTCTTTGTTATGAACATTTAATATGAGCAAATGTGCAATGGGAGTCATTTTTTTATTGAAGTATAGTTGATTTACAATGTGTTAATTTCAGGTGTATAACACAGTGATTCAGTTTTTATATATATATATATATATATATATATATATATATATATATATTCTTTTTCAGATTCTTTTCCCTTATAGGTTATCATGAAATATTGAGTATAGTTCCCTGTGCTATACAGTAGCTTCTTGTTGGTTATATATTTTATAATGGGAATCTTGACAGACAAGGTGGAGAACTATATTGTGGTGTGCAATATTTCCCAAACTTATTTGAATAGGGGCTCTTTTTTTTCCATACGATGCCTGTATTAGAGGTGAATAACTTCCAATGTGTTGCTTCAACAAAGTAAGGTTTTTATTTTCTTTCAGGTGAGTGAAATCCAGAAGTAGGCAGTCCAGGTGACTGTGACCCCATGATCTCATCTGGAACCCAGGCTCCTTTTACCTCTCTGCTTTTATATCGTTAGCTCATTACTTCCATCCTCCAAGTCACTACACAGTTCCAGATGGCTAATGTTGTGCTGACCGTCACATACTTGTTCCAGGCAGAAAGTTAGAGGAAAGTGTGAAGGGCATAAAGTATGCTCCCCCTTATTAAGCATCTCCCTTAAGGGGATTTCCTGGAAGCCCCATCCCATATCTTCAATTTGCATCTCATTGGTCACATTTAGCTGCCACGGAGACTGAGAAATGTAGGCCTAGAGTTGGGCACATTGCTGCTGTGAAAATTAATGAACAGAGACCTCAATTTAAAGAGTCAGGATGCCGAAAGGAAAGCTCTTATGTCTTACGATGATAGCAGAGCCCAACAGGAAGAAGAAAGACTTCCTCTTCTTGTCTGGCATGAGCTCAGCAAATAAGAGACAGTCCCAACTCAGGCAATGAAAAGCCATTATAGCTCTCAACTCCTCCAATGGACTCTTGGTTTACTATAATCCTCCCAACTTCCTTTTCTCCTCTATAAAGGAGTTCTCTCCATTTTTGCTGGGGACTTGCACGTGGCTCACCATGGTTGCAAACCCTGAACTGCAATTTTTGCTGATCCCAAATAAACTCTCCCCTTTTTTTTTTTTTTTGCTGGAAAAATAATTGGCAGTCTATTTGTTTTAGGTCAACACTGCTCTGAGTTAAATCAGAGTTTTATAGCCAAAGAGGAAAGGAAGAAAAAATGTCAAAGAGGCAAATAGTCTCTATACAAATATCCAACCGAACAAACCTCAGGGCTAAGTTTGGGAAATGTTGATGTGTATTATTTCTCCACTGGTTTCCAATGTTTTGTCTTACTCACATGCTACATGGTCTTTCTCTCTCACACATGCACACACACATTTTTATCTCCGTATATCTTTGTCTCTTACATACATATATGTATATAGAAATATATATGTTTATACATATATGTCTTAGATTATCCACAGACTATAAGTGACTAATAGACTGTTAGAGCAGGAAGAAAATTTAGAAATTATTTAGCTTAGAGGTTCTCAACCCTGGTCACACATTAGAGTCAGTTGGGGGAATTTATAAAAATATTTATGCTTGAGTCCTACCAGTTGGAATCATAATCTTTGGGGATAACGCCCAAATATTCATCTTTTTTCCTAATGCTTCCTTCCCAGTTGATTCTACTCTGTAGCCAGGGTTGAAAGTGTATGGTCTAGACCAACTTCATCACTTTATAGGAAAATTATCTGTAAAATTACTTATTTCATGTCTGCTTCCCCCATTAGACTATAAAACCTATGAGAGCAGGAATAGTATCTATTATGTTATCACTGTATTCATCCCCAGAGCTTAGCACAGCACTGACACAAATTTGAATAAATGAATGAGTCAACTAAGGCCCAGAGAAGGGAAGGTCCTCATGCAAGGTCATACAGCAAATACACACACAGAAGAACCAGGATTAGAACCTTTGTCTCTTGACTTCCTGTTCAGGACTCCTTCAGGTATTCCATGGCTTCCATAGTTAGATGGTCAGAACTTGGAACAATTTACTCCAGAACTGATAGATGTGCTCTTGTGTTCCTGCAGTGCTTATTGTATGCTGTTGTACTTATTTGTGAATCTCGCGTTAAGAACTGTATCTTATCTCTTCAAGCATCATCTACCACACACCTTGCCTGGCTCACCATAAATAACTCATGATAACAGCTAAAGGAAAAGAATGAAAGAAGGAAGGAAAGAAAGAAAGAAAGAGAGGAAGGAAAGAAAGAAAGAAGGAAAGAAAGAGAGAGAAAGAACCCATGCAAATTCACTCCTTTGGAACACCATAACTTATTTTCAGAGTCTTTCTTGTCAAATGCCACTTTACTATCTTCAACTTTCCCTTTCTATGCCTTAAACCTGGATTCTACATGCTCTCTAGCCAACAGCTCAATTTTAATTACCTATCTGGTTGAAAAGTCTTGAAAACGAATTCACAGTAAGGTGTTAATGACTGATAAGGTTTGACGGCATACCTTATCATAACCTTCTTGGGATCTTTGCATATCAACCAGGGACAGTATCCTGGCTCAAAAGAAGGAAAGTCTAATTGGAAAAATCTAAATCTAATGAACAGAACTCATGAGGGGTAACTAGGGGGTGTAAGCAAGGTGGCCTTCCTAGAGGGATATAATCACACCAAAACACTTGTCATATATCAGGCAGCTAGGTGTTCCTCTTTGAATAGGGAACCTGGAATGCATGCCTAGGGGTCAAGTCCTCAAGTCTGCCTTAGTTAGAGGTCTACTTTGATCAGGGGATTCTCACTTAGATGCATCATGAATGCAATGGTAGAGACCAGCAACCTCCCTGGGCTGCTGTGGAGGCTTGGCCACAGGGGCACAGACCCATATGGTCCAGGAGGAAAGGAATGCATATTCAGTGCCTGAGGCAGAGCTCTTAATAAATGTTAACTCTCTTTCTTCTCTCAGCAAGCATTGCTCAGTCAGCAGCCCCAGAGGGAACAATTAGATTGTTTATCCAAACCTCAGCCACTTTGCTATATAATTGATTTTTCATTGAGTGTATTTAGGAAATAGTTATTTACATGAATACAGGCACACCAGGGACATGGCAGCGTCTGATCATAGGAAATGGGAGGGAATCTAGATCAAAGTGTGGAATTCAGTGGGAGGGAGGGTGGGCTTTAGAGGCAGATAACCTAGGCTGAGAATCTGATTCTGACTGCTGACTTTCTGTATTTGGGCAAATTATTAACCCTCTGAGCCTTGGTCTCCTCATTTGAAAAGGGGGATAAATTTACTTGCTGTGAGGATTAAATTAAACAATATTATAAAATATCATAAAATTCTGGGCCTGCTACATCCTATACACTCAATAGGCTGTTGTTATTTTTACTATTATTATACTATTATTACTGTTAGTTTCCATGCCAGGGAAGCTTTCGAGTCCTCCACTTAGCCTACCTGACCCCAACCATATTTCAGTGTTCGGCCTAAGTCTTACCTTTTCCCCAGAGCCCTCCCTGACAGCTCTGGTCCTTCTCCAGTTACCCACTTCTTCCAGGAACATTATGAGATTTAGTCTGTAGCATCATATTTTAAACCTTAGTTACAAGCAATAGTGTTTTATTTTCTTCTTCCCTGTCTAGGCCAGGGATTGGCAAACTACAGCCCACAGGCCATATCTGGTCTTCTGTTTTTGTGTGGGCTGTGAGCTAAGAACAGTTTTCACATTTTTAAACGGTTGAAAAAAAGTCAAAAGAAGAAGAAGATTTTGTGACACATGAAAATGATATGAAATTCAAATACTAGTGTCTATAAATAGAGTTTTATTGGAAGATAGCCACACCCATTCATTTGCATATTCTCTATGGCTGCTTTTGGGCTATGATGGCAAAATCGAGTAGTTAGTAGAGACAGTATGACCCATAAAACCAAAAATATTTAGTATCTGGCCCTTTAAAGCAATGTTTGCTGAGCCCTAGACTATAAGCTTCTTAGGTGGGCAGTGTGCCATTCTTGTCTGAATTTCGATGGCTCATGACAGCACACTTGTCATATAGCCAGTGTTGGATAAATCCTGTGCATTGCTGACGGCAACATATCAGTTTTGCCACATGGGTTCTGTTGTGTGTCCTCCCTCTGCTCCTACTATTGGGGTGTGGGTGGAAAATTATTTGTACAGCAAGGGTGTGTGGTGAGTTGTTTCCCTTGTGGATTTGAGGTCTGCAAAGGCAGAGGGATCTGTTCTTACTGCAGCGCCAAGAGAAGGAAATGAATATTCACGGGCACCAATATGCACCTTGCACTGTGCTCTGTTCTTTGATGCTTTATCTCATTTAATGCCCGTTCATTTATTTTTCAACAAATAGTTATCAAGTGCCTGCCGTGGTCCAGGCATTGTTCTAGGCAGTGGAAAGGCAGCTGGGAGCAAAACAGATAAAACATTTTCTGCTATCATTGAGTTTACTTTCTATGTTGAAATGGGCAGGAATTCTAAATAAATAAGTACAATATATTGTATAGGTGGGATTAAATGATAAGGGGAAAAATAAAGCAGACATGGGAGAGTGTACTTGTCAGCTTTTTATTTTAGGTGGGGAAGACTGTTCAAATTTTAGATGGAGGGGTCAGAAGAGACCTCTCTGCAAAGGTGATTTGAGCAAAAGACTGAGGGTGTGAACCATGTGGATATGTGGCAAGAATATTACAGTTGACCCTCAAACAACAGGGGTTTGAACTGCAGGGGTCCACTTACATGCAGATTTTTTCAACAGTAAATACTGTAGCTCTACATGATCCGTGATTGGTTGAATCCATGGAAGCAGAACTGCAGATACAGAAGAACCATTAATATGGAGAGCTGAATGTAAGTTACACATGGATTTTCCACTGCGTGGAGGGTTGGCACCTCAACCCCTGTGTTGTTCAAGGGTCAGTTGTATAGGTAGAGGGGCAGCAAGTGCAAAGGCCCTGAGTCAAGAGACGACTTGGTATGTCCAAGGAATAGCAGCAAGGCTGGAGTGAGGAGAGGGAGAACAAAATAGTAAGAGACGGTGGAGAGAGAAAGGGTGTAGGGGAATGGGGGAAGGAGCCCGATCATGGAAAGCTTTTCACATCACTGAGAGGGCTTAAGCTTTTCTTCTGAGATGGGAAGTCCCTGAAGGTTTTGAACACATGATTGAGGATATCTGATTTTTATTTTAAAACAAGAGATGTACGAAGTAGGTGCTTCTTGTTTTCATTCTATAGATAAAAACATTGAAATTCGGAAAGGCCAGGTGGTACATGGTTATACAACGGGTAAGAGGCAGAGGTGGGATTTGAATGGAGGCTTAGCCAGATTCCACTGCCCTCTCCGCCTGGCTGGCTGGCACGGAGTGGAGCCTCAATAAGGGAATTCAGAATTACTTCTGGTACTTGGGCTGTGGAATGAGCTGCACAGCCCCACAGGCTGTCCCTCTGCTCAGCTCTGCCTTGGTGCTGGGGACAGCTAGGAACATGGTCTAAGAGCTGGCCAGTGGGCCCTTCCGTCTTCCTTAAACTTGCACCAGCCGTGCAGTGACCGAATGACAAACATTAATTAAAGTACGAGGGAGCAACTTAATTAGCTCCTAATACTCTCATGCTGCCAATTAAACACCTTGATGACTAGTTTACTCTGGAGCTTAATTAGGTGTTTCTAAATAAATCTAGCCCTGTGCTACCACCTGTCAGTTTCAGAGCCAAATCTTTTCTTGGACATGCCCTCTCTTACTTGGGAAGGAGTAGAATGGATGGTTTGGGTGGAGAAGTAGAATGAGATATTGGCATCTCTTGAGATTATTTCATGGTCCTGTTGCGGATTTTGAACTTGGTGAAAATCACTGCGCAGGTCATATCTCTGTCTCTGCCTGTGCTACTGCTAGACTTCTGGTCACAGACACCTTTAGCTAAAGGGCTTATAAGAGAGGAAAACTGTTATGTGCATTGTGACGTTTCCCTCCTGCAGGTAATGTGAAGTCCCACTATTTGGTCCCAACTGTCTGTTGCCTAAGCACAGGTTATCCTCTTAATAACTGTAGAATTGACTTGTTCTGAGGGGCCAGAGTTTAACAGCAACACAGGAGTGAAGACTTTAGACTCCTGCAAACTCAAGATGTGTTAACAGAACCAAGGGATTGCTGGAGATGCCAGACTGTGTCATTCGATGGAGAGGTGACGCCCCGTGGTACTTGGTGCTGGTCAGTGACGTAAGTGCTGAGTAAAGGGTAGCATTTTCCAAGGAACATTGACAAGTAGATATTTCCCATGGATGCTGACCAGCTTGGTAGAGGTGCCTAGAAATCAAATCAGTCAAGGAATAGATGAAGAAATTGAGTCTTGGGACTGAGTACGGTAGCCATCATTCAGTCTATGAAGAGCTACTCTCATAGCAAGGGCTGTAAGTATATTCCATGTTGCTCCACAGGTCAGTACAAGTGTCCAGGGGTGAACGGTACCATAACCCACATTTTCAATCATTGTACTTTACAGAAGGAAGGGGAGAGGTTTGCTGGGTTTACAGACCTCGTCACTCTCCCCGTAGCTGGGGCCGTTTGTTCCCAACTTGAAGACTGTAGCAGTTTTGAAACATGATCCCAAAGTCTCTGACTCTCCTCATCGATAGATGGCGTATTTGTCCCCTCTCCTTGAACCTGTGACATTTTCACCAATAGAATATAGGGTAAGTAGCAATACACTAGCTTCTGGGCCCAGGCATTAAGAAACTGGCAACTTCCATGCCCTCTCTCTTGGATCGCTCATTCTTGGAACACAGCCACTACAGTGCAGGGAAGCAAGCAGGCGCCTGGACAGCCACCTTTATGTGTCTCAGCTGACAGCCCCAGCTGAGGTCCCAGCAGACTGCCACCATCAACCACCAGACACATGAATATGATTCTCTGCATGGAGCGGAAATGAGCTGCCCTCACTGAGCCCTGCCCAAATAGCACGTTTGTGAGCAAAATAAATGATTGTTGCTGTTTTCAGCCTTGTATTTGAGGTGGCTTGTTAAATAACTGCATCACAGGCAAGGCAGGCTCCCAACGTTCAGGATTAGTCCTAACTTGAGTGTCAGACTGTTCTGCCTCTGCAGTAAGTTAGGTCAGCCTGACCCTGGCTCACTGCCTGGTACACAGTAGTGACTCAGAGCATTTGCTGAGTGAACGAATGACTGTGTGTTCCAGTCATGAAAACTGAAACCTTGCCTTTGTCTTGAGACCCAGTCTTCCTCTACTGTCCCAGTTCAGTGTGTTTTTTAAACCTTGATTTGAACAATGGTATCCATGTTTGAAATACAATCTGAAGGTATTTCAAATATTGATACCTAAAAGAAGTAAGTGTGGAGCTGCTCCGGGTGAAGTGGGGAGACGGCTCTGCCCTGTCCGCCCGGCCTCCCCTCCCCATCTCACAGGCACCCTGAGGAGATTGCTTTTGTGGTGCTCAGGTGGAAAAACCAATGTCCCTGTTCACCTACATACCATTTGCCTTTGATCCTTGCTCTTGAGTCTGTCCTGACCACCTTTCTCCCCCATAGGTAGGACCAGGGGTTAAAATTGAACCACAGTAAGTGGTAACAGAGGCCTTGTTGCCCACTAAGAGCCCTGGTGAGCTTTCTGAGAAATGAAGTACTAACGACTCAGCAGATAAAAGTGAGGCCTCCCCTAGGGGCCCCACGAGGCAGTGAAGCAGGCTGTCATTTCTGGGAAGAGAGGCAGGGCCGGCTGTGGTCTGCCTTGCCAGCATGAGGGAAGGGTAGGGGAAAGAGGGAGTGTCCACATGTGGGCGTTAGGATAGGAGCCCTTGAGCAAGGGGTCAGGAGCATCCCATTTGGCCTGAAGCAGATACTGTAGGAGGTGTCGCCTGTGGGGAAAGCTGAGCTCTCACCAGATCTCATGGGAGGTATTTAGGTGTGAACACAAGTTTGGAAGATGGAACATGAGGCCTGAAGGGACAACAGTGGCAAAATCCACTTTCTCTGGGCCCCCTGAATGTGGAAGTCTGGGCCTGGGAGATGATGACTGGGGCGGAGGCTAAGGTGAGGGAAAGTGGAGGGGTGCTGTGAAGTGTGCTCAGAAGGCAGGAGGACACTGGAGTGGGACCCAGTGAGATAGGCCAGGGCTGAGGGGGCGGTCAGGGAAAGGACTGGAAAGGGCAGAGCCAGGACTCAGGGAAAGGCAGCTGATAAAGAAGCTTGCTCTCACGGAAAGGGCCTGAAGACAGACATGTGGGAAAGAGAAGGGGGGAGGACTCCAGTGAAGGGGCCAACAGACTACCTGAAGGTTCTGAGAGAACTGCTAAGTTTCCTCCTGCTATGATGGAGGCTTGGGGTAGGGGTGGGGGGAGGAATGGGAAGGAGTGGGGTAGGTCCGGTGGCTCAGTCCTGAAGGACTGTTACTTTTTCAGAAAGCCAGTGTGATACAGTGGAAGAACCCTGCCTAGGAGTCAGGAGGTCTGGTTTCCTGTCTGACTTAGCCATCAACAAATCACTTTAGTTTTCTGGGCCTTTCATTTTCTTATCTGTAAAATGAGGATGTTGATTGTCATTGATTGCCAAGTCCCTTTGAGTTCTAGACATTGTAAGATCCCATCCAACAAACACGTGTGTGTTAGGTACAGTGCCGGGCACTGGAGGTGCAAGGTGACCAGATGCCCTTCCTTCAAGGGGCTTGCACTGCAGTGGGGAAAATGGACATTTCTACAGGTAGCCAGGCTACAGTGTTCAAGGGGGTGAAAGCACTGATTCTGTCACTAGGCCCAGGTTAACACTTAGGGTGACATAGTAAAAAGGAGCAGAAAATCTCAAAAATGGGAGCTAAAGGAAGAACGGATTAATTTAGAGGGAAAACAAGGGGGTCTGGGAGAGTGTGTCCAAAGCCAAGGGAAGAAGCAAGGGGAGGAGCGCTGTCTGTCCGTGGCCCATCCTGAACCCCAGGGCCTGCTCTGAATGGCTGAGGCCCCGTGCTGAACAAAGGGCTGTGGGAAGGCTGCGTCCCAGGCCCTCTTCTCTAGGGACACGGAGAAGTGCTCAAATCCATTCATTTCTCTGAAACATTTCTTTATTTTCATTTTAGAAAAATCAGAAAATTGAAAACAACAAATGATTCATAAGTTTAGTAGTCAGTTAGCATAGCGTAGCCCAGATCTCCCTCCACCCCTCTCTCTCTTTCTCTCAATGCACACAATTTTATTGGACTATTTTGTGCTTTTCTCACTTGGCAATATCATTGAACATCTCCCCTTGTTGATAAGTATAGATTGACATTGACAGCAGATCCCAGGACTCCAACATGGTGGAGCCATTCCAGTGAATAAGAAGAAACTCACAGATGTCAAAATAGGGGAGCGGCCGAGCAGGATACTGATGTGGATTTCACCCCTCGAGACGATGTTAGTGGGTCTCAAAGAGGTTATCACTGCTATTACAACGGGTGTGTCAGTGTAAAGAAAAAGAGTGTAGCTGAGGTTTTCTGGTCCAGCAGCTTACATGCTCTCCAGCTATTGCTTTTCTCACAAAGGAGCTCAAACATGAGCGGTCACGCAAATATCACTGATGTGTGGAGGGTGCCCCGTGCATCCCTGACCATGACGTTCTTTGCCTGACATCCCTGAATCCTTTCATATCCTACTTGAAAATTAACACCCCAAAAAAGATGAATAAAGCACCCAATAAAAAAATATATCAACATCTTCATTTTTAATGGCTCAGTAATTTTATTATTATGTGAACATAACATAAATTATTTAACAATTCCCTATTGTTTGAAGTTTAAATTCCTTTCCTTTTTTATTTGCTATTATAAGCAATGCTTTAATGAAAATAGTATTATGCATAGATCTTGGCACACCTACCTAATTATCTCCTTGAATATGATGATTTTACAGCTTCTCATGTATATTACCATGTTACTCTCTGGAAGATTTGTTCCCACTTACTCCCAATAGCAGCGTATAGATGTCATTTTCTCCCTCTTGCCGACTCCAGGCATTATAATTCTTTTTAATCTTTGCCATCTGAAAAGTAAAAAGGGTATATCATTGTTTTAAGTTACATTTCTTTTATTACCATTGAGGTTGAACATTGCTTACATTTTTAAATTGTAATTGCATTTCTTCTTTCATGATTTGCTTTTTCAATATCATTTTGCCACTTTACCCCTGTGGTGTGTATATTAGTTTCCTAGCGCTGCCATAACAAATTACTACAAACTGGGTGGCTTAAAACAAGAGAAATTTATTTTCTCGTAGTTCTGGAGGCTGGAAGTCTGAAATTAAAGTGTCAGAAGGGCCATTCTTTTTCTGAAGACTCTAAGGAAGAATCCTTTCTTGCCTCTTCCTAGATTTGGGTGGTTGCCAGCATTCCCTGGCATTCCTTAGTTTTGTGGCTTTATTACTCCAAGTTCTGTCTCCATCTTCCCTCCAGGCTTGTCAGTGTGTCTCCAAATTTTCCTTTCCTTCTAAGGACATCAGTCAATGGGTTAGGGCCTACCCTAATCTAGTATGAACTCAACTTAATGTGATTACATCTGTGAAGACCTGATATCCAAAGAAAGTCAGATTTACAGGTATCAAGGGGGTAAGGAATTGAGCATATCTTTTGGGGGGACCACTGCACTGTGCTTTTTTCCCCCTGTTAATTTGTAATGGCTTTATACTTCACCTTTAACTCCTTTGACTCACACCTGCCCCTCAGCTCAACCAGAGAGGGACAGAGATTGGATTGGATTTGAGGAAGGTAGGATTTTAACGCCTAACCACTATGTGAATCATGAATCCTGTGGGTCTCAAGAGCTCCTGTATTAACCCTTTCTTACCAAAGAAGCTAAGTGATGGATGGAGAGAAAGAAGAGGTTACTTTCCTGGCACTGCTGTGAGGGACTCTTGACAGCTCTTCCACTAGCACGTCTTGAAGTCAGTTGGTTAGAGTGGATCCTGATCAGGATGGGAAAAGCTGAGCCATCAGTGACAGTCTTTGAATCATAAATAGGGGAATGAATGACCCTTGGCACTGGGAAGAGAGTCATCTGGCTTCATGTGTGCTTCCAGGCTTACATGAGGCTGTTTGACTGATATTGGTTTCTTAGAAGCATAATGTGGCTCTTTTCCTGCTTCTCAAGTATTCAAGCATTTCAGGGGCAGCTTGACCCTGAACTTAGTTTCCTTGTTCCTGAACGGATCCTGCGCATCCTAAGAAGCAGAACTATTACCAGCTTAGAAGACTCTCTGCTCTCCCTGACCTCTGCAAGATTCTTCTCTAGATGGATAGGAGGATGGGAAGAATTGGCTCCAGTTTCCAGATGAATGAAGCTGGAGCAGCAGTATTCTAGTGAGAACTTCCACTGGGGCCCAAATCCAGATCCTTCCCTTCTGTGACCTCACCTCCGAGGAGCAGCTCTGCAGGATCAAGAGCAAGATGGGGCTCCAGAGAGGTTCTGGAGTCTCTGAGAGTGGGAAGTACCTTGTCCCATGGTGGTGAGGGGGTAGTGTGCCGGTCAGCCTGCCCCCTAATGGGCCTGGGGCAAGAACCAGTGTAGCCAGAAAAACCTTTATCTTTTACTGGGGCATCAAGCGCTGTCAGGGCCGGAAGTGAGAGTGAGGATGAAGACAAGTGCACCACGCCCACCACCACTGCTTCCTGCTCAGGAAAGAACGTAAACGTCAAGACAAGTGGCTTCCAGAAGGCAAAGGCCGACCACGGGAAAAGTGCTGGAGTAGAACGCTCCTGAATTTAGGGCAAGTGTAGACCTGGGTTTGAATCCTAGCTCTGCAATTTACTAGCTGAGTAGCATGAGCTGATCCTCTTCTCTTCAAGTTTCAATTTCTGTTTTGTGAAAGTAAGACAATATTTTGGTAAGTTGTTTATAGGATAAAATGAAATAATGTAGGAAGAAAAGCCCATTACGGGGTATGACACATAGTAGGTACCAAATAAATGTTAATTTATTTCTTCCTTACAGCATTTTTTTCATCCTATATACTTTGATTGGAGCAATACCACTGAATGATTCTCCCTAAAAGAATCCCTTCATCCAGCTAGTTGAAGTTCTATAATTCTCTCATTCTTTGGGCTAAGGCACTCTCCCTTAAATATGTTTTTGAAAACTTACTTCTGTCTTCACCTGATCAGAAATCTGCATATCACAGACCTGGCTAGGCCTTGTGGGACATATTAAGCATGACTCTGATAGGAAGGGTGGGGGGGGGTGCGGTTAGAGCTCCACTCCACTCTGGGAGAGCAGGCCTGAGCAGCTCCCTGTGGGTACACCCTGGACTGGAGAGGGAGACACAGGACAGGAACCCCAGGATAGCCTGGGCGACACATGACTCTCCCTCGGGAAATGTCCATCACACAGGCTGTCTAACCTCCCTTCTAGGCAAATGGGAACCTGAGGGTCCTGGAGACTTTGGGTAGAGTGTGAAGATGAGAGCATTACCTGCCTACAGGTGAGGAATATGGGACTGAAGCGGTCACCTTGGAGAGCAGTTGAACCCCCAATCCAGGCAGACTATTGAAACAAGTCATCAGTTTGAAAGGGCAAGTCAGAAAGGGCAAGTCCAGGTGGGAAGACCAATGGACAGCATCCAGGGAAGCCAGAGGGAAGTTCAAATCCAGGGTGGGCAATGGAGACTGAGCCATGCTTCGAGATGGTAGCTGCAGAGATGCTTCACAGAGCTCCTGCAGCCTCAGACAGGAGCCATGATGACCGGGGGGGGTATTAGGATTTTCCCTGCCATCCACAATCTGAGTCCCCACCTCCCTGATCAGTTCTAAACCCTTTTCTTGTTTTGCACCTGAGTGTGAGGAAACGTGATTCCTAAAGCACAGGCTCCAAATCCCAGCTCCTTCTTCCTCCTCTGAAGCAGGAGTGAAGGAGCCATCTAGGAATTAAGGCCACTTTAGTGAGCATTAGGCCAACGCTTCTGGAAACCACTTTATTGCTTTGGAGTAAGTCCTTGTGGTATCTCTGTAGCCAGGAGCCTTACTTAGGGCATCTGAGACACTCTGGCCTCGAGGCTTAGTTCTCAAGGGCATTGTCTCCCACAAGAGTCAGTCTTTTGAAGGATTAGGCATTTTCATCATTAGGGGGAATGAGATACCACAGGGACTACCTTGACCCTCCCAGGGGGGTCATAATCCCATAGACTAAGATTCTGGTTCTGTGTAAGGGATGGTGGATATCATGCTCTGTGTGCTTGAATGTGTGATTCATTTGACACTGAGAATAAAGCCAGGTTGAATAATACGAAAATATAAACCTCAGAGGATCTGAAGAAAAGCCCTGAAATCATTGTCGAATCATAAATTAACACTCTAACAAGACTAGAAATTTATCCTAAATTTAGGACCTTCTGTTTCTATTTTTTCCATTGAGTTTAAAAGCTTCCCATAAATCCTAAATATTTGGGGGCTGCAAAGTTGATTAAACAGCTGAAATGTAGTTCCCTGGGACATAAGAAGAAAAATATTAAGCACTTTTTAAAAGTCCATGAGTGAGGGATGAGTTATGGTTTCTTTGAATAGTGAAAATTGTGCCTTCTCTACTGAGGTCAAGAGGAAATGAAGAGAAAGGAAATCAATAGAAAAATGACTCTCATGCTTTAATCATTATTTTCTTCTTCCACCAGGTACTTGCTGTTGGTTTGTACAATTAATAGTAAAGTGATTAAAAACATACTAAAACCTTGAAATAGAGTATGGGACAGTAGCCTGAACAGAAAGATCCTTGCTCCTACATCATTCTGCCTCCTTGATGCCCCCCTCCCCCATCCTTTCATCCATCTTTTGAGCATGATTCATACCTTAATGCTGCTATGATGTTACATATTTATATGGTGATTCATCTTTCAAGAGAGTTTGTGCCTAGCGTTGCAAATGGTCTAGCAGTCCACATTTTATCAGCTCTTTCCACAAACACTGAATTATGACATCCCTGGTACCCAGAAACACTGTGCTTGTGGTCCTGTCACTTGCTATAAATGGGACCTTGCCTACAGCTTGATATCCTTAGTCATGAGTCAAGTGGTCAAGTCAATAAGTGTTCATTGAGTACCAATTCTCAGATCCTACTCTTTGATGTGTGAGGTAAAGGAAGAGCAGGCTGGCCAGTTGGCATCCAGTGACTGGGGGCAGAGGCCTTTTATCCACAGGATTTATTATCTCCATCTTTTGGAGAGGTTAATTAGCTTACCCAAGGTTCCAGGCTAGTAACTGGTAGATTTGTACCCAGGTCTCCTTGATCTTAAGAAAAGGATAAAGTAGGGAATGACAGAGAGGATAACTGGGAAGTTTAGATGAATTCTGAAGCAGGCCTGCTGTTACCAGCAGGGAATTTTCCATATCCTCCCAGGGTGCACTTCTTCAATGAGTTGAGGTTATTTGATGTATTGGAACAGATGGACATCAAGTATGTACTTAACACAATTCCAGTTACTGTGGGGTTAACAAGTGCCAACCAGGGCCTGATTTCCACACCCTCTGCCACTGCAGACTTGCATCAAAGGGGAATGCAGTTGGAGTCTTGGGTGATGAAACCTTGGGAACCAAGAATTAATTCACAGAATTAGGCAGATGTCTGGGACTAGCTACAAAAAGAAGGACTGGCTACAGATCTCGGGTCAGGAGAGAGAGGAAGCCAGCTCTTAACCTGGAGAAATCCCCTGAGGTGGTGGAGAAAGAGGGCAGAGGAGGTGTTAGAGTTTTCTGAGCAAGGTCAGCCCCTGCAGGCAGGTCTTTCTTCAGTTTGGTTGACCCCAATTTGTAATTTTGATAGTTTTTCTGTTCACAAGTCCAACCTATCTACAGATGATTACCTGATTTGAGTCCCATCCTGGTGCTTTGGGGGGTCCATCTTGCCTCTCCCTGGATGCACAGGACTGGTGGATTGTCCCCACTGCCTCACTGATTAGGGCTTGCTGGCAACAGACATTCTTTGGGTGGTGGCTGCTTCCTGTTGCTTGCGTCCTAAATACCAATTTATTATTGAGTCCAAGCTTGCTCTGCTCACTGCACGACAGGCCAGTAAATCAGGAGACGAGTTGTTGAGGCAAGGAATAGTGACTGTAATCAGAAAGCTGGCAGACCAAGAAGATGGCAGACTAGTGTCTCAAAAAGACCATCTTATCAGGATCTGGATGCCAGTTTCTTTTATAGAACAGAGAGGGGGAGGAGGTGAGGAAGTAAAGCAAAAAGGCCATAAGTCTTGCAAAACATCTCCTGGTTTGGCCAGCCTCGGGGAGGGGACATGTAAATTTCTTCTTTCTTGCAGCCATTCACGGGTGGGCATGGTCAGAATGTTTCCCTGTGAGCTGAACAAAGGCACTTTAGTTTAACATTTAGGCAGAGGGGCAGGCGTCCCTGAGGGAGGCCATTACATATGCCAATAGCTATAGACAACTTCCTTTTAGTGATTAGAGTAACAAAAAGCAAGGGAGAGCAAAGGTTAAAGTAAAAGAAACAGATCCAACATTGAGTCAGATTTTGTTCTTCCCTGTTACAAAATGATACTTGGGTTCTTCTGCTTGTGCTTTGTCTTTGGCCCTCTCCCTCCCCAACAAGTGGATCTTCCTTCACCTGTGACCTGAAACATGTCGGGGGTGAAAAGAGCTTTGAATACTACACCTCAGCTTCACCTTGGTGGGAAGATGCCTCCAGACTCTGCCTCTGCAGTCAGTGTCTTCTGCTCCCATCCCTCTCCAGTGTGAGGTTCTTGAGCTGATCCTAGATCTGTCCCTCTTTCTGCCTCCCTGATTCATCAAAGGAAGTCTCAAACCTTGATCCTGCTCTCAGAGAGCCTGCAGTCTTGCTAGATAAGCAAGAAGTATGCAAACAAAACAGATGGACAGCATTCCAAAGAAGAATGCAGTCCAGTGCTAAGCTGTGTAATGTGACATGTGGTAGGAAAACATTGAAAGGAAAGCAGCACAGGTGCTGGAATCAGGAAAGGCTCCATGGAGGAGCTGAAGCATGGATTGGACAGTGAAGAAGGAGGAGTTAGTCCTCCTTTGCCCCATCCTAGCTACAGATGCTCCAATTGGAGTTGTGGGCTTCCAGGTCCCAGCTTTTGTATGTGTGAGTGCCAGCAAAGGGGACCAGGTGGATAAGAAGGCCTCAATTCCCTCTAGATGGCCATCAAGAGTTATTAGTGAGGAAAGCAATCATTTACCAACAGGCATTAAATCTTGGCTGCTTGTGCATATGGGTAGTGATCGTAATGAAATCTACTCTCCTGCCAAACGGATATGGATAAAATCTTAGAAAATGAAGAGATGGATTCTTTGACAGGGAGCTGGAAGCAGCATCTATCAACAACAGGTGCCCCATCCTCAAGGAAGGCTGTAGGAATTTAAGGGCATGAGTGTGTTAACACAAGTTTGTGTGCCCGACGCATAGTGAGGCCAAACAAACTGAAACATTGGCGTTTGGAGCCGAGAAAGGTTCTTTGCAAGGCCATGCAAGGTGATGAGGTGGCTAATGCCCTAAAAAGCCTTGTGCTCCCTGAAGGTTTTCGGCAAAGCAGTTTTAAAATCCAGGTGACGGAGGGAGGTTCGCAGGGTACGTGATCAGATCGTGCACAATTCTCTGATTGGCTGATGATGAAGGAACAGGGTGGTATCACAGGGGTTAACATTATCAGTCCTTAGCCTCCAGGAGGCCTGGGGCTATGTGCTCATGGTCATCAAGTAGTTAACATCTTCCATTTGGTGAGGGGTTTTCACATCTGCAAAACAACAGGAAATTTGCATCAAATACTATTATCTAGGTATTTCAGAGAGGAGCTAAAGCAGAGGGTATGGGGGAAGGCCTGTCCTGGGAAGGCCCAATAGGGTCCTGCTCCGTTACAAGTGGGCCTGGGAATGGGGAGAAAAGGGCTGGAGTCATGTGTGGTACTGAAGCAGGGAACCCGGGATTTGCATAAGAGACACACATGGGACTTTGGGGAATTGCTTGTGTCAGCTCAATTCCTACCTTAAGATTCTGATTCAGTAGTTCTAGGGTGGAGCTCAGTGTAAGGTGCACATCTCCAGTTGGATCATAAGAAGACATGGTTTAATCTTTATTCAAATCCCAAGCCCACTTGAAACTTGGGAAGTGCTGACAGAATGAATGACAGAACCACATCAAGAATGGACAGGACCTGGTGGGTTGGTGTTTCTCAAAGTGTGGACCCTGTGAGGCCCTCCTGGGTACAAATCCTTTCTGTGTCCCCCACTTCTTGTTTGTAGGAAAAAGACTTCAGCTTCCCAAACCTTCCCTGGGTACCAAAGGGCAGGTTCAAACAGTTGCTAATCAGGGAAGTAAGGGAATCCAGAAACAAAGGAGGAGCAGTCAAGAAATGATGGTGTAGTGACTAAAGCAAGATCCTGGTTCCTCCTCAAGGAACATACATAACAATACCTTTGAGTTCTTCTGCTGAAACTAAGGCCCCCACCCAGGTGGAAGAGGGCAACTTCAGGCTGAGAACAAGATTCCTGGAGCACCACTATTACCTCACCACCAACCAATCAGAAGAAAGTAACACACCCTGTAGCCCTCACCCCAAATTTTGCCTATTAAAAACTTCTCCCCAAAAACATTGGATTTTTGAGCATGAGCCACCCATAATCCTTGCTTGGCCCTGCAATAAACTTTTCTCTACTCCAAACTCTGACATTTCAGTTTGTTTGGTCTCACTGTGCATGGGGCACACGAACTTGTGTTTGGTGACAGTCTGTGGACCACCTACAACAGAATCACTCCAGATCTAATGAATTGAATTTCTAAGGGGTGGCAACCAGGAATCTGCCCTTTTAACAAACACACTAGGATGGTAGATATTTATGTAGTTACATACTAATATTTGAGAGCCACTCAAGAACTCTTAGTCTCTAAGAACATAAGTACAGAAGCCCACCAAACTCATACAAGTAGTAAGGGTCAGAAGCAGGATATAAACAGATCTGGATGGCAGTGCTTGGGCAGGGACAACTAGATGAAGACAGAAACTAGCAACAGGCAAAATGGGCTTCATCACAAAACCTACAAAATGGGTCTAGGCAAGAACCCAACCTCAGAGGAACTTTGCCCTTAAGGACCAGCAAGGGTCCAGGAAAAACGGCTAATGCAGGAACCCAGTGGCTGTCTCAGAGATCCAAGGTGTGGAACTAGTTCCTAGGAACAAGAAAATAGCTCAGGCTGGGGAATCATGGTGAAAATTCGTTCCAAAAGTAGGGATTAGTCTCTGATTAATACCTAAATCTGAAAAATGTTCCTAGCTGGGTAGAAAGCTCTGCTGTTTTATGTGATGTATAGTTATAAATGCTGATTGTCCAATATTAATTTGAAGGCCCCATGGACAAAGGCTCCCACACAGAGCTCTAGTCTTTCTACTACCATCAACCCAATAATCCCAGAGAGATTCTCTTCTTTACATGCTGACTCTAGCATTGCCACTCAACCCTCAAATCCTGGTCTTATTCCTGTGATAAATATTTTCCTTTTTTTTGGCTGTTCCACATCTTACATCCTTTCTCCTATTTAGAGAATTATTGACCTAAAGTCTTACTAAAAAGCAGATCTTGAATCTGCTACAAAGGTTAGAGTGGGACAAATGATATGGGCTCAGCCAATAAGCTGAAACCACCTGGACTTTATTTGGGAGCTAGTTTCTAAGGGCAGCAGAGGTTAAGGCTGGTGTCCTGTGCCAGTGTTGTTAGGAGCATGGCCCTCAGTTCCTGTGTTCAGTGGTAGCTGTTGAAGACCCCTCACAGCGGTTCTGTGGATTGAATTTGGCTAAGGGTCTTGCTGCATAGTTTCTCTCATTCCTGGAAGTTCTGCAAATGACCCAACATCCTTCCAATAAATTACTTTTCTACTCAGACCAATCAGAAGATATCCAATTTCAGATAGGAAAACAGAAACCACTCTAGGCCTTTCAACTGAGGGTATTTAATATCAGGAACTAAATACAAGATAATGGAAAAGCAAAAAACCAAACAAGGAATGGTGAGTCAATCCAAAGATTAACAGCTGCAGGAAGTTGCTGCCACTCCTAGGACTGGAGTTGCAGTGGCAGATATGTTTTCACATCCCAGAGGCTAAGCTAACCAGTGCGAGCTTGAATCAGCCTGTCTGGTGGGAGGTGGAGCTAAGGAGATACGGCCAGAATCTGTATTCTTCTTCCAGATACGACAAGGCCTGAGGCAAAGCAAGACAGAAAAAATAACCTGACTTCTTTCTCCCTTCCTCCAGGTGTCACTGGCCAAAGCTACCCAGAGGCCAGCCTCAAGGGAGCCTTGTCATTCCCTGCCATGGAGAACAGAGCAAAGGGAAGGTATGGAATGGGTATGGGAGACAACACATAAATGACAAGCCCACAGAGTTCATCTCTGTTGCTTTCAAATAAGAGCGCTGCTGATCAGATGCTAAAGGGAACATCTCTACGTGAAATACAAACATACATTTGAAGTCAAAATCTACAGGGTGGGTATTTCTAACACTGAGTGATATCCCAGCTGGAAAACTATGGGTACATAACGTCATCCCAGACTTTATTTAGTACAGCTAGCACCCATGTCAGTTTATTTTACTGTTTCACACTCATAGGCTGTCTGCCTTTTCTCTTTTAGCTTGGAACCCTGGGGCAGTCAGTCTCCTTTGTGACAGGGTAACAGGAATAACCACCTCCCTTCTCAAATTTCCAAGCTTCCAGTCCTTTCTAGGTTTCTCTTAAGCTGCTTGGTCCTGAGGTTTTTGTCCCATTAACTGGTTGGAGTGCCATAGCTCATGAGAATAAATTAAGTCTGTAGCTCACCAGAGGATTGCTAGACACCTGGCAGAGGAGGGACCCAGGGTTGGGAGAGGCTCCAAACAGTTCTTTGTGATTTCACCCAGAACGGCCCCCAGCCCCACAGGGGAGATGGGAAAGACCTGCCCTCAGGTTGAAGAATCCATCCCTATAATTTAAGACATCAAGACTTCAGCTTCTAGAGTTCCTTTTTCTGGCTTTGCTCTAACCCTGAATCAAATTAGAGACTGAGTATTGTTTTTTGTTTTTGTTTTCATCTCAGTACCTCTAGCGCTTAACATAGTCCAATATGAGTGTGGTGAAGAAAAATAATGAATGAGTAAATAAGGGTATGAAAGAATAAATAACAGTAACTATGATAACGAAGGCATCAACTCCATTGTGTGGGCAAGTAAGATAAATGTCTTCTAACTTACTGCCTTTTCTGTGGTTGTTCCTGGAGATGGACGTGTGTACTTTATGACATTTGCTGCTATGGAAAGGAAGAAGATGAGAAGGCCAGAAGCCCAGAAGCTTCAAAAATGCAGCAAATGCAAGGAGATGCCTCTTTTTCTTTACTTCACCAAACATGCTCAGTGGCCAAAGATGGAGCTGTGTTGACTTGAGCCTCCCTTTCTGCCTTTGACCTACGTCTCCCCATTCGCAGGCCAAGTCAGGCTGCTGTGGGCAGTTTCCTTGGGGAGATATATGCAAGCTTATGGCTCTCTCTTTTAAAGTGGGGATTTCTATGATGGGGAAGGAATGGGGACTGTTATCCTGAAAGCCAAACTCAATTAATTTTCAATATGGCAAAAGAAAACAAAAGCAAGGGGAGACCCTAGTTCATAAATTCTGCCTGTTCTATATGACTTTCCATTATGAGTGATTGTTCGATGACAGAAGTTTTTAGAGCCCCAGCACTGGAAAAGTTTAGGTCTCTATTGACGGGCTTCCTCTGCCTCCACCTTCTTCTCCTTGAAAGCCTGCACTAGTACACACGCACGCACACACACACATGTACACCCACCGGTGTTCCCCTGTCAGCCCTGACATTGCCTTCTTGCTGTTAATTTATGCTTCTTCTTGCCTGTTGTCTGTTTTGGCTGATGCTAAAGTGACTATCTCTCTTTGGAGATCTTGGGAAACTCCAGGAAATTGGAAAAGATCAGGATATGGGGTCTGAAAAATTACAAGGGCTGGCATCTGGTTGGATGAATAATAGGTACAGAGGGGCGCCTAGCAGCTTGCCAGAGACCAGGAACATATGCTCTTTTCAGGGAAATGTCATCACATATCCTGGGTGGCCCATTTTCTTCTCATTAGGAAGTGAATGAATATGAGACCACCCTGGAATTGGCTTTCTGAAAAAAAGATATTTCTGACCATTACCCAGGTTCTCAACTTTTAAAATTGGAAGTCCCTGGAGCCAGAGTCATAGGAATGGGTAATAACGTGAAAGCCACTAGGGTTTCCCAGGAGCTCATCTAGCTGACCCTCTCTTACTGGGGTCCTCTATTAACCCCAAAGAGAATGTTTGGGTCACTTTCCATGGTGCACTTCGGGCTCCATTAACAGCTTTAGTGCTGCCCACTGGACCTCTAGTTAGAGAGAAGGTGTATATTTGGGGGTAATTCTTTGAACACAGAAATGTTCCTCTCTGTTTCTCACACTTTGTGTGCAGGAGTTCTGTATGTGTTTCTTTCCTTCACTAGCACCTTTATATTTCTCTTTGTCTTCCTTTCCAAATTCATCTCTTTTTCTCTCTAGTTCTGTCTTCTCCTGCTTTTCTGTTTCATTCTCTTTCTTTGCTTCTTCTTTCCTCTCCTTTCTCCACCTCTCCCCTCCCCTCCCCCTTCCTCCTCCATCCCCTCTTCCTCCTCCTCCTCTCCCTCCTTCCTCTTCTTCTCCTCCTTCTTCTCTCCTCCTCCTCCTCCTCCTCCTCCTCCTTCTTCTTCTTCTTCTCTCTCTCTCTCATTTTCTCTCTTCCATTTGCTCAGTCTTCCTTCTCTCCTTGGCTCTCCTTTCCTTATCGAACTGGGTTGAATACTAATAGCCTCTGCCCCAAATTCATGTCCTATCTAGAACCTCATAATGTGAACATATTTGGAAATAAGGTTGTTATGGATGAAATTAGGTAAGTTACAATGAGACCATACAAGAGTAGGGTGGGCCCTTGATCCCCTATGATGCTGTCCTGATAAGGAGAGGAGAGACTCAGAAATAGACAAGCCCAGGAAGAACTCATGTGAGGATGGAGGCAGACATAGAGATGATGCATCTCCAAGCCCAGGAAAGCCAAGGGTTGCTGGCAATAACCAGAAACCAGGGAGAGGCAAGGAAAGGCTCTTCCCTAGAGCCTTCAAATACAGCATGGCCCTGCCGACATCCTGACTTTGGATTTCTAGCCTCCAGAACTGTGGGAGAATATTTTATTTTAAGCCACCCAGTTTGTAGTAATTTGTTATATCAGCTCCAGGAAACTAATACATTTATAACTAGATTCCAGCATCCTTCTTTTCCCCACTCGCAGCTCATTTTTTTCCAGATCTAAACCATTAACCTCATCAGTTGTATTCCTGGCATCAGGTATCAGCTGGATCTTTCTCTTTGAGGGCAAAGCTCACATGTGCTGGACTCACAGCTCAACGGCTGCGTGGGCTGCTTCTCTGCTCAGAAGTGTCAGGGTTTGTAAATATTTCATACTCCTTTGACCTGATCTACCCATGTGACTATGCCTTCTTCAAAAAGACAGAAAGACTCAAGAATCTGGGTTTTAAATCTCCATGTGGCCTTGGGCAAGTCTCTTAACCTCTCTGTGCTCCAATGTCTTCATCAATAAAGTAAGGAAACCACTTTGGTCTTGCCTGCCTCCAGAGAATTTTGTTAATGGGAAAGAACCTTCAATAGTACAGCATAGGATGCTGTGAACATTTTATAGCCCTTTATTATCCAGACTTAGGAAGCTGGGATGAAATAAAATATTTATTGAACACCCAGGATGTGATAGGGATTTTTAAAAATATTATTACATCAAATCTTCAAAGTAACCCACCAGATGGTCGACTCCCATTTTTAAGTGAGGAAAAAACTGACTTAAAGAGTAGTGAAGAAATGTCACTTGCAAAAGAAATGGTGAAGGTCTTAATTAAACCCAGATTTTCTGATGTCCAATACAGAGGTTATCCTATCACATTACACTGTGACCTTCTTCTGTGTCGATTTACTTTTTTTTTTTTTTTTTTTTTGCACTATGCGGGCCTCTCACTGTTGTGGCCTCTCCCGTTGCGGAGCACAGGCTCCGGATGCACAGGCCCAGCGGCCATGGCTCACGGGCCCAGCTGCTCCACGGCATGTGGGATCTTCCCGGACCGGGGCACGAACCCGTATCCCCTGCATCGGCAGGCGGACTCTCAACCACTGCGCCACCAGGGAAGCCCCGATTTACTTTTTAATGACATATTTCCTTGCCACCTTGAAGTATTTCTCTGACTTCTCAGGAGAAGATACTAACCCAATAGAATCTGGTCCCTTTGGTAAGGTGAGGTGTCATGTTCAAGTATGAATTTTAACAATATGCCCAGAAACCATAGAGGAAACATTTTGGTGGAATAATTGATGAGAACAGATAGGAATCCATGAGGAGGTGAAGGATTTGGGGTGTTTATAATATTGAAGTTTAAGCAAAACTTTGGAGGGGATACAGGAAAGACTGCATCCAGAAAGAAGGAGGGTCAGATTCAAGAGTCACAGTGGGCTAGAGAATGTACAAATCTGAACCCACATTCTGCAGTGGGGGCAGTTTGGAGATGGAGAATTTTATCTGCATAGTGTGTGTGTGTGTGTGTGTGTGTGTGTGAGAGAGAAGAGAGAGAGAGAGACAGAGAGAGAGACAGAGAGAGACAGAGAGACAGAGAGACAGAGAGAGAGAGAGAGACAGAGAGACAGACAGAGACAGAGACAGAGAGACAGAGAGAGACAGAGAGACAGAGAGACAGAGAATTTCTTTTATTTCTCAGGCACCTTCGATTTCTCTACTCTCTACACAACTTCCTGTTTGCTGAGTCTTTCTTTTTCTTCCAGAGCTGTGGAAAAGCCAACTCCTTCTTTAGGTGTTTAATCTGACATCTGCTTCACTGCTGAGGGAGCAGACCCTTTTTCTTCCCTTCTTGTAGCTTTTCTTCCCTTCTTTAAGTACCAATCTTCCCACCCTGAGTGCTATTAGGGTGAAGAAAAGCTCATAAAAAAGAAAATCAAGCATTGGATAATTACAGCCCATAATTTGTTTATCTTTAAGAAGCCCATACCGGAGAAGCATTAGTCACTCTGAGGATCCTGGCATAGGCAGATGCATCATTTATACTGAGTATATTACCTGCTGTGATATTTATGATGAACTGAGTTTGCCAGCCATCACCTATCAGGTCATAAACATCTTACTCAGGCTTGAAAAATGGGTTTTATTATGGTCTTGTTGTAAGATAGGGGCAGACGGGCAATACGTGACTTTCCCACTTCTGCTCCCAGGAACAGGGTGTGCAGGGTTGTGTCCCAGGGTAGAGAGCCGCATTCCTTTGCCTCGTTTACACCCCCACCTGCTCCTCAGTCCAGTGAGATCACAGGTTCATAAGTACAGAATCCATATCTTATTCATCTTTGTGTCTGCTGTGTCTGGCACATGGTTGTTTGTCAACAAATCAATAAAATGGAATAAGATGAACTGATTCACGTATGAGGATGTTCTAGGATCATGATTTCATGAATTCCTGGGGAAAAACAGAAGAAACACTTAGCATCACTCAAGCTCCTTTATTTGCTCATTCACTTATTCAATCAGGCAATTGCTCACTTGTTCGACAAACTCTTATCTAGAACTATTGCGTGCAGGACGCTCCCACCGTCAAGGAGCTTATGGTCTAGTACTGAAGGTAAGAGAGAAAGAAATGGTACAAAGAAGACAATAGAGCCATAAAAAGGCTGTGGGTGTGCTGAGGATGAAAAGATCGCTTCTAGCTGGAGGAGTAGGCAGGAGTGGGTGTTTGAATAAGATTAGAATGGATAGTGTGTGTGTGTTTTGTTTGCAAGTAAAATAAATCAAAGGTAATCTAGCTTTACATGTTCACAGGGAGTTGACTGTGCTATCTCACAGAATCTAAGGAAGAACTCAACAAATAAGTCTTGGCAGGGTGGAAGCAGAGATACCCAGGCCCCTCAGTAGAGGAAGGTGTGGTCCTTCTCTTGAGAGTCCCACTGTCAGTATGATTCAGTGCCAATGCTTCTTTGTCTTTCTGGTCCAAACTTGAACTTCTGGGAGATATGATATGATTAACTCAGCTGAGTGTCAGGAGTTCAGCCCCTAAGCTCATTAGCTCTGGCCAGAGGAACTATCCCCAGAAACATGGCTGCTAAGACCCGCTTTGGGCAGTGGAAGCAGTTCCCAGGCCCTTTGCTGCCCTGTGACAACACTGAGAATCCACTCTGCCCAAGACCACCCTGCCTCTGCAGGCTGAGATTTTTCAGGCCTATTCCTTTATGAGGATAGAAGGAAGCAGGGAGTTCTTGTCAGTGCACTGAGAACTCTTCCAAAATGTTGGAACTCCACTTTGGATCTATAGCTAGGACTCGACAGAAGGGGCTCCTACAGGTGGATAAGATTTGGAAGTGTATGAACATGGTCATGAAGGACATTTGAGGTGTGGGAAGTACAGGGCTAAAGCATCCCCACCAGGACTTTGACCTTGGTTCCCATCTGTCCTCCCAGCCTCAGCTATGGTCATTCATTCCTTCTGCTTCCTGTCCAGATAGGCTTGTGTATGACTGTGTGTGAGTGTGTGTGTGTGTGCATCTCTGAACACGTATGAGTGCAAGTATAAGCAAATGTGACTTTGGTTATGTTGAGTGTGTGAATGTACGCATATCAGCAGGTGTGCGAACATGTCTCAGCGTGTGCATGTGCCAGCGTGGGTTCAAGCGTGTGTGTGAGTATGTGTGAGTGTGGTTATGTGTGTGCTCCTCTGGATTCTGCTTTGAGTGGGACAGTGGGGTGAGAATATCACAGTCGACAGCCAATCTGAACCTTCTCATGCTAAATGGGCTTTTTTAAGCGTAGCTTTTACAGGCTATTACGTGAGACGATTTTCTTGTCCTCCACCTGAGAACATTACTAAAATTACCAAGTGCTCTCTTTCGTTAACCTGTCTTCTCTATGGGCCATCCCAGTCAGTGGAGTGGAGCAGGGAAGAAAAATCCTATTCTGCATCACAACAACAATTTCATCCTGTCCAAATCCAGTAATTTATTTCCTGCAGTGTAAGTTCATTTCATCCTCTTAAACTTTCTCTATAGGGTTCATTTTATGATAATCCCTAGGCTGAATATAGCCATCTTCCTCTCTCTTCCTAGCCACCTCTTTTCCAGGTAAAATTATTCTGCTTCTGTCTGCTCCTCTGTGCTCCCTTTCCAGGCTCTCAAAGGCATGGACTGCTCCACTGTAGGTGCTCTCTCTTTCTCCGCTTTCTTTTTGCTCATTCCTTCTTATGCCCACTGATGCCCCATGTTTTTCCAAACAGCTTAAGAAAGTGGACTTTGTTTTCTCCTCTCCATTGGTGATCAAAAAGAGACGTCTGCTTCTCCAGGGGGGTCTACGTCTCTTGGTAGCGAAGTTATTTGCAAAGGCCAGTGGGATGGGAGAGCAGGCATGTGCAGTTGAAAAAAATAAATCCCGGATGCCCTTCCTGGAATGAAGAGCGGACCCTACCAAGATGGCGCCAGGAGATACTGCTGCACGTGTATCTCACTGGATTTCTCTTGATGCCGGAAATATTTGTCGTTTGACCAAACACTCATGCTCCGTGGAACTCCCACTGTTATGATGGGAGAGAATAGGAGTCTTGCTTACCTCTCTAAACCTTTTATGAAAGGGCCTACCTGGCTGGCCCCGCTGCTTTATTTCCCACTGGAGAAAGCCGATTCCGTGCATATCAAGGCTGAATCCCAGCAACACAGGTCCTGATTTTTTTATCAGCTGCCGTTCATTTGTAAATTATTAACCTTTCAGGAGCCAGGGTTTGCTTAGGGCCCTTCAGTCCACCTTGAGCATCAATGTTGTGCTTGGGAGTTTGTGGGGGAGGACAGAGCAGAGAGCAGGAGTTGGGAAAGGAGGATGGAACATCTGTTGATTGGGGGGTAGAATTTGCCCCTTGACCTGATGGGGAGGGGAATCAGACCCAGCATCAGCAGAAGTCCAGCCCAGCCTTTTGCCCACCGAGGGACGAGGAGATCTGGCTATGGAAGAGTCCACATGGGAGCAAAAGTCCCTCAGTCAATACCGAGTGTCTGCTCTGGCCAAGAGCACTCTGCCACTCCAGGCTGAGGGGTTTTAGGCCAGTTCATTTCTTTTTTTAAAAAAAAAAAAAATTTATTGAAGTATAGTTGATTTACAAAGTTATGTTAATTTCTGCTGTACAGCAAAGTGATTCAGTTATGCATAGACATACTTTCTTTTCCATATTCTTTTCACATGTTTTATCACAGGATATTGAATATAGTTCCCTGTGCTATACAGGAGGACCTTATTGTTTATCTGTTCTATATATAATAGCTTGCATCTGCTAGTTCCAAATTCCCAGTCCATCCTTCCCCCACTCCCCTTCTCTTTGGCAACCACAAGACTGTTCTCTACATCTGTGAGTCTTCTGTTTAGTAGAAAAGTTCGTTTCTGTTGTATTTTAGATTCCACATATAAGTGATATGGTATGGTATTTGTCTTTCCCTTTCTGACTTACTTCACTTAGTATGATAATCTCTAGGTCCATCCATGTTGCTGTAAATGGTATTATTTCATTCTTTTTTTAAGGCTGAGTAATATTCCATTTTCTATATGTACCACATCTTTTTTCATCTATTCATCCGTCGATGGACATTTAGGTTGTTTCCATGTCTTGGCTATTGTGAATAGTGCTGCTATGAACACTGGGGTGCATGTATATTTTTGAATTAGAGTTTTGTCCAGATATATGATATATGGAATGGGATTGCTGGATCATATGGCAATTCTATTTTTACTGTTTTGTGGAACCTCCATACTGTTTTCCATAGTGTAGGCCAATTCATTTCTGAGGATAGAACGAAGTAGGGAGTTCTGGACAGTGTGCACCGAGAACTCTTCCAAAACGTTGGAACTCCACCTTGGATCTATAGATGGGAACTTCTACTTGTCATCCTATGTGAAATCAGTTTCTTTGTGAGTCTCTCCCAGAAGACTGTGGGTACATTAGAAGCAGAAACTGTGACTTAATCATCTCTGAATCCTCAGGATTTATCAGGGACCCAGAGAACTCTTGCTGAATGAGCAATTAACTCTAGCTTTTAAGGTTCTCAATATCAAAGAGTCAGCCCTTATTAAAGCAAATCTATAATTCAAAATCCAGTGTAAGTACATTCAAGTACAATACAGTACAATAAGTATGTTCCAAGTCACTTATTGACTATTACATGTTGCCACAATTTCCAAACAATGGTCTGTCTGTAACATGGGTAGGTGATCTTTGGGGAGACAGTCTACAAAATATTTTCTCTCAAAGATCACCATCAATAACTCCTATAATCTCATTGAGTAGCTTGAGGCTGAAAATTATCCTGTATTTCTCTTGCCCACTACATTATTTGCTGAGCAATATAAAGTGACCAAAAATGGAGGGGGCATTACCAGGAAGGGTGTTAAAAATAAAACAAAACTATCACTTTCACTTTTAAGAAGTTAAGCATCAGGCAGACTTGAATTCTAGTCCCAGCATTACTTCATAATATGTACCTTGGGCAAATTGCTTAACAACTCTGAGACTCAGTTTCCTCATCTGCAAAATGGGGATATACTTCCTACCTCATAAGGTTATTGTGAAGACTAAACGAGTTAACACTTGGAAAGGACTTAGAACAGTGCTTAACACACAGTAAGTATTAACTATCATCATCATCATCATCACCACCACCATGAGGACTAAGTGAGAAACTGCACCTTAAGGATTTTGCATAGTACCTGGTGTATAATAGGCACCTAACAGATAAAAGCCAACTAGTACTGATAATTCTAGTTAGACATGATAAATAATACATTTTAAGTTATGCAAAAAACCAAAAGATCATGTGTTTCAGATAACCAGAGTCAGTCAATTTCAGGCTACTAGGATTTGCTATTTCTCCAGAAATAGGGAGGCTACAAGGAGAACTAACATTTATGGGACACTTATCTTTGTATCAGCTAGTTGCTAGGGGCTTTACAAACATTTCTTTTCTATTTAAGCTAATAATTAGTCAAAATTTTATAGACTAGTTTCTTAAGGCCCAAAAGATTAAATATCTCTCCCAAGGTTGCATGAGACAATAGTGATAGAGCTAAGATTTCAACCGGATGTATTTAGATTCCATATTTGGACACCACAGCATGTGCTCTTTTCACTTTTCGAATTTACTGAAACAACAACAGCAACAACTTCCCAGAGCTCTCTGGCGCTCTCAGCTGTTCTCCTGAGCTTTCTTTGCTGTGTACGGAAGCAGGCACACTTTGGCTCAGGCTCAGCTTTCCAGTTTGCCAAAAGAGCCATCTCAGGGGGCATAGCCTGGAGTTGCAGCTCAGCAAACATATGTGTGACTGCTGAGTGCCAAACACCACACTGAGATCTGGATTTACTAAGATGAATAGGACATGGTGGCGGCTGTCCTTGAGGAGGTCAGTGCCTGCAGAGACAGATTCCATGTAATCTGATAATGTTGGCATAATGATAAAAGTTGAAGGGCAGAGGCATGCCTAGGGAGCTGCAGGAGCACAGAGGAGGGGACTGGGGAGCCTGGGCTTTGAAGGAAGATTTTCTGGAAGAGAAGATGTCAGAACTTAGCCAGATGAGGAAAGGTGGCAAGAGTATTCAGGAAAAGGGGAGAGCAGGGGCAAAGCCACAGAGGTGAGGAAGAGCATGGAGTGTTTGGGGGAGTCTCCAAAGTGGAGAATGCAATACAGAAGTGGGAAGATATCAAGCAAGAGAGGTAGGCAGGGTCAGGTCTCAGATGTCCTTGTATGTATGTCTGGGAGTTTGGACTTTATCCTGTACATTCTAGGGATCCAGTGAATCCCTCCTGGCAGAGAAGTGGTAGGTAAGAAGGTTGGAACTGAAGGAAAGGAGGCTGGAAGTAAGGGGACCTGTTAGGAGGCTATTATTCATGGGTAAAGATGACAGGAATGAGGATAAAAGCAGAGATTCAAGAAGCATTAGGAGGCCAAGTTTTCAGGACTTGCTGGTTGATTGGGTGTAGGAAAGAGGGAACGAGAAGATCAAGGATGATTTCCAAGATTTTGCCTTAGACAAGTAGGACAACGATGGTGCAGTTGACAGAATATTAAGAGGAGGAGGCTTATGGAGAAATATAAAGCATTGATTGTTGTGCATGTTGAATCTGGGGTGTTTGTTGGACACCCAAGTGAGGATAAACATCCAGCAGGCATTGTATCTTGAGACTGAAACTAAGGAGGAGGTCAGGTTTGGAAACCATAACTTCTTGGCCACATCCAAGTGCAGAAATTATCAATGAATATAAATGTCTCTTCTTGACCTCACTAGTCTTACATCTTCCCTATTTCCTATTTGCATGTTTTAGCAGAGTAGCACTGTTGTGTAGAAAACCAAATTGCTTGGCCTGGATTCCCACTCCCACCATGATGTTCCACCCCTGTGCCTTTGTTTATGCTGTTCCCTTCATTCGAAAGACATTTCCACTTTCTTCACTCAGGTAATTCTTACTCAGCCTTCAAGACTCAGCTCTAGGTTCAGGGGCAAATATCTAAATCAAACTCTACAAATAGCCCCCATGATCCCCATAGTCTTCAAGGCAGATACATATCTGGTTTTGACAAATCACCCCGAGTTACACCATCAGACGCCTGTGTGTCATCGGAGTTTCCTCTCCCCTTCCCCCTTTCCCTCTTCCTCCAGGCTTCTATCAAGTCTTCTTTTGTGACCTGAGGTTTCAAACACTGCAAGTCTAACAGTAGTGACTGCAAATCAAGAAGCTTCCCTCCCAGCGGGGTTCTGCATGGAGGTCCCCCCATGCCACCCTTGCCCTGGGATTTCTCAGCCACTCCAGTGATCTGCATTGGCTCATTGAAAGTCAATCCCAAGTCAAAACGACAAACTCATATAAAAGAACACTGTGGGTTTGGGCCCAACTGCTCTGGAATCAATACCTTTAATTGTGGAATCTAAAGTGAAATAAAAATAGAAAGAAATGAAGAAAAGAAGGAAGGAAGGAGGAGAAGGGGAGAAAGGAAGAAAGAAAGAAAAAAGAAGCAAGGATTTATTGAGTTTCTACTATGTACCAGGCTTTGCACAAAAAGCTGGTGATCCATGGGTTCATTCGACCTCCGTTTATCAAGCACCTACTCTGTTCCAAATATACCAGACACTGAGGACACAGACGTAAATAAGCACTTACACAAGCTTTGCAAAGCTTACGACTTAGGGGGCAAATGAGCACCTAATGAATACACAATAGAATGATTTTTCTGTACAAAAGTCTACGGAAGCACACAGGAGGGAACAACTTTCTGTGGTTGGGTAGAAAGGTGGTCGGGGGAGAATTCATAAAGGGCTGATAGGAGTGTCTGAACTGAGATGGGATGGAGGAATGTCCTAAGCAGAGATTTGCAGGAACAAAGGCACAGGAACCCCCACATCTGCCTGCGTATTTGGGGATTATTACGCACTTTGGCTCAAAGTGGCTCCTACTTGCCAGTGCCCAATAGAGTAGTTCCCTGAATATTTACTTTCTTCATTTGCCTTTAATAATTAAGAACCAAGGAAGTTGCTTTGACTGTCAGCCTCCCTCTTGGGGTTAATTAGATATTTCTGAATAACTTGCCAAATGCTTGCTTGTGTCCAAAGATTGGCTCCCCCTTTCTTTCCCTTTCCCCAAACACTGATTTCTCTAGAGAGCTCTTGTTGGACAACTGACAGGAGCTAATTATTCCAGATAATTAAAATTGCTAAGCAAGGCAATTTAATTCTTTCTATTTAAAATTTTTTGAGAAATGTTAATGCCTGCAAAGCACACCATCAATAAAACTCCTTTTAAAACGTTAAGTTGGCTGAGCGCTGTATTGAATTGAAAATGACTGGGATCAAATGAAATTCAGTAAAGATATTTAGCAGAGTAATGAAGTTTATTCGGGAACAAATGGCTTTTTCTTAGAGTTTGCTTTTACTCAAGGCAGTGGTGAAATGGGGAAGAACCAAGTCAGCCCAAGCCAACTGTATTAAAAGAAGTTTGTTTTCTGTGACCTTCTGTGCTCGCCTTGCCCACCCTCTGTCTTTTCCCTCTCCCTCCTAAGCGTAAGACTGAGAATCTGGCTTCCTTCTCTCCTTCTTTCCCTTCCATGCATGGGTGCCTTTAAGGCTATAATTCTCTCCAATGTCCTCTGCATCACAGAATGATGACACATAGGTCAGAACTCATGTGACAACTTGGGGGGGGGGTAAGAATATACAGTATTGAAAAAAACCAGGAATTTAAACATTTGGAGACTTCACATAAATCCAAATTTCTAGCTCCTAGAAGCCTGGCATTCCTCCACGATAGCAACTGACTGGAACAGACCAGCTGCTGTCTGCTTTAGACCGGCACATGAGCCAACAGCCCACCCAGACTTCTTCATTTATTACCTTACCTGCTTGATCCTATAGACATTTAGGTTTGAAGCCCTTGACGGAAACTGCTCTTTCCACTTCTTCCTTTCCCCATTGTACCCAAACTAACATTTTCTCTTTTCTTGGATGGATTTTAATTTTGTAATAAGAAAACAATCTGATTAAGCAAATCTATTTACTGAGAGTAAATGACTGATTGTTTACTCAATCCCACCAGGGTGATTGCTTTTGCAAATTATTTCACTTGGATCTCTGTTTAATTTGGGGTCCTGTGCCAAAGGAAAACGAAGAATATTAGGTTATAGGAGAAGTATTATTGGATAGTCAGGTTTCCCTGGGTGGTCTTCAAACACTTTCATGGTTGCAGTATCCTTTAGTGGAGAGAGAAGGGGCTTTGTTCTCAAACAGATCTGGGTTCACATCTAGATCATCACTTGTTATCTCTGGTGACCTTCACACAGTTTCTCATCTTCAGTTTCCACGTCTGGAAATATAGTTTGTTCCTAGGATTGCTGAAGGGTTCTGTTGGACTGGTAGATGTGAAGTGCTTGAGACCTATTAGCTGCCCAAGAAACGCTGCTCTTTCCACTGCCACTTTTACCTTAATTTGGGACTGTTGATAGATATTGTGAATGTTTCTGAATGACAACAGAATCATTGTCTCATTTTTTTATTTACAAAGAATTATATGCAAAATAAATATCAGAAAACACATTTACTGTTAAAAAAGGACTTGCTTAAATTAGCTGACTATCATCTTAGCTAGGAACTGCACAAATCATAACTCACTCACTTATTCATTCTTTTATCGGTGCATCTATTTATTCAGCAAGCCTTTGTTGGGTCTGTATTAATCAGCTTTCACTAGGTTATGATGTGGTAAGAAACAAACCCCAAACCTCAGTGGCTTACAGCTGAATACTTATTTCTTCTTCATATTATGCACTGGTTGCAGGTCAGCTGTTGTTGTGGTCCTGTTCCAAGGTGTGTTCTGGCTTCTGGGATCCAGGATGAAGGCGCAAACTCTATCTGGGACATGCTGTTCTCACATGTAGAGTGGGGATGGGAGATGGTGATATCATGCAATGCCTCTTGAAGCTTCTTTTTGGAGCTATCGACCATCACTACCACTCACATCTCATTGGCCAAAACAAGTCACGTGATCACGGGTGGTGTCAATGGGCAGGGAAACTACTTTTGCCTTAGGAGAGTACTGCAAGTCACAGGCAATGGGGAGGGATGCTTAATCCTCTTACAGGGAAGAGGGAAGCAGGTATTTGGGGACAGTATGCTAAGTGCTAGGCATAAAGGAATGGACGTGATATGGACTCTTCCCTCTATGAACTCACAGCTTAGAGAGGAAGATGGACCTGACATGACTGCAGGGAAATATAATTAATGGCTTTAATAGCTCATAATGCACACTATTCTAAGTAATTTACATGTATTAAATAATTTAATCCTCATACAACTCTATGAAGTAGGAATGGTTATTATCTCCCCTCCATTTCATAAGTGAGGAACAGAGGCACTTGCAGTCAAGAAACTCACCCAAGATCACAGAAGCAATACACAGCAGAAATTAGACTCAGACCTGAGTGATGTGGCTCAGGTGTCTGACCATGACCATGGTACTGGATTGTCACTCTGGGTGTGATGGTAGAGTGTCACACAGGTTCTGGTGGCACAGGCTGGAGGTGGGAAATGGTACAGTAGATGAGATGGTCCTTAAGGACTGAGGAGGATTTAGCCAGGTGGACAGGAAAGAAGAGACAGAGGCTCAGAGTGGCACAATGTCCCGAGTGTGGCACCAGGAGCAATTGGGTGCTGCTGAAGCTGGAGGTGTGCTGCTGCAGAGCTGGAGAGGTGCCAGACCATGGGGGTCTGGCTTTATTTTTAAGATGCTGGGGAGCCACTTAAGGTGGACTTGAGAGTACAGGAGTGGAAGCAGGGAGACTGGTGTAGGGTGATTGCAATATGCCCCTCTATCCCCTTCCCCTAAAGAGATTTCCTATTAGGAAATTCGTTTTCCTATTTACAGGATCATTTTTTCCTAGCTGTCTGCCTCCATCTCCCCGGGCAGGGGTGCTGAATGGGGAGCAGGGCTTAGTGGCCCCTGCGTTGATAAAAGAGATGACTGGCCTGCCCAGCTTGTGGTATTTCTACCTCATCACACTGTAGTCCACAGGTCTGCAGAAACACTGAGCATTTTTGTTTTCCCTGAAAAACAGAATGTCGCAGCTTTATTTTTCTCCAGGGTATAATGCTGAATGTTATTTATTGTTCTGACTCTGAATTCAGTGGTGTCTTTTTTTCTGTTGCCTTCTGACAGATGATTTGCTCTTGAGCAATTAGCAGGCTGAAGGCTGTGTTCCATCTCCTCATGGGCTCCCGCCAGGCACCCCTGGGAGCGCAGGAGGAGAAAGGTTTTCTTCTTGATCCTATTACTCCTGCCCAGCACTGAGCAGGATTAATTAACCTACCAGGTCTTGCTTCATTACCAGGAAGAAAGAAAAGCCAGCGACACTGAAATTCAAACATGGAGAAGGCAAAGAATTCGGTGCTCAAGCACCTGCGAGCCCTTCCAAGACAGCCCGGCTGGCCAGTGGGGGACCTGGTGCAAGTTACAAACCCTCACAGCCTTGTGTCTCATCCTCATGATTCACACTTCAATTCCACAAAATCGACCGCGAACTCTGAGCTGAGCCCCACGGGGGCCAATAAGAAACTGTCTCATTCTTCTGAAGTTCACTGTCTGGTCTGAACTGGGGAGCATAATCATACCCACTCCCCAGGTTTGTTGTGAGAATTAATTAAATGTGGCACCATGTGTGAAAGAACTTTGTAACTAAGCACTATGTAGATGTTAGTTATTACCATTTTAACACTTGATATTCAGACTTTCCAACAATGACTGAGCACTTATTTGGGAAGAGGGCTCTACTTGGAGCTAATGGTTATGTGAAAGGATTCAAAAACATTGTCTTCGCTGTTCAGGAAAGTGCAATAGGCGTGCACATGAAATAGTTTAATGACAAATTCAGGGCCTCAAAAAATTTTCATCTCACGTGCCAGCCATGGCTGTTTAGCTATGGCTGTCTGGAGTATTTGCTGAAAAGGATTCTGAAGCTCTTTTTAGGCTCAGTTTAAAAGGATGTTGAGGCAGAAACAAGATGGGCATGTGGAGATACACATACCAGGCATTTATAATGCCTGATGTTAGGCGGCAAATTGAATGATAAAAAAAAAAATTATAATAATTTAGCGAAGTCGGCAATGGTTGGGCTTGTGTGGTTAGCAAATAATGGAGAGAAGCTAAAAGTCAGGCTTAGCCCTGAATTATGGGTGGGAGAGAGGATGACTAGTTCAGTGAGGGGGAGCAGAATGAGGGCATCTGGTAGGAAGGAGCAGATAATACAGGTCAGGGAACCTGAACAAAGTCAGGAAACGTGATTCAGAGTCCGGAGTGCTGACCATTCCACCGTGGAACCACCATGGGAGACCTGATTCAAAGCTCAGGTCTCCCAGAGGTGAGAGTGTGTCTTGTGTAGCCCTTATGGTCTCAGAGTTTTCATTATAAAATTACAGAGCTTGACTTGATGTCCTTAAACATCTTTTTAGATTTTATCGAAGTATAGTTGCTTTACAATGTTGTGTTAATTTCTTCTGTACAGCAGACTGACAGTTACACACACACACACACACATATATATTCATATCTATATTTTTTTCATATTCTTTTCTATATTCCTTTCCATTATGGTTTATCACAGGATATTGAATATAATTCTGCAAAACAGTGCATCTGTGGGCTAGATGAGCCTCGGCCAAACTGTATTTCATGAAACACTGGTGCCGTGAGCTGCTCTGTGAAAAATGTTTCATCATCAAATCATTTGGGGAAATTCTGAATTCTATAGACTTGTGGATTCCTATTCCTCTCTTTCTATTTCTTCCTTAATCCACTCTAGCTGGCCCTTAGATTTGGTGTTTATTTTTATTATAGTTGTTATTATGATGGTGGTAAAGAAGGGAAAATGTGGATTCCATAGACATTTCAAAATATAAATCAATAGAACTTGGTTATTAATTGCATGTGGGTAATGAAGGAAAGAGTCAAAGCAAAGATGACAACTGTTTCAACCCAGAACATGGATAGAATAAGCCAGGGGCATAGTGATCAGAAAGGAGAAGTTGAGCCAGGTTTGGGGACATGGAGCAGGGCTGGGGGAGGGAGAGTATGATCCTGCAGGCAGGTGCCTCATGGATTTCATAGAAGAGATGCATCTAGGTTACTTACAGATATGGACATTTGTTGCAAAGAAAAGGTAAAGGAAATGAAGTTGTCACCTCTGCAGTAGCACAGTGTTAGGGTCTAGAGTGACCAACCATCTTGATTTGTCCAGGACTAAGAGGTTTCTCAGGACACAAGACATCCAGGTCAAAACTGGGAAAGTTCTAGATAAAAAGAGTTGGTTACTCTCTCAGCGTACCAGTGTTCCTCACCCTAGGATGGGCAGATGAATTCATAATCAGACGACAATTTGTTTGTTATCAGCGATTTTTGTTGAGCAATTTTTCTGGACAGAGTTCCAGTTATTCCCCTAATAGGTGCTGGTCTCTCCTGTGCCCACTGTATACAAGGGTATCTTCAGCTTGTCCAACATCCTCTGAGCCATTCAGCTAGAGCTGGGTAACATTTAGCTCCACCTCTTAATGGGATATGTTGAATGCAAGTGGGAAAAGGTAAATAGGACCACTTTCATCAGGCAGTTACTATCATATTCATTTGATGGGGTCAAGGCCTCGTGGATCCTCCCTTTGTCCATTCAATGTAGAGGAAAGAAGATGGGGTCAATTTCGGACAAGCTGACTTTAAGGGAGCCTTGAAGATTTAGGTGGAGTATTCACAAGATCGGGAGAAAAACTTGCATTTGAGCTAAAAATTTTCTAGATATATTTTTTTAAAAAAGCCTGATCAAACTCTAGGAGATTACTGAGGAAGAATTCAAGAGAGGGATGGAGAGGGAAGAGGAGATGTAAAGGCAAAGAAGAGAGGAGAAAGAAAGGGGAATAGAGAGTGAAGGGGGGAGGGAGAGGGAGAATGGTTTGTCACAGCCAGGCTCTCCCATCCCCACCTAGTACATTGATACATCCCACTCCTGCACTAAAAGACTAAGGCACATGAACAACTCACACATTTACTTTAATACAAATGGTTCCAGGACTTCCCTGATGGCACAGGGGTTAAGAATACGCCTGCGAATACAGGGGACACGGGTTTGATCCCTGGTCCGTAAAGATATCACATGCTGCAGAGCAACTAAGCCCGTGCACCACAACTACTGAGCCCGTGTGCTGCGACTACTGAAGCCTGAGTGCCTAGAGCCCGTGCTCCACAACAAGAGAAGGCACAGCAATGAGAAGCCCGTGCAACACAATGCAGAGTAGCCCCCGTTCGTCACAACTAGAGAAAGCTCGCTCACAGCAATAAAGACCCAACGCAGCCAAAAATAAAAATAAATAAATTAATTAAATTTTTTTAAAAAAAGGTTCCACCTTCCTGTACAGGACACTACGGAAAGGTGCAGTAGATTTAGGGACCCATCACTTAAGACAACTCTTCACCTTCCAATCACCAACGTGCATTTTGCAGTGTAAACATCATTTCACAGAGAGGAAAGTTCAGCAGGTGTATCTATGAAGCCCAGGCAAGGCCTAGAAGTTGGGAGACCCAGGGCCTAGTTTTTCTTCTCTGAATTCCATTGTGTGATCATGGGCAAGAGGCTAAACTTTGTTCTTCTAACCTTTCTGTGGGGCCAACGATCCACTCTCTTATTGGGAGAAGATGAAGAGACGAAGTACTGAGCCAGGGAGAACAGGGCAGAAGAAGGTCCTTTCCAGCCTGGTGTCATGGATACAAACATTGTACTGCCTGGTCTCCCATGAAGGCCCTTCCTTCCTTATGGGTTACTCAGGATTTCTAATCTCCCTGGGCTCTCAAAAGTCAACAGGAACCACTCAACTGACTTCAGAGGTTGTGATTTGATATAAGCGGTGTGTGGTAAGAGATAACACCTAACGCCCTTCTCTGAATCTAGGTAAGTCATAGCTCAGCCTTTGAGAGTCCAGTAGGGGAGAAATGCACTTTGGTTTTCAAATCCCATTGACCCAGGGCTTATCCACAAAGACAGGCTGAAACCTGGAGCATAACATGGAGGTGGAGATGGCAGGTCAGCCGTAGGCAAACACCGGGCAGGAGATGAAACCAATCCTTGGAGCCTGACACTGCATCTGGGAAAGTGACTGACAACAGCTGGAAATGATATTCCTCAGGAGGCTATGTCAAAAGAGAGCAAAGCCTTGTGCTAAAGCAGGCCCTGGGAACTCCAGGAGGAATAGCTGGGAGCCATCAAAAGTCCAAGAAGTGGAATGGGGCATTGAGGCAGGTAACTAGAACTGCACAGAACCCCATGAGCTGCAGCTGGAAAGTTGAGATATTCATATGGAAGATGAGGTCCAAGTTTACATCGTTCACTATGAGTCTTACCCTTTGGACCCATCTACCTGTTGATCTTGAACGGATCCAAGGCTGTAATGAGGCAAAAGTACCACTAGGTGGCGATGCATGAAAGCTTTTTTTCTGGTCCTGAAAGAAGAGCGCTGTGGGTTTGTCTTTAACACCAAGATCACAGGCAACTAACTCACCCATGGTCCCTGCATCTACAGAACAGCTTTATCTTCCACGAGTGGCAGCTGCATGCGAGGGCTGTGTGTGCTTGGGTGTACGTGTTTGCGCGTGAGCGCATGCTTGCCTGTCGGTGTGCCTGCCAGCAAATGAGGCGGCAGGGACACACTGGCAGCAACGGATCGCTTGGGGCCACACTCTGTGAAAATGGATTGCCTCCGTCTTCTCTACTTGATCTTTGCTGGGGGGAAAGCCTTAAATTAGATTTCAAGGAACGCTCCCTGGCAGCCCTCTTCAGAACAAGCTCATTTCCATAGAAGATACTGAGTCTCCTGGTTTGCAAAGCCCGCCTAGTCCCTTCCCTAGACAGGCTGGATTCCTTCCCAACTCCACTTCTGTTTTGCCGCGGTGCTATAGTTCTCTGGCTGGTGGAGGCTTCTCCCCATCCTGCTCTTCTCTCTCTGGGTCTTGACCATACTGCTCATCAGTTTGGTGCCTAAGCACAGGATTGGTACCAGCTTCCTGTACCCCATGGAGCCCCCAAGTGCCAAAAGAACGAAATCAGCCTTTCTCTGTTCCTCCAGGATTCACTAATGCTTACTCATTCTGGGGTGGGTGGAGGGGGGCACACATTTTTGTTTTTGTTTTTTTAATTGGTATATAGTTGGTTTACAACGTTGTGTCAGTTTCAGATGTACAGCAAAGTGATTCATATATAGATATATATATATATATAGGTTTTTTTAGATTCTTTTCCATTATAGATTATTACAAGATATTGAGTATAGTTCCCTGTGCTATACAGTAGGTCATTGTTGTTAATCTATTTTATAGACAGTGGTGTGTATATATTAATCTCAAAATCCTGATTTATCCCTCTCCCCTACCTTTCCCCTTTGGTAACCATAAGTTTGTTTTCTATGACTGTGAGTCTGTTTCTGTTTTGGAAATAAGTTCATATGTATCATTTTTTTAAGATTCCACATATAAGCGATATCATATGATATTTGTCTTTCTCTGACTTACTACACATTTTTGTTTATAAGTCAAAACAAAGACAGTGTGTGGTTCCAAAGGAAAATGCCTCCTGGTGAAAGAAACACTTAAAACTGCTGAAGAATAAATTCCGTTCTGTCCTAGGTGGCTACCCTGTCAGCAGCTTTGCTGGATCTTCTGTTGGGTAGAGTCTTGCACTACCTGCCAAGGGAAGAATTTCACCCATATTCCTAAGTTAAGGCACTGGGCCAGGGGCCACCAGGGAGTCAGTTTGTGAAACTCAGCCATTGCTCTGCAGTGACTTTTACCCAATTAGAGATGTACTAGCCACCCACCCACACAAATGCACACAATGTACTGGGTGACTTTTATGTGTGCAACATGTCCCATGACTGGGTCGAGGTCAGGCACAACGACCTCCTAGGAGGGCTGAAACACCATTCTTTTCTTCCCCATGTGAAAAACAATAAAAAAATACAAATGTGAGCAAGCGATCTTGCAGGAATACCATTGAATCTGCTCCATTTTATACATTTATAAAATCTGAAGCTATTTCAGTCTAGTAGATAAAAATGGTACACAGATAACTTGGATAGGAAGCAAAATATGGAAAATATGAAACACTACCCAGTGAATTTGGGGGCTTCAGGAGGTGGAAGCAATTGCAGCTGACTGAGAGCAGGAAGGTGGATACTAGGAAAGGACTTCCCTCTGAGATAAGCTTTGATGGATGAATGAACTATTTTTTCAAGGGATTTTTTTAGCTTTATTGATGTATAATTGACAAATAAATTTGTAAGTTATTTAAAATGTTATTGTGATGATTTGATCTACATATACATTGTGAAAGGATTCTCACCATGTAGTTGATTAACACATCCATTACCTCTCATGTTTATCTTTTTAATTTTTATTTGTATTTTTTGGTGAAAGCATTTAAGTTCTACTCTCTTAGCAAATTTCAAACAGTGTTATCAACTATAGTCACCATGTTTTAGAGCAGATCCTCAGACCTGGCTCATCTTATTAAAGTTTGTACCCTTTTACCAACCCCTTCCTGTTTACACACCCTCAGCCCCTGGCAACCACCTTTTTACTCTTCGCTTTTATGAGTTCGACATTTTTAGATTCCACATGTAAGAGAGATCAAATGGTATTTGTCTTTCTGTGTTTGGCTTATTTCTTAGCATAATATCCTCCAAGTTCATCCATGTTGTCACAAATGGCAGTATTTCCTTCTTTTTCGTGGCTGAATTATATATATATATATATATATATATATATATATATATATATATATATATCACATCTTCTTTATCTACTCCTCTGTTAATGGACCCTTAGGTTGTTTCCATGTGTTGACTATTGTGAATAATGCTTCAATGAGCATGGGAGTGCAGCTACCTCTCCAAGATAGCGATTTTATTTCCTTTGGATATATACCGAGAAGTAGAATTGCTAGATTATACGGTAGTTCTATTTTTAATGTTTTGAAGAACCTCTGTACTGTTCTCATAGTGGCTGCACCAATTTACATTCCCACCAAGAGTGCACAAGGGTTCCCTTTTTGCCACATCCTTGCCAACACTTGTATCTCTTGTCTCTTTGATGAAAACCATTTTAACAGATGTGAGGTGATATCTCATTATGGTTTTGATTTGCATTTCCCTAATGAATAGTGATGCTGAGCACTTTTTATGTAGCTGTTGGCCATTTGTATGTCTTCTTGGAAAATGTCTGTTCAGTTCCTCTGCCCATTTGTTAATTGGATTGTTTGGGTTTCTTTCTATTTTTCTTTCTTTCTTTTTTTTCTTTTGTTAGCTGTATGAGTTCTATATATTTTGTATATTAATTCTTTAACAGATATATGATTTGAAAATATTTTCTCTCATTCAGTAGGTTTCTGATGGTTTCCTTTGCTGCACAGGAGTGTTTTAGTTTTTGTAGTCTCACTCGTTTATTTTTGCTTTTGTTACCTTTGCTTTTGTTGTCATATCCAAAATAATCATTGCCAAGACCTATGTCAAGAAGTTTTCCTCCTATAATTTTTTTCTAGGGGTTTCATGATTTGGGGTCTTACATTCAAGTCTTTAATCCATTTTGACTTGATTATTGTGTATGGTATAAGATAGGGTTACTCTTTTGCATGCGGCTCTCCAGTTTTCCAAATACCATTTATTGAAAAGACTATACTTCACCATTGTATATTCTTGGCTCATTTGTCATATGTTAATTGACCATATATGCATGTGTATATTTCTGGGCTCTCTATTCTGGTCAATTGATCTATGTGTCTGCTTTTATGCCAATGCCATACTGTTTTTATTACTATAGCTTGGTAACATAGTTTAAAATAAGAAAGTGTGATGTCTTCAGCTTTGTTCTTTTTTCTCAAGATTACTTTGGCTATTTGAGGTCTTTTGTGGTTTCATACAAATTTTAGGATTGTTTTTTTCTATTTCTGTGAAAAATGCCATTGGAATTTTGATAGGCATTGCATTGAATCTATAGATTGCTTTGGGTAATATGGACATTTTAACAATATAAATTCTTCCAATTAATGAGTTTGGAATATCTTCATTTATTTGTGTCTTCTTCAATTTCTTTCCACAGTGTCTTATAGTTTTCAGTGTATAGATCATTCCCCTTATTGGCTAAATTTATTCCTAGTTATTTTATTCTTTGTGATGCAATTGTAAACAGGATTGTTTACTACAAGTTATTTTTTTAAAAAATCTTTATTGAGGTATACTTCAAATACTACAAAATTCATCTATTTAAGGTGTACAATACAATGAGTTTTAGTATATTGCTTACAGAAGTAAGCAATCATCACCTTAATCTAAATTTAGAACATTTTGTCACCACAACAAGAAACCCAACATTAAAAGGGAGTCACCACTATTTCCCACCATTCCCCAGACCTAGACAGCCACTAATCTACATTCTGTCTCTGTAGATTTCTCTATTCTAGATATTTTATATTAATGGAATTATATAATATGTGGTCTTTTGTAACTGGTTTCTTCCATTTAGCATGACTTCAAGGTTCATCCATGTTATAGCAGGTATCAATACTTACTTTCTTTTTATGGCTGAATAATATCCCATTGTATGGATATACCATACATTGTTTATCCATTCATTAGTTGTAGGACATTTGAGTTGTTTCCACTTTTTTGTTACCATGAGTAATGGTGCAGTGAACACTCATGTACAAGCTTTTGTATGGGCAAATGTTTTCTTTCTCTTGGGTATATACCTAGGAGTGGAATTACTACGTCTTATGTTACCTCTATGTTTAACTGTTTGAGAAACTGCCAAACTGTTTTCCAAAGTGGTTGCAACTTATTTCATTTTCACCAGCAACAAATGAGGATTCTAATTTCTCCATATCCTTGTTATTGTCAGTCTTTTTAATGATAGACATCCTGGTGGGTGTAAAGTGGTATCTCATTTTGGTTTTGATTTACATTTCCCTAATTACTGATGATGCTGAGCATCTTTTTATGTGCTTATTGGCCACTTATATGGTCTTTTTTTTTTTTTTTTGAGAAATGCCTACTCAAATTCTTTGCCCATTTTTAATTGGGTTCTGTGTCTTTTTATTATTGAGTGGATGGATGAGTTTTTGAGAAGGTAAAGTGCAGGAACAAAAGCTTTGATATAGAGAAAGGAGAATGCTAGTCAAGAGTGGGAAATAAAACAGATTGGCCAGAGAGTAACATTTATGTAGGAAATGTGAATCTGGATTTAGCAGAGATGACTGTCAAACATCTCTATTTATCTATCAAGTGGGGATAACAAGGAGACAAAATGCCATAAAGAACCAGAGTTTACAGATAGGTTAAGATCATACAAAGAAGCTGATGCCATTGCTGTTGCTGGCTGCCTAAAATGAGTTTGTCACTGCCTTAAGAATATTATGTGTGATCTGATTTAGTCATTCCAGCCACTCTATGAGTTTTCCCATTTTTCATATGGGGTAACTAAAGCTCAGAGAAGTTAAATAACTTGCCCCATGTTATCCAGCTAATAAATTGCAAAAGTGAACTCCAAACCAAGGCCTTTCAGCTTCTAAAATGCCATTGGAACTGCAGTGTGCTACTTGGGAGATACAATGACAGAGGAAAGTTTGAGGCTGTAACTGTACAGGACCTTGACTATGCAGAAAGAGTTTGTGCTTAATTTGGAGGCATGGGAGAGCTGCACCTATGAGCAGGGCAGACTAGAATGATAAAGCTAGATAGTTTGAAGTAAGGGACAAGAAGCTGAGAGACAGGTTAGGAGGCTATTAAAATAGTCCAGGTGAAGGATAAAGAGGACAGAACTGAAGAGGTCATAAGACACACCAGAAGGAACGCAGATATGCAGTGCTTTGTTGGAGCCAGCACACGAGAGCCAGTTATTAAATTTTTAGCCATGTGTTAAACACTGCCTTTATTATAAGTTAAATTACATAAACTCAAAAATTTAAAATTTATATTAAAAACAAAGATAATATCATATGATTCAGCAATTGCACTGCTGGGCATTTATCTGGAGAAAATGCTGATTCGAAAAGATACATGCACCCCAAAGTTCATAGCAGCACTATTTACAATAGCCAAGACATGGAAACAACCTAAATGTCCATCAACAGATGAATGGGTAAAGAAGATGTGGTATATACAATGAAATATTACTCAGCTATAAACAAGAATGAAATATTGCCATTTGCAGCAACATGGATGGACCTAGAGATTATCGTTCTAAGTGAAGTCAATGGAAAAAGACAAATATCATATGACATCACTTATATGTGGAATCTAAAAAAGTGATACAAATGAACTTATTTACAAAACAGAAACAGTTTGGTGGGGCTAATGGTGGACTCTGGGAGGGCTCACACCAAGGAGTATTTCCCAGAACTACTGCTGCAAGTGTCCTTGTCCCCACAGTGAGCTACAGCCACCTCCCACCTCTGCAGGAGACCCTCCAACACTAGCAGCCGTGTGGCTGACAGGGTCTTGGTGCTCTGGCCAGGTGCCAGACCTGAGCCTCAGAGGTGGGAGAGCTGAGTTCAGGACATTGGTCCACCAGAGACCTTCTGGCCCCACATAATATCAAATGGTGAAAGCTCTCCCAGAGATATCTATCTCAGTGCTAAGACCCAGGTCCACTCAATGACCAGCAAGCTACAGTTCTGGACATCCTATGCCAAACAACTAGCAAGACAGGAACACAACCCACCCATTAGCAGAGTGGCTACCTAAAATCATAATAAGTTCACAGATACCCCAAAACACAACTGGATGTGGTCCTGCCCACCAAAAAGACAAGATCCAGACTCATCCACCAGAACACAGGCACCAGTAACCTGCACCAGGAAGCTTACACAACCCACTGAAAAAACCTTACCCACTGGGAGCAGACACCAAAACAATGGGAACCACAAACCTGCAGCCTGCGAAAAGGAGACCCCAAACACAGTAAGTTAAGCAAAATGAAAAGACAGAGAAACACACAGCAGATGAAGGAGCAAGGTAAAAACCCACCAAACCAAAGAAATAGAGAGGAAATAGACAGTCTACCTGAAAATGAATTCAGAATAATGATAGAGAATATGATCCAAAATCTTGGAAATAGAATGGAGAGAATACAAGAAACTAGAAGAACTAAAGAGCAAACAAACAAAGATGAACAGCAAAATAAGTGAAATTAAAAATTCTCTAGAAGGAATCAATAGCAGAATAACAGAGGCAGAAGAATGGATAAGTGACCTGGAAGATAAAACAGTGGAAATAACTACCACAGAGCAGAATAAAGAAAAAAGAATGAAAAGAATTGAAGACTGCCTCAGAGACCTCTGGGACAACATTAAATGCACCAACATTCGAATTATAGGGGTCCCAGCAGAAGAAGAGAGAAAGAAAGGGACTGAGAAAATATTTGAAGAGATTATAGTTGAAAACTTCCCTAACACGGGAAAGGAAATAGTCAATCAAGTCCAGGAAGCGTAGAGAGTCCCATGCAGGATAAATCCAAGGAGAAACATGATAAGACACATATTAATCAAACTATCAAAAATGAAATACAAAGGAAAAATATTAAAAGTAGCAATGGAAAAGCAACAAATAACATACAAGGGAATCACCATAAGGTTAACAGCTGTTCTTTCAGCAGAAACTCTGCAAACCAGAAGGGAGTGTTGGGACATATTTAAGTGATGAAAGGGAAAAACCTACAACCAACATTACTCTACCCAGCAAGGATCTCATTCAGATTTCAGAGAAATCAAAAGCTTTACAGACAATCAAAAGCTAAGAGGACTCAGCACCTCCAAACCAGCTTTACAACAAACACTAAAGGAACTTCTCCAGGCAGGAAACACAAGAGAAGGAAAAGACCTACAATAACAAACCCAAAACAATTAAGAAAACGGTAATAGGAACATACGTATTGATAACAACCTTAAATGTAAATGGATTAAATGCTCCAACCAAAAGACTTAGACTAGCTGAAGAGATACATAAACAAGACCCGCATATATGCTGTCTACAAGAGACCCACTTCAGACCTAGGGACACATACACACTGAAAGTGAGGGGATGGAGAAAGATATTCCATGCAAATGGAAATCAAAAGAAAGCTGGAGTAGCAATTCTCATATCAGACAAAATAGACTTTAAAATAAAGACTATTGCAAGAGACAAAGAAGGACACTATATAATGATCAAGGGATCAATCCAAGAAGAAGAGATAACAATTGTAAATATTTATGCATCCAACATAGGAGCACCTCAATACATAAGGCAAATGCTAACAGCCATAAAATGGGAAATCAACAGTAACACAATAATAGTAGGAAAATTTAACACCCCAATTTCTCCAATGGACAGATCATCCAAAATGAAAATAAATAAGGAAACACAAGCTTTAAGTGATACATTAAACAAGATGGACTTAATTGATATTTATAAGATATTCCATCCAAACCCAGCAGATTACACTTTCTGCTCAAGTGCTCATGGAATATTCTCCAGGATAGATCATACCTTGGGTCACAAATCAAACCTTGGTAAATTTAAGAAAATTGAAATTATATGAAGTATCTTTTCTGACCACAACTCTATGAGAGTAGATATCAATTACAGGAAAATATCAGTAAAAAATACAAACACATGGAAGTTAAACAACACATTACTAAATAACCAAGTGATCACTGAAGAAATCAAAGAGGAATCAAAAAATACCTAGAAGCAAATGACAATGAAAACATGATGACACAAAACGTATGGGATGCAGCAAAAGTAGTTCTAAGAGGGAAGTTTATAGCAATACAATCCTACCTCAAGAAACAAGAAACATCTCAAATAAACAACCTAACCTTACACCTAAAGCAATTTGAGAAAGAAGAATAAAAAAACGCCAAAGTTAGCAGAAGGAAAGACATCATAAAGATCAGTTCAGAAATAAATGAAAGAGAAATGAAGGAAACGATAGCAAAGATCAATAAAACTAAAAACTGGTACTTTGAGAATATAAACAAAATTGATAAACCATTAGCCAGACTCATCAAGATAAAAAGGGAGAAGACTTAAATCAATAGAATTAGAAATGAAAAAGGAGAAGTAATGACTGACAATGCAGAAATACAAAAGATCATGAGAGATAACTACAAGCAGCTATACGCCAGTAAAATAGGCAACCTGGAAGAAGTGGACAAATTCTGACAAAAGCACAACCTTCGAGACTGAACCAGGAAGAAATAGAAAATAAAAACAGACCAATCACAAGCACTGAAATTGAAACTGTGATAAAAAATCTTCCAACAAACAAAAGTCCAGGACCAGATGGCTTCACAGGTGAATTCTATCAAACATTTAGAGAAGAGCTAACACCTATCCTTCTCAAACTCTTCCAAAATGTAGCATAAGGAGGAACACTCCCAAACTCATTCTACGAGGCCACCATCACCCCGATACCAAAACCAGAAAAAGATGTCACAAAGAAAGAAAACTACAGGCCAATGTCACTGATGAACATAGATGCAAGAATCCTCAATGAAATGCTAGCAAACAGAATCCAACAGCAAATTAAAAGGATCATACACCATGATCAACAGGGGTTTATCCCAGGAATGCAAGGATTCTTCAATATATGCAAATCAATCAATGTGATAAACCATATTAACAAATTGAAGGAGAAAAACCATATGATCATCTCAATAGATGCAGAAAAAGCTTTTGACAAAATTCAACACCGATTTATGATAAAAACCCTCCAGAAAGCAGGCATAGAGGGAAATTACCTCATCATAATAAAGGCCATATATGACAAACCTACAGACAACATCATTTGCAATGGTGAAAAACTGAAACCATTTCCACTAAAATCAGGCACAAGACAAGGTTGTCCACTCTCACCACTATTATTCAGCATAGTTTTGGAAGTTTTAGCCACAACAATCAGAGAAGAAAAAGAAATAAAAGGAATCCAAATCGGAAAAGAAGAAATAAATCGGTCACTGTTTGCAGATGACATGATACCATACATAGAGAATCCTAAAGACTCTACCAGGAAACTACTAGAGCTAATCAATGAATTTGGTAAAGTAGCAGGATACAAAATTAATGCACAGAAATCTCTGGCATTCCTATACACTAATGATGAAAAATCTGAAAGAGAAATTAAGGAAACACTCCCATTTACCATTGCAACAAAAAGATAAAACACCTAGGAATAAACCTACCTAAGGAGACAAAAGACCTGTATGCAGAAAACTATAAGACACTGATGAAAGAAAGGAAAGATGTTACAAACAGATGGAGAGATATACCATGTCCTTGGATTGGAAGAATCAACATTGTGAAAATGACTATACTACCCAAAGCAATCTACAGATTTAGTGCAATCCTTATCAAACTACCAATGGCATTTTTCACAGAACTAGAACAAAAAATTTTACAATTTGCATGGAAACATGAAAGACCCTGAATAGCCAAAGCAATCTTGAGAAAGAAAAACGGAGCTAGAGGAATCATGCTCCCTGACTTCAAACTATACAACAAACCTACAGCAATCAAGACAGTATGGTACTTGCACAAAAACAGATATATCGATCAATGGAACAGGATAGAAAGCCCAGAGATAAACCGACACACATATGGTCACCTTATCTCTGATAAAGGAGGCAAGAATATACAATGGAGAAAAGACAGCCTCTTCAATAAGTGGTGCTGGGAAAACTGGACAGCTACATGTAAAAGAATGAAATTAGAACAGTCCCTAACAGCATACACAAAAATAAATTCAAAATGGATTAAAGACCTAAATATGAGGCCAGATACTATCAAACTCTTAGAGGAAAACATAGGCAGAACACTCCATAACATAAATCAGAGCAAGATCCTTTTTGACCCACCTCCTAGAGAAATGGAAATAAAAACAAAAATAAATAAATGGGACCTAATGAAACTTAAAAGCTTTTGCACAGCAAAGGAGACCATAAACAGAGAAAACATTTGCAAATGAAGCAACTGACAAAAGATTAATCTCCAAAATATACAAGCATCTCATGCAGCTCAATATCAAAAAAACAAACAACCCAATCCAAAAACGGGCAGAAGACCTAAATAGACATTTCTGCAAAGAAGATATACAGATTGCCAACAAATACATGAAAGGATGCTCAACATCACTAATCATTAGAGAAATTCAAATCAAAACTACAGTGAGGTATCACCTCACACGGGTCAGAATGGCCATCATCAAAACATCTACAAACAGTAAATGCTGGAGAGGGTGTGGAGAAAAGGGAACCCTCTTGCACTCTTGGTGGGAATGTAAATTGATACAGCCACTGCAGAGAACAGTATCGATGTTCCTCAAAAAACTAAAAATAGAACTACCATATGAACCAGCAATCCCACTACTGGGCATATACCCTGAGAAAACCATAATTTAAAAAGAGTCATGTACCACAATGTTCATTGCAGCTCTATTTACAATAGCCAGGACACGGAAGCAACCTAAGTGTCCATCGACAGATGAATGGATAAAGGTGTGGCAAATATATACAATGGAATATTACTCAACCATAAAAGGAAACGAAATTGAATTATTTGTAGTGAGGTGGTTGGACTTAGAGTCTGTCATACAGAGTGAAGTAAGTCAGAAAGAGAAAAACAAATACCATATGTTAACAGATATATATGGAATCTAAAAAGAAAAAAAAATGTTTCTGAAGAACGTAGGGGCAGGACAGGAATAAAGACACAGACATAGAGAATGGACTTGAGGACCCAGGGAGGGGGAAGGGTAAGCTGGGACGAAGTGAGAGACTGGCATGGATATATATACACTACCATATGAAAAATAGATAGCTAGTGGGAAGCAGCTGCATAGCACAGGGAGATCAGCTCAGTGCTTTGTGTCCACCTAGATGGGTGGGATAGGGAGGGTGGGAGTGAGACGTAAGAGAGAGGAGATATGGGGTTATATGTATATGTATATTTGATTCACTTTGTTATACAGCAGAAGCTAACACACCATTGTAAAGCAATTATACTCCAATAAAGATGTTAAAAAAAAAAAACCCAAAAAACAGAAATAGACTCATAGACATAGAATGTAAATTTATGGTTACCAAAGGGGAAAGGTGGGGGAGGGATAAATTAGGAGTTTGGGATTAGCAGATACAAACCACTATATATAAAATAGAGAAACAATAAGGTCCTACCGCATACCACAGGGTATTCAATACCTTGTAATAACCTATAATGGAAAAGAATCTCAAGAAGAATATATCTATATCAGTATATACAAAAGAATATATATATATATTTATATATATAACTGGACCACTTTGCTGTACACCAGAAGCTAACAGAACATTGTAAATCAACTGCACTTCAATTAAAAAAACAAAAAAAAAACAAAGGTAATATGTACTCAAAATTCATAGCTTCCTAATTATTTGACTGCTTTTTGCTGATATCTACGCTCTTGAGGTTATTTCATCTGTTTTTTCTATATGGTGGAAAGGCTATATGATAGTGCAATATTACACTTCTCTTCCCAGTGTTCAATGACATCATGCTGGTACCTTGAAATTGTCCATGGTGGGGTAGTTATAACAATCAGCAAATTCCATAAATCAGGGGTTTTCTTTGGGTGATTGCTTACTGTTAAACATTTAGCAGCCACCACTGGGGAGGAGAGATGCTGTGGAGGCAGAATATGTAGAATTGGGCAGTTCCACAGATGGAGTGCAGAAGGAGATGCAGAGGCAAAGGAATGGTGTGAGGGTTTCTGGTCTGTGACACTTGCCTGGAGGTTCTGCCCGTGAGAAATACGCGATGTGCAGCAACAGGAAAGACAGGCTGAGCAGGAGTGTTTCCTCCAGGAGGCAGGTGTGTTTCAGAGTTTGAGAGAGAAGGGTAGGTACAGGGATGGTGGAGCCCATGGGACACATATGTTTAGGAGGCAGGTGTGTTTCAGGGTTTGAGAGAGAAGGGTAGGTATAGGGATGGTGGAGTGCATGGGACACATATGTTTAGTCTATGGGTTCTTTGTTTGCTCACCTGATTTCTTCAGCCACAGAACGGATAGTGGAACTTTCCAGGGCAGAGACTTTTATCTATGACTGAGTGCCCTTCAGGGGGTCTGCTGGGTGCTGTGTAGAGAGGATTTGAACTGAATTCTCCTTTCATTCTGAGATTGAAGTGGGAATCACCACTCTCCATCTTTCCTGGACAGCGAAAGAAAGAAAGAAAGAAAGAAAGAAAGAAAGAAAGAAAGAAAGAAAGAAAGAAAGAAAGAAAGAAAGAAAGAAAGAAAGAAAGAAGGAAAGATCCAACCATCAAGGTCTCTGGGAATCCAAAAATCTACTTAAACTAACCGTCTGACCTTAGGTAAGTTATTTAATCACTTCAAGTCTCAGTTTCCTTCTCTGTTAAATTATGAACATTGGACTAAGCTTTTCCAGCTTAGGTTCTCTGAGCCATTGCCCTTCACGCCATGTCTCCTTGCTGTCTGTTCAACTCCTGGGCAGGCTTGACTGAGTTCTGGGAGCTCTGCTCCCAAGATAGTAATTTATGAAGCAATCATTCATCTGGACATCATCCACCAGGTGGGGAATGAGGGACTGTGATCCCATCAGCCTGAGTAAAGGTGACACAGAAGGGCTTTATCAAACGAAATGGGACAGATGGATGGCGGGCTTCCCAGTGTCAGGGAAATATTGATCAGGCAAATATGTGATCTATCACATGAGTATCTCAGAGGCTGTTGCAAATAGAGACACCGTGGTATGGAGAATGTTTTTTACATGATGAAGGATGGCTTTTTTGGTGCCGCTTTGTTGTAATGAGAAGCGATGTGCGGAGACCTAGCCTCACTCCCGAACCATGCACTGCGATGCTTTTTCATCACTACAGGTAAGCGGAGAAATGTACAATTATGGTCCTAATAAAATCAGAGGAAGAGAGATAACGGCAGCTTCTCTAGGGATCCAGAGCTGCCTGGGACCAGGCAGGGTGCAAGGCTGCTAATCAGACTTTCTGGAAGCTGCCTTTTGGAGGGAGTTGCAAGGTAACTTCTGACTCCCTGCACTGTTGTCTGTCTTGCCTGAGAGCCAGTGAGCCAAGAGGAGCGCTTTATGAGGCTTTAGTCATGCTAATTATTGTAATCACTGGTGGAATTATCTTAATCAAAAGGGTCCTAACTTTACACTTATACCCACTTTCTATTTCTTCCTATTGAATATATTGGCATTTGAGCCTATAAATAAACCTGCTTTGCTGATGCCGGAATTGGACTCAAGAGAGGTCATTTGACTCATCAAGGCTATTTTGCTATTTGGCACAAGAGCTAGGACCAGAATTCAGGCTTCCCAAATAGTCCAGGGCTGATTTCTGCCATACAACAGTTTTGAAGCATACTACAGGGATTGCTCACATCAGTAAAATCCTCGTAGCCCATTTGGAAATCTCAAAGACTGCACTTCATTCAGACTAGTGTTAAAGGAAGAGACCCTTGCTTACCAGCCTTCTTTTGTGGGCCTGGAGAAAGATACACTTGGATTCCAGTCCCAACTGTGCTATCCTGTGTGTTCCAAATACTATTTCTAAGCCTCAGTTACCATATCTCAAAATGGAAATGAACTCATAGTCAACATGTATTAATTGAGCATCTATTACGTGCCAGGTACTACGATAGATGATGATAATAATAATGCCATTCTCATTGGTATTTTGGCGAAAATTAAATGAAATGAAGGCAAGTAAAGTACTAAGCATAGTGCCTGGCCAATGAACTGGCACTGATGGCAATGAACGTGAGTATAAAGTTCCCCCAGATGTCCTTATTTCTTCCTTTCATGAATATTTATTTGAGGGCCTAATATAATCTGAGGGTTCAGGAATGAAAAAAGCATAGTTCCTGTCACTCAGGAGTTCTGTCTTATGGCACTGATCATCCTGGGATAGAATCCTGTCTGCTATTGGTGCAATCATGTCAAGATTATCTATGTAAATGTCTAGCCCAGCGCCATTAGCACTCAATTAGTGACGATGATTATCATTATTATATTATCATTACTCTTAGATTATTATTAAACAGATTAATGGATACTTTTAATGCGATATGGATTAATGCATTAATGCTAGATGCCTAGAACACAATTAGCATTTAATCGGTGATACTGAGTATCATTGTTGTTAGATAAAGAGATACTTTCAATGCAATGTAAATATACTAAATGGAACAAAAAGCAAAGGGGCCATAAAGACATGAGTTCACAGAGCTGGCCCTTGACAGATATATTGAAATTGCTCTGGAAGAAAAGGAAGAGAGGAGCTGCCACAGATGAGGGAACAGAATGTGCAAGGCTTGAATAGTCAGGAGTGGGGACAAGTTCTCTATGGCTGGAGGAATGGGAGAGTTGGGGAGGGTGCATCAAGGTGAGGCCATAAAAATGGAGTAAAGTTGTAAAAGACACTGTAAGATACAAAGGAGTGTATTCTGTAGAAATTGGCAGTGGGAAGCCATTGTAGATTTATAAGGGCCTATTTGAGGATGGGAGACAGAGACCAGGCAGTCTGCTTTCCTGGTCCCTTCTTCCACCCCACCTCAGTCATCCAGCTAAATACTCAACCAGTAGCCCTGAAACTGATGCCTCTCTGTCTCTGCTACTGGGGGCGCTGAGCCTGGGGTGGAGTTTATATGCACCATGCCCCCTGCATGGCCCTGTCTTGGTGGAAGCTCCGCTGATCATCTGAATTCAGCTCCAAAAGCAGAAGGAAGACAAATTCTGAGCCAGACCATTTGACCTCCACTTAGCAGAGCTCGATTTCCGAAGTGTCCGGGTTCCAGAGACTTCTAGGCTGAGGCAGTATCCCTGTGGTTGATGCCTAGAGCTTGATATGGGTGATCCTACCAACCAGTCTCCCTGGGGCTGGAAAATAAGGAAAAAGCAGATATGAGTAAAATCTCTCCGGCAGGCTGACCGAGTTAGCGAGGTTCAGATCCCTCACTGACTGTGGCAGGGAGCGCCCTGGCCTGGCTGCTTCTGGGAGGGTTTGAAGGGATATCGATTTCCCACTGCAAAGGGTCGGACTGTATGGAACAGAGAATCCACGCCGTACCCTTAGTGGAGCTTCTCTTTTCTCTCTGCTTAGGAACTAACTCCACCTCACTGTTCTTCCTCTGTTTCCCTTTCATCTCCATTGTATGTTGGAGCCTTTCCTGATAATACGCATCAGTAATTGAATGGTAATTGTGTTCGGGCGTCTAGTACATTCACATTGCACTGAATGTATTCTTTTATGTGTTTAATAATAATCTAACAGCTATGATAATAGAAAACAATAATCAGCATTATTAGTTGAATGCTAATTGTGTTCAAGGCACCGCGCTAGACATTTACACAGATGATCTTTACACCTCACATAAGCTTGCATGATTATACCAGTAGCAGAGGCAGGTTTCAAACCCAGGATGACCTGTGCTGTAAGACAGAGCTCCTGCCTTTCTGTTCCACATGAATGATGAACTGTTTTCCGCTTACACCCCTTTGAGATTTTAGCACTGTTATTAACTTTCAACAGTTTTCCCTGCATTTTAATTCCTGGTGCTCAGCAGCAGGTGGTGGAACAAGGGCACAGCTGATTTCTAAATCACTTTTCCTTTCCAGGAGTGGCTGTGTCATCTCTCCCAGTTACCTCTGTGAGTGAAAGTCACACTGTCCACGTGGCATCGATGCTGTACCCAGTTCTCTTCCTTGGCCTGCACAAAGTCCACTGTTTGCGGCAGGGAGCGCCCTTACCTGGCTGCTTCCGGGAGGGTTTGAAAAGATGCTGATTTACCACTACAAAGGGTCAGACTGTATGGAACAGAGAATCCAGGTCCTGCCCTTAGTGGAGCTTCTCTTTTCTCTCTGCTTAGGAGCTAACTCCCCCGGCACAATGCAAAAAGGAGATGACACCTACCGGTATCACACCTTCTATTTCTTGTCCTAAAACTTCCAGAGTCTGAGGTTTTCCTTGGAGAACCAGGGCCTCACAGCCCAGCTGGGTCCTCCACGGTGTCAAGGCCTTTCCTGACTTCCCCTGAACATAAGTAGGTGTAGGTCAGCATCGAGACCTCAGGAGACACAGGAAACCTGCTTTCTCAGATCATCCTACTGGTAAAATCACTTAAACCCTAGTGAACGGTCACCCACTCAAGCTATTTTTTTTCCTTTAAACAAGAGCTTTCAGGATACAGTGGTTTGACCTCCAGAGTGGAGTTGTGGTGGAGCAGAGCCTGTTTGGGCAGACAGGTCTTGGAACTCTTGATCAGCATTTACTGTGTAGGTAGTGCCTCTGTCTCTGCTGCTTCTGGCTCGTAAACTTTTTTTCTGGCTTTCTTGAGAATCGTCACGGGGATAATGGGGAATAGTAAGTGTCCCAAGGTTGTTCTGATGTGGCTAAAAAGAGGAGTGGCTGCTCACTTCTAACATCCCTTTAGTGTGGTGTTGCCACCTCTTATTTTGTCTATGTTATGCTGACTCCCCAGCTAAGTCATAACCTCCTTGAGGTCAGGAACCTGTACTGATGCTTTGTACATTTCATGTTACTAGGCAATCTCTGTTCAAAGTCAGAGATAGTCATTATTTTGATAGTTATTGCTTTATTTCATAGTTTCAAATCCCTGTGAGGATAGATATGATCGCCGTTTTACAGATGAGGATAGAGAAAGGTTGGAAAGCATTGGCCAGGGTCCCATAGCTGGTAAGTCACAGAATCGGGATTTGAACGGGGCTTGGCAAAGCCTGTGCAATTGATAACACCTCATACGATATAGCATATGCACCAGGTTTCCTGACTTCCAGTCTAAGCCTCTAGTTATATGGTTAATAAAGTGAATCTGTATCACAGGTTCTCAGTCCTGAACTTTGTAGCCTCATTTGTTTCCTGGTGAGAAAGCAGAGGAAAGAGTGCCAGGAGAGTTTGTGGGTGTGGCTGAGTCTCTGTGTGCAGGAGTCTGGCTTGCAGTCTGACAGCCCCTATTTACCTCACTTCACTCATTTTGATTTGATTTTGTTTTAAAGATACACATGCACACAGTCTTTTCAAAAGGGGTTCCCCATTTGAACCACAAAATCAAGAATGTGATTTGAGTAAAAATCTGCTGAATTCTCCCCAGGAGTGTATATAACTGGTACCGTGCAAGATACATGGGGGAGAAATTAATTCATTACATACAATGCATGCCTTAGGACAGTGGTTCTCAAAGTGTGGTGTTTGAATTCCTGGATGTCTCTAAGACCCTTTCAGGAGATCTGGGAGATCAAAACACTTTTCATACAAATACTAAGTCATATTTTCTTATTTCACTGTGTTGACGTTTGCACTGGTTGTGAAAAAGTAATGGTGTGTGAAACTGCTGGCACCTTAGCAGGACTCAAGCCATGCACAAAACTGTACTAGGAATTGGGTTTTTCACCACAACACATTTGCTGAAAGAAAAAACAAAAAAAGGTTGGTTTTCCTTAATAATTCCTTCACTGGGTTCTTCTAAATATTTTGTGTGGCAAAATAAGAAGTATGCATAGAGCACTTCTGCTGCATGCCAAGGTACCATGAACATCTGAGGAAAAGCAGTTGCATTGGTGGTTTGCACTGTGGGCTAAGTCAGCAGCTTTTTCCAAAGAACACCATTTTTTTTTTTTTTTTTTGCGGTACGCGGGCCTCTCACTGTTGTGGCCTCTCCCGTTGCGGAGCACAGGCTCCGGACGCGCAGGCTCAGCGGTCACGGCTCGCGGGCCTAGATGCTCTGCGGCATGTGGGATCTTCCTGGACCGGGGCACGAACCCGAGTCCCCTGCATCGTCAGGCGGACTCTCAACCACGGCGCCACCAGGGAAGCCCCAAGGAACACCATCTTAACCTGAAAGAATGATTGATAGGCAAGTTATTTATACTTGGGTATTTAGCAGATATTTTCTAAAAAAAGGCATGAAGTGGGCCAGTCAATTCAAGGAGAACAACTGACAATATTCTTGCCTAAAATAAAATTGAGCTTTCAAGTGAAAATTAGAACTTTGAAAAACCTCTACCTACCTCTGTAAGCTTGACAGCTCCCCAGTTCTTATAGATTTTTCTGATGAGATTGATGATATTAATCCTTGTGACTTTTTTGAATATTATATAATGAAGTATGTCAAATTTGAATATTATATAATGAAGTATGTCAACATTTGGAAGATCTGCATAACTCAGTGAACTAGTATTTTCCAAATGACCGATGCATACTATTATAAAATCATGCATGGATAAAATAACAATTCAAAGTTCAAGATAAACAGTAGATTTTAGTGTAACAGAGTACATAAAATTCATTGAAATAATTTCAAATTCTACATTAAAACTTAGCTTTAAGAAACTGTCATTCCGGGCTTCCCTGGTGGCGCAGTGGTTGAGAATCCGCCTGCCGATGCAGGGGACACGGGTTCGTGCACTGGTCTGGGAAGATCCCACATGCTGCGGAGCGGCTGGGCCCGTGAGCCATGGCCGCTGAGCCTGCGCGTCTGGAGCCTGTGCTCCGCAATAGGAGAGGCCACAACAGTGAGAGGCCCGTGTACGGCAAAAAAAAAAAAAAAAAAAAAAAAAAAAAGAAACTGTCATTTCTTGCATTCTAGTGTAGACTCGAAGAATACCCTCAGTTATTACAAAGGGCTATAAAATTATCCTGTTTGTGTAGTTGGATTTTCTTCATTTACTTCACAAAAACGTACCACAGAAGATTGAATAAGGAAGCAGATATGCAAATTCAACTGTTTTCTATTGTCAGACATTAAAAAGATTTGCAAAAAAACAAAACAATGTACTATAATTATTTTTTGAAAAATAGTTTTTATAAAAATATGTTGTTTTATTAACATCATAGGTTTATTATTGTTATTTTAAAATAAATACTTAAAATTAAAATTTTTTGTTCTAATTTTTAATATGGTAAATATTAATATATATGGTCCATATAATTCAAAGCTCTTTGGGGTTCTCAATGATTGTTTTTGAGTATAAAGAGATTTTGAAATAAAAAGTTTAAGAACCACTGCCTTAGCGCCTTAAGTTTAATTCTCTCCCAGGCCCCAGAAGTTTAGTCAAAAATTCTTTAAGAATGACTATGAGAAAGACAGTCAGTCTCACATTCTTTAATAGCTTCCTGAGAAAAGATGCATAGGAAGTAAATTTCTTGAGACATTTGTTGTCTTAAATTAACATTATTATACTCTCATACTTAATCGATAGTTCTGTTGGTATAGAATTCTAAGTTGAAAATCGTTTCCTTCAGAATTTTGATGGCTTTCTCACAATTTCTTAGCTACCAGTGTTGCTGTTAAGAAGTCCAAAACCAATGTGATTACCGATCCTTTACATTAATCTGACCATAACCCGCACCCCCGCCAAGATTGTAGGATATCTTCTTTTTCTTGAGTGTTCTGAAATGTCATGTTTAGGTAACAATGTGTGTTTGTTCTTATCCATTCCTAATTGATGGATATTTGGTAGACCCTTTCAATCAGAAAACTCAGGTCTTTCAGTTCTGGAAAATTCTTTTGACCTCCTGAATTTGTCCTCTAATTTTTTTTATCCTTTCTCTCTCTCCCTCTCTTTTTTTCTTTATTCTTTTATTTTTCTTTTTTTTGGCTGTGCCACACGGCTTGCAGGATCTTAGGTCCCCAACCAGGGATTGAACCCATGCTCTCGGCAGTGAAAGTGTGGAAACCTAACCACTAGACCACCAGGGAATTCCCAATTATCCATTCTCTTCTGTTTCCCCTTCTATTCTCTCTTTTTCTCTTCTTCTCCCCTCCCATTTTCTTTTTAGGAAATTTCCTCAACCTAACAATTGAACTCATACTGAATATTTTATGTCTGCAAATTTCTTTTTAATTTTCAAGAGTACTTTTTCTGGTCCTCTTAATTCTCCTTTATTAAGTGTTTTGTTTCTGTTTCATAGATACAGTATGTCTCCTGTTATCCTTCTGAGAACATTGATGATATAAAACTTTACATTTTTTCCCCCTTGGCTTATCTCTGTTTCCTATAAGTTGTTATTTACTCTTTGATATTTGTGTCTATCTTTCCCATTGGAAGATTCCCTTAAATGTATGGTCATCTGCTCATATTTATGAACAAGCACTCAAAAGCAAACTGAAATCTCTGAGCATATAAGTTGGGGGTGTTGACCTTTGAGCTTCACTATAAGACGATCCGTGTGAGCTATTTGCTGGTAAACCTCCAACGTGGAAAATCTTTAACTTTTTCCTTTTGAGCTGTCCAAATTTGCCAAGAAATGTCTTTCAAACATTTACCGTATAGGTCTAACTGCAAGCATTCTGGAAACTGATTGGAGGGAGAAGGCTCAAGGTCACAAAATACTGAATATAAGTTTCCGTTTTGTGCTTCTTTACAGTATGATCTCTGTCTTCAGCTCTGGTTGGTGTCTATCATTCCAAAGACTTCCTGTTTTACTTTCTTAGAGATTAAATCTCAAGTCTTCTTGGGTGTGGAAGAAGCAGTAACCCAGTAACTTGGAATGGGAGAAGAGATCTGGTTATTTTTTTTAATTTAAAAATATTTATACAATATACAAACATTATGCACAAATCATACAAGCAACATATATAAATTATGAATATTAATTAGGTAAACAAGAATTAAGAACTAGGACGTTCTAAATATTTTTGCACCTACATTTGTGCTCCTCCTTTTTCCCATCTCCTTGCTTCCTTTACCATCCTAACCCAGAGGTAATTACCATCATGAATTTCGTATTTATCATTTCTCTGCTTTAAAAAATAGTTTGATATGTATATCACATATGTATATATCCATAAACAATGTATATTTTTGGTTTTGATTATTTTGAGATTTTTTTTTTAACATCTTTATTGGGGTATAATTGCTTTACAATGGTGTGTTAGTTTCTGCTTTATAACAAAGTGAATCAGTCATACATAAACACATGTTCCCATATGTCTTCCCTCTTGCGTCTCCCTCCCTCCCACCCTCCCTATCCCACCCCTCCAGGCTGTCACAAAGCACCGAGCCAATATCCCTGTGCCATGCGGCTGCTTCCTACTAGCTATCTACCTTACTACGTTTGTTAGTGTGTATATGCCCATGACTCTCTCTCGCCCTGTCACAGCTCACCCTTCCCCCTCCCCATAACCTCAAGTCCGTTCTCTAGGAGGTCTGTGTCTTTATTCCTGCTTTACCCCTAAGTTCTTCATGATATTTTTTTTTCTTAAATTCCATATATATGTGTTAGCATACGGTATTTGTCTTTTTCTTTCTGACTTACTTCACTCTGTATGACAGACTCTAGGTCTATCCACCTCATTACAAATAGCTCAATTTCGTTTCTTTATTTTGAGATTTATAAGAATGTTATCATACTATATGTAGTTCTTCTATAATTTACTTTTTTCATTCAAGGTGTGTTTCTTAGAGTAACTGCTTCTAAGCAGACATTAGATCAATCTTCCTGCTTTTAGTTCCAACTTCATCCCCACTTCCAGGATTGTCTTGTGCTGCCAATACCTGAGCTGTTGGAGTTTCCTCAGTATAAATTGCTTTACTTGTTGGATTTCTCTACTACCAGCTTAGGTTTTAACTTTTTCAAGTTTGTGAACTCACTAAGTTACTCTTTTTTCATGTGTTTTCTAGCTTCTGAAATGTTGTTGCTTGTGCTTTTTTGTTTTGTCTTTGAGAGTTTTTAGGTTTTAAATCCCTTTGCAAAAACACCTGTGAGATTTTAGGAAGAAACAAATGTAGCTGTGTGTCTGATCTGTCATAATTACTTAGAAGTCTTTAATTCTTTCCTTTGGATGGATTAAAATTACCCAAGATGGTCTAAAATGACCAGATTTCAGTTGTTCTTTCTACCAGCCCCACTTGCAGAGCCTGCTCTATAGATATGTGTGTATTCATATGTGCATTTGAGAGAGAGTGAAATCATGTCTATGTACAAGTGTGCAGATAGAGCTCCAATCCTAATTTTTTTTACCGTTGGTTTCATGATAATTTTTTCAAGCATATTAAATGTCTATTATATGTCACACATTGTAATAGATGTACAAAGAGATAACTCATTATGGTTTCTTTCCTCAGAGAGTTGATACTATAGAGAAAGAAAAAATATAAACCCATCATATAGTACAGTATGATACATAACTACCTTGAAATTGCAAGGCATTGGGACTAGATGGTCTAGAACTGAACAAGGGGAAAGAGAGGAGGTTTGGAGTAGGTAGGGGCTCAGAGAGGGGGGTGAGGCTTTAATAAGCCCTAAGGGCATACTTCAGAGGAGAGAAATGGGGAGGCCATTCCAGAAGTGGGGAACTCTGTGTACCCTCTCCCTGGCCTACTGAGTTCTAGCTACACTAGCATTTCATATCCCTGGCCAATATCTGCCCTCTTACAGAAAGTATGCTCACGTTGTTTCCCTGATGGCATCCTCTTTCTCCCATCCTTCCTTTAGCTCACTTTAGAACTTAAAATTTTGCTTCTTCGGAAAAGCTCTCCTCCATCCTCTCAGCCCACACTACACTCCACACCTGTGGCAAAATGTTCTATTCTCACATAATGCATTGGACTTTTCCTTCTCAGTTTCTCCACAAATTGTTAATTGTACATTTATTCGTGTGATTATTTGTCTAACATCTATTTTTCGCATTCAACAAGAAGTTCCAGGATGGAACTTTTCAAAGTGAGATCCAAAGAAATTGTTATATTAGAATCACCCAGGTTCTTTGTAATATAATCCAGATTCCCAGATCCACCCCAGTCTCACAGAATCAGAATCTCTGGGTAGAGCTTAGCAATCTATGTTCGAATCATTCCCCACATGATGCCTGTTGTCCGCTGCCTGCTCTGCATCTATAAAATGGACTTAAGTACCAGTTAAGTTATTAGGAGGAACTTTCCGCAAGGACCTGAAGGGTCCTGTGGGCAAGATGATATAGCATGAGGAATCTCATTCTCAGGAGGTTTGTAAATGCAGCTTTAATTTTCCATCAGGTGGGTAGATTTAAGAAGCTCTTTCTTAGCCCACACCAGGAAATCCAGATCTGTGAAATGAATGTACTTCTTTCTTATGCCCACAGGAGGTCAGTGAAACATTAGGCCTATCTTTTAAAAAAATTTCAGAAGAAATTTCAACAGTGCTGTTTTAGAAATAGACTGCTTCCACATTACAAAAGGTAAGCTTTATTTACTAATAGGTTTCTCGGGTGAGTGTTTGAGTTTCTATGCATCCAAAAATCCAGCAGTGCCCTGCTCTTTATAGGGAAAGGTACATTAGCTTTCAGGTTCATAAACTTTAATCCAGCAGTAGGCTTTCCAAAATGACTGTCCTTGGAGCTCTGGGAGTCATTTTAAGGCAGAGAAAATTCTCTGCTTTAAATTTCTCTCGGGCACCTCTTGAGAAGAGTTCAAGATGTCTGGCATATGTTGATTCACATGTCCCCCCAATGGACGTGGGGCAGAAGAATGATTAGCTGAGCACAGAGGTGGGCTAATGCAGGCTCAGAGAGGCTAGACCACCTGACTAAAGACACACAGTAGTGGAATCAGAACATGGGTCCACTTCCTCATCACCCAGGGCCTTCTTTACAAGATGAGATTTGTGATATGGGGTGTTCAAGCCAAGTGTTCTCTTAGCCGATTTATACTATTCTGTATGTCTTTTATGGAGCTTCTGTCTGGAGCTCAACAGTTGGTCTTTTCCCTAGTTCAGTTTCTTTTTTCTTCTTTTAGCATCATGGTCATCAAGTGAGAGTGGAAGAAGTAGGGTCAGGGAAGAGTCCACTGTAAGGGGCAGAGGGGTCTGTGTCCACTTCCTGAGCCCTTGTCACTGCCCTGGCATAAGACCCAGGCTTGCGTTGGGGCTGGCCATAGTGACTGCTCACCCCAGACTCTAAGGCTTCTGGGCTCTGATGGGTTTCCTTCTCTCTATCTCTTTTATTTTCATGAAGCCACCCATGCAGGTGGCTGCATGATTAACACATCACAAATCCAGAAAGTGCCAGGTCTATATACCTGACTCCAAGAGAAAGATTATGCTGATCTACATTAACTAACTCATTAATTAATTAGCTTACTTGTCAGATGATGCATGAGGAATTCCTTCATGCCAGGCATTTTCCCTTACACTTAGGGTATCAAAGATGAGCAACATGTGGGTGCTGCTATGAAGGAAATTGTTTCAAGGGGAGGAGGTTGATAATAAAACCATTAATGACTGAGTTACATTCTGAAAAGTGCTACAGTGGGGCATATCTGAGAGAATGTAGAGACGTAAACAAGAGGACTTCTCTTGCTTCAAGTGGATAAGTTGGTAAATGACATTTTTTTTGTACATCCCTGAGAACATCCCATGGAAGATTCGTGGCGGTGGTGGAGTGAAAGACAAGGAGAGAAGGAAAAAACATACCTGTGGACAGGACCAGGGGCTTTTTCCCTTACAAGGCTCCCAGTGGGATTGAGGAATATGGTGGACCAGTCCCACTGAGTGAAATGTGTTGATAAGTTCAGTGTGAAGGTCTCCTCCCTTTGGAGACATCCTGGACAGGGCAGAGCCTTCCAGACCGCAGAGGGGATGCTCCTGTCACCCACCATTCCCTTCCCAAGAGTCCTTGGTCAGAGTAGAGGTTCTGAGTGAATCCTGAGCACCAGTTCCCCTGGATCCACTGAGAGGCACATCTGGCCAAGTCACAGGAAGGCAAGGATGCTCCAGGTCTGGATTGATCTGGATTGGTCTAGATCAGTTCTGCATATATATTCTGAGGGCTGACAACTTCTCCCATCATGCAAACCTTTCTTCTTCCACTCATGTCTCTACTCTCTCTCATTAGATGACCAAGTCATCCTTGCTGGCCTGGGATTGTCTCAATTTTCAAACTGGAAGTCCTGTGTCCCAGGAACCCCCTCAGTCCTGGGCAATCTTGGATGCTTGATCATTCTATTGTTTTGCCACCAATAAGTGGGAATGACCCAACTAGACAAAGAGTGCCAGGCTGGCTCTGAGGCACCCAGCACTATTGGGTCTACACCCATGCCCAGCTGATCTGCTAAGTAGCAGGGATGATTTCTCTAGCAAACCTCACTGCTACTTCCAAAGTAAGTATATTGGTTTCCTAGGGCCACCTTAATAAAGTACCACAAACTGAGTGGCTTAAAAGAGCAAAAACTTATTGTCTCACAATAGTGGAGGCTAGAAGTCCAAGGTCAAGGTGCCATTCTTCCCCTGAAACCAGAAGGGGAGAATCCTTCCTTGCCTCTTCCTACCTTCTGGTGGTGGCCACCAATTCTTGGCTTGCAGCTGCAACACTTCAATCTCTGCTCTGTTGTCATGTATTGTGTTCTTCCCATGTGTCTCTGTCTTTGTGTCTCTTATCTCTATAAGGACACCAGTCAAATTGGATTAAGGGCCCACCCTATCCAGTATGACCTCATCTTAACTAATTACATCTACAATGACCCTATTTCCAAATAAGGTCATGTTCCAAGGTGCTGGGGGTTAGGACTTCAACATATCTTTTTAGGGGACATAATTGAACCCATAATAGCAAGCAGGTGAGAAAAGATGGATTGGGGCCACTTTCTTTGCAAGGTGGCTGTGTACACAGCAGGCCCTAAGGCTTCATATAGTTTTCCTTCAGACCACTTAATTGGCCTTTTGTGGAGCTCTCTTTCTGTTCCTATCTTTTGGGTTTTTTTCTGTTTGTTTGGCTTCTTTTATCTGTTTCTCTGCTTTTTCCTTTTTCCATTCCCCAACCTACTTTAAGCTGCTGCTCCCAGCCCCCCACGGTACCTTCCTTTAGAAGAGCTCTTCTTTCACAGCTCCAGGACTTACCACAACCTTCATCTCAGCTTGAACCCCTTCCTTGTAGTCATTGTTTTTTACATTCAGTCCTGGGATCTACAGAAGGGCTGGAGACGTGGTGGTGATAAGGGCAAGGAGACCCCATATAAAAGAGTATCACTGAATAATAAAGATTTAATCTGTCCAGAACTCTCTTTATCCCTTTGATCTCTTCTTCATATTGTGTTTTTCTTATATGATTTCATTTAGGAAAGGAGTTCTGCTTAAAAAAAAAAAAAAGAGAGAGAGAGAGCAAGAAAAAAAAAATTACAGCTCTAAGACATAGTGAGCAGAGTCTTCTGTCCATAAGGTTGAAAGTCCAAGCTAGTTGGTTACCCCAAGAGCTGTTAGAGAATTGAATAAGCATTCAGTGTTAACTCTGGCCTGAGACCTTAGAGGTCACCCCCTTCAGTGCTTTTCACAATTATTAAATATCTGAAATCCCACTCCACCTTGACCTGTCCTTTTTCAAAAGCTAAGTGGAAGTCCATCACTGCAAACAATAGAGTCGTCCCTCAGTGTCTGGGGGGGTGGGTGGTGAGGATTGGTTTCAGGATCACCACCTCCTCCCCCCACTCTTGCAGATACCAAAATATGTGGATGTTCTAGTCCCTTCTATAAAATAGTGTAGTATAGTCAGCCCTCTGCATCGTTATTGGATTCAGTTGGTTGAATCTGTGGATACAGAGGGCTGACTGCACACGTGGCAGAGGTTCTAATGGCCCCCAGAGTCCTGCCTCTTCTCCTTTCCCTTTGGCCATTGCTGAAGGTTGAAGGAACTCTTTACGTTTTGAAAACTGTCAAGTGGTAACTCAACCCACAAGTTTTAGATGAAGATGGGGCCCAGATAGGAGTGATGGTTTGCCCAAGGCCCCACAGTGCTTGTTGGCAGAGCACCAAGTGGAGGTGAGCTTTCCCATAGTGAGAGCAGAGCTCGGGTCCCCAGCCAAGAGCAGAACAGGACTCTTCTTGCTTTGACGTCCACCACCCTGTCTCTTGGCTGGGAATTTTATCCTCTCATTGCTCCACCCGTCCAGTGACCAGCTCTTAATCATCCTTCAAAATTAAGCCCAAGCACTGCCTCCTTTGTGGAGTCTTTCTCCACTGCCCATGCCAACTTAACTCTTCCCATATTCCCACCCTTTGTCATTCATGTCAGAGAGGTTCTTATATTCTACCACATAGATTTGTCTGGGGTCAGTCACTGATGCTTCTTGTTAATCTGTAATGTGCCTTATTCCAAAAAGATTTCAGATAGACATTTTCCCTGCTATTTGGGGTGTTCAGCAGTGTAACTCCAGCCTCTAGCACAGTGCCAGCACATAGTAGGTGTAGAGTCATTACTTTTATAATGAAAGAATTATACAGCTGGATGGAAATCAACTTATGCTCTAAGCCAAGGTACCCCAAACTTTAATGCACTTCAAATCATCTGGTAATTGTGCTAAAATTTAGATTCTGATTCAGGAGGTGTAGGTTAGGGCCCATGATCCTACATTTAACAAGCACCTGTGGATGTTGATGCTGCTGGTACTCAGATACTTTTGAGTTACAAAGAGTAGAAGATTGAAGTATGCTCTGTTAACCATACTGAAAACGGACAGGAGAGTAGAGATAGAGCAGTGATAGTCAAGGAGTCCAAGGCACATCCAAGAGTGCACACAGCTGAGCTTCAGAATGAGCCTTGCAGAAGTGTCTCCAGTTAGAGATTCCTGTCTGCCTGGGGCTCAACTAGAAATGGACTTTAGCATTGTTGACTTGGAGAAAACGCAAAGCCATCAGGAAGTTCCCTCACGATTCAGCGTGATACGGCCTTCAGAAGGGAAGATAGACTGGGAATCTCAGCAGTACTTTCTCACCTTTGGGAAAGAATATACATTTTTACAAAATGCTACACATACACTGTCTCAAAGATTCCTAAGGGAGATGTGTGATACTCCATCGTGTGGATGACAAAATGGAGACTCACACACATACAGATGGCTTGTCCAGGGTAACTCAGGCCCCAGGACACTGATGAAAGGGATACTGCAATTAGATTTTCATTACATCTATTCTTATAGCACTTTCCCTATCCTAACATCCTTACTATTTTAGTATTATAACTTGTTTGAATAATTACCTTCCAGGCAAATTGTGAGCTAGTCTGAGTTGTTTGTCATCAAACCCTTAGCAACTAATGTGAGGGTCTTGCACCTACGAGGCACTCCAAGAATATTGGTTAAATAAAAGAGTATTGAGTTTCACCATCGGAAGGTCTCCACTTATACACTCCATCAAGATTATGGGTTGTGTTCAGCTGATTACAGTACAGCATTAATGAGGTCTAGGCTGTGGGTTTGGTTACCCTGTATGAGTGGCACAGCTTTGCCCTCTTCCCCACCCATGCTTCTCAACACGCTCAACAGGTTTTGTGAAAATGGGACCTATCACTGATTCAGGAACTTGGCCTCCTGAATCAGAGTCTTTGGGGATGGGCCTATGAATCTGCATTTTAAATAAAATCCAGTGTGATTCTTTAGGGTTTGAAGATCTTTGATTTAGGCTGGTCAGACACATCTCCCCAGAAAGAGTTTAAAATCTCTGTCACCTCCTACTCTCACCCCTGTGACTCACTCGGACAGGATTCAGACTTGTCAATCAGTCATGATTTTTCCTTGAAGCCCCTTAGAATTAATTCCACTCCCTTCCCTGAAGGGCTTAGAGTGGGACAAGCACACTTGGCTCAGGAACAAACAGAAATTCTACCCCAAATCCCCATCTTCTCCCCTCTCCTATCCTCCCCACCTTGAGAAACAGCTCTAGTCCCTCCCTTCCCTGCGTTGGTAGAGAGGAGAGTCAGTGTGAGCAGGAAACTGATTAATCTACTGGTAGACATCAGAGAGATAAAAATCCAATCTTTTATACCTTTTTAAAACCTGCCTCAGGGAGAGGACAATAAACCAGGACCCCCTGTACTCCGAGGACCTTGGTCGTTCCTTATCCATGTTGAGATAAATCAGAGAAATTAAGTTCTCCTCAGAACACAGTGCTTCTCTTTATGCTCAGTGCTTTCCAAACAGCAACTCTGCTGCCAGTGTTTCTGCAGCCTCCCCCAGTGCTGTAAGGATGGGGCGTCGCTCCTCAGTTCTGGGACAGCTGATTTCTATCACTTGAAACAGCAGAGTTTGAACTCAGAGGACCGGATTGAAATCCAAGCTCTACCCTTTACCTGCTCCATGACCTTGGGCAAATCACTTAATGTCTGTCTCTATTTTCTCAGCTCGAAAAAAAAAAAATGATCCTATTTTTCTCTACCTTTACTAGGGCTTTTGAGGACAGATGAGATGATTCTTGTTTTGAAAAGGGTAGAGCTGTGAACTATTTTAAGCAGCAGTGGACCTGAGCCATATCCTGAAGTCCCCTCCACCAGGGGTTCCATCTGTAGCCCACAGAAGGTGACCTGCTGGGGCTTCCAGTAGCCCACAAACATTGGTGAGATCAGAGTGCTGCCATTCTTGAAAAATTCACATTCCCCAGCTCTGCCAGAGTGCAGATGGACTAGTGGTCCAGGTATCACATCCAAGCAACCCTAGGAAGAAATGAAGAGAGCTGGCTCGCCCCATAAGGTCGATGGAGAACTCAGGCTTCCATTAACCTCTGGGGACTTTGACTCTACAGCTTCCAGTTTGTATCAAGAGAGCGGAAGTTGCTTATTCAACTTCCCCATAGTTTTCAAACACACTAGAGGAAGGTTTGGGGGAGCTAGGCAGGCCAGCTGTTCACACTATTAGATTTTGAGGGACTCCTGGCCCAGCCCATCATCTGGGCTTCTCCTCAACTGTATCCTCACCCATCAGCACATCCCTGGGTCTTGGTACTTCAGGTCCATGACTTGGGAATGACCTATGTAGTCAATTGGTTCTGAGGTACCAGGACTGACACAGGTTTAGAGGGTTCTGACCCCTTCATGTTTTTATTTTTAAGAGGTTTGTTATTTTCTTTGCCTGAAAATAATTCTATACGGGCAAGAATTTTGAGAATAGTGGCAGGGGCTGGCCCCTCATACAACAGCATAGAGGAGCTGGCTCAGTAGGCCTTTTAAGAAATTCTTAACCAGGAAAACAATCGCATCTCAAGCTGTAGGTGGCAATGTCTCTTTTTAAATGATACAAATGATGTCAGTCTCCAGTGGTTCCTCATTATACTTGAAATAAAATCTAAACGCCTTGCCCTGGCCTTTGCCTACAGCCCTGGGCTCACCTCAGACGCTCAGTGTCTCCCACACTGGCCTTCTTCCTGTTCCTCTCATGTCATCCAGCCATGATCATTCCACCTTTGGGCCCTTTGCAGTGACCATGTCTTCTGCTCAGATTCCCCTTTCCTCTCCTTTTGCAGGACCTGGCTCTTTCTTGCCCTCAGATCCCTCCTTAAATGTCACCTCCTCAGAGAGGCCTTCCCTGACTACTCAATCTCCTATTTGCCACTATCACATGATCTTATTTTCATTCCCTGCAGAGCACTCAGCACTCTGATATTTTTCCTATTTATTTCTTGATTTCTGTTTCTTTCCACTAGACTGGAAGACAGAGACCTCACGTTTGCTTCGATATTCCCTGCTCTTAGTATAGTACCTGGCACGGAGCAGGCCCTCAGGAAATATCTGATGACTTTGAAGGAAGTGCTTTTAGAGCTGGATGATCAAAGCCTCAGTTTCTTCCTTTGTTAAGTGGAGATTGTAACATTGACTTTGCAGAGTTTTAAGTGTTTAATAGGAAAGAATATGTAAAAGTCAGACAGAGAAAGACAAATATCATATAATATCATTTATATGTGGAATCTTAAAAAATGATACAAATGAACTTATTTACAAAACAGAAATAGACTCACAGACATAGAAAACAAACTTATGGATACCCAAGGGGAAAGGAGGTGGGGGAGGGATAAATTAGGAGTTTGGGATTAACAGATACACACTATTGTATATAAAATAAACAACAAGGTCTTACTGTATAGCACAGGGAACTATAGTCAATATCCTGTAATAAACCATAATGGAAAAAAACATGAAAAAGAATATATATGCATAACTGATTCACTTTGCTGTACACCTGAAACTAACACAACATTGTAAATGAACTACACTTCAACTTGGGGAATTCCCTGAGAGTCCAGTGGTTAGGACTCCGAGCTTCCATTGCTGGGAGCCTGGGTTTGAACCCCGGTCAGGGAATTAAGATCCCACAAGACAAGCAGTGCGGCCAAAAGAAAAACCAAAAACAAAAAAACAAAAAACTATACTTCAGTTAAAAACAAAAGTGCCTTGAACATAGGAGATGCTCACAAAATTAATTATGAATTAATTAAAATAATTCCCTTCCTTCTCCTTCTCCTCCTTTCTCCGGCCATGGCTCTGCCACTTAGGAGCCTATGGCCTTGGTGAGTCATTTTTGCTCTCTGGGCTTCATGAGGGGAAGAGAATGTCAACAGGTCATCAGCACAGATAGTCTGAATTTACTGTTTACCAGGGGGAAGGAGATGATGTCTCTTTTTCCCCAGCCGCAGGGCCTAAAGGACTTGCTTAAATTAGCGCAGAGATGCCCCTCCCCTGTCTAAATGGGCATGGTGGGGGACTTCACAAAGGAAGCTAGTGAAAGGGACTACCCTTGGAATACTAAGCAGGCTCTTAATTTCTCCTTGAATTGACGAGCATTCTATTATGGCCCTGCCGTTGGCAGATAGGGGAAAACCTTGATGGTGGCTGAATTAAATATGACTGGGATTTACAGAGGAATAAAAGGTCCCAGAGTAATATGGCTTCTTTTCTCTGAACCGTACATTGGAAACCCTGGTGCCTGATCGGCTACTAAATCTCCAGTCCTGAGGGTTTTTAGATGGAGAGCTCTGGAAGCACTCACCTGGCAGCGAAGTTTCCAGCAAATGATATCACCAGAGGTTTTGCCCTGCAAGGAGTGCTGGGTTGAAGGGCAAAGGGACCTACCATATTTGCATGGTGTTGATGACATCACACTGGCTAAGAGGACTTCAGCCTTTCTCCAATCATCTCAGGGGATGGCCTGAACAGAGGGCAGCAGACGAAGGGCTGGAGGGAGCATAGGCAGGCAGCATCATGGTTCAGCTGCTTGGAGTTATTTGCACAAGTTCGATAAGCACCTCCTCCCCCTCCCTCTCTGGAAGAATGCTGCAAAGATGGAAAACAGTCGGGACCAGTGACTGCTTGGGGCCATGCCTGCAAGCCCCTAAGGACATTTTCTTCGGGAATATACCCTGCAGCATTTTAAGGAGCATAGTCTGGGTACAGCAGAGAGTAGAGTCCTTACTTGCTTGAAGTCTGGCGGGGGAGGGGCAGAGAACAAGACAAAGGCAGGGAACCTGTTTCATTGTCACAATAAACTTCAAGGTGGGTGGGACTGTGATTGATGTCATTGTAGGAATAAAGAAACCGAGATCCAAGGAGATTAGGTGACTTGTCCACAGTCACACAGTTGGGAAGCAGTTACTAAACAAGAAACAAATTCCCTGGACACCTCAGGCCCTCATGCTCTCTCCTGTTAAAGCTGCCTTCAATCCCCCTGTTCATAAAGGGGGTTACAGATGGTGCTGGGGAGGATGTGTACATGGTGATGATGCAGGGTTTTGTCCTGCTGCTTCCAGCCTTCTCCAAGGCAGGGGAACAGGCTGCGGACTATGAAGGCTGTGAATAGAAGCTAAGATATTCAGTGCCTTTATGGGGCTTAGAAAAGATGCCCACTCTGGGTCAATGTAACCCTGTGCCAGGCCTGGACTTTAGCCTCAACTTATCCTTCAGGCTGCGTACATTTTTGTAGAGAATAATGTACACGTCCCTCCACATCTGCTCTGCTGACAGGAATTCAAATCTCAGCTTCAGAAGGAGGCTTTCCACCACCAAGACTTGCCATTTGCCTCTCTCCTCTTCCCTCTGCTCTTTTAAGCGACTCCTTCAAGAAACTGTCTGCTAAAGACACCCAGACAACTTACCTTACTGCCTATCTAGTACTTTTTTTTTTTTTTTTTGCGGTATGCGGGCCTCTCACTGCTGTGGCCTCTCCCGTTGCGGAGCACAGGCTCTGGACGCGCAGGCTCAGCGGCCATGGCTCACGGGCCCAGCCGCTCCGCGGCATGTGGGATCTTCCAGGACCGGGGCACAAACCCGTGTCCCCTGCATCGGCAGGCGGACTCTCAACCACTGCGCCACCAGGGAAACCCTATCTGGGACTTTTGACAGAACCCCACCAGACCATTCAATCCAGGCAGGAAACAGAAAGCAGCAGAGGTTGGGAGACATGCCCGAGGCTGACAGTCAGGTGGGATCCACCCCAGGCATCACCCCTTCTGGTGTCATCTACCATCTTTCAGATGTCTTCTACTGTCTTCTCAGCCACTCTGGGAGTGGTCCCAACCCATCTCTGAGCCAGTAGTCATTAAGCTGCTTTGGCTAGAGCTTCCATGGACACATAGAAGGATATTAATGTCCAATCTGCTTTTTTTTTTTTTTAATGTCAACAACTCAACTTACTTTTAGGCTTTTTCTTTGCTACATTAAAAGTCAATTTCTCTTAGGTGACCTTCTCTTTAATAAAATACAAATATTTTTCTTACTAACAACTGTGCTTCTGAAGACCAAACCCCTCCTGGTATAAAGTAAGAGAAAAACCACTATTGTGTGTGCATGTGTGCGTGTGTATATGTGTGTGCGTGCGCACAGGTGTGTATGTTAATTAACTAGGATGTCATTAAAATTTCATTTAGGGGTCTTATGAAAGAGAAGAATAAAATAAAACTTTTGAGTTGAGGGCAATGTGAGTATGTTCTGCAAATGAGAAGAGACTGGGAAAGAAGGAAAAAGAAGCGGGGTCTGGTTCCAGGCGTGTGTTGGAGTAAAACAGCCAAGCTGGGGTTCCAGGCAGCTGGGCATCAAGGACCAGTGTCGGGGTACTGTTTGAGTTTCTAGGAGGTAGGCGGGAGCAGGATGTTTGTCCAGAGACAACGTATCTAACATTCAATTCACATGAGGGGACCACTTCATCTGCCCCTAACGTCCTCATCAGCCCAAAATCCAGTGACTTGCAAGTCTTTTCTCTACCGTCATATAGATATGCACAAAGCTGTCTCTCTGTAGAGGTCCAAGATCCACTGTAATGGTGGAAAGGGATTTTGAGCAGGCAGCAAGGAAATGGGGAGAAGCTGATGTACCTGTGTGAAGAGGTGAAGCTGAGCAAACAAAGGTCCATGGAATTAAACATGTGGGGCTTGATTTCTCAAATAGGTAACCTCCTCAAAGTTAATAAGATTATTTTCTGGTGAGATCAAATCCAATTGTAAAGGTATGAGGAGAGATTGCGATTGAAGAACACAACTGCAGGCTGTTTTATGAAATAAAGAATCCTTTGGTCATAAATCAAGTTTGCCCCATGATTTAACTTAAATAAAACCCTGTAAAAATCCACACCATCTTGGAAAGTGGATTTTCCTAAACCTAACTAGAAATGCAGCCACTCTTTAGCTCCTCCCTTAGAGGAGAAGCAGTAGGCCCTCTTGGACAGGAGATAGCAATGCATCACAGGGAGCCCTCCCATCTTCTCCACTCACATTCAAGCTGGAACGTATTGGTGAGGTTTGCTGGGACCAGACTTCTCAGAAGTTAAGACTCATTGGATGCTGTGGTTAGAAAGGATCTCAGAAGTCATCTGGTCTGCCCTCACACCTGTTATAGCAACATCCTGCTCATGACAGATGGCCACTTGAGGACAAGGACCACTGGGTCTCGTTTGACTTTGGTTCCCCAGAACCTATAACATCATTTGTCAAGTAGCAGGTGCTCAATAAATATTGATCTAATTACCTGCTGACTGAGTAAATGAATGCATCTCTCTCAGTAACAGAGATTGTCTCCTTGATCAAAACTCTCATTGGGCTCCTCTGAACTCTCTTCTCAACTAGTCTCTGACTCTTGTGTTTCTATGTTCAACTTTTCATCGTCCAGTTTTAGCAAGAATTCTGCTAAATCAGTTTAACCAGAATCCTCCACCCTCAATATCTGATGGAGTTTTTCATCCTCCACCATTCCCCAGCTGAGGTCTGATCACCCTGGCATATGCCTTCAGCAAGAATCCTATTAGGTTAATTTAGCCAGAATCCTCTCTTACCCCTGATGTTTCCTCTTAGTAATTTTTAATCCTCTGACTCCCTCTCTGCTCCTTGGCTGTAAATTTCCACTTTTCCTTGTATTTGGAGTTGAACCTCATCTCTTTCCCTTACTATAAAACCCCATTGTAGTAGCCACCCCCCACCTCCCACCTTGAATAAAGTCTGCCTTACCATCTTTTGATGAGTACCATGAATAATTTTTTCTTTAACATCAAAGCTATTTGGACACCTCCAGGGATATGATGCTTACTATCTCAGAAGGCAATATATTGTTTTTGTAGATCTTTCTGATTATTAGGAAGTTGTTTAAATTGAGTCAAAGATGGATTCCTTGCAAATTTTCTACATATGTCCTGGTTCAGTTCTCTGAAGGCAGCAAAAAAGCCTCTTCCTTTATTCCCTTACTATAGTTTTTGCTGTCCTATTTTTCATGTGCTCTTTCTTCAGTAGCCAGTGACCTCATGCTTTTCCTTGCTGAGCTGGAACATATCCAGTGAAGTGTTTAACTCACAGATGCCTTGCCATGGCTCTATGATTTAGGTCTCTCCTTTTCTCTTGGCCGTGTTCATGTTGAATGAACTTGTCATAGGTACCATCCTTTCTCAGCTAGCTGCTACCATAAAAAACTAGCTGAAAGAGAAGATATTTCTGGTGGGGATATTATTAGTGACTTTTTTTTCTTCTTTACATTTTCTTGTAATAATGGAAAATATTTACAATGAGAACGCTTTACTTTAATAATCAGGAAAGAAAATCTATAAAGCTATTTCTATTACGGAAGAAAGATACTGATAAACTAGCTTATAATAGAGTGCTGATGAACAGTATTGGCCTAGAGAAACTTTATCAAATATCTACTGTTGGAGAAGAAAAAAATTCCTCCACTCTTCAAGGTTCATTTGCCTGGTCTAATAATTAAATTGAGATAAGACAGATTAACAGGAGAAAAACAAATTTAATTATGTATGTACGGGAGTCCCATAAGAATATGAGACCCACAGGAAGTCAGGCAATTAAGACTTATATGCCATCCTGAGCTGAGGAGAAAAGGGTAGGGGTCTAGGACTTCAAACGGAAGGAAGACAATTTACAGGAAGATGGGAAAAGCAAATGTTTGGTAAACAAATGTTTGCCATGCCACACAGAGACAATGGGACACAGAGAGGAATTTGGTCCACAGGCCCTGCCTAGCTTCTCCCCACCCAGTTTACCACACCTAGCCCATATTCTTTGTAGCTATCTTTGGTGATAGCTCTCTTCCTGGACCAGGCCCCGAATTTAAATTCTTTTGGGCAGTTAAGGGGAAAGGTGAAAAGCTCTTCCTGAGTCATTTGGGCCTTGACTGTCTTCAGCTCAAATAAATCCACATGGCAAAGTGGCACATTTTGGGGAGGCTCATTCTGAAATCCTCCTGTCCTGCCTTTAAAATCTATTCAAGAAATTTTATAGTCCAGAAGCTGAGTTGGTAGATTGCTCCATCTATTGAACCAGTCTCTTAGTCTGAAAATAGATCAGTTTAGTTAAACAGTTGTGTCTCATTTTAGGAGGCAGTGAGGCAGGTGGGCTCCAAAAGTGAGGCCTATGGTGCAAGCAATCAGGTACTTTATAAGAGGCATTTCTATGGAAACAAAAGAAAACAATGGTTAATGATTGGAGCTGACTATAACCTTAGTGTCTGCGTTCTGAAGGCGGTCAGTTGGGAAGATTTCTCAATGTCCAGCTCATGACACTTTCAGATGGAGTGAGGGCAGGCAATGTCAATCTGATATATTTACTGGATTGCAGTTTGAATGTCTCTGGTGATTTTTCTGAGTAGCCACACAGTAACAGGCACAAAGATTGCCCCTACATGAGCTGCTATGGTGATTTCTCTAAAGCTGATATCAAGTTGTCCAGGCTTATTTTTCCAATGGGCTTTATTGGTTCCATAAAGTCAACCTTAGTTCCTTAAAGCTGTCTGGTCATATATGAGTCTATATACATTTCTCTCAAATATGACATTTCATTCAAGGCCTTGGTGATGTAACCAACGTTTCTAATTGTGTCCTGTTACAAGGAGAACAGAGTCTTAGGGAACTTAGGCAAATAACTGCTGTGAAAATAAGGTTACTCACTGAGAGTTTCTGAATTCTGGAGGGATCAGGCAGGGAAAAAAAGTAATTGTTTCATCTTTGTTCACAAAGATAGATTTTACCAAATTACTCTAAGAAAAGAGAAGAATCTTTGCTTAAATCTGGAAAAACAAAACTTAAAAGGACCAGTGACGTTTCAAACAAAAAGTCATAAAAAATTATAATCATCCTCATCAGTTTATTCAGTCCCATGAAATTAATATTTGTTATACTTGAATCCAGTTTTTCTATTAATTTTGAAATTTCTTACCCAGTTCAGTTTGACGATCTTAAAATTGTCAGAAATCTGTATTCTAGAATACTTTAAAAGTCCTTTCCATGAATCTTTCTAAAGATGAAGTTTTTCATGAACACTTCTGCAAAAACATCAGAGTAAAACAATGACAGAGTGAATGACAAAAGACTTAAAAATACCCACTTTTAAAGATCTGATGAGAGTTTATTATAATGTAATTGACAAGGAACTTTACTTATTTTTGTAACGTGCAACATTTTAAGATAATGACTATAGTTATGACTGATTAACATTATACCAGGACATATCAGAATTTTAGGAATTTCATACAATTTCTAGAACACTCATATTTTTTTAAATTTAATTTTATTTATTTATTTTTATACAGCAGGTTCTTATTTGTTATCTGTTTTATACATATTAGTGTATATATGTCAATCCCAATCTCCCAGTTCATCCCACCACCACTACCCCCCTCCTCCACTTTCCCCCCTTGGTGTCCATATGTTTGTTCTCTACAACTGTGTCTCTATTTCTGCCTTGCAAACCAGTAGAACACTCATATTAATAGTATATATCTATACAAATACAATCTAACACTTATCTTCACTTATTTGATAGTGCTTCATGTAACTTATCAAATAAACCTAATTATTTTAACATCTCTCTTTTTATAAGGAGAGAGAAGAGATCTTTTGAGATGTTACAGAGGCCCTCTGGAAAATCCCAAAGTTACTTCTGGGTCAAAAAGACATCATTTAAAATTTGATTTGGGGAAGTTTGTCAAAAATATCAAAAGGTTTGGACGCTTGACTAAATAGAATCAGAGATCATTATGAAACAATATTTAATTATCCATTTAACCAAAATGACAAGAAGATTTCAAAGGCAAATGTAGAAGCTTACATAGTTCTGAGCAAAACTTAGCTCTTTTAATACTTCATTTAGTTAAGTAATCAAAAGACCTGAAGATAAAGACAACATGAAGCACAGGAAATTATTCTGATAAAACATAGAATTTCTGCTTTTAGGCATATTATTGAAAAAGGTAAAGAAAAACCTTTTACAATCTCTTATTAGGAGCAGACCAATAGTCCAACAAAACGTTTTTCTTTGGCAGATGAAAGAAAATTAAGGTTCAGTTTTATATAAGTACACTATTGACATTAAAACTTATTTTAAAAACCCCTATAATAACAATTCAATTGTAGCCAGCTTGATTATACAAGGTAAAATTCTCTCTGTCTTTTTTTCTCTCTCTCTTCCCTACCTTCTATACCATTTAGTTTGTCCTTCATTCTTATCTTTCCCATTCTAAAATAACCAGTTTTACTTTAGGACAAATTTGCTTTCTTTTTCCTTAACACAAATGCACCTCCACACCTCTTACATTTTCTTAGTCCAATCCACATCTTATTATCTTTGTATTTCCCTCATTTCTAGTAGTTTTAATTACACATATTAGAATTTTTAAATTAAAAAAAAAACCCTTAATTTCTAGTGAAAATAAAAAAGTAAACAATTGTGAACTATCTTTTATATTAGTATTCTGTGGCTTGGCAAATTTATAAATACTTTTTGTAATTTCTAGAAACACATGCTTAGATCTCACAGTAAATTTTTTGGTGTGGCACAAAACATGCTTACTAAGAGACCCAAATATCTTTTGTTCCTCTGTAATAAGGGGTTAAAAGTATTGAATAGGTAAACTTAGACTTATTTAGCAATTAATGTTTTAGCGTTTTACCTTATTTGGAAATGATCTAGCCATTTAATGAATTCCCATCAGTTAATTTAACTTAGCAAAATTCTAAGGGTGGAAGTTACCAAAGAGATTTGGGAAGCTATTTTAAAACAGACATACCATAAAACAATTATTATTGAAAAGTTTCCTAAAAACTCTTATGCCACTTACATCTATTACACAGTTCATTTGTTTTTAACAATCATATTTAGATTATGCCTGAAGATTTCATAAGACTTTAAAGCAGCTAGCCATCACCTTAAATTATTTTTCTTGCTGACATATTTTGTAACAGAGATGAGCTTATTTGACTTTCAGTAAACCTAGGTAAAATAAAACTATTATACTTAATGCTGATAACTCTAAAGACATGTCTGTGCTAATTAAACCAACAAACTTAAACTAGATTTTATTTACCCAAAATTATCCTAGGTCATGCAAACTTGAAAAACATTTGGGCTAGTTTCTATTACATTTTTGAGATTTAAAAATAATTTATAAGTGCTTATTTTAAGCCAATTAAATAGAGTTCTTTTACAAATGAATTTGGCAATACCATCCAGAGGTAGAAAAATATATCTGTAATGCACATACATAGACATACATAAACATGAAGACAGACATAGAGACCGTACAGTTTTTTATTTTTTTGTTTTTTTGCCGTACGCGGGCCTCTCACTGTTGTGGCCTCTCCCGTTGTGGAGCACAGGCTCCGGACGCACAGGCTCAGCGGCCATGGCTCACGGGCCCAACCGCTCCGCGGCCTGTGGGATCTTCCCGGACCGGGGCACGAACCCGTGTCCCCTGCATCGGCAGGCAGACTCTCAACCACTGCGCCACCAGGGAAACCTGAGACCATATAGTTTTTGATTTAAAATTGTAGCCATGGGATGGGTATGACGGTGCAAAACTCACTAGTTTGTAAAATAGTGAATTGGAATAAGTTAAGTGTACCTGACTAGATTTTGGGCAAGAGACCTTTTATAGCAGTTTGTTTAAAAAGGCTTTTCCCTTCCTTTGTCCCTTTTTTCAATCTTAGGAACTAGGAATGGTCTAGATAAGAGTTAATATTTACATCTCAAAGGCACAGGAAATGAATGCAAGTTCCTACAAGAAAGACTGGTTTCCTAAGACCAATATTTACAAGCCTTTTGAGGTAAACAGGGGAGGTTTTGGGATTGGTGAAAAGGAATAGGCCTTTAGAGCTGCATTTCTACTTTTGCAAAGATTTGTAAGATAAGCACAGTTGCTTTTCATTCTTCAAAGAACGAGGTTACAGCCTAAATGATATGAAGGAGCTGACCTGCCCATCCAACTATACTATCTTCAATTTACTTCTTTATATCAAAGAGAAGATTTCCAACTAAGATGGAAACCAAAAGATTTATGTCTTTGAAAAGTCCGTATAAAGCATTTTTAAAAAGCCTTCCTTTTGAGTACACAGTTCAACCTTGGACTAATTCACCTTAGGGGGAAAGCCCCTAGATTGCTTCTATCACCCCCTGAATATCAGCCTTCAGCTGATCATTTGTGGGAGGGCTTAGGAGGAATTCTGGTCACCTATTTCCCCTGTGTGTGTATTTTTCTTCCCCAGGGGGCCATCTGAATTGTCTATAATTACGGTATAATCACAGAAGGGAAGAATACCCCTTAGCAGTTAATCTAGGTTCTGAAACTGAATAGGCCCCTATACGGCTCCTGGGCATGGAAGACTTTCTGTGTCCCCCTTTCCTTGTTTTCAGGAAACAGACTCCAGCTTCCATGGCCTTCCCTGAGTCTCAAAGGAAAGATTTGAACAGTTGCTAATCAGGGATGGGAGAGGATGCAGAGATAAGGGAGGAGTAACCAGGAAACTGTAGTGCAGCTTTGGGGCAGGGTCCTGGTTCTACCTTAAGAGACACACATCACAATATCTTTGAGCTCTTTATAGAACTAAAACCCCAACAAATGGAAGATGTCAGCATTCTTTATTCCAGAGAAGACCACCTGAGGCCAGATTAAAGGAAACAGAGAAGCTCACCAAGAGATTATCTGAGACCAGATTAAAAGGGTGCAGGACCTGCACACACCCTAATCTTATCAGCAGTCCCACCCTTGAACCATCACTATAAAACTCCTCAACAAATCCTCCTGGGTGGGGACACACGGTTTTCAAGGGCTGGAGCCTGCTGTGTCCCTCTTTTCCTGGCAAAGCAATAAAGCTATTCTTTTCTACTTCACCCCAAACTCGGTCTCTGAGATTTGACTTGGCACTGCTGCAGAGAGGCCAAGTTTTTGGCCTCAGTCCCTGTGAGTGGGGTTGTGAATGGTCATGAATCTTTCAAATTCCTTTCTAAATTTGACACCTAAGTCAAATGCATCACTGGGTGGAAGATTGTGTGGTATTTTACAGAACACCTTGTTGTACGGAATTTTCTTGGGGTTTGGTGGGTGACCTAGTGTCAATCTAACCTTCTCCATGACCAACTGATCTTAACATGAGAGTCTTTGAGTTAGGTGGTGGGCACTCGAATAGCTTTTAAGTGCTTGATCCATGCCTGCCAGTTTCACAGATTTGGCTTCCAAGATGTCCCTTAACAAAAGCCTTTACCTCATATGCACACTAACCCACAGCAAAATGTGTCTAAACATATTCCAGTCTGGTGAGAATCATGAACTCAACCAGTCTGTGAGGCTGACTCAAATATCAGACTTATAGGGCTTATGCCTACATTCTACCCTATGGTTTTCCTCCTTATGACAAATGACACAACAGACAGAGACAAAGAAAGACAGTGGTCATCTCTATGAGGGAAAGGATCAACAAGAAGAATAGCAAATCTTTACCAAAGTTGCTATACCTATAATATTTTCTCCTGCTAATTTAAATTTAGAAAAGTAAAAAAAAGACTCTCACCACTCTTGCTTCCATTGGATTTTGCAGCCTGAAGACTGAATTGGTAAGAATTTTTACTTTCTGCTGGCTTGTTGTCAGAGGTCCCAGTTTTCTCAGCTGTAGCAGCCTCCGACTGAGCAGTGTCCAGCCAGTGAAGGTAATCCTATCTGGGTCACCAACTGTTGGGCAAGAAAATATTTTCCTCTACTCTACTAGGTTCATTTGCCTGGTCTAATAATTAAATTGAGATAAGACATATCAACAGAGAAAAACAAATTTAATTATGTATATATGGGAGCCCCATAAGAATATGAGACCCATAGGCAGTTAGGCAATTGAGCTAACATGCTGTTCTGAGCTAAGAAGGTGGTAGGGGTCTAGGGCTTCAAAGGGAAGGAAGACAACTTACAGGAAGATGGGAAAAGCAAATATTTGGTAAACAAATGTTTTCCATGCCACACAGAGACAATGGGACACAGGGAGGAATTTGGTCCACAGGCCCCTGCCTAGCTTCCCTCCACCCAATTTACCACACCTAGCCCATATTCTTTGTAGCTATCTTTGGTGATAGCTCTCTTCCTGGACCAGGCCCCCAATCTAAAATCTTTTGGGCAGTTAAGGGGAAAGGTGAAAAGTTCTTCCTGAGTCATTTGTGCCTTGATTGTCTTCAGCTCAAATAAATCCACATGGCAAAGTGGCACATTTCAGGGAGGCTGGTTCTGAATCCTTTCACTACTAAGTAGCAGGCACCGACCTAGGCAGTACAGAGATTAACAAAAAAAAAAGTTTTTCATTTAGGTAGCTCTCAGTTTATTTGCTCCAACCATTATGCCCTATGAAAAGAAAATGCTCAGGTTGCTATGGGGGCACTGAGGAGATGCACTGAAAGTAAACTGGGAGAGCAGCAAAGAACTTTAAAAAGTAGGTGTCTCACAGGGAATGAGGAAGGGAGAATTAAACAGGAAGGTGCACTGATATGCAAGAGATTGTGGCCCTTTGAGGAACTTCCAACGGTTTGGTGCCCTGGGAGGGCAGGGTGTGAAGGAGGGAGGGGAAGAGCTGAGGCAAGAGGGGTCAAGGTCATGGAGGACTTGCTGCTAGACTTTTAGACTATTCTGTGTGCATGTACATGAGGGTAGGGTGGTGGGGAAGGAGGCAGGAAAGGTGAGAGCCTTTAAACAAGGAGGACTAATAACTTTGTCCAGAGAAATGATTGGTAATGGTAGAAATCCTGGCAACATGATTGTTAGAAGGAAAGATTTCTGGGTGACGAGAACGGGGAGTAGGAGAATATATGTGCTTTCATTTTTCAAGGAATATCATACTTGGAACGACTCATAGTCCTTCTGCTCTGCCACAAGAAATGGGAAAAGTCATTGCTTAAGGCATAAGGACACGTGTTCTAGAACCAGTCTTCCTAAATTCTAATCACAGTTCCACTACCTACTGGTGATGTGATCATAGCCTCTCTGTGTCTTAGTCTCCTCATCTGTAAAGTGAAAATAATAATAGTACCTACCTTATTAGGTTGTTGGGAAGATTAAATGAATTAGCATATAGGCATGGTTCTTAGAAAGTAATATTATTAGGTATGGCTTATCTTCTAAAGGGTACCAGAAGATGCCACTCAAAAATATACCTCTTTGGGGCTTCCCTGGTGGCGCAGTGGTTGAGAGCCCGCCTGCCGATGCAGGGGAGGTGGGTTCGTGCCCCGGTCCGGGAAGATCCCACGTGCCACAGAGCGGCTGGGCCCGTGAGCCATGGCCGCTGAGCCTGCGCGTCCGGAGCCTGTGCTCCGCAACGGGAGAGGCCACAACAGTGAGAGGCCCACGTACCGCAAAAAAAAAAAAAAAAAAAAAAAAAAAAAAAAAAATATATATATATATATATATATACACACACACACACACACACACCTCTTTGGCATGTGGATTATTTTGAGTTAAAAGGCAATTGAGAACCAGAAGGTGCAGGAAAAGCTTTAAAAGGAGGGCACAATTTTTTCTTTTACAAAGGAAATTTTCGCTTGTAGAGATGTCTCTGTTGCCCATACCAGGAAGAGGAGGACTCTTAACAATTCTTATCACCAATGTAAATCTGCATAACAAACCTCACCAAACAACATTTTACTAAACAAGTTTACCATACTTTCCTGGTCACCTTTCCAAAACTTGCCTCCCCATCCTGTCTTTCTACCCAGAGGCCCCAAACACTTTTTCCTTTTGTTTAGCCTAAGATGGTATATAAGCTCAAATTCCAACCACCCCTGCTCCTACGAGCAATGCACCTGTTAATAAACTTCTGTTTGTTTCTCTCTTGTTAATCTGGTTTTGGCCAGTCTCATGCACAGGAGTCCTCTGAAGAAACTAATCTGGGTAAAAGAAAAACCGATTTTTCTCCCTTAGCTTTTCATCATTGTTCTATCTATCAAGGAGAAAGAAGCGTTGAACGGGATTTGGAGTCAGAAACAGCATGCCTCCATAACTAACTGTGTGACTTGCACAATTTAACCTCTACTGGTCCCAGTTTTCCTGTTGGAAATGCAAATAATGATAATTCCCACCTCACAGGGTCTTGTGGGGATCAAACGAGATAATGGGTGCAAAAACACTTTATAAATTGTAAATTGTCAAATATCAGCCACTAGATTAATATTCTCTCACCAGTCCTCTCATGAAGAGGGCAGGGATGGGTCTCCCTGCTTAAAAAACTGAAGGCCAAAGGGGTTCAGTAATTTACCACAATTCTTCTGCAAGTCTGGGTCAGGTCTGGCCTGGGACAGGACTCTGCACTCAGCAATTTCCCTACACAGTCTGGTCAAGTGTGCTCTGCTGGCCACCTCCACACCCAAGAATTCACATGATTAAAAGCAAAATCCTGCCCCCCCCCCCCGCCACTTCACTGGGTTCTAATTGCTTTTTCCTTCAGAAATAGGAATAATTAAATAGCAGCTTTATTTTAATAAGCCTCAGGTCAGGCTCAGCATTCTGCATCCTAGGTCAATTTCCCCACGTTTCTTAGCTAATCTGGGGGAGAGGAAACTGTCTAGAAGCAGAAGCAGCTCATTTGCATCAAAAGCACTATAATTTGTAAGTAAATGGCATTGCTTTTAAATGCAAAGGAGCTTCCGTGAGCTGACAGAGAAGACTGTCTTTGATTCTTCAAATAACTGTGACCCCTAATGTTCTGGAAATAATCTTTCCCTCTCTCCAATTACACCCATCCCAGGAGGATCCCCCCTTAACTCCTCTTCAAAATATAGCTATTAACATTTCTCCAATCAAAGGCAGCTCTCCTTGCCCACAGGAGGACTTATTTGAGGAACAATCCTCAATTGGGCAGCCACATTGAGATGCTACTAAATGCCAAGTGTTGGGAAACAAAGATGAATAGGACACTGTCACTGCTGTTAGGAAGTTTACAATCTTGGAAGATAAGCCTGCTACATGTGTAATAGAAGATAGAATATGTTGTTTGAAGAGAGATGCAAAATGTTCCATGAATTAGTCTGAACCTGCCTGGGAGATTAGGAAAGACATGGAGGAAGATGGTTACTATTTTGAAGCTCAAACTCTGATATGCTCTCTCCACCAAATCAGTTCTCCTCTGTCCTCCACAATTCTTACTCACCTCACAGTCTCAGTCCAGTTCCTTTGCTCATGCTTGGTCTTCCATATTTGACAGTCCTTCCTGTTAAAAACAAGACAACAGCCCCAAAAGGAAGTCACTTGTCACCAGACGTCATCAAACCAAGACTTAATACCTAATTTAATGACACTTTCAGTCTTTCCCAAGAATGAAATCTTAAACCAGTCAACTGGACTGGAATTACCTGGTCAACATTAATGAGGTCATCTAACTGATAGATTCCTGCTGTCTCCTATAGGAAGGTAGCCTTGTCACAGACAATCCACTTTTAGCAGGTATAAATCCCTTGTCCTGATCTCTCCTGCATAGGAGTCTTCTATTTTGTACAGCTCCTCAGAGCTCCTTTCTAGCTGCTAGATGGGATGCTGCCCGATTCATGAATTGTTGAACAAAGCCAATAAGATCTTTAACATTTTGCCAACTACCAGTTGGCACTTGCCATCTACCTCTACAAGGATTAAAAATCATGAGCTGCTGCAGCTGCTGACTTTCAACACCCCCTGAAAGGAGTTCAGGGTGGAGATCAGGAATGAGGCACTCTGTGCTCTGGGAAAAACTGGCAGAACAGGCCTTCAGATAGTTAGATATTTTCAGGAGAAGATTTTATGAGCCCAACTCTTGCATCTCCTTGTATCTAGAAAAGTACTGAAATCATTAACTGTGATATTTGCTCCTCGTGACTAGCAGCAAACCTCTGCCAAAATGTGTGCTTGATTGCACGTCCCCTCTTCACTAAAATCGTATATAACGCTGACCTTCCCCACTACCTCTCTGAAGCAGCTCCTCAGAGCTATCCGAAACGCTGTCTCCCAGGCTATGGTCCTCATTTTTCCCCCAATAAACCTTAACTCACAACTCTCCTGTTGTGCTTATTTTTTTTCAGTCGACAGTTAACTCAGTTGAATTTTGTTTTCTTAACAGTCCTTAGTTAAAGCATCACTCCCTCCAGGAGTCCACCAGGAAGAAACTTCACCCTTGTTAAAAGAACGATATTCAACCAAGTAAATTTGAAGATCTAATAGGCTTTATTCACTGATTCATGAATTGGGTAGCATGGTATCCGGCAGCTAGAAGAGGACTCCAAGGGGTTGTACAAAATGAAAGGTTTTTATAGGAAGAAGGGTGGGGTAAGAGAGCTATTAGAAAAAGAAAAGAAAGGATTATTTTTAGGCCAGGATCTCTTCTTTTCTGGGAGAAGGGAAAGGCTAAGGTTTCATCATGCAGATTGCCTCTTCTGCCTCTGAGGGTATGGAGAGGGTCCACATGACAGATTACCTTATTGGTGTTGACCAGAAGATTCCAGACTGGTTGATTAAGGTTACATTTCTAGTGAAGGTCTAAACTGCAATTAGGTTAGGTATTACCTCTAGGTTTAGTATCATGGGTTTTGCACAAGTGATACCATTTTGGGCCTGTGCTTATTCTCTTTGACACCATCTAAAGTGAATTGGTGTAGCCTATTAACTAGCTTCCGGCCTCTTTTCGAGCCTTTGTTCTGTATACTCTGTGCCTGAATTCTTTCTCACTTTGGGCAGACCCCTGAATGCTGAGGATAGACGGTTCAGTGGGAGATTAGAAGTGGGAGTGGATTGGAATCCAGCCTCTGAGCCTAGCCAGCTGTGTAAATTTGGGGAAGTTATACAGCCCCTGAACTTCACACTCCTCATCTGTAAAATGATAGTAATAATTATCACTGTACCGTGTTATTGAGGAGAGATGGCTAATGGATATAAAGCAGTTAGAAACTGTTTCATAAAAAAAATGTTTGTGTTCCTTATGGCTATACATCATTAGTTTTGTTGGGTGTGTTAGGCCATTTCCTGGGTGTGTAGGAAGATCTTTTCCTGGTACTTGGTATTTAGTAGATGATAACTAAGTGCTTACTGAGTGAACGAATGCTCTGTTTCATCTCTATAAGTTTGTGTATGCTTTTGCTCGTATTTGAAATATCAGCATCTTAATCCCTCTCTCCCCACCACATAACTTGGTTAACTACTGTTAATTATTTGAAAAGCAGTCCTGCAGCCCACTTCCAAGCTAGACAGCTCCTGTTATGGAGTAGGAAAAATAAGGGTAAGAAGACTTGATTTTTCCTGGGGTGGCATGTCACTGACTACATTACTACTGTTCAAAAGTAACCACTGCCTCTTCCCTACCACATTGATGGCTGGCTTGACCATGTGACTTGCTTTACCCAATGAAATGTGAGCAGCAGAGTCACGTGTCATTTCCAAGAAAGAGTTATAAGAGCCAGTATGTGAACTGCCACAATCTCTTTTCCCTCTGCAATCCCACCAGTCATGCTCTTCCACCTGCATGGGAACTGCTTAGAGAACATGCGGCAGAGCCATGAGTGACCTGCAATGCAAATGTATGAGAAATAAACCTTTGATGTTGTAAGCTCCTGAGGTTTGGGGGCCATGTGTCACTTCAGCTTACCCTGGCTGATATAATAGCATATTATCCGGCTTTTCTTCCTCTGAGGTGCTGCCCAGCCCTTTTCTCCCATTCCGGTGATTGCATCAATTCCATGCCTTAATATTTACCAAACCTATATATCTCAAGCCACAGTCCTCACCGTGTGGATAGCCTGCTGGCACCTGAAACTCAGCAGACACAGAACCAGACTCACTTTGCTCCCTCCCTTCCCCAATTCTGCTGCTTCTCCCATCATCCTTTCTATATCCACGGACTAACTAGAGAAACCTGAGAAGTCACTGGTACCGTTCTCAAACCCTTCATTCCACTGAGGGGTGAGGCTGATCACTTCTACTGCTGAAATGTCTCTCACTTCCGTTTTCTCCTTTTCAAGTCTCTAACCCTAATCTGGCCTTCCATTTGTCACCTGAATGCCTACAGGAGCCCTGCAGCTAGCCTCCCTGCCTTTTGTCTCTTTCCTAATCAATCTGTCAATCCTAATATTTGCAGGGCCTGGGATAAAAATGTGAATAGAGACCCAAACATTACATGTCTAAATATTTAAAATTTATAAATCAAGATAAAATACATGCTAAACAGAATATATTCTGGTTTCCTGTCTTAACAAATAGACCTTCATAATGACTTGGAAGCCCAGATCAAATTTCAAATTTTGGGGGGGTTACATGATGGAATATATAGAACGAGGAGAACTGGGTCCCGGACACCAGCTCATCACCCACACCCTTTTCTCTTCCCATTCCTGGCTTTACTCATGACATAAGAAGCTTTGCACACATGTGTGAGAATTCTGAGCTTGCATGTGTAAGATTCACCCACACCCCATGCAAGCAGCCAAGCTTTGCCCACCCTTCAGCCTAGGGTGAATATGACAAAACACAGTCTGCCCTTAGGATGAAGAATCAAAGATGGTAATAGTTTGTGCCATGGAAGTGGGCTTGCAGCCATGTGTGTAGGGAATTCCACGATCTCGACACGCTGAGGGAAGGACACTCTGGAGGGAAGGACGTTGGCTAGAATGCTTTGTCCTCCTGGTTCCTTGTACTTTCGCCCTATGGGAAGGGCATGACTAGAGATATGGGTCAAATGCATCCTTCTAAAGTGGACGGCCTAGGGCAGGGGTCCTTCTTCCTGAGCCTAAGAGCAATTCTATAAACCATAATCACAATCAACATTGATTGAGCATCACTGATGTGCCAGGCATTGTTCTAAATTACTTACTGATGAAGAAACTCAGCACATCTCTTAATTTGCCCAAGTTATACTGTTACTGGACACAAGTTTGTGTGCCTGTTGCACAGTGAGGCCGAACTGAAGGCTTGGAGTTTAGAGAAGAGAAAGTTTTGCTGCAGGGCCCAGCAAGGAGAATGCGGCTCATGGCCAAAACACTCTTGAACTCCCTGAAGGGTTTCAGCAAAGCATTTTAAAAGTGAGTATTTCAGCAAGGTGAGGGAGGGGCTTCCCAGGGTCTGTGACCAGCTCGTGCACAGTTCTCTGATTGGTTGATGCTGAGGCCACAGGACAGGTAACATTATCCATCCTTAGGCACCAGAAGGTCTGGGAGCTATGTGCTCATGATCATCAAGCAGTTAACTTCTTCCATTTGGTGGTGGTTTTTAGTATCCGAAAAATGCAGGAAGTATGCATGAGATACTAATATCTAGGTACTTCAGAGAGGAGCTACGGCAGAAGATATGGGGGAGGGGTCTGTCCTGGAAAGACCCCAAAGGGTTCTGACCAATTACAATACAGCTCATAGGAGGCAGAGTCAGGGACTGAACCCAGGCAAATCGAATCCCAGAACCACAGCACATAACATGCTACACTGCCACTAGAATCAACTGAAAATCCCGGATCTGATTGAAGCCGTCTCCTGTTCACCAAAATGCAGTGTGTGACCCAGTAAAGATAATATTAGGGAAAGGACTCCAAGATTTGGAGCCAGAAGATTTTGGTTTTAATGTTAGCTCTACCATTTGCTAGTTCTGTCTATTAATCAAGGAACTTTGCCTTTCCATAAAATTAGGAGAGTAATAATATGTCTCCCATTGGGGATTAAGTGAGTAGTGAATATGAAAAGCTATAAAGCCCCGTTATTATTAAGTCTGTTATTAAGATATTACAGTTACTATGGATACATAATAAATTACCCTAAAACTTAGTAGTGTGAAAGAACCATTTGTTAAGCTCCTGGATTCTGTGGGTCAGGAATTTCAACAGAGAAATTTCCATTTCTCTGCTCTGCAACGTCTGGGGTCTCAGCTGGAAGACTTGAAGAATGGGAGCTGGAATAGCTGAAGACTTGCCCTCTCCCAATGATGCTGGCCATTGGCTGAGACCTGCAATGGGACTGAGGCTGAAACACACGTGAGGCCTCTGCAATACCTGGCCACCCTCAAACTGTGGTGGCTGGATTCCAGGGGTGAGGAAATAGAGAGATAGATAGAAAGATAGTGATAGAGACAGATAGAGATAAAGATAGAGAGACAGAGACAGAGAGAGAGAAAGACAAAGAGACGGAAATCGTAAACCATGTTGAACAAATCTCTGCCCCTCCTAGTTTGTATCTTTCTGAAGTGACATTATCTCTCCACACTTTCCACGGTAGCTGGGGATCCAATTGCAAGGTGTCCTTGCCATGGCATTAAGCATCACAAATCAGGATGGATCCTTGTCTGCTTGACTGAAACATCCCGCATCTTTCTGGCATATATTGGACGAATATTTGTTAAGAGCAGGTAATTAGCTGTGCAACTTTGCTTTTGAATGGAGGAAGTTACGGTGTATCAAGCAGCAACTTGCCTTCCAACATCATATTATGTTAATTCTTCTCCATCATACGAAGGTGATTTGACACAGCGTAATGTGATGTGACTATAGAACATCAAAGTAAAAGATGGGGGCGGTTACTGCCCAGCCTCCTGTTCCTGAAAAGGAAGATGTTCCCAAATGGGCTGTCCTAAACAACCTGAGAGCCCAGGGGATCACTACTGTTGACTAAAAGATTTTTGTGCACAGCATCTCATTTACTCCTTACACCATAATCTTGTGGGATAAGCATGGGTAGCGTTCACATTTTACTATTGAAACAGTGAGGACTCAGAGAGTCCAAGTTACTTTCCTACAATCGCATAGCTGTTAGGATGTGGAGCTGGAAGTCTGGAGGAACATGAGGGATGTCCAGTGTATGAGCTTCTAAACCTGGGTTGCCTGATACTGAGCTAGCTGGGATCAAGGGATCCCCCTTCCACAGAGGGAGGGGCTGTGTCAAAACTTAGCTTCCCACTGGTCCTGAGGGCCTCAAGCATCCCAGGCGACATGGAGCTGTGTTTCTCAGTATCCCCCTAAGAGCCAGCAACTAAGCTTAGACTGCTAGACATTTGAGCTCCAAATGTGTATCTCCCCATACAAAGCTGCTCCCACTCTCACCCCACAAAATAACGAGCAGATGGAGGTGTTGGGGGCCTCTGCTGGAATTCAGCTGCACTCTGACCACTTCTCTGGCCATAAGATGTAGAGAGAAGGTCCCCTGTGTGCACCTACTGAAGTCCTGCCCAACGGTGCCTTCACCCTGGTAGGGCTTGCTGGTGGTGTTGGAGCCCTTGTTTTACAAAGACAAATCCACATCCTCTACTGGACATCCTCTGCTTCCTGTGTTGTTTGAGGCCATTGCATTTCATGTGGACCTGTTCGCATTTATTCAACTTTAATTTATATTAGCTCATTACCTACATAATCTCATAGAATCCAGGAGGGTCTGGGAATGCAGCATGAAATACTATTCTACCTCACAAAGAAATGTGTTCTTTCAGATCTGCATCCTAAGGAAATGCTTGGAGATAAATAGAAATAAAATAAGCTTTTTTTTTTTTTTTTTTTTTTTTTTGCGGTACGCGGGCCTCTCATTGCTATGGCCTCTCCCGTTGCAGAGCACAGGCTCCGGATGTGCAGGCTCAGCGGCCATGGCTCATGGGCCCAGCCACTCCGCGGCATGTGGGATCTTCCCGGACTGGGGCACGAAGCCGTGTCCCCTGCATCGGCAGGCGGACTCTCAACCACTGCGCCACCAGGGAAGCCCAAAATAAGCTTTTTTGAAAACAAAGCTGTTCTCCATTGACAATTGTTTTTCTATATCTAGGTAGAATTATGTTCACAAGATCAGGGTAGATATTCCTTTGGATTTGAAGAATCTGTTTGGAACAGTGTTTGAATCATTATCTCCAAAATGAGCCCCAGTTGAAAGCTCTCCTAAGATCAAGTCTTAACAGGGAAAGGGAGCTTACTCAGCTACCTGGGAATGATGTTGCTGTATCAATTTGGGCAAAAGGAATGATTTTGAAACGACACAGACAATCTGACATAATGTAGATCCAGAAGTTGGAATCAGGAGCAAAGAGACTGCTTGAAAAGTGAATGGGCTGCTTGAGAACAAAGTAAATTCTGTTTCTCAGAGGAATTAAGATGGGTGACCGTTTGGTGAGGTTACATTAGAATGACCAGAAGAATTAGATGGGGGCAGTAATAATAATAAGAGTAATGGTAATTTTTATTTTTTGAAACTTAGTCTAGGCCTAGGAAGGAGCTAAATTCTTTACATACACAGTATTACTTAATCCTCATAACAACCTCATGAAGCAGGTATTATTATCCACATTTTGAGGATGAGAACACTGAGGTACAGAGGTTAAATAGTATATTCAAGCTTAAACGTCACAGAAATAGGTTTAAATCCAAGTCTTTTTGATTCTAAAAGCCCTTGTTCTGGGACTTCCCTGGTGGTGCAGTGGTTAAGAATCTGCCTGCTAATGCAGGGGACAAGGGTTCGATCCCTGTTCCGGGAAGATCCCACATACTGCAGAGCAACTAAGTCCATGCGCCACATCTACTGAACCAGAACTCTAGAGCCCATGAGCCACAACTACTGAGCCTGCATGTTGCAACTACTGAAGTCTACACGCCTAGAGCCCGTGCTCCACAACAAGAGAAGCCACTGCAGTGAGAAGCCTGTGCACTGCAATGAAGAGTAGCCCCTGCTTGCCACAACTAAGGAAAGCCCACATGCAGAAACGAAGACCCAGCACAGCCAAAAATAAATAAATAAATAAATTTTAAAAAAATTTGGAAAAGATACTTTAAAAAAATAAATAAATAAAAGCCCTTGTTCTTGACAGTTAGTCCTGGAAGTCAATGCCATTCTTCTAAAGAATTCTCTGACCCCTGCTAAACTCTTGACTTCTTGATTTAATAGTCATGGAATAAGTCCCCTTACGAGGGAAGTTCAGAGCCCTCGCACTGTGTGTGGTTACACTGGAGGTTATTTTCCTACAATATTTTCCTCTGTGTGGTCCCCACCTCTCTACTGGCAGATGGAGATGAGCAAAGTCAGGCCTCCTAGCAGACAGTGAGCAGGGGCTACCTGCCGAGAGTAATGACCTGTTGTATTGTAAAGTAGAGGGCTGCAGGACAGGGTTACTCCAGGCCACTGAGAGTGCAGAAGGCTCCTTTGAAGTAGAGAGTGTAGCTTCTTTGGGGAAGAGTTCCCCAGTGGGTGTCCATGGCACCAATGGGTCTTAGGGGTGCCAAGATACTGATTCCCCCAGTCAGCACGGCAGGAGGACAGGTCCTAGGATAGCCAGAGCCTGGATCCCGAAACCCTAATGGCCTTTGGCCACAGACAGGCTCTCCGATTTCCCTGGTGTTGTATAAACGTTATTTTGTATATATGCCTTGATGTGAAAAAGTGAGAAAACACTATTAAAAGCATATTGCAGACAGAATGTTAGTTAGGAGGAAATCACTGAATTTTATGGATTTTATGGGAAACTGAGGCTCAAAAGATTTACTCTGGAGGCTGTTCACAAGTTCCCTTCAGGTTCAGTCAGGATGATAGTAAGAAGGAGGAAAGAAAAATAAAACGAAAAGAAAAAAGAAGGAAAACAGAGGATCTCTACTGTCAAAGGGGAGGGAGCTGGTGTGAATGTTGTGGAGCCTTCAGACCCATTCCAGTCAAGCAAGACCTTAGCCAGGGACTTCTTAGCAAGGGGAGATGAATTATTGAAACGCCGGAATTTAACATGCTATTCTTACTAATAAGTGCTCTTAGCTACAACCCCAAAAATGTCACTGGATGTCAAGAGAGGATTCATAATGACACTTAAGTTTGCAAAGAATCCCATTCTGAAACTGCAGCCAATACATAACACATTATCCACGTCGTGCTGAGCTCGTATTTAACTCTGACAAAGGACAAATATTAGGTGGTGAGAACTTGATGCTTTTCTCCGCCGCCGCTAGAGAGGAGAAGCGTTGGGGCATATTGTTTTTGACACGGCACCTCAATTAGGCCTTAAAGAATAGGTAGTACATGCTTGATGAAATAGGAGATGCTACACTGATCCGAGGAGAATTCAGCAGCTTGGTTTGAGGTTTAAGTTTGATGTTCCCCCACCAGGGACCCAGCAGTCACAATAATTACATTGCTGTCTTTTCATAATATGATTTATTTAGATGTTGCTTTATGAATTAATTCCCTCTAATTGCTGTTCCTCTCAATGTAAATCAAGGTTTCTTGCCTTCTGTAGTACGACGAACATTATCCTACAGTGCAGTAATTAGTCCAATTAGGAAGCAAGGCAGATGTGGAAAACCAATTAGTTTCAGGAATATATCTGTGCCTATGTATCCCAAGCACTACTCAATTGAAATTTAATAGCAACTTAATAAAACATTGTTTTATTCATAAACCATCTCCTCTTTCCAAGCTCTCATTTGTTTGTTTATCTGTTCATTTCTAACGGAGCCAGCGCCAACTTGCTTCATGCTTGGCGAGTCTCTTTCCATGCAGAGAAGATTATCATTCTCCCTGTTATTGGAGTGAAGGGATCCTTGCTTGGAGAAGGAGGCAGAGGCCAGTGGTTTGGGAAGGGGTGAACTTTTGGCATCCTCATCCTCTTTATCATAAATGTAACCATCATTTGATCCAGGGACTTAAACCAGGAGGTGTCAGCTCTGCATTCTACAGACACACATGTACATACATTCTTACACACACAGAAATAAAACATGTATGCACAGATACATACACATATACACATATATAGATACACATGCACATACATAAACTCACACACGGATACACACGCACACACACAGATAGATACACATATTAACATACACACTTACATGCATACACATACATATACACACATACACACAGAATCATGCATGTATATACACACAGGTATGTGTATATATCCAAACATACATGCACACTCATACATATCTATACACATATACATGTACACACACATGTTCTTGGCCACTGCCCCTCAAAGGAACCTTGTTCCTAGGCCCCTTTCTGAATCTAACAATCTCGCTGGGGCTTTTGCTGCCTTAGTCTGGGCATGACTCAAGAGACATCCTACTTCCTGAGGTTTATTTCATTGGAAACTTAGAATAAAATGAATTATTAATCCCCTGGGTCCAAAAAGTAATCTATTCCTCAAAGTTTCTAAGTATTAACCCACAAATCACCAACAAAACAAAGTGGTTTAAAATGCAAACCGTTTGTGCTCTAACCCAAGACAAATTATTGTGGATAACACCACCCAGCTACTCACGTAGACAAACAATTTCACCAAGTGTAAAAAAAGGAAGAGGGTTATACCGTGCCTTGATTTAATGTAGGATCTGGGGAGTGAAGCATTGCACACAGAGTGAGGAAAAACTCATGTTTCTTTAGTTGATGAAGGGCTGGCTGACTTTCACTAAAACTGCAGCTCAATTCTCTCTAGAAAGTGGAAGGCAGGAGGTGTCCTGTTGCTTTCTGTCTGAGGAGTGTAGGTACCTAGAATCTCAGCGAGAAAGGGACCTTCAGGAGTGCAAAGACGCTTCTACATACAGTATTTGATGGAAGAATCTGAAAGCCACAGAAGGGAGCTGGCTTCTCTCCGCAAGGTGGCAGAGCTAAATCAGCTCAAGTGTCTCTTGACTCATCAAGCTGCCATGTTCTTTGCACAGCATTCTGCTGCCTCCCTTTAGGAAACACATTTCCAGTTTCTAGAACATCTTTGTACAAGAGTTATTTAAAAAAATCTATCACAAAACAATCACAATAACTGAAAATCCCTATCCACTGCTCGATCTGATAGGTAAATTACTGAACTTTTGATTTATGTAACTCATTATCACTGCAGGGTGGTTGCCGTGATACGCTCCGTTTGTTTCCTTGATCATTATGTGGTTGCTTCTCTCTATGTCCTGAAAGCAAGACCTTAATAATAACCAGCAAGGGTAATACAATTAGCAAGATGTGGCATTAGTGTGTGCAGTTAGCTGTGTGAGGATGTGTGTTGTGAAGGTGCAAGTGATGAGGATTTCAGTGCAAGAAGTTCATCTTTTGGGACCAGTGACCCCCTTCTCTCCTGACCCAGGAGAGGGATGGGGCCTGTGAAAGTTCTGTTTATATGCCTAGACAGTCCAGTTGGGGGCCCTTGGGTACACGCTGTAGTGTTGGGGAGAGGGGAAGGGAAGAGGGAATACTGTCAGTGTGGAAAGGAAGAGAAAGGATGGCGATAAATCTGTGGTGGATCTCAGAAGAGGGCTGCCCTCATGACCTGAGAGATGAGGTTGTTCATTGCAGCTCCCAGAAAGTCATTATTGCTCTTCTGATTGCACCTCTCCCTGGGGGGGACATTGTGACAGCGCTGGGGTTACAAACGCCCAGCCACTCCAGAGTGGATGACGTACCCACCTAAGCTGTTGGAGGGGTGTTAAATCAAAGCTCGAGAAGCAGAAATGTTTTCCTTACCTTCCCAGCCTTTCACCTGTACAGGCACTTTTGGGGGGGTGGGTGGGGTAAAAAAGGCAACTGTCAATCAAACCAGTAACATTCTTAAGAAGTCAGACTCCTTTCTGACAATTCCATGCAATTTAATTCCACAAACGCTTATTGAAGAATACCTGACAGTTATAATTATCATTAATAATATAAATAATAATATACTGTACTGGAGTGTATGGCTTATTTAAAGAAGAATCATATAGGATTCCTGGCCTCAGAGTTTACAGTCTACTCAGTCATGAGCAAATGGTCCAGATGCCTGTAAGACATAGATAATGAGTGATACAGGAAGCATCCAAACGGTGAAGGGTCTGAGAGAAAGGGGGAGGGGATCAGAGGAAGCTTCATGAAGAACATGATATGTGAGCTGTATCTTGAGGAATGGTGGGTTTGGGGCAAGCAGAAGACATCATTGCAGACAGAAGGAACAGCCGGCAGCCACGTGGTCATAGGAGAGTAGTGGTAATTGTCAGAGGTAGCAGGAATCCAATTTGTCTACAACGAGGATGGCAGTGGACTTTAAAGATGGGATCTGCTCTTAAGTTTGGTGGGCACGGGGCAACAACGATAGCCTTGACCAGGTTTTCTCATATTCTTGAGACTTTTCTAACACAGAAACCACTTCAACGATCCATCCTAACTGCTCTGCTAAATGATTGTTTTGGAAAGTGAAATGCATGAACCCTTGAAAATGACATTTTTAAAAAAAATTTTAAAAAATATATATTTATTTATTTATTTGGCTGCGCCGGGTCTTAGTCATGGCACACAGGGTCTTTAGTTGCATCATGAGAGATCTTTAGTTGCGGCTGGTGGTCGAATGGCTAAGACTCCGTGCTCTCAATGCAGGGCGCCTGGGTTCGATCCCTGGTCAGGGAACTAGATCCTGCATGCATGCCGCAACTAAGAGTTCGCATGCCACAAGTGACATTTAATTCTGTGCCCCTCACAACTCTTTATCAGGCGAGTCTTCAAGCACACGCTCCTTGCAGGCTTGTCTACAGTGACAATATTGTATTATTCGTGAGTCCCAAGATTTATAAACTACTGCTGTAAGGTCAGTTTTGTAATAACTGAGCAGAATAATTTTTCTCTGTTATTAATGCATGTGTGTGTGCCGGGGGAGGTGTTGAATACTAAAAATAGCAGTTATTTAAGTTTTTCCAGGGACTTCTCAGGGCCACACTTCTCCAGGAGTCTGCTATTTGGAGGGAACTGGAAACGAGGACAAGAGGACAAAAGCTCAAAGACTCTTCTCAGCCTTCCCTGGGGCCTGCATTGATTGTGGGAAGTACTGCCTTCAGGGCATCTGCTTTCCCAAGAAATCAATGCAACAACACTAGTGAGAAATGAGTAACAGCAACTGCTTAGCATCCATTCTTCCTTGTAATTAATATCATTTGGCTGTGTGCACAGCCCGGAGCTGTCTGGTGGAGAAATGCTCATTCAGGGAAACCAACCAACAAACAAACAAACATGAAAAGACATGCTGGCACATAATTCTTGCAAAATGCAAGAAAAAAGAAAGGGCTTACTTCAAAGCTGACTCTAACTGAATTACCACTGGGGGTTTATGTTTGGTCTTTTTTCTTATCCTCTGAAAAATCAGCTCATATATTTTCTTGCAACCAAGACAAGCACTCTCTTAATTGTTCCATTAAAAGAGGTGTTGAAATGTTACTAATTGTCAAATGCAATTAAGTGTAGCAACATGTCACAGACAAATTAACGGGAAGCCAGGTGCTTGGGGGGGAGGCACAGCATTTATACTGATGGGAATAATCATTATCCTTTCCTGTAGGTGACTCCTGCTTGCCTAACCACAGAACTATGCATGACACTGGCCCCTGATTACAGCTTTTAAGGGTTTCTGACTCATCAGTGGCCATTCGCTGTGAGAAGTTTTTAGCTGTTCTCTCTCTAAAAGCTTGATGGTGATGTTATGAGCAGAGAGTGCTGGTAACTTGAAAAGTCAGTTGTTACCTTTGAGTTACCCAGAGAAAGGGAAGAGTATTTGCAGAGAGTTCCCAAGCCCACACCTGAAATTGCAGAAAGGTGTATCCACAGGGAGGGAGGTGCCTTACACATGAGGCGCTGTGGTCCCAGTAGGCTAGGTAGGTTTTGCAATCCTTTTGATTTCACATTTATTCACTGCACACATGTTTCCACTATAATACGTGCAGTGAGACAGATCCTGAGACCCCTGCTTTGGTTGTCAGCTACTTCATTGAGGTCAAGCACACACATTTTCAACTAGACTGTAAGCTCTTTGATGGCAGGAACCTGATCCTATTCTTTTACTGTAGCTCCAACATCTAGGGCAGGGCTTAGCACATATTAAGAACTCAATAAGCATTTAATGAACCCACAAAAAGAATTCAGCAAGTTGGAAGAGGGAATTGCTCTGGAGGAAGAGGGTACATTTGGTTGGGAATTCATACTTGCGGAGGCATTCGAAGACTAGCCAGACACTTAAAAGACCAAGTTCCAGATGAGGTCAGAGCTGGAGGTGGAAAATTGAACATCAATTATAAAGAAGGGAGAGCTGAACTGTGGACTGAGATCTGTTCCTGATGGAAGAGCAGTGAGAAGCCTAAAGGCTCAGCCGGGGCAGGTGCTCATCGTGCAAGGTGGGAGGGACTGTGGGTGGGGGCAGAGGATGCAGACCCCTCTGTTACCATCCACCCTGCTGCCAGGCCCTGAGAGGGCTGGGAAGGCAGTAGAAGACATTGTCTTCCCAGCTGGCCGGGGCTTTCTGGATGGGGACACAGCCACACGAGGGCAGTAGTCTGAGGGCCTGTGTGGTTTTCATTTTTCTGATACCAACAACCAATTATCTGACACCAGCTGGGTGTTCAAAAATCCAATTCAGCTCAGGTGTCAAGTATCTGGAGTTAATGCAGACCCCACAGGTCAAGGGCCAGTCCCATAGGACTGCCCCCATTTCAGACACCAGCCACAAGTGGGGTGCCCAGGTTACCCACACTTCTGCCCAGCTGCCTGCAAATTAGAAGATTCCCACCACTCCCTCCTTGGGTTCGATGATTCGCTAGAACAACTCATAGACCTCAGGAGAGACCTTTGTTTACTATTACCTGTTGAGTATAAAGGGTACAGCTCTGGCATAGCTAAATGGAAAAGAAGCATAGGGCAAGGCATGGGGTGGGGTAGGGTGGGAGGTTGGGAAGCTTCTATGCCCTCAACCATCCTCCAAGCACGTGGATGTGTTCACCCACTGGGAAGCTCCCTGAAACCCACTACGATTTCATTATGTAGGCATGACTGGTCCAACCATTCGTGATGGAGCTCAATCCCCAGCCCCTCTCCCCTTCCCAGTGGGGCTGAAAGCTCTAACCCTCTAATGGTTGGTTTTTCTGGTGACCAGCCCCCATCCTGAAGCTATCTACTCACCTCGGTTATGCCATCAGCACACAAGACACTGTCATCACTCAGCAGTTTCCAAGGGTTTTAGGAGTTCTGTGCCAGGAACACGGATGGCAAAGACCTAATATTTATTTATTTATTTATCTAATTATACCACAGGGCCCATTTTAAAGATGTGCCCATGGGGAGCTCACTCCACATGGGACTGTGATGAAATAGGCTGTCCTGGGTATTTCCCTCCTGTCCTGGTCTCACTTCGACTCCAAATTTTCACACTTTTTGAGGCAAGAAATTTGCAGCTCACAAGATCTCTCCCTGTCAACCTATTAACAACTGCCTCTTAGGACTTTACACTCCTGCGTAGATTTCTGTGGAAACCCAGTATTGTGGAAGTTAGCCTGGGGTCAGGTAAGGCATAAAACAAATACAAGCAGGTAATGGGGTTCAGGGCAGTACCCCCCCAAATATGCAACTTTGGTAAATTGATTAGCTTGAATTAAAGTTGCTTGAGAAACAGTCAGTGCAAGAAAAGGACACCTACCTTCCTCTCTGTCTCCCTAAACACAGGAAATAAATCTCCCATGTGGAAAGCACCCTCCCTGTACCAGGGAGTAGAGAGACATACTTTTGGATTTCTGTTTGGCTGTGGGTCGCAGCTATGGGATCTTAGTTCCCCCACCAGGGATGGACTCTGCTGTGGAAGCGCAGAGTCCTAACCACTGGACTGCCAGGGAAGTCGCTAGAGAGACATTCTTACCACCAGAGATAGGAAATTCAGGGCTGAGAAGGCTATGTAAACAAACTCTGCTTCGTTTCTTCACTAATTATTACCCAAGCCTAAGTTTCTTTGCCTTGCCAGTTCTTCACACATTTAATGTTTCTTTGTCTAAAAGCTGCCTGCTTTGGTCGTTTCTTTGAGTCTTATATTTCTATGACCTTCTGCATATATGAAATTAAAATTTGATTTTTTTCCTGTTAATCTGTCTCATGTCAATTTAATTATTAAACCAGCTGGAAGAACCTAGAAGGGTAGAGGAAAAATTTTTCCTCCCCTACCTAGGCAGTGTATAAATTTACTTCCAAACTTGGGTACCAGATTTTGGATTCCTTTTGTTTTCAATTTAAAATAGTAGTTGTGTTGGAATAGACATAAAACTGAGTGGTCATCTTGTCAAATAATTCAAAAGTGGTGACCAAAAGTTCACCTGAAGAACTCCTAAAAAATAAAGATTTCCAGGCTGTACTCTGAGATTTATAAAATCAGAATTTCTGGAGGATGGGGACAGGAGGGCAAGAATCCATATTTTATAAGCTCCCCCATGTGAGTCTGATGTCTAAACTTATTCATTTTATTCATCCAATCATCCCCTTCAAATTTGTCTGGAGTCTTTTTTTTTTTTTTTTTTTTTTTTTTTGCGGTACGCGGGCCTCTCACTGTTGTGGCCTCTCCCGTTGCGGAGCACAGGCTCCGGATGCGCAGGCTCAGCGGCCATGGCTTACGGGCCCAGCCTCTCCGCGGCCTGTGGGATCTTCCCGGACCGGGGCACGAACTCGTGTCCCCTGCATCGGCAGGCAGACTCTCAACCACTGCGCCACCAGGGAAGCCCTGTCTGGAGTCTTTTGAAGACACATACATCCTCTCTCCTACACCTCTCCTCCTGGCAGCATATAAAGAGATTCTCATCTCCTGCAGGGGGATGAACATAGAAAGTTGAAGACCTGGCTCAGGACTTAATCAGAAGAGTAGCCAAGTTCCCACTCTAGGCCAAAGCAATCCATAGAGACCTGGGTTATGTAGACATCCCGCAGAGTATCACACTGGTCCACTATGTTGATGACATGACATCCTATTAATCAGACTGGATGAGCCTGCTGGAGGCCTTGGTAAGACAACATGCACTCTAGAAAGTGGGAGATAAACCCTAAGAAAATTTAGGGGACCATCATATTAACAAAATTTTGGGCATCCAATGCATTAGAGCATATTGAGATATCCCCTCTAAAGTAAAGGACAATTTATTGTGTCTTGCACATCCCAACCCCAAGAAGAAAACACAATACCTCTTTGGATTCTGGAGGCAGATATTCCACACTTGGGAATACTCTATATTCCATGTACCAGGTGACGTGAACGGCTGGCTGTTGGTTTTGAGTGAGGCTGAGAGCAAGAAAGGACTTTGCAATAGGTTCAGGCTAGTGTACAAGTGGCCCTGATGCTTGAGTCATATGATCAAGCAGACTCAATGGTACTAGAGGTGTCTGTTATGATAAACAATGCACTGTAGAGTTTTTGGAAAGTCCCAGTGAGAGGATATTAACATAGGCACCTGGGATTCTGGAACAAGGCCATGCTATCTGCAGAAGAGAATTACACAGCTTTTAGAGAAAAAGCTCCTAGAGTGGTACTAGTCGTTAATGCAGATGAAACACTTGACCATAGGACAATAAATGATCATGCATCTGGAATTTCCCATCATGAGCTGGATTTGATCAGATCCACCAAATCGTAAGATCAGGCAGGCCCAGCTTTCCTATGATGGAAGTGATATATCTGGTATTGAGCACAAGCAGAAGAAGGCACAGGCAAGTTGCACAAACAAGTAGCCCAGACCTCATGACCTCTGCCTTGCCGTACCAGAGCCTTTTCCTCAGCTCACATGTGTGACCATACTTGGGATCTTGTATGACCAGTTGATGAAGGAGGAAACAAGCTGATTTTGGTTCATGAATGGGTTGGTTTGGTATGTGGATGTGTTTTGTGGCTGAACTACAGCTCCACTCAGGAGTGGGCTTGAAAGATGGTGATGAGGGAAAACCTCCAAAATGGGAAGACCTCAGGAGGTCCACCTAGTCTTCCATCTAACAAGTGGCCCAAAGTTAGAATATTTATGGACTCATGGGCTGTAGGGAATGGGTTGGCTGGAGGTATGGGCAAGAGGCATGAGGATGGACATATGGAAATGGGCCAAAAGTGCAAAGATCTTCATACTATATATTTGTGCCTAACAGAGTGTACTCTACCATGGTATAGATATTATAGAACCATGTACACAGAAAGTTTGGCCAGGATCTGTCATTGGCCTCCCCTGTGTTGGCACAATGGACAAATGACTGTAAGAGCCATGTTGGCAGGAATGCAAGATATACGTGGGCACAGCAGCATGAACTTCCAAGGTTGATTTATGTATTGCCACTGTCAAACGAGCAACCTGCCAGCTACAGAGAACAACGATGCACCCACAATTTAACACCATCCCTCAAGGAGACAAACTGGCCACTTTGTGGCAAGTGGACTGCATTTGGACAAAAATAGAATCATACTCCAATGACCACTTAAGGAACACGTGCTTCTTACGCCACAGATCTGGGCCACGAATGTGAAAAGCACTGTTTCTTTCTTTTCTTTTCTTTTCTTTTCTTTTCTTTTGAGCACTGTTTTTTAAAGGGGAAATTCTGCTGGAATCCTATTGAACCCTTACTTCCTTGACACTTCAAGCACCTTGTGTCCGGAGACCAGTAGGCAAAAAGAGGAGTTACCATTTTGTCTGGCGTGATTTACCCTGGTTAGAAGAAGGAGGTAGGGCTGCTGTTATTCACTGCAGGCAGGGAGAAACATGTTTGGAATTCAGGTGATCCACTTGGAGGCATCTCTTGGTAATTTCTGACCAGTTTTCGTAGGTATTATGACTTTGTTAACTTCATAATTGTTAAGTGGAGCACAGGGTGTAAGCTGGTGAATCACAGTTCAACAGCAGACCACAGAGAGACTGAAATAGAGAAGTTTATTACTCACGGGTCCTGGAAGAAGTACACAGCATGCCTCAGGTCACTACACGGGGCAGTCAAGGAAGGGTGCTGAGAGAGAGGCAAGACCTGGGGCACATGCCTTTATTAAAGTTCATGGGTGGAGTGCTTTGTGATTCCTGGGCTAGGGATGGTTTGGTCAATTCAAACCCAAAGTGTGGGGTTTTGATAAACCCCTTGGGGGTCTTATCTAAAAGGTACATACAGCATACAGGTGCTGGGAGGGAAGGGAGACTGTTGATCAGAAGGGCTATTGAGGAATTCATATCAGTATCACAATATCACAATAGCAGGAACCTACCTTTGCTTGTGACTCTGTGGGCTGCTGTCTAGAGTATGTGCTCTCATGAGAGGGCTAGTGTCAGTTGAAGATAACTGCAGGACACCTGGCCAAACAAAATGGAAGCTGAGGCAGCAATACCTCAGTATTGTATAGTAGCTTAGCTACTATACAGTATAGTAGCTTAGCTAAACGCTCGAAAGTAGGAGATGGGTAAGTGCATCAGCCCTGGCAGGAGGAGGGCATGGTGACCAAGAGCACAGACCCCAAGGAATAAGGGTCTGGGTCATGCCACCAAGTAGGCCACCAAGAGCAGCAATGGCACCAGCTGAAGGTGGGGTGATACGAGTGGATAGCGGAGGAGACTCTCAATCCATGTTTGATGCAGAATGAAATGCACTTGGTTTTTCCTGCTGTGGAAGCCAGGTAGTCTAAGTTGTCATCACTGTCTAGTTATTCTTGGATGTGTTCTTGTTTATCCAGCTTAAGAGAAATCTTCCTGACATTGCACAACTTTTTACTTAAAAGTTACTTTCTGTCTTTCTGTAGAGTCTATTGCTCTACACTTGTCTTCCTTCCTCAGTAAGAACTTGGTAAACTCTAACAGATTTCCTGAAACACAGAGCAGAACAGCCGGGTGTGGCCCTGGGGGAAACTGGGAGGCAGAAAACATTAGTCTTCAGTTATTCAGCAACTCTTTCCTTAGTTCTTTCCCCACTCCCAGCACCCCATTACCTCTGCTCTTTCATCCTTTTCATAAAACTGAGCTCTAGGAAAGGGACTGATTTAATCACTTATAGCTTGGTGTGACTTTAAGTTAGTACACTATCTCTTTCTGGAGTATTTGCATTTTTGGGCTTCATTTTTTTTGACCTTGGAATTTTTTTTAAATTTATTTATTTTATTTTTGGCTGTGTGGCTCTTCGTTGCTGTGTGTGGGCTTTCTCTAGTTGCGGTGAGCGGGGGCTACTCTTCGTTGCGGTGCACGGGCTTCTCATTGCGGTGGCTTCTCTTGTTGCGGAGCACAGGCTCTAGGCGCACGGGCTTCAGTAGTTGTGACTTGTGGGCTTCAGTAGCTGTGGCTTGCGGGCTCTAGAGCATAGGCTCAGTAGTTGTGGCGCACGGGCTTAGTTGCTCCGCGGCATGTGGGATCTTCCCGGACCAGGGCTCAAACCCGTGTCCCCTGCATTGGCGAGCGGATTCTTAACCACTGTGCCACCAGGGAAGCCCTGGCCTCATTTTTGATTGGGGGGGAAAAAACGTTCTATAGAAAGTCTGATGAACTCTGTTCCACCCCTTCAGAATATCTATTTTTGTTTTTAATTTGATAAAGTTAATTTGTGTATCAGGAACCACAGAATGAGGGCAACCCAGTGGCCTGGCCCACATCACAAATCTGAACCTCAGTCAGCCCACACTTAACGCCTCACTGTCAAGGAAACCTCACACACGCTGGTCACAATCCCCCAACTCAGCTTTAAGTAGCTTACCTTGCCTAGAAGATAGGGTCTTCAAGCCTTATAAGGAAATCCCCCACCTCCTGGTCATTCAAGCCCTGTGTCCGAATTGCCTCTCGTAACACCCCTATAAAACTTGCTCCTGCCCCAGATCCATTGAGAAGAGTGTTCCACTGCTAGTGAGGCCCTGCACTCCCCCAGTCCATGGACTGTTTTCTCTGTGGCAGGTGCAGTGTAAGCTTATGGCCATGCAGCATCTCAACTCTAAATAGGTCGGCATTTTATTAGGCCCATTTTTTAGAAAAAGAAACGAGTACTAATAATACCAACAATAGCAACAGATGCCACATCAGCTACAACTGTTGGCAGTTATCAGGTACTTATACGTCTTAACATTAGTACTAGTTTCCTTTTCTAAAAACTGGGCCTAACAAAATGCCGACCTACTTAGACTTGATATGATGCATGGCCATAAGCTTACACCGCACCTGCTACAGAGCAAAATCTCAAAAAAAGTGTGGCCATCATATTCATGGGACAAGAGCCCGGTTTTCCAGGTACTGTGTCTTCCTTTTATCCTACTGAATAGGATCTGATGTAGCAAAAGTTTATCTATATTTAATAAAATGCAAATTTTCTTGTCAGGGAAGTTTTAACCAGAAATCTACCTATTTTATGCAGGAGCTCATATTTTAGTTATGAAAACCTGAAATGATATTTTAGTTATTAAAACACAGGAGAATGCACACCTTAGAAAATTATTCAGCTAAAGGGAGGTGAGATCTGTATTCTGAATTACATAGCAAAGTAGTGTTCAGGTTCAATGTGGGTGATTAACCGTTTGATACCTTGTCAGGCTTTGACAAGTTCTCCCTCTACTTTTTTTTATGTCTCTCACTATGTCTTGTGTAATTAAGAAACGGTGCTGAGTTCTTGTCATCCACCATTAAGGACGAGTCATAGATAGTTTCATAACATCTGCTTCTTGCAACCTTCTAATTATCCATAAAAATCTGACAGAGGGACCTGACAGTTTATCTGGAACACAGAATATGAATACAAAATAGGACGCTTTGCTTCTCGCTATAGAGTATGGTGTAAAACAGTTTCTTTCTCACCTCTTATTTCGCATGCAGCCATGTTGCCTGCTCAGATCAGATCTAGGTGCATGTCTTCTCAATAAAGACTCAATTTTGAAAAGCATCTTTTGACAAAATGAATGTGGGTCAGCAGTATGTTAATGGTGCTGTGTCAGAATCTGCTGTCAGGCGCTGCCCCAATATTCTCTTTGCAACCCAGCCAGAAGCTGTTGCTTCTGTTATTTCCTGCCCGTACTTGCAGGCTTGGAAGCCATCTATGCCCTGATAGAAAGCACTGAGGGACTCGACTGGGCCAGACACTTGCCTCCAGCAAGGTCAATTCATAGCCTCCTGTTGCTCGTTTCTCGTGGTGGGTATGTTTCTTGCCCACCAACCCGTCTGGCTTTCCAACTCATTGTCTCACCTTTACGCAGGGAAATGCACCTTCCTGAACCCCTACACTGTGTGGTCTGCTGAACCACTACTTTATTCTGATTATCGATCACAGTGTGTCTTCCCTCTGCCTATGTGTACCTCCAAAATCCATTTGGATCCAGGGGTGACTTGCCCTTTGGAATCCACACTTGCCTCTCTGCCCACTGTGTTTTAGACTCCTACTTTGTTGAGGCCTCTGGGTTTTTTGTGTGTCTTTAATCTCCTCTGGCTGTGACCTTGCAGTCTTTCCTCAGCTCTCCTGGTCCTGCTGTCTTTCATTGTCTCTGTGTCCGACTACCAGTGAGATGTAAAAAAATACTCCTATTCCTATTTACCATTCACTGAGTACTTCTTGTACCTGCAATGACTTTGAGAGACAAGGAACATGATTTGCTTTGTAACTTGTTTGTCAGCTGAAGCACAGATAGGTTTATTATTTTACTTAAGGCCGCAGACTCTGGATTTGAGCCCAAATCTGTCCTGCTTCAGCTTGAGTTCTTTCCACCCAGTTATTGATTTCCTGAGCCAACATAGTACTGCTAAGAGTCATTTATCTGTGGTATTCACTTCTCCAGTCACCGCTGAGAAAGTAACTCAATATTATAAGTATACTTTTATAAATATATATGATATTAAATATTTAATTTTTGCATTTTAACAGCTCTACGGTCCCCCTGTTACAAAAAAATGAATTGAGGCATTGAGTTTCAGTGTGTTGATAAATCCACGTGGTAATCAGCCAAGAGAGCAGGAGGTCCTTAGCACAGCAACAGAGTGGCTTGTTGAAAGTAACACTAGTCTACAAGGTGGGAGGACTAGGTCAGTTCAAGGTCTGGCCCAGAATCTTAATCTTTGGTAAATTATCTGACTTCTTCTTTCATCTTCAAAATTGCTCACTAAGTTTCGCTCTGAGTTTTCTGGCAGCCAAAGTATACTCATGGTTCCTAGCTCCAGATCAGTGGTCACGGGCCAAGATCCTTGAAGGTGCTTCCTCTTAGTTCCTGGGTCCCAAAGATTTTATCCATAGTAACGTACCTCGTATATTAGGCATTGGAGGCACCATTACTATTCTAAACTGCTGTGGGTTCTTTGAATTGGGATCGCCTGGGCCATTCTTACGTCCAGAAAAGACCCCAACTTCTTCATCACATCTCAGGGCCTGGGCTGCCATGACAAGCCCGAACCCCCCTTCTGCCCTCTGCGGCTCTCATGTGTCCCCGGAGTGGCTAAGACGCCAGGGACTTGAAAGAAAAAACAGAGGAAAAGGAGCAAAGGAAAGCTGAGAAGTGGGTCCTGGCCCTCTGTTGAACTGAGAGGCGTGGTGTTGGGGAAACTGGCTTTGAGTCTCAAGCCCTCTAGTTCTTTGCTATTCCAAGTGTAGGCCTGGTGCCACAGTGGCATCGCCTGGGAACTTATTCAAAATGCAGTCCTCAGGCCCCACCCTACATCTGCTGAATCATTTTTACAAGATTCCCAGGTGCCTTGTGTGCACATTCAAGTTAAAGAAGCCCTGCTGGTTTATTAACCCATAGAAACATTGAAAATTAACCTCCTAGGGGCGAGACATGTTTAATAGACCCCGCTTGGAGGGGCCCAGGGAAGTTGCTGCCATTATCGGCATGGGCTTGACGGAGGAAGGAAGGACTCTGGACCAGATTGCAGTAGATAAAGCAACTTAGCTAAAAGCCAGGGCTTCAGGAGGGCAAAGGGGAGTGCTGTGGACTTTTGAGGTGAGGCCATTAACAGCTGGATTATAATGCAACGTGCCATAATGGTGTAGTGATGAAACATAACTGATATGTTATAAAAAAGGAACACTTTCTTTGTTCCAGGCTCTCTTTCTTAGAAAGCAAATGGTCTGGGCTAAGGTAATGAGACAAAAGGAACAGGTTCTGTAAACATTTCCCTTTCTCTTTTAGCCTTCCCTTGTCCAGCTGCCGGTGAGAACCTCCCTGGTATTGGCACCTACCAGATAAGCAGTCTCCAGCCAGTACCCTCATACTCTGAGATCAGCTGGGCACTCTAGGAGGGAGTGGTGACCTGAGAGCCAGGCGCCTGGCAGGTCCGAGTGGCATAACAGCCCCACTCCCATCTGTGAAAACCCTTGGGGAATGAGCCCCAGCGGGGGGATGGCATGCTTGCTGTCAGGACTGCAGTCTCTTTACTGGGACCTCCATGTCACGGCTTCAGCGCGAAACTGCTCCTCAAACCTCAGCCTCTGGCTTCAGGGTACTGAGCTCAGAGCCATCGCAGCCTCCTTGCTGATGGTCTGTTTGCTATTTCTTGATGTCTTTCTTGATTCATCTCTTGAATGTTCTACTTTCTTGGGAGCTGAAACCATTTTTTCTTTATTAGCTCTTCACCAGTTTCTTTTTCCCTCATACATTCCACTTGCCCCAGGGAAAATAGAGTGAAAATTTGAAATGACACTTATCCTGGAAAAACGGTTACTTACTTCTGATTTAGGCCACACCTATTTTGAAAAAAAAAAAATCCTCAAGGCCTTAAGGTACGACACATGCACTGAATGTGAAGCTAAAAAACGAAAACTCCCCTAAAATGAAGATGATGGGAGGAAGAGAGAACTGTTCTAGAAGCCGAGGTGGCTTGTAGTTGGGACTAAACTGCACAGTGAACTCGACACTGGATTGCTGGCAGCCAAAGATGTGCATATGGTTACTTTTTCCTGGTCGGCAGACACAAGGCAAGCTTCTCGAAGGTACTTGTCTTGTTATTGAGGTTACAATAGTAAATACTATTTTTGAATCCTTACGGTTTACTGGACACTTGCTGAACCCTTTGCCTGCATTATCCTACCTCATCCTCACACCAGCACCAAGAAATGGGGGAGAGTAATAGTCCCGTGTGTGAACTCCAGGGCCCGGGAGCCCAGGGTTGCTGCTCACAAACTGGGTGGCCTTGGACAAGTCCCTTACCCCTCTCTGTTTTACTTTTATGATGATAAAACTGAAATATCAATCATACCTTATAAGGTGATTGTGAGCATTAAATGATTTAATATACGCAAAGCATGCAGTGTCTGGCCCTTAGTAAATACTCGCCATTATTATCATTATGTCCACTTGACAGATAGGGAAATTGGGTCTTAGAAAGGTTAAGCGTCTGGCCCAAAGTCCCCTAGCCAGATCACATTGGCACCAGATCTAATCTGACCCCTCTTAAGTACTTCACACACTGACTCAGAAACCGCAGCCTGCTGCCAGCAATGCACTTGGGTGCAAATAAGGAATTGTATTAGCCTTACGTAGTCAGTGTTTGATTATCTTGGGTGAGAGTTTCTCATCTATAGATTATCTGCTGGGGAACTTCTCCCAGCTGTTCAGGAAGATGAAGCCTCTGGGATGGTATCTCCTTTCAACATGACTTTAAGTAAATTTAAAATAATACGGGAGGGCTTCCCTGCTGGTGCAGTGGTTGAGAGTCCGCCTGCCGATGCAGGGGACACGGGTTCGTGCCCCGGTCCAGGAAGATCCCACATGCCGCGGAGCGGCTGGGCCCGTGAGCCATGGCAGCTGAGCCTGCGCTCCGCAACGGGAGAGGCCACAACAGTGAGAGACCCGCGTACCGCAAAATAATAATAATAATAATAATAATAATACGGGAGTTGTATTGCAAATCATAGTGTATATTTGTTTATTTATAGATTCCAGTTACTTATATTTATTCCTAGCCAAATACTTCCCCAATACAGTTGAACATAGCAGAAACGTAGGTGGGTATCTACCGAATTGCTACTATATTTAAAGTCCGCTTCAATTCCACATACCCTAGCAGCTGCTTGCCTTGTTATTTCCCATGATCTCCGAGGGTGCACAAGTCTCCTTAGACCTGTAGTGACGCTTGAGAGTCAATGTGGGTGTAATTCCCCTATTCACCACCAGGTGTCCCACCCAGCCCTGCTATCTGACACGCATCAAGGAAAAAATGGCCGCCTTCACCCCTCCAAAGGGGAAAAAGGAATCGAGGGGGGACGGAGGCGTTGTGGGGAGGAGGGCGGGAGATTGTGATGAGTCTTCTAGAAGCTGCTCCTTGCCTCCGGACAAAGGTAGTCTTTTGCATTGTTTTTCTTTGATGCATAGGTGTCTCTCTCCAGAAAGCCTAGAGTCAGTTCCCTACAGTTTAGGAAGCTTTTATTTCCACTAACGAACTGGTGTCTGGCCAGCCCTTTGCATTTCTGAGTTTGAGTCTGAGGCAGCTGCCTGCTTGCATTGTCTTCCTTTTGCCTGAAAGACCCTGACAGGCTCTCATCCCTCTGTGGGCTCTTTCTTTCAGGGTCTAATTTAAAAAGAGTTAAGGGAGGTACTGATTCCTCCTCACGTCCTTAATCAGAGGAGGTCAAAGATGGGAATCAGTGTGTGACTATGGCACGAACTAGCACTCTTGTAAACAGTAACCTAATTCGTCCCTGATAGCAGTATTACCTTGACAGAAAGGCTTCTTCCTCACTTGCAAATGAAATTGTCATTTGCTTCTCTGGGGGCAGGGGAGGGGACGGGGGACGGGGGTTGGAAGTAGGAGTAAGGGGATTTGGATCCACTGACTTTTAAGAACTAGGGACTTTTAAAATTCCAGAATAAATCTCTTATCTTTTGTAGGTGCTTGGCTGCTTGCCTGTTATCAGTCCTCCCTCCCTTCTTCCTTTCTTTTGGAGGACCACAGACAGGGTCAGAGTTAGGGTCAGGATGAGAGCTCTGAAGCCACGTGGTTTTTCCCTCTGACACTGCCGTCTGCACTGGGTCTCTCTGCAGACCCCTGTCCATCGTTGTAGGTCACTCCCACAGACCCTAGACATTTACCACGGACCCGAGGCATTCAAAAGGATGCAGTTCTCTGAGCTGTCTGGCAAACGGAGGCCCAGATTGTAGCTTATTCTGTGACTGAAGTTTCACCCGGGGGTCTGCCGAGAACGTGAAGGGGATTTCTTTATTTAGCACCGGCTTTAGGATATTTCAATGTGGGATATTTCTTCCATCAAGGACCTTGATAACAAAGACCAGACTACAGCCCTAGGGGAGCAGGTAGCTTCTGTCTCATTATATGCGTGGCTTTTACTGTTTGGAGAGCCTTTTGCCAGTACACATTTTCTCGTGAACTAGGAAACCAGAGCCCGGGTGTGATGTATTATTGATAGGATTGTAATTTACTCTTCTCAGGTTGTATCTACAGTGTACACCATTAGCACAACCTATGAAATTACCAGTGGTTGTATATATTTGTCTGTTCAGGTTTGGCTTAATGATATTTGCCTTTTGCCTCAATAAAAGATCATGAATAAAGCAAGCAGGGCAACATTGCTTGTTGTTGCAGGGGAAATTTGATTAAATCATTTCCTCTGTGTTGCGTTGTGGCGAGCCATGCTTTGCAATGAAGATATGGGACATAAAATAGCGGGGGCTGGATGGGGAAGATGGATGCGGCAGTTCACTCCAGCTCACAGCACATGCTGGCTTCCCTGGCAGGTGGCTCCGGGCTGGCTCACGCTCCTTCCGAATGGGAGATTAACCACCCTGCCCGTGCTGCACCAGCAGGGGGAGGGGGCAGTTCAGACTCCTGTGTCCCTACTGCGGAAGATGGCGTTGGAGTGCGATTTGGGGTATGGAGACCCAACAGTGCATCACGTAGAGCGTAGAAGAAAATATTTTGGAGAAATGCTTATTCCTCTCGCCTCCTGCCCTCAGTCTGGGAGCCCTGTATTCCTGAGGGGCGGAGTCCCAGGAAGGGGTGGAGGGATGAAGAGGCCCCTCCCCTCAGAGGTCACTGGCTGGGGGAGGGGGCTTCGAGACCCAAGTGACAGGCGTCCGTCTGTAAAGCTGGACTCTCCTTTATAGCCGGCTCGTAAGAAAAACACCACTCGGCCAAGCCAGGGGCATCTACTGACTTTTGCCATTTGGGGCACATTCTGGAGGTGAAAACCGGTTTTTCTGAAGTCTTGTCAGGGGCAGGCTTTGTTCAGATTTTGCCTCTTTAGTGGACTGGCTCCCTGAAGGAGCCCCTGTTTACCTGAGGAAGGGGCAATTCACAGAAAGCCTTGGGCATCTCCTCAGTAACTGGTGGGACTTCCTTTGGACTTAGGGGCCCACCCTGTTCCCCACAACCTTCTTCTTCCCTAAAGAAGAGACGTGGAGAAAAAAAAAGGCAAACGACATAGGACTGTAAAGCCAATGAAATCAATGCTAAATCTCTCAAAGCAAATCACAGAGCCTGACAGCTGAGAAGTATTATTTGTTTTTTCGCCTTCCAGATTTCCACCAAGCCTGGTGTTTTAATCATATGTCTTGGGGAGAAGAGACCCATATAAGGGCAATTACAAAGGATAAATGATTAAATGTTAGACCTGACATTTTTATGTGTCAAATATGTTGAAGTGCATTAACCTTTACAGAATTTGCACCCGTACTATATGAGATATATCTTGTATAGCGTCTCAAATATCTGCAATCTGCCCTCACTTAAATCTTACTTACATTCATTTTATTACAATATAAATGGGTTTTAGACATCTTAATAGAGTTTTTTTTACACCATTCTGCAGGTCCTGCTGGAACTGCAGGGAGGCTGAGGGCGGTAGGGTTCCTTGCTGATTTCAAACAGTGCTCCAGCCACCTGCCTGGAGAACCCAAGGAGAGCAGGGATTCTGTGTCGGTTGTTCAAGCCCATGTCTCCGTTTTAGCTCAAAGGGGAGGTGACTTAGAAGGCCAGGGAGTCGGCATCCAACAGCGTGAATCACAGAGACAGAAAACTTTTAATTTTTATGAGTTACAGAAAACACACACGTCCATGGCATTCATTTTAGAAAGAATAAGCAGATCCCATCTGTGGCGCTTCTGCCAATCTGCCCATCGCCCGTCCCATCTGCGGAAGGATACTCACAGCAGATGTCTGCATCTCTCACACCTCTCACTGGGCCTTTCCTTTTCCAAGTCAAAGCTACGCTTGCAGCTGCTCTGGTGTCAGTTCCACGCCTCCTGAACTTCACTCCACTGAAATCTGGTTGGGTATGAGACAGACTCCGGTGGAATGAAGGACAAGAGAAACACATGGACGGTCTGAGGTCTTTTTCTCAGAGGGTGGGCCACGTGTCAAGCCCGGCCTCTGCACGCAGGGTTGTTGCCTGGCCGAAAGCCTTCGGGATCTTTGAATCACAGACTTGGGAGGTGTGGGAGATCTGAGTACTCACACCTTCCCCAGGATCACTTCCTCCCAGAAGCTGCAGAGATCCAGCTCACCAAGATCCCCCTGTGTCTGCAGCACCAAAGATGCTGAGTGGTGGGGATGGCCTGCGGGACTGGGACCCTTGCCGTTTCTTGCCCTGGAAGCAGCCACTCCACACCAGTCCATGTGGAAGCTTCTCTGCGTTTACCTAGATGGATGCTGGTCATCCTCCTCTTTGGTCTGTGTCCCCCTGCGTGGGCCGTAACTGAGCTTGGTCCTGGCTGCAGAAGGCAGGTGTTCTGAAATTGCTTTAGAAGAATCCATCTACTGTGCACTTGCCTACCAAGGCAGAGGGAGGCAGGGGCGGGGGCGTTGCCCTCCAGAACACACTGTCCAGAAAGCGTGAACAGCACTTGGCAGGCCCATCTGCGGGTGCGAAATGGGAGGAAGAACGGCCGGCTGGAGCCAGGCACCCTCATCGGGGCTGGGGCAGGAGGGCACATGAGGGTGAGCCTTCTTTTTTTTTTTTCTGTACGCGGGCCTCTCACTGCTGTGGCCTCTCCCGTTGCGGAGCACAGGCTCCGGACGCGCAGGCTCAGTGGCCATGGCTCACGGGCCTAGCCGCTCCGTGACATGTGGGATCTTCCCCGACCGGGGCACGGACCCGTGTCCCCTGCATCGGCAGGCGGACTCTCAACCACTGCGCCACCAGGGAAGCCCTTTCCGTTTTTCTTTTTGTTTGTTTGTTTTTGTTTCTTTTTTTGAGGGTGAGCCTTCTTGCTCTCACTCCTACAGACTCATCTAGGATGGCCACTTTCCGGGGGCCCCCCATGCTTTCCTAAACCTTCCTGGAAATGGCACCAGTACATCTTCTCGGGGCTTGGGGATGGGGAATGTGGAGAGGGAGGCCATAACCTGGATTTCAGAGACTGATAAACAGAGAGGATGGAAACCCTCTGAGAGCTCTCTGTCCTCCTACAAAGAGATGCCATCCACCCGTTGCTATGTAGTTACTGCCCCTCCCCTTCCTCGCTGTGTTCAGACGTGCCCTGGGCTCAGTGTAAGACCCATAAAAGGCTGTTCTCAGCACCGACTTGCTGACTGGGTGAGTTAGGGCAGATCCACCCTGTTGTTTGGAATACTTTCTTCCCGGGGCTTGTTCTGGCCCGATGCAGGGAGGCAGCGGCTTGTAACGTGGCTCCCCACCCCCATCCAACCCCCTGGGCGTTGGGCATCTCAGAAAAGGCTCTTCAACAAGGGCTCGGGGTTCCAGCCATTGCTGAGGCAGAGCCCCACTTTCCTTGGTCAGGGCGAACACAGGGTGTGCTCTGGGCAGGGAACTGGGTACCGGGAGGAAGGAGGCTGGCCCATCCTCTCCCATCAGCCTTCTTCGTAAGTACGCGTGGCTCTCAATCATGAGAGAGAAATGTGCCCCACTTGTGAATGATCTAGATGATATGGTCTCCCTGCACTGTCTTTGAACCATTTCATAGTTAAAGGAAGACAGAGACCAACCTGTTTGGCTCTGATAAATGATGGCAGGCGATGATGGGAGGAAATAGCTCTGGGATGGAAGGATTCTTTGCTTTCTCTCTGGATTTCAGCCCAAATCAGAGAGCACAAGGGACAATTCCTCTCCCTCCAGACCTCCTTTACCCCACTCTTACCCCTCCCAACATGTACCGTCCACCAGATTCTTCAAATCCTCAATCGGAGTGTGCAGAGAGCATCACCCTCATATGGGATCCTTAACCTCCAGGGTGGATACTCCAGTGATGGCAGAGTCTGTAAAAGCACTTTAACTGTGAAAGGCCGTGCAAATAGGAGGTAGCACTGATATTAGAGAGCCCAGAAAAGGCAGGCCCTTCCCTTATCACCCTCCCCTCACCCTACAGACCTGCAGCTGCAACATGACAGACAGGAAAGGATGAGCTGAAACCTGTATCAGGAACCTTGACCCACTGTGGACCCCATACCTCAAGTTCAAGATTCTTCTGCCCAATATGCCTTCGCCAACTTGATGTCCCAGTGACCTTTGCCTTGGCCACTTGCATTGTGGGGTTTGTTTGGAGAAGCAAACCACACATGTATTTGGCTATAGAGTAAGTTCATCCCCTGACTGCCCTCCTGTGCTGCCCAACCGCCTTCAGGACTGTGCCTTAAATGACTTCCTAATAAAACCAACTTGGACATGAGAACCAAAGAACGGAACCCAGGTCCTGAATCTCCTGTTAGGGCTGCACCCTCTAGCCCAGGACTGAAAAGCCAGTCAGCCCCCTGTTCCTCTCATTGGGTAAATTTTCACGAAACCAGACAGAACTGCAATCAGGGTACTTAACTGATTAGCTCCCACCTCACCACACCAGTTCCGATTATCAGGGAGATTTATTGCCTGGGATCCCTGGCAGTCTCTGAGAGAACATGGAACTGACTGGGGATTTGGTGAACATACAGCAGGTTCAGTTCTTTTAGCCTTGGGGGAGGTTGATAACCAACTTCCAGTGGCTGTGGCTTTTTCCACAGCTCACTCTCTTCTCTTTTTGCCCAATGATTCTCTTAATGGAGCCTCTTGGCTTTGGTTTTCCAATGCCCCCCACCCCCCAATCCAGAGATTTCAGACTCACCTGTCAGTATGAGTGTCTGTACCTTCAGGTAACAGGGCCTCCTCTGAGCTTGATTCAAAACAATACATAGATTTTTTTCATCAGATAATTCAGAACAAAGGGATGGCTGGAGATTCGTGCGCATGAGAGGAAGAAAAGGAATTCCAAGTCTTGGAATGTTCTTTCACTCCTAAGTTTTGAGGACCGGGAATAAGAAACGAGGAGCACTTACTGTATAAAGTGTCCAGCTGAGCAGGCCCCTGCAGAACAGAAATGGGTCCTGAGTGAGGGCAGGTGGGGGCCAGTCCTGAACAGTCACTTTACCTTTAATTAAAAAAGCATATGAAAGCAGAGGATAGGGGAGATGGAGGAGAGGGGAGCAAATTCAGCCAGAAAGAAAGAGTTTGGAGTACGGTGGGGCTCAGTTGAACTTTCAGCACAGACAATAAAAGAGAGAGAAGCCGGTTTTTCCAAGGCAAAGGTGAAGAAGTAGGACTCAGCCCCTTTCAAGGAGGTGGTGCTAGTTCCACACTTTATTTATGCACCTCTCCGCCAAGCTTCGGGTTACCTGCCGAGCCCGCCCAATGCGGAGAGGCCTGGGCCGCTGGCTCCGCCTCTCAGCACCCACACCCCTGGGGGCCAGGAATGGCGAGGCCCTTCTGCACCTAACCTCGCTTTCTTACTGTTCTGTAAACACCAGAAAAAGGAGGGGAGGTCTCTATCCTTGGAGAGACTCAGGTGATCTGAGCGCTGTTCCTGGCCTCCCAGAAACCTGGGGAAGGAAGAAAGGGAATCTCAGATCTTATCCCGGCTAGGAGGGGCTGTGTGTGTGTGTGTGTGTGTGTGTGTGTGTGTGTGTGTGTGTGCGCGCGCGCGCGCGTACGTGCGCGCAGGTAGTGGAACTGGATGGCCTCTGGAGCTTTTAGCCGTACTCCCGGGTCCTAGCTCTACGCAGTGCACATCAGGAATCCAGCAGAGATCCGCCACCCCATCCAGGGACCCTTGGGTCCGAGGAGAGGCCCAGCTAGTGGGTTATCCTGGCATTTAGTACAGAGTGAGTTTGCTGCGCTCCTCGTGAAGAGTAAGAGGCTTTTATAATCCAAGAGGCTTTCAGACCCTCTTCTCTTTCATTCCAGGGGGTGGGGAAAAACACTACCCTGTGTGAGAGGAAGTTGGGAAGAGACAACAGGAATTGGAGAAAGAGCCAGACAACTCATTAGGAACATTAAGGAGGTTGGTCTATCAACCACTGATTATTTTAATTCCCCTTCCCCCTCTCCTCCCCATCTCCTTCTTCCCTCTCCCCATTTCTCCCTCTTGCCACACCGGGAGGGCAACGGCACTTGAAGTCTCCTCAGATGTGGTGTATTTTGCCGAGACTCCTAGCTTGACTTCCATGTGCTCTTAAGGCAGATCTCCTGGTGCTCAGGGAAAGTAGATTCCTCCCCCCCTCCCAGGAAAGGAGGGGAATTAAAGAACCCAATTTATAGGATATCGCGGGGCTGTGCTGTCCCACAGCGCTTCGTAGAACACAAATTCTCTCTCTGCTCAAAATCTCTTCAGACATCAACCAATCCAAACTTCTTACCGAACAGATGGGAAAACTGAGGCTCTAAGAGGAGAATTTCTGTCTCAAGTTCATGCAGCCAGTGTAGGGTTAAGATTCAAATATACCTGGATCTCCTGGCTTCCATTAAAGGGCTCTTTACAGCAGACACTCCGTGATTGCCTTCCCCAGTTCTGGAGGGCCTTGCGTCTGCCTGGAGCATTCTGCACTCTTTCTGGAAGAAGAAAAGGTTCCACTGGGGCTGATGGGAGGGAGATTTTACAGGTGAGAGCTTTTTTAAGTCTATGGACTCCTCCCCCAGACCATCAGGGCACATCATTTCCCTGACATCTGGACTCAGTTTGCCTTATCACAGCCTCAGCTCTTCCATTTCCCAACCAGTAATGTAGACTGAGAAGTAGAGATGACCAAGATGAGCCACACTTGTGGAGTAGAGACCCCGTGCCCTTGTCCATCCCTCCCTCCCTGTATTTCATTCATTCACTCTCTGTGCCCTTGTCCATACCCCCCATTTCATTCATTCACTCTCTGTGTCCTTGTCCATCCCTCCCTCCCTGTATTTCATTCATTCACTCTCTGTGCCCTTGTCCATCCCCGCCATTTCATTCATTCACTCTTTGTGTCCTTGTCCATCCCTCCCTCTCTCTATTTCATTCATTCACTCTCTCCCTCACTGCCTCACTCCACGATGGCATCAACTCTGTAGCAGGTGAGTGAGGGACTGTGCTTACCCTTGAGGAACTCCCAACTTAGTTACACATGTACATGGACAGACAGAAAAAACAGGCCAATGAGAAAAACACGATGAATACCCCCCAAAATGAAGCTGCCAACTTTTGTCTATGAGATTCAGGGAAGGTCCCATAGAGAAGGGGACACCCGAGCTGACTCTGAAAAGATGAGGAGGGGACAGGAAGTTGGTAAGGACCTGGCTTGAATGAAAGACCTGAGGAAGGAGCCCTCGACCTCTAGTTCAGAAGCTCACCCCACTCCCAGGTAGGACTAGAGGTAGGTGGCTCGCTGCTGGCCCCAAAATGTGGGGTGAAGGGAAGGGAACGAGGGGTACCGAGGGCAGAAAATAGGCACAAATCCTGCTGGTCAGATTCTTTCCCCTCCAGGGGTCATCTTAGATCTCTGAATTTGTTCAGCAAAATGGGAACAAATTATAGCCCAGCTGACATGGCCGGGAAAGTCTCACCTGCCCTTTATTAGTAGTAGTAGTATCTACCTTCCCCTCAACTTGATTCACAAGGGTCCAGGAGGATGCTCTGTGGACTGGCTGGACACTGGTTTGTATGGCGGGTCAACAAGGGGGTGGGAAGCACATCAGGGTGGCTTTGCTGAAAGCCTCCTGTCTCCCCACCCCTGGGTCTGGCTCTTTGTTCCAAAGTCAGCTTGAGAGGTGAAAGCCCTAGGAGTCCTCCTTGCCCCCAGACTTCTAGGTCCGCGCCTCTAAGAGGCTTTCCCCAGACTCTTTCAAGGGTTGCCGCCCTGCCTGCCTGCCTGCCTGCGAGTGTGTGCTTGTGGGCAGAGGAGAACGGACTGGGGAGGGCAGGGCTATTGGGCTGGGAGCAAGGGGCTCCCATCTCCACTCAGGAGCTGGCCATTCTAGCGGGATTTGCTCATTTTCTCCAACTGAGCTGCACATTTTGGTTTGACTGTGTATCCCTGATCTTGACTCCTTCTCCCCTCACCATGCCTGAGTCAGGCTGCTGTGCTGTGGAGGATCTTTGGTCCACACATGCCTCTCTGGGTCCTGGAAACCCACGAAAATTCCCTCTGCTCTGACCTCCAGCCCCTTAACTGACGGTCACCTCTTTATTTCTGAAGAAACAGGCAAAAGACTGCAAAGTCTCCCAAATGTTCTAGTACCTGATTCAATTAGATTCTGGTTACAAGCTCATCGAAGTTTGCAGCTGTACCTCCACACCTTGCGCTGTGCCTGAGGTCTTCCTTTGAAGGTCTGGAATCAGCTGCAATTCTTTCTACTGGGGAGGGACAGCAGAGGAGCTTCCAAAGAGCCCTGTTGTACAACATTTGGAGCGGGCTGGCCTCTTGGAGTGAAACACAAAGAGACGGCTTATTCCCAGGAACCTGCTGGGGACATCAGTGCCTATGCCTGGGGGACGGGGAAGGCCCCCTTGGGCTGCCTGCGGACTGGAGCTTTCATTACCAGCTTTCCACTGGTCCTGGGCCTCCACTCTACATATTGAAGAGTCAGGAGGACCTCTTCCTGAGAAGTTTCTCAGGGCCCAAAGTCAGGAGGAATGCATGCTAAGTCATCTGCCTCTACCGAGTTCTGTACTTTGGCCCAGAAAGTAACCGCACACATGTAGGGTAGGGAAGATGTGATTCAGCAGCAACATAAGTAGAAAACAAAACAAAACAAAAAACTTAGGATTTGAGCTTATGGTAAGCTTTAGGGGACTCAATGTTTTGATATGGCTGCCCAAAGGGGAAACTCTATCTTTGGTTGTATTATTAGAAATATGAGACCAGAAACAAGGGAGGTGATATTCCTACTCTGTACTGCTCAGATTATACTTGGTTTACTATGTTTGGTTATGGGCTCCACATTTTAAGAGGGGTCAAAACAAGTCTGAAAGTGAGAAAAAAATGATCAGAATGGTGAGAGGACTTGAACATAGATCACTCTGACAAAGGATTAAGAGACAGGGGCTGATTAGTCTGCAGAAGCAATTACTGGGGAGTAGAGGGAGGGATATGATAGATGTTTTCATCAATACATGAAGGTGTGCCATGTAAAAGAGGTTTATATTTGTTCCTAGTGGTCTCATGGGATGGAATGAGGGGTAACTTCTTTTCCTATCCCCTGTTCCCTATAGAAGTAGCTTCTTAGAAATAGACCACAAAGGACACAGGCAGGCAGCAAAAGAAACCTGATGGTTCTGGAGTCCATAGAGCCCCTCAGAGAGGATAAACGCTCACCCCAGAGTGGAAAGACTAGGCATGCTTTCTGCATACACCCACCGGGTGGTACAGAACACCTGTCTGAACAGGTGGAGCCAAAGCCCTAAACCCAAGTCAATAAATCAAATGGAGGCCCCTTCCTGCCCTCGTGAATACACCTTCCCTCCCGCTTCATGGTATCTCCTTAGTTGACTTGCCTGGTGCAAGTGTTGTGCCCTCAGAAGTTGAGTTTGGGGTTGCTTTTCACTAGCCAGCCCTTTGTACATTGACTGTTTCCCGACACCACATCCCCACTCTGCACATACGATCCTGCGATCAGTGCACACCTCTATAATACATTACCTTATAGGTATTGATTTCTTGTCTTTCTGTCTCTCTAGACCTTGAACCTCTTTAAAGAAAGCCAGCACCTAGAAGTTCCTGGCTTGTGGTAAGTGCTCAGTAAACATTTGTTGACTGGGTGAAGGTGAGGAGAGGCCTGAACTGGGAATTCTGACCCTCTGTTACTGAGCAGACTTGAGGTCTGGGGCTAACACCACCGCCTCCAACTCCCCTGGCCCCATTACACTCCAATATGGATCAGAACTGTTCCAGAGTTTCAGGACCTGCCACCAGATGTTTTTCTGCTCTGGGAGATCTGACGGCTTGTTGTTCACTCGTCTATTTCTGGGCTGGGGCTGGAGACCCCTCATTCCTGAGGTGGGCACATTCTCTGGAAGCTGTAGAGGCAGCAAGGCGGGCTGAAGCCGGCCCTGTTGTGGGTCTCCTCTCCCAGGCCCCTCCCTCCCAAGGCCTAACCTAGTCCTTCAGGTGAGAGAAACAACTTCGAAGCCTGCCCACATGCCCCTCCTGGACAGAAGAGAGATCCCAGGGGACATTATGGTACATGAAAGCAAAATCATTGGTCTTTAGCACATTTGTCACTCTGGACATTTCCTACAGTTATTGCCTCCAAAAAAAAGTCTCTCCAACTTGCTTGGAGGTTTTCTGGGTTGGGGAACTTCCATTTCCATGGAGAATGGTTGTTTGAGATTTTATTTTTCTACATCAACATCTGAATACCACTTTAGGAAAGCAGAGGGGTGGGGGAGCATTCTTAATAGAAGAGGCTTTGAAAAGCTGAAGCAGTTCATGTTATTTGACATCAAGAGCAGAATCAAAAAACACTGAGCTAGAGATAGCTTGCACCTTCCTCTGTCCTCTCCTCTGGCCCTCATCATTTGGAGAACTAGAGGGTTTGGAGAACTCAGAGGAGAGACAGGTGTCATTTGTTCACTGATAACTTCACTCAACCTTTCTTGTGCACCTACTATGTGCCAGATACTCTATCAGATGCTGGAGATCAATGGATGGCTAAGATTGAGCCCCTGGACACAAAGACTTTACAGTGCAGTGAGGGAGCCAGTGTGGTGACATGGGCTACAAGAGGGAGGGGCAAGGACAGTAGCCCCTGTGCTAGCTAGCACTGTAGCAGCCAAGAGGGAGGAGCCTCTGTCCCTGCCTTGTATATCAGTGAGGCTTCACGGAAGAGGTTCTACCCAAATGAGCTCAGAAATATAAGAGAAAATGTGCCAACTGGAGGAAAGAGATAATTTGGTGTGGGGACTCCTTGGGGTGGCAGGGCTGAGCAGGGGTGGGCAGGTTGCCTTCTTCCTAAAGAAAAAGATAAAAAAGTGCAAGCTCTACCCTGGGTCACTGCCCAGACAGCAGGTTTACTACCTGGGGGATCTGGAGTGAAGTATGGAAGGGGATTGAAAGAGCCCACGCTGCCTAGGAGGAAAAAAAAATCTAGCCAAACTTCATCAGCACCTCTGCAAGGTGGACCTACACAGATAATCAAGTTTGGCAATCTCTGTTGGCTGCCTCACCGCGTGTTTCTGTGTGTTTCATGAGATGCCAGTTAGAATTTGCTAAATAAAGAGGGAAGATCAGCAGTAGAGGGGCGAGTTTTAATGGGGAGAAACTGACTGGTGAGCTGGTAAAGGGAGACAGATAGACTTGAGGCCACCAGAATGCTTAGCTCGGCACCAGGTAGGGTTGGCCTGCACATGCGTGTCTGTGCCCACGTGTGCACGTGTACCTGAAGGTAATTACAGCATCAGGGCATTTTAGCCCAGTTTACCTGCTAGTCACAGAAAAGCGATTAGGTGGGCAAAATGAATGAGGTAGAAAAAGAGGCGGAGCATTGGACAGTTGCAAAACTTTTCTGTGAAAGGTTCCAACCCTTGCTGAGTTGTTGGAGGGGGAAATAAGCCAAGTTTGGGTCTCTCTTCTACCTGCCACTCTTAGAAGAAATAATTGGAAACCAAACCTTCAGGTGGGGAGTCGTTTTGCGGCTCGGAGCACAAGTCTCTGCTCTCAGATGCTGGCGGGCGCCAGCTCATCCGTCAGGCATAGTCCTGGAGAAGCGGCGCTGGTACTGAGTTCAGCAGTTCTGAGCAACAGAACAATAAACCAGTCCGGGAGCCCTGTTGCTTCAGCGGAGTGGGGTAATCCTACAATTTAATAAGCAGGAACACGCAGCAGGACTGAAGCAAATTGTTTGGAGGTGATGAGATTGCAGCACCTTGCTGGGCCAGAGAGAAGCCTGAGAGAAGGAGTTTGGGGTTTGTCATGCTGGAGTGGGGGATGGGATGAGGGCAAGCTGAGGAAGAATTTGGCCAGAGCTTTACCGGTAACCCTGGGATTCACATTCCAAAGGCTAGGAGGATGGATGACCTAAGTCTATTCAGCATCGTTTGAAACTCAGGATGGGGTGGAGGGCTCACTCTTACTGAAGTGGGGCTGAACCAGGTGTTAGGCAGTGAGACCCCCTCTGGGTTGGGCAGAGGGGTCAGACTCCATTCATTGCTAATGGTGCCATTTAGTCAAGTCGCAAGTCACTCTGTTTCCTCATCTGTAAAATGGGCATAATAGTGATGCCTGGATAATGCATGGGTATATTCTCCTAAAACTGTGAAGGCTTTCAGAATCATGATGAATGTTTATCACACCTGAGATTCCAAAATGTTAAAATGCAGAGTTTTATGGACTCGAGTTGCTAGGTAATCCTGTTTTTGGGTTCTGTGTTTGGCACTGAGGACCTGGCTGGTATTCCCCAGTTTTCCTCAACCCAACCCAGAAATGTACTGCAGCTGTGAGAGCCAATTGTTAACATTTCAGGAAATAGTTTCCCATCTGGTTGTTAAATGTGTTGGTAGCTTGAAATCAGCCACTGTGGAGGTACTTATACCATGCTACAAATCAGGGTCCTCCTGAGAGTTTGTTGTTAAGCATTTACGAGCACACCTCAGATGTCATCTTTCCCTCTTCACTGGTTTTCCACGTTGCTTCCCTAGGGCCGGCTTCCCTGCCTGTTTTTCTCCTCAGCAACACTGAGCACATTGGAGCAGGGATGCTGAGGGCCCTGAGGGGGGCCTGGTTCTGGTCCTGCAACCCAGGCTCCAGTCCCACTGGGCTGCTTCCTGTTTCCAGTAGATGCTATCCACATCATTCACATTTTTTTTTAACTCTGTGTGTGTGTTTTTTTTTTTTTTAGGGTGTATAAGGTTTTGTTTTGGTTTTTTATTGGGGTATAGTTGCTTTACAATGTTGTGTTAGTTTCTGCTATACAACGAAGTGAGTCAGCTATATATATACATATATCCCCTCCTTCTTGGACCTCCCATGTCACCCATCTAGGTCACCACAGAGCACCTAGCTGAGCTCCCTGTGCTATACAGCAGGTTCCCACTAGCTAGCTATTCTACACATAGTCGTGTATATATGTCAATCCCAATCTCCCAGTTTATCCCACCCCCTCCTTCCCCCACACCCCACGCCGGGTCCACACATCCGTTCTCTACAACTGCATCTCTATTCCTGCCCTGCAAATAGGTTCATCTCTGTGCTTTTGATTACACTCTTCTCTCCATGAACGACTCTCTTATGATGGTTATGCCAGGCTTTCCTATAATACTCGTGGCACAGACATTTTACAGATATGGAAACTGAGGTTAAGTTGTATGAGGTAACTTAACTAGGAAGTGTTAGGATTGAGATTTGAGAAGAGATTTTTCCTGACTCCTTGGGCCAGGGCTTTTGCCATTACTCTTCCCATCACATTTTCATACCTGTAGTCATTTTCCTCGTCCCCACGGAACCCAGCACAATGCCCTGCACAGTGTCAGGGTTTAATTCCTGCATGATGAATTGACTAAAACTTCACTTCCTCTCAGTCATGTATTTTTTGTGACAAAAATGAGGTGGGGATTAGGGAGGAATCATAGCATGATATTACTTCTACAAAATCAACCTTGTCTTCAGCAAAGCCCTGAGGATATTTTCCCCCAGTAGGTACTTGGCTAGATGTTCCCTTCAGAGTGAAGCCTGGAGTCTGTGTGAAGGCAGTTGAAAGGGTTTCAACAGAAATGGACATGTCTGTGGACTTTCAGCAGAAGAATATTATTTAACAAAATGTGCAGGTATGATATTGCATGTGTCAGACCTTCCAAGCTTTAGTAAAGTTTTTCTGCCTCTTGTTCGTGTTGTAGCCAAGACAACAATTGAACATTTCCCTTAAATCTGAGGATGGGGGATCCACGTGAGAATGAAAAATGGACAAGTAAATGGGCTTTTGGCAATGAATAAGAGATGCTTCACCGCGATGAAGAGCGGCCCCCGCTTGCCACAACTCGAGAAAGCCCTCGCACAGAAACGAAGATGCAACACAGCAAAAATAAATAAATAAATTAATAAACTAGTACCCCCAACATCTAAAAAAAAAAAGAGAGATGCTTCCAAAGGTTTTCGTTGTAGATTTCATTTATTTATTTATTTATTTATAAGTGTTCCTTTCATCCCCACCTCAAGAAAAAACATAATAAAAGTAGGGAATGGTAACAATTTAACAATGAGAGTTTCCTATTTCTCCATATGCTTAGTGCCTAATTCTATTTGGGCTTGGAGATATGCATCCATTCTTATTTCTCAACCAGTTTCAAAGGAAATAAGAGACACCTCCATACTCCTGTCTTTTCTGAACCGTAAGAGAGTCAATGCCACACAGTGGTCAAGAGGCACCAGTTGGGTTGTCCTCTGATGGCAAGTCAAGAGCTAAGTGTATCTACTTTCCCATGAAGGTTCTGCCAGGTCGATGGTCAGTGAAATTATAGGTTTACCTCTGGCCAATGTTTTGAAGAACCGCGGTGTTCCTATTCTTTTCCAGCTAAGCTCTGATGTGTGCAGACTCCCTGTAATTATGGTATAATTGGATTTAACTATAGAGGTAGAATTAGTTTTCAACCAAGTCCCCCTCAAATAATTTGTTGCTTATTAGAAAAAAAGGGTAATCGTACTGGCTTTAGTGGCATGTATGGTTCCCCCCAACTCCCCAAGGGAGAAGAGAATTGCGGTATGAGCAATTTAGTGGGGTTGGTTGAATCACAGCACCCTTGTATCCTAGCTCTGAACATTCCAGAAGGTTCATTTCCTCTAAAAAAGAAATCAGAGGTGAGGTCTTCCTAGGGTCCCAAAGGGAAATGTTTCAATCTTTCTCACTCCTGTGGTGAGGAGATTATTCTCAACTTCCAGAATTGATAAACTGGAGGGGCGAAGGGGTGTATGGATTGAACCTGAGAATGGGTTAGGGCCACAGATGTAAATTAAGTGGTTTCACATAAAATTCCGGATTTCAGCTTCCCCTTAAAAAAAAAAAAAAATCTTTCAATCCTGGGCCGGAAGTTCTTCATTACGACATTCTGCTGGACCTTGAATCTCAGGTCCTTTCAAGAAGGCAATGAGTTTATCACTTGCCTTCCAGCCCTCCTCACTCATTTACTTAAATGTCTTGACTGTTGGCATTTGAATGATTTGTATCCTTGGGTCCCTCTCTGTCTCTCTGTCAATTTGCACCCTCCCACCCCACTATCTCTCAGTAATATGAACTCATCTTTTATTGAAGGCAGTGTGATGTAGTGCAAAGAAGAAGGTCTTCTGAGTCAGAGAAACTTATTTAAATCCCGGCTCCCTTGCTCACTAACTGTGTTACTTGGGATGAATAGCTTTACATTTCTGATCACTGTTTCCAGATCTGAGACTTAGCTAATACCACATCACAGACTGGTGTGAGCCCCAGCACAGTCCTTGGCACATGGTGAATGGTCAATAAATATTAGTTTCCCATGTTCTCATTCTGCCCTAAATGGAAGCAGTGAAGAATATTGGTATCAGCCAATGTCACAGACTCCATACACTGAAAGGCAACTGGGGACATTGTCTTGTTTACTTCTCAGCCTCCAACTTAGCTCTCACACAAAGGTGAAACACAGAGAGAGGTAAACCCCCTTGCTCAAGGTTACTCAGTGAATAACAAATAAGCCCAAGTGTCCTGGGCTCTCAGCCGAGGGTTCATTTCACTCAGGACAGCCTCCCAGACCCACACACAGATTCTTTCCAGCAGAATTGAAGATGGAGTGAGTGTGGGATTTCTGTTGCTTGGGGCCCGAGGAAACGTTTGCAGACAATGAGTGGTTTGAATGTCTGGAAAGAAGCATCAGGGAGTGATCTGAATTAATCATGCTATTGTTGCAAGATATAACCAGGGTGTTCATAAGCTCTGCTTTGCCACTTCACTCTTTAATGAGGCAGGTTGCCTTACCTTCCTTTTGAGGTGACTGTGCAATAAAGGTGTACCATCTAGGTCAGCACCTTAACTCAGCATTTCTGGCTGAGTCTTAAAGTGAAGTAAAATAATATTAAATAGCTGACCCAGGCTCTTCTCCCTCCCATCACCGGGATCCCTTATGGACTACGTGGCCATCAGATATGTGTCTTCACTTGCAAATGGCTCCAGGGATATGGTTAAGTTGAGACCAGGTAGGGTCTCGGACAATAATGTCACCTTCTCATAAGGTGATTCAAACTGCCTGAGGTCTGGAAGTTAGAAGACCAGGATTCCAGCTGCCCACCTGCTACTAAGGAGCTGTGTGACCCTGGACAAGTCATTTCACATCTGTGGATCTTAGTTTTCTCATTTGTCAAGAGATGGGGCTGGAGAAGACAGACTCTAACGCTCCTTCCAGCTCCAACAGTCTTAGATGATTATTAATGTAGAGCTTAACTCTTCAGAAGGTTGCAGGTAGACTTTGGAAAGGACCCAAATCAAGTTGCTGAAAGACAGGAGGAAAGTTATGACCCTAGTATGGGTCAGAGAGAGGCAGGGGTAGCAGAATCAGATTCCATGATTTTTTATTTACAGCCCTTGGGAATCCCAATGAGCTTGAAGAATGCCAGGCTGCTGAGTTGTGTCCACTGAACACAGTGCAGGGGTCGGAAGATGGTGCCACATAGGTGGGCGATGAGGCAGAAGGTAGAAGGCTTTGCAAGTCCATCCTTGGGTTTGTAGACTGAGCGGTGCATCCTTGGGAAGTGGGTCTCACTCAGACTCCCTACCTCAGAAATGTAGATGTGGGAAGATTGTATGTGAGTAGGGGATGAGATTTTAATAAGGCTCACTCTTGATCTTTAGTTGGGATCAGACCAGAGGTAGGAGTGAGGAGAAAAGTGGTGATGGATTTCTCTTTCATAATTGACTGAGTGGTTTCCAACAAAGCATTTAGTCTCTCCAAACCTCTGGGGTTGATGTCCTTCTTGAGGCTAACCTGAATCTGTTCCTTGAGTGTATCCAAGTCTTTGAGTAGAGAGGCTTTAGCCAGAGCCAGAACAATGCATGGGTATTGATTTTTTGACATGTGACCTTGAACTTGGCTTAGGATCACCATGACGTGGAGCTCAGCACTTCTTCTGTTGCCTGTATCTTGCAGAGCTCTTGAAGTTGTCCAGTAGCTTGAGAAATTAGAAAAACCCTGTGGAAAGGCAGAGGCAGATTTGAATCGGCCTGGACTGGGTTGGATCAGTCGTGGTTCTCCTAGGACTCTGACTCCAAGCCAGCTATGCCCTCCCTTGCTTTCTTGAAGATGTAACTTCATGTTGCACCCCTACAGATGCTGTTTATGGCACCCACTGGTTCCTCTGACCACATGGATCACCAACCCTGACTTATTTCTCTCCTCCTATCTTACTGTACCCATCCTTTAGGCTGCTGTATGGCCTTCATCACGTTTTTTCCCCCAGCTGCTCCAAACCATAGTGATCTGTTTTGCACCGACCTGCTGTGGCCATTACATTCTGAACGCTTCAGTCTAGCTTTTAATTCCATGCTGTTTTGTATTGTTCTCCAATTGTTTCATGTGTGTTCTTTACCTCTTCACAACCTCTCCAGATTGTAAGATTCTTGGGGCCAGGGACCCTGTCTTCTTGAATCACCCCCTGGCCTAAGCTTGCTGGCCTCAGAGTGTCTGATCTTTCATGGTCACAGGTTTTGTACTAGACTTTCCCCCTGCCTCCACACACTCTCCCCAGCTCCTGCTTTGCTCCTTCCCATGACAAACTTTCTTTTTCAGCTGGAGCCCTGCAGCTGCCCTAGCATGCCTGCTGCAAATCAGCTTGAAGTAAGCTGTCTGTAAGTGCCCTGGTGAGTCAGTTGGGCCCCTCCTGGAAGACAAGGAATTCTGAGGTCTTGCAGGCACATGCCTGCCCATCCGTGGAACGATTCCACAGCCAAACCCCATCTTGCCTCTGGGAATGCTCCTTAGTTTTACCTTGCTGCTTCCCTCCGCTGGCTGCCCTGACTTGTCAGGTGTAGATGGCAGGGCACCTCTGAAGAGCCAGCCCTTGCTGGGGAGAGACAGGACTCTTTCCTTTGAGAGCCAGAGCATTGTGAGTTTCTGCTGGGTTTACTTTGGTAAACCCAGGAGAAAGAGGAGAAACCACTGAACCATGGCTTTTTTAAGTCTTTGCCCAAAGAAAGCAAGAGTAGGGTGGAGAAAAAGAGACCAGGGCTCCGATTTGGCTTGGCCACTCATTTGCTGTGTCATCTCATGTGGCTCACTTACCCTCTCTTACTCTCAAACTTCCTTTCTGTAAAGTGAGGTAGTTGGAGTCAAGCAATAGATTTCAAATTTATAAAACAAAGGAACCCTTTTATCAAATGAAATCTTATGAGGAATTTCAATTTCTATAGCAGAAAAGCAGAGCCATTCTGATTGAACCTGGGGTGCAGAGAGGCTCTTGGTTTCCTTCTGTTCTTTCAAATTATCCCCTGAAATATCCCCCTTGTCAGAACTTCCCAGGAACCCAGTTTGAACATTGAGCACTGAGAACATTGCTCTCTATGGCCATTCTAGGTCTGACTGTGTTCATACCCTTACCACTCAAAGTGTGGTCCTTGGGCCAGCAGTAGCACCTGGAAGCTTGTTAGGAAGGCAGCATTTCAGGTCCCCTACAAGACCTACTGAATCAGAATCCACAACCCCAGATTCACAAGATCCCCAGGTTTGAGAAGCATTGGTCTGTACAGTTCTGTGACACAGAGAACTGAGGGACACGAGGACCAAGGGGACATCATGTCTTTCATCATCTTCTGTGGACCTGGTCAGCTGAGTTTGGAAGTGTGGGCCACATCTCTTTCTTGTGACTCCTATGCTTCAGTGCCTTAATTGTTCCTTGGATGCAGAACCAGCCATGGGAAACAGCAAGGCTTGTCCTTAGGCTTGGCTAAGGAGGGCCTGGAAGGGGCACCAGTTGGCCCTGCAGAATGTATGTTAGGAAATGCTGGAGACACAACATTTCAAAGGGGGATTTGTGTTTCCAGTATGTAAGTGCTCACTGCAGATGCCTTATGAGAATGACTCTCCTAGGTGTTTGTGCTTTCTTTTCCTCCCCTTTCCTTTCCTTTCTTTTCTTTAACATGTGTCCCTTGCACTGTCATGCAGGACTCCTGACCTCTCCGGCACCTGGGGTCTGACAGCTGGGCTTAGAAGACCTGTATTTTACTCCTAGCTCTGGCCTTTTCTAGTGTTGTTCCTTTATTTTCTCGACCTCTCTGGGCCTATATATAACACAGCATGGTAACCTAACAGAGCTGTGAACTGAAATATAGGAAAGTTCTTCTGGTCAATTGTAAAGTGCTAAAAGCTCAGGAATATTTTTATATTAATTCTGATCTGTAAAAACACCCAGAGTTTGGCTTCAGCTGACCCAGAGGCCACAAACACCCCTGTGAGGCTTACAGCTGGTATCTTGTGTCAGACTGAGCTTTTCCTTGAAGTCTAGGTTTCTTCAAAGTTAGACAGTCCTGTTGGTGGGTCTTAAATACCCTTCATCAGAATTGATGAATCAATACTTGATTTTCTTTTAAGTAGTATTGTGGGATATTGAAAAGAAAGGGAAAGTCAATTTGAAACTGTTCTAAGATGAAAAATAAAAAAATTTATTAAAAAATCCAAAATAAAAGGAAAAAGAAAGAGAAGAAAAACAGGTTTTACTCTTAAAACCTGTCCTTAGAAAAGGCCGGGAGCCCCTTCCTGCTGTGATTTTTCGATTTGGTCAGAAAGCTGGGATGAGATGTGCCTTGAGTCAACCTTGAAAATGAACTTGCTCTTTTTTTCTTTCATCAGTTACTGTTTTAATGGCCGCTTCTGAAAAACAAAACAAAACAAAACAAACTCTTCCTGGTAACCTAAAAGCAGGTTTGTTCTGTCAGGGGCGATGTTTCAGGAAATTTGTATATTTCTGGCACTTTTTATATTGACAGAAGTATTTAAGTGTCATTTAATAAGACCTTGAGGATTTTCTTCTGATTTCTCATTTCCTCTCTCCTTTTTGAAAATGTGAAATCTTCCTCAACCAAGAAGAAACAAATTTTAGCCCTAAAGGAGTGGGCTTGGTTTGATATCTAAGCATCTGGAACAGAGGGAGGTTCATAACTTGGCAGGCAGCCTCAGCACTGCCCTGGTTCTGTTCGGGCACCATATGGTACCCCACCCTCTCTCTTCTCTGCGCTCAGCGCAGCCCCTGCCATGTCAGCCCACCTCACCTACTACCAGCCTTCTTTCCAAGGGCGCCCACAGAGGTTCTATGCCTTTAAAAAATGCTCCCTTGGGGACCTCTGTGCTAGACTTGGGGAGAGACTCTTTGCTTATTGTGGTGCTGTCGTGAGGACGGAGGCGAATCCAGGACAGGTTGGGAAGATCTCAGAGCTCTTGGGATAAAGCAAAGTCAACTTCCCTTAAAAAATAATTCTACAAAGTACTGAATGGGCTGCTAAACGCCCACCCTATGAATCCATTCTGGGGAAGCTGGGTTTGGCGGTGCTATTCAGCAGAGCCCAGGGGACTTTGCTTGTAAAGCCTTCTTTACCCGGATCTTATGTCATTTGAAAGGTCATTTGAAAGGTCATGCCATCATTGGCCAGGCCTGGCAGAGTAGAAAGGGAGGTTTTGTCCAGCTGCATCTGCCCAAGGGTCAGTTGGCCTGTTACAGAAAGATGCTGACTCTCCGGGCCAACCAAGGCTGCCTTTAGGACTTCATGGGGTTTTCCTCACTAATTCAGCATCTTTCTTTGAAATTTAGGCTAGTGATCCATTCCCAAAGCCCCATGGGATTTCCATTTGGATCTTCTTATCTCTTTGGGGGCTGGAAAGATCCACATGCCTTCTCCATCCCTTCCTTTTTTCCCACTTTACAAATTGCCTTATGGCGTGCCTCCCACATTCATGTCTTTAGCCCAGATCTTTGTCCTGAGTATAAGACCTGTTTGTCCAACTTTCTCTCGAACAGCTGAAATTCAGACTCAATATGTCAGAATTGAATTCATCGTATTTTCCCCCAAACACTCCTGTGTTCCTTTTCTCTGTAAATAACATCACCTTTCACCCAGTTGCTCATGCCGGAAATTTAGGAGTCACCCCTGATTCTTTTCTTCCCCTTATTCTTCACATCCTATTTGTCATCAAAACCTGTCAATTTTGTCACCTTAATAGGCCTTGAATCCAGCTAGTTTGGTCCATTCTCATTACTCCCACACTGGTGCAGACCACAGGTATTAATCACCTGGATTAGAATCAAAAGGAGAAGGCTTCCCCTCCCCGCCTCCCAGTTCCAAGCACGGAGACTGACACGATAGATGCTGAAGAAATGTTGGCTAAATCAAGAAACGGGGAAAGCAAGGAAAGACAAATGAATCTATTACCAACTCCTGCCTCCTCAAAAGACCAGGCTAGACACAGGAGGGAGATGAGGAACTCTTCAAATATTAAGACCTCAGATGAGACGTCTCATAACATCCCTTCGCTGCAGGACTCATGGCCAGTAACTTCATTATCTAACCTGGATCCCAACTGCTATAGTATAAACCTGTTTTCATTGGCTCTGTCCTTAAGGAAGAATAACTCATCCCATTTCTTCTGTATGTGGCAGAAGAAGCTACGGGGATTATACAGCTTTTGTCCAAAGCCTGGTTCCAGTCCAGGCTGGAGACCTGAATTCTTTTGCTGGGAGGAGAGCTGCCCCAGGGCTGGCTTTCTATGCCAGATAATTAGCAGAAAAACAAAAATGAAACTGAGGCTTGCGCTCGACTTCCAATGTCTTTACGGTAGCTATGTACATCTCAGCTTCTCACATACTGTGTCCCTTTACTTTTTTCTCTGCAGCTCCCCCAATCCTTTGCAGTCTTTTCTTTTCCTCCAAATCCAGGAAGAAAGGAGATCACGATACAGTAAGAGAAGACAAGTCTCAAAGCCCCACCCTAGCAAAGTGAACTCTCTTCTCTCTTTGTTTCCACACCAGAACGTGATATAACACGTTTTGCTGATGCTAGATCCTAGAACTGTGGGGAAGAGAAGGAAGCCTGACAGAATGCATAGTTTGAAAAGCACTCCTTCCCTAGTTTTTACCCCCTATCAAGGGAAAAGGAAGAGTTTCACAATCATCTCTCTCTGGACTAGCTCAGGAGCCTTGGAAGGTGCCAGATATTTTTGTAGGACGGTGGCCTTCTGCTTGCGGAAGGAAAACACTTCCTGCACGTGTTGGCCGTAGAGACCCCTGCACTACACTGGAGTAGTTGAGCCAGTTCTGCTGAGGGGAAGCCAGCCAGCCATGGCTCTGGCTCTCCTTGGGTGGTGATGGTGACTGGGCCAGTGGTGGTGATGATGGGGGTGACGGAAGGGGCTGGTGTGTGTTGGGGGTGGGAGTGGGGGCAGGAAGCTATTGCAAAGGGGAAGGATAAAACAATAAGCCTTCTTGGAAGGCACACTGTTGATGGACTAAATTATTTGCTCTGAAACAAGTTTTGAGCAGGAAGATAGTTCTCCTGGATTGGGAGAAATTCTTTTCATCTGCAGGAGAATTTCCAGGTACAGTAGCGAGTAAGAAGCTTTTTAGGGCTTCACTCCTTTAAAACAAAGGAAAATGACTAGATTCAGCAGCTTTCTTTCCTTTATTGTGATACTGTGATAAGAATGTGTCATCATTTCTTATTCATCTAGGTTCTTCCTCCAATTGACTTAAATGATTCACCGTGTCCTAGTTTTTCTGGATGTCTAGATTTGTAATTAGTTACTCCTGCTAATTTTAAAAATTTGTATAAAAATGTTGCATGTCTGCTGAAATTGAACAGATTACCTCTATATCATCTGGAAAATGACTTTCAGTAATGCAATATGTTATTTTAAAACTTCAGAGTCTCTGCAAAGAATTAGAGACCCAGAAATTCAGAGCTGAAAGGACTTTAAAGACATCTTTCGGGACTTCCCTGGTGTCCAGTGTTTAAGACTTGGGGCTCCCAAAGCAGGGGGCCTGGATTTGATCCATGGTCAGGGAATTAGATCTCGCATGTCACAACTAAAAATCCCACACACAGCAAAGAAGATCCCGTGTGCCGCAACTAAGACCGGGAGCAGACAAATAAATAAATAAATGAATAAATACTAAAAAAAAATAGACATCTTTCAGTGGGTCTCAAGCAGGGGCGCTTGGAAATGTGTTTGCTTGCTTTGAAATGTCACAATGACCATGACTGAGGGGCATAATTAAATTTAGTGTTCTGAACTTACGGATGCTAAGCATTTTACACCTTTACATGCTATATGGTGTGATATCATTCCAAGCAGCTGAGAATTTCCCTGTCCAAAATGGCAGTAGTCTTTCTGTTTAGAACACTGAGTCCAGCTCCTCATTTAAGTTATGAAGATACTAAGGCCTGATATTCCCTAGGTCAATAAAATGACAGTGAATGGGGCTGATTTACAGGTCTAGATTTGACTCGATCCAGTTTCTTTTATTTCCGTATGCCAGCTTTACTAGCAGTTGCACAGCTAATATGAAGAGACCTCCTTTATGTAATGGGAGAACCAATCAAAACCTGGTATGTCTTGGTATTTGGATATCTATTTTTTTTCCTTCTTATCCACTGGGGACCACAAATCTTATTTTCCTAACCAACAAAAGGGCTTAAAGGTGCAAGAAGAACAATGAACATTAAAATTGCCAAGAATGGATGAGCCAATGGCTTGAGAAAATTATAATGTTAATGGATGAATGAGAGATGATAGAAGCCCAGTGGTAGTTTGAGTTCAGTCTTCATCAAGAATAGGGTAGTCAAAGAAGATATTAAAATATGAGTGTGGGAGATTTTAACATGAATCAGATCACACTCTCCAAGTCCAGGTGGTTGCACCCTCATGTATTAAACACATTTGCAGATGAAATCTCAAAACTCGTTTTTAGTAACCATGAAGAATGGAAAAGTTCCCAGAATACTAGAAATAGAAAAATATTCTTCTAATTTTCAGAAAGAGAGAAAAAGTAGTTCTGGAAGCCAACTCCAAGGGAACTTGACATTACATCTGGTAAAACTCCTCAACAGTACATTAAAGTACATTAAGCATGATTTATTCATGCTTAGAAGAAAATGAGGTGATTTCTGGCAGCCTATATGGATACTGCTACAATAAACTGACCCACAGTGGACCAACTACATTGACAAATCTGTGAAGGTCCATAAACCTAGGATATTTCGATTTCTACAACATGTTTGACAAAGTCTTCCATGATATCCTGGTGGATAAGACTACAATAGGTATATTAAGAAGTATCGCAGTTAAGTGAATTTCTAGTTGGTTGAATTTATGTATTTAAAGAGTGTTAACAAATGATAATTTGGAAGGAGAGGTCGGTGAAATTTACCTTTGCCTTAACCATGTTGTGTTCAATCTATACATCAATACTTTGAAGGAACACAGTAACAAGTATGATTTCCAATTTCTTTGTATGACATAGAGTCATATGGGAAAATGTTACAGTGATCTCAATAGCCTGGGAGTCTGAACCAAATTCAAAAAGATGAGATTTGCCAAAGATAAAATGTTAATCTGCTGTATTGAAATTCAATAAATCAACTGCACAGCCACAGAATTAGGGGACCTGTTTTTGTAGATGTTAACATTGAAAGGGAGAGGGCTTTCTAGGTGAAGGGCTTTTTATTGTACAAGAAGCAGGAGATGAAACAATAGTGGGCTGTGATTTCCATAAAAGTTATTGTTATCTGGGAAGTATCCAGAGAAGCATGTTAAGTTGATGAGAGGCTTGGAGAATGCATCGTATGAAGGATTACTGAAGTAACAAAAGACCTTGTAATAATTGGGCTAAAGAAGAGGTGACTAGAACATCAAGGTTGTCTTCCAATATTTAAGGTTTCCTTATGGGGAAAAGGGAGAGGGTTTACCTTATAAGAACTTAAGGTAGTAGAATGAAGACCAACAGGCAGAAGTTACAAGGAAAAAATTTTAGTTGAGTATAAGGAAAAACTTGCTAGTAGTTGAGAAGAAATGGGCTTCCACCCATGTTCACAGCAGCATTATTCACAATAGCCCAAATGTAGAAGCAACCCAAGTGTCCATCAATGGATGAATGGATAAACAAATGGGGTATATACATACAACAGAATATTATTCAGTCTTAAAAAAGAAGGAAATTCTGACACACACTACAACATGGATGACCCTTGAAGACATTATGCAAAGTGAAATAAGCCAGACACGAAAGAGTAAATATTGTATGATTCTGCTTATATGAGGTACCTAGAGTAGTCAGATTCATAGAGATAGAAAGCAGAATGATGGTTGTCAGGGGCTGAGAGAAGAGGGGATGGGGAGTCGTTTAATGGGTATAATAGAACTTCAGTTTGGGAAGATGAAAAACTTCTGGAGATGAATGGTGGTGATGATTGCAGAACAACGTGAATGTACTTAGTGCCAGAGGACTGTACGCTTAAAAATGATTAAGATGGTGAATTTGTATGTTATGTACATTTTACCACAGTTAAAAAAACAAATCAAGAGCTCCATTGCCTACAGAATCAACCCAAAAAGTCAAAGAACAAATGGGCTGCTATGAGAGGTACTGAGCTTCCCATAACTGTAGGTATCCAAGCAGGGGCTGGACAATCTCATGTGGCATGCTCTAGAGAGAATTTCATGATTAGAAGGGATCAATGCCAATGATTTCCGAACTTCTATAACTCTGCATGAAAGCAGAGACTTAACTCCATGACACAGAGTCAGACTGCATACTTTCTTAATATTGTATTATACATGCGTGAGTATTCATATATGTTTGTCATATATGTATTCATATATGTTTGTCATACAAACATAAGACCATGTTTTATAACAAATGCTCATTCCAAAATATACTGTTGAATGAATATTTTTAAAATGGATACCCATTTAGCCTCCATGCAGTTTGAATATTGGAACATTGCCAGTATCTTATGTGCCATGTGCCCTCTCCCAATCAGATCACCTCTCTCCAGATTTCTGTGATGACCTGCTTCTGACCTTTTTAAAATAGGCTTACTACCTATTATGCACCCCTAAACAACATAGTTTAATTTTGCCTGTTTTGAATGGTATATGTATCATAATAGGTTTTCATTTGTTACTTTCTTCTTTAGCTCATTGTGCTTACAAGATTCACAGAGTTGATACATGCATGCAGCTGGAATTAAGTCATTTTCAAGAGATCACACTGTTCCCTTGTGTGTATATGCTACCGTTTATTTATTGTTACTGCTGTTGAGGGACATTTGGGCTGTTTCCAGCTTTCAGTTTTCATAGACATTGCTGCTATAAGTATTACCTGGGAATAAAAATTCTGAGTTGTAGGGTACACACATCCCCAAATGTTCAAGATACTGCCGAAGTGTCTTCCTAAAGACTGTATTAATCTACATGGCCACCAGCAGTGTACCAGCTCTCATTGTTCCATATGTTTGTCAGATTCAGACTGCAGTTTTTTTTTTTTAATTTTTATTTTCTTATTGAAGTATAGTTGATTTTCAGTGTTTCGGGCAGCAAAGTGATTCAGTTTTATATCTATATGTAAATATATATTTATATATAATATAAATTCTTTTTCGGATTCTTTCCATTATAGGTTAGTACAACATATTGTATATAGCTCTCTGTGCTATACAATAGGTCATTGTTGTTTATTTGTATATAGTAGTCTGTATCTGTTAATCCCAAATTCCAAATTTATTCCTCCCCTCCTTTCCCCTTTGGTAGGCAAAGTTGGTTTTCTATGTCTGTGAGTCTATTTCTGTTTTGTAAATAAGTTCATTTGTATCATTCTTTTTTAAGATTCCACATGTAAGTGATATCATATATTTATCTTTCTCTGTCTGACTTACTTCACTTAATAAGATAATCTCTAGGTCCATCCACGCTGCTGCAAGTGGAATTATTTCATTCTTTTTCATGGCTGAGTAATATCCCATTGTATATACATACCACATCTTCTTTATCCCTTCATCTGTTGATGGGCATTTAGGTTGTTTCCAAGTCTTGGCTATTGTACATAGTGCTGCTAGGAACATTGGGGTGCATGTATCATTTCAAATTAGAGTTTCCTCTGGATATATACCCAGGAGTGGTATTGCAGGATCATATGGTAACTCTATTTTTAGTTTTTTTAAGGAACCTCCATACTGTTCTCCATAGTGGCTGCACCACTATACAATTCCACCAACAGAGTAGGAGGATTCCTTTTTCTCCCCGCCCTCTCCAGCATTTATTTTTTGTAGACTTTTTGATGATGGCCATTCTGACCCGTGTCAGATGATACCTCATTGTGGTTTTGATTTGCATTTCTCAAATAATTAGTGGTGTTGAGCATCTTTTTAGAACTTTTCTCTAGTTCTTTATCTAAGAACTAGAGAAGGTGGTGAGCTTGGCAGTTTGGTTCTAATATCTCATCATAAAGTGGGAAAATGTACTTGAGTTGCACCAAGAAGTATTTAGGTTCCAAATCAATGTGGGTTCTTCTTTTGAGTTAAATGGCTTAATAGAGATGGGCTTCCAATTACAACCTAAGCACATGAAGGGCAGGAGATGCCACGCATCTTTTGATCAGTTGGCTGTCCCCAATTTGCCCCTCAGCCCTAGGTTTATAGTGCCTGCTCATCAAATACTGATGACTTTATATTCTAAATGCAGTCTCCAAAGAAAGAAATTTCAAAACAAGGCATAATTTACTGAATTGTAGCAATGTCACTGTTGTAGCCTGAACTTGAACTTTGTCCTGCCCAGCCACTGTCCAGCTATGAAACCTTGAGCAAGTTAGTTGATCTCCCTAACCTCAGTTGCCTCATCTGTAAAATGGGTAGAGTAATAGGACCTCCTGCGTGTATATGTATGGGAAGGGGGTTATGAAGATGATCTAATTCATGTAAAGTGCTAAGCTCAATCCCTGGCATTCAGTATTCAATAAATGTAGCACACATTATTAGAATCTTTATCCCTGAAGAAATACTTTTATAGGTATTCTTGGATAATCTAAGCATGACTTTGCCTGGGGAGATGCGGCAGAACTTGCCCTCTTCAGGATTTTTCTACCCGGCCCGCCACCTTGGTAATTTCCAGCAGCAAACATTTAGAATAAGCTCTGGTTTTACTCTTCATCAAACCCAAAGTGACAGCAAAAACAGACATTTTTTTCAGAAAGAAATTAATCTCCTAAACAGGGTGATTTTCCCCTTTTCTTTAAATACTTCTAAACTCGTGAGGGAGAAGCACAGCGCACATTATCCATCAGAATGAAGCATCATCCAGCGCTGCTGAGTTTCATTGACTTTAAGATTGCCCTCTGAGCTATAAGCTTTTTTTTTTTTCCTTTCCCAGAGCACAGTTAGCAGGGATATTTTTCTTTAAATGGCCCCATTTCATTTGCATTTTTTAAACTTTCACAGCAGAGAGTAGAAGCCATTGTAAATGGTTCCAAGAAGGCGGCTGTGATTTCACCCTACTCTGAGCTGCCTGAAGCTTCTGAAATTGAGTGTCAGTTTCCCCCGGAGCAGAAGGATATTAACTTCATATTTGTGCGCGCGGTTCGCTGCTCTGCTCTTGGTTTGGTGGCCTCATTTAGCTGCAGGCATTCTCCAGCAATGATCCGTTCTCCACAGTAAAATTAAATATCACCTTTCTCTCCCCCCAGCACCCACCCCCACCTTTTAATAAGCTGTTTTCTTGTTTAGACTGAAGCGAGACAAGGTGAGAAACTGTGAGTTCTTCTCTGATTCCTTTTATTGCTCTTTTTGGATAAGGAGAGCACAGCAAAAAGGTAAAGAGGAGGAAAACCTACCATTGGAAATCTGAATGGAAAGCTGTACTAAGATCACAGATCAGTTTGAGTTTGTTTAAAAGAGGGCTGGAGAGAGGAAGGCAAGGTATAGAGAGCATAGGGGAGGCATTACAATGTTGTAGAGTGAGGGACAGACTGACCAGCCTTCTTTCCATGCTGATTCTTGAGTTCACACCATATACTCTCTGTTCCTCGTATTTACAAGACCCTCCTCATTCCCTCTCCAGCTTCATCTTCCTTCAGCCTTGCTTCATGGATTTCTTTCATACTTGACGGGCAAAACCTCAACCCCAGATCTAATGAACTATCAGCCTTCTCTACCAGTATTGCTAAGTGTTGGAGAGAAAACTGCACAGGTGTGCAGATTAATTTCACCACAACTTCACGGTTTGGACTCTCCTGGCTTTCCACTGCTGCCCTGTAACCGTTCCATGATTCCTTAGCCAATTCTCTCTCTAGTTCTCTAGACTAGCTTTTGCATGCCTTTTTCACTTTCCTCCTCTCCTCAAATGTTTGACTTTCACAAGTTAAGCATACGGCATTTCTTCCTACTTCACAGAGAAAGTAGATGCCAAAGATGGAAACACTTCCCCACCCTCCCCTTAACTTACTGCTCTCAAACCTACAAGTTAGCTATTACCACCTCCATGCCTCCCTTCTTTGCTTCTGTTACAATGGAAAGGGAGCATCCCCACCTGGGCTGGTCCCTCCACTGGTCCTCTGGAGCTCTTCTCTCCCAGTCCTTAGCAGCCTGGCTTGATCAGCGTCCCCTCTCTCTCTCCTACACCATCACCCTGACCTTTCCCTTTTGGCCTCTGCCTGTCAGCACTTGAACATGTTCAAATCTTTCATCCTGAATATCCCATTCCTTTCAAACCTCATGGCACCTTTCAGCCATTGCTTTCTCTTTGAAGAGACATATGTATCTGCTTCTCTGCTTCTTTATTTCCCATTCTCTGTTCTACCCGCTGCAATCTGGCTTCTGCCCTTATCACTCTACTGAAACTGCTTTCAGCAAGGTCATCCATGAGTATTTTATTGCTGAATCCAATGGAAACTTTTAAGCCATTATCTTCCTTGACCTGTCTGTAGGAGCTGACACTTTTGGTCCTTCCTAGCATGTTGAAAGCTCATTTCCTGTGCCTCCAGGGCCACGTGCAGCAGCTGAATTCTCCTACCTCTTCAGGCTTCCTTGTAGGCCCCTCTTCCTCTTAAATATTAGAGGGGCTTCTGTCCCAGGTCCTCTTCTGGTCTTACTCATCTGTGCTCTCAAGGTTATCTTAGCATTCCATGCCTTATCACGGAACAGGAGGAATAAGGTGCAGATTTTGTGATGGGGAATAGTGGAAATGAGGTCGGCCAGGCACGGTGGTGCTCCAAGACGGAGACTAAGACTTCAGAAAGGAAGTGTTTGACTTGCTGAAGTTGGCAACAGGTGAACAAGCACTGGGTCTACAGTGTCAACATTGAGCGTTTTAGAGGTTAGATCCTCCCCTCCTGTTGTGTAACAAAGTACCTGTCTGTTCTTTGTCCTGGGTTCTTGGGATGGAGGTTTGAAACCCTTGGAATTTCCAAAATGATGGGAGTGTCTTTGTTATCTATGGCGAAGCCTTGGGACCATGCTTGAACTTATGCAAAGGAAGTGATTCGTCGTGAGCCCCTAGATAGTTTCAGGATGGGGGGTGGCTAGGCTGGAAAGACCAGCCGTATGATTAGAGTACTGGGGCTTTGAGCCATACGATATCGGCCCAGCTTTCAGTAGTGGAGGGGAGCTGGAGATCGAATTTAAACACATGGCCAGTGATTCAACTTAATGATGCCAACGTAATGAAACCCCAGTGAAAACTCTGGACACTGAGGCCTGGTTGAGCTTCCAGGTTGGTGAACACATCGATGTATCAGCAGGGTGGTGCATCCTGCTTCCGTCAGTGAGGACACAAAAACTTCACTTTCAGGGCCCTCCCAGGTCTATGCGTCTTTTTATTTGTCTGGCCTGGGGAGTTGTATTCTTTATGATAAAACGTTAATCATAAGTATAGCACTTTCCTGCATTCTGTGAGTCATTCTGAGTAATTGAACCTGAGGGAGCTGTGGGAACCCCAGCATGGATAGCCAGTTGGTCAGAAGTGCAGGTGGCCTGGCCCTGCACTTATGGCTGTTGCCTGAATTGCGGGCAGTGTTGTTGGAGACTGTGCCCTTAACTCGTGAAGTCTGAGCTAACTCTGGGTAGTCGGTGTCAGAAATGCACTGCAGTATTGAACCTCCCCGGGAGAAAGTGTGTGGACTCAGTGAGGGACTGAGTGCCCCATCACTAGAAGAGATGTGGTTATAGAATATAGAGGCATATAAAAGACTATACAGTCAGAGGCAATTGGAGGCAGAACTGACTTTATTTAGAAACAGTGTCTCTAGATTTTTGGTAAGATAGCAATAAAGAGATTTCTTCAAAGGCAGAAAGATTGTTCCCTTTAAGTCCGGTCATACTTTCCTTTAACAGCCTTTGTGCTTCTGAGTTCTTGGATCTGTCCATCAAAAATTTGCGAATCCTATATATTTCCAGGTTAAAAAATATGACTTTTTCTTTTGTCCCCTAGAAAAGGCAGAGAGCAGCCCTTGGGGATAATAATGATGCCATTCATGCTGGGCTCTCTCGTAGTTAAAATTGTGTCAGCCATTTTGACCCCTGATGGGATTTACGGTGGCTCAGATCTCTGTTGGAAAAATGAGTTTGGGGCAATAGACAGGAGGAAAAAGGTCTCAGGCTTGGAGCATATTATTTTGGTGAAATGGGGAGAAAATTCACTTGAGGCTTTTTTCCTCTTTTTAGCTGTAAAATCTGACTGTCCATATTCTATCACCCCTGTGTGCACTCTAATCTCACTGGGCTCCCTTGCCTGGGACCCTGTGGGCTTCTATTCTTAATAATATGAGCTCCCGTGATGTGCTGATCTCCTACTGTGTGACTGGTTGCCGGGCCACCTTCTTACAGACCTTCACTCTGTCCCTCCCTCCCACCTTTGCAAATCACAAGCGCCTCCCTCTTATAGATGAGGAAACTGCAGCTTATGCTGAGGTTGGAACACTGTTAACGGCACCTGCATAGAATGCCACAGAGATCGGAACCCAGGTCTATATAACATCACCGTATAGTGAGTCTTAAGGGTGGAGCAAGTGCTGAACCTAGAGCTGGAGAAAAGAGTGATTAAGGCTCTGTTCTTGTCCCTCTGCGGAGCTTGCAATCAAATCAGAGGGACTGACCAAGGTGCTGAGTCAGTCAGAGGGACTGACCAAGGTGCTGGTTTGGGGCAAGAGTTGGTAGAATGAAGATTTTAGTTAAATGTATGACCTGTTGTTAAGGCTAAAAGATCACCATGGAGGGTCCCCAGCCGCAGCTTAGTTTAGAAACAGCTTGCCTCTTCTTCTTGAACCTTCTGATGATCATTTCCTAAACTTGAATTTGAATCTTCTTGTCTTTACTTTATAATTGAGCCAAATTCCACTCAGACTACTCCATGGAGATGTAAGATAATACTGTTTTTAAATTTTCCAGATCAGGAGACAAGAAAGTAACATTTATTGACATTTACTACATTCAGAAAACTTCATACACTTGAAAAACATTTTAATCCTTTTAGACACCAAGATATAGAAGCTCTCTGTTCATCTTCCTTAAGAATGAATCCATGAGTCAGCCTGACTCTAAGGTAATATTGGTCACCCATCTCAAGGTTCTCCTTTCTGTATTTCCTAGATAGTGATCATATGACGTCAGTGGCACTTTTAACTTTTGCAAGTGTCTTCTACTGTTCTGTTCACAGTAAATCTAAAAGCCCCAGCTGTACGAGGCAGGGACTTGCTTGTGTGCCCATTCGATTGAGGAAACTAAAGTAAACACACGGTGTTTAGCGAGAGGCCACTAAATTCCTAAGAGGAGAGACAGAAGGAGAACACAAGTCTTTCTATCCCACCAACTTTTAAGTGAAACTCCTTTTTCAATTAAAGATGAAAAAAAAGAAAACTTGGAAACCTACAGGAGCCAGTCACTAGACACAGTTTCTTCACTTATTACAACAAGTGTTCAAGTCAAGCATGGTGGTCCTTGTTTTACAGATGAGAACTGAGGCTCAGGGAGGTTATGTAATGGTCCCAGAGTCACACAGCAAGTAGCAGGTCTGCTCTTGTCATCGCAGCCCACTGTCCCACATGGCTAACCTTTTCTACAGGATCTTTCAGTTGAACGTGTTAAAAAAAAAAAACAAAAAAAAAACAAGGCTAACTCATCTAAAAAGAGGAAAAAAAAATCTAACTTTCTCTTGCCCCATCTACCCTCTCACGGCCATCTCACCCTCACCTGCCCTTTCACGGTGGAGCCTCTTCACAGAATAATCTACTTCCCCAGAGTTCCCTCCTGAGTTCACTACCATCATGTTCCTCCCTTAGCTCCCACATGCCTGGCTCTTGCCAAATTGCTAGGGCCAACTCACTGTTATCCAACAGCTGGCCTTTTGTATGTGTTTCCTTTGCTTCTTTCCAGCCTTTGACACTGGTCCCCTGTTTCTGGAAACTGCCTTCCCTTGGTTCTGGGCCACTAATCTCGTTTTCTCCTTTCTCTCTGACTGTGTCCTCTCTTGTGCCAATTCTCTTTGTTAGCCTTTAAGTGTCTGTGTTCCCCCAGAGCTCTGTCCTCAGGCTTCTGCTTGTTCTCATTTATCCAGCTAATGGTGGTTGCAAGTTTATTGTGTGTCAGGCCCTGTGCTAGGAGCTGGGGGTCAGTGACAGAGTGATGATCAAGTGGTTTGAAATATGAGAAGCTCATCATGCTCTGGTCCCTCCCTGCTGCCCATCCAGCCCCTTCATTGGCCCCAACTCTGCTCTGCACAACTGCTGCGGTCCCCAGATCTCAATGAGCTCTCTCTTGCCTCGCTCGGGGCTTTTGCAGTGGTAGTTTCCTCAGCTAGGAATGTTCTCAATGTCTGTCCCTGTGTTTGCTTCACTCTTTCTCATCTGTCAAGATATGGTTTGGGTATCATCTCCTCTGGGAAGGCTTTTGTTACTCACCAGAGTGCTCCAGGAACTGCCTCTGTGCTCAAGTTCATCACAGAACCTACACACAGAATAATTGCACCTGTGTCATTATTCTGTCCAGTCCCTGATGGCAGGAGCCAGCTCTTTGGCTCCTTTGTATCCCCGGCACCTAACACAGTCCTTGATATGTAGCTCTTTGTAGAGTGAATGAATCAGGCTTGCCACGACTGGTCCTTTCCAGCCTGGACTCCTGTCTTTCCTCCACCTGTACTATTCCTGATAGCCCGTGTTTATCCACCTTGACTGCACATGATAGTCACCTGCGGGGGGAAAAAAATGCCGGCCCTTACCCATTTCAATTGAATTAGATTATCTAGTGGGATAATCATCTGGGACCCAGATGATTGGGTGGGACCCAGTCATCTTCGTTATTTAAAAACTCCCCAGTTGTTTCTGATGAACCGGAAATAATCATGAGTCGGATCTGTCTGTCCTGGTATCTCAGCACCTAGCGCAATGCTTTGCACATAGTGGGTACTCAATTTCTAGAATGACTTCTAGATTTCTGGAATAACTGAGCGGCTGCCTAAAAGCCTAGCGCTTGCATATTCAAATCTAAGCCAGCCATATCCAGTCTCCAAGCACACTCACACAGAAAGCCAATTCTCCAGGAAATTTTGCTTCGGAAGGATTTGGCTCCCAAAAGGTATTACTCAGTGTTTAGTCCCCTGTTTTACAAAATAAATAAACTTTTCCAAGCCTAAATTAGCTGCTGATTTGTGTAATTTAGTGACACGTAATTTTTGTTTTAACCTCCAGAAAAGCAGTAGTCAAGGAGGTGGTGATTGGAAGAGAAAGGAGTAGATGGAGATCGCTGGTTTTCATTATGTGAGAATTTAGAAGGTTTGCCATGGTTTCTGGTAAATTCTGGCAAAAGTCTGTTTTGCCACAGGCCCTGTAAAAGCACTAGCCTGCTTCCTTTTGATGTTGCTGATTTTTCTTTGGCGAGGGAATAAGACCTAGCCAAGTCTGTTGGGGCTAGAGCAGGGCAGGGACAGGGAGTTTACAGCGGAGGGGTGACAGCATCCAGCTCCCTTCGTCCTGTTTCCTCAGGTCATTTCTGCACCTAGAAACTCCTTGAAAGCCTCAGTGATCTCTAGCGAGTTGTGAGGGTACATACGTGGGGGCTTTTCCCCCCACTTTCCGTTGCCATCCCAGCCCCAAGTTCATAGGTCAGAGTTCTGATATCAGGGGGCTTAGTCATCGTCATCGTCTGGCTGCAACAGCTCCCGCTGGTGCCAAGCACTCTACAGGGAAAGTTCATGACCATAAACTTATTGAAACTGCACAGAAACACCATGACGGGGGTGTTGTTATTACCATTTTGTAGACAACAAAACTGAGGCTCAGAGAAGTTCAGTGACAATGTCCGGCTAAGTGGCTTGTGCCGCATTATCACAGAGTTATATACAGGGCTGCATTATATCACCCCAATCTCCTGACTTTCCATCTAGCACTCATTCTACTACTGGGAAGGTGACCCACTCAGGCTGGAGCAAGAAGGCTCAGGACACAAACTGGCCAGGAGAGAGTTCTTCTTGGAGTGGACCAATGAGGTGTGAGGGGCAGCATTGGAGCAGAGATGCTGAGGGTTTTGGGGTCTCTAGAAAGGCTGAAGAGGTGGGAAAAGCTTGGAGCTGACTTAACTCGGCAAAGAAGTGAGAAAGGGCCTGCTGGGCGCCATGCCTGCCTCATTCCATTCCTGGAGGTTGGGCAGAGACGTCCAAGGCTTCTTCCCTCGATTTGGAGTTTGGGGGGAACTCAGTAAACAGGCACATAAAACCTAACTGAACTTGTCATTATAATCCCATAAAAGGTTAAGAAACTGTCGGAGGATGGGTGGGAAGAGAGAAATCAAGCGACCTCTTGGTGTAGCTGTCTTGTTTACCACTGGCATCTTATCTATCAGTGCTGTGTTTTCCATTTGTCAGGCTATAACGATAGCAGCTTTTATAAGTAAGCAGCTTTTTGTAATGAACTTGTTCCAAATGTGTATTCTGTTCTGGGAACTCTCTGTGCTCTGAAGCAGCTTTATAATTATTGCCTCTGGTGGAATAGCCAGGCTCTATCTGGCTTTTACGTAGCAATTTCAGTTGATCTGCCTCTTCCTCTTTTAGCTTCAAATAAGGAAGATGAGGGGATGGAAAAATATAATGATAGCTTTTTTTTTTTTTAAAAAAAGAGTGCTTATTGTATATTAGGCATTGTTCTAGATGTTATGCATTCATCTTTTCATTTTATCCTAACATTACTTGGGTCTCAGGTATTTTTATAGGCCCCATTTTACAGATGAGGAAACTGTGGCTCAGAGATTTTGAACAAAGTGTTTAAAGTTACTCAGGTAGTAAGTGGTAGAGACAAGATCTGAACACATGTCTGTCTAACCACACAGCCTGTGTTCTGGACTCTGCTTGTGTGTGGTGTGGGCTGCTTATGCCAGTGTGGCTTTGGGGATGGGAGGAGGAACTTAGGACACTCACTGATGCTGTGGAGTCGTTTGCCATGTTGGTCCATGCAAGAGATGTTGTAATTCAGTGCCGATGGCTCTGTAATTATGCATCATTTTCTGGTCTTTTGCTTTTATAAAGGGAAATAGAAGAATTTCAAGAGCTCCCCACACTTGTTACAGCCCATAGTGATGCTACCTTCTTCTTGGTATATGGCTGTACCATTTATCCCCAAGCTCAAAAAAATGTTCATATCATACATTGGCTTCTATTTTGCAACATGGACTGTTAGTTACCATCTTATTTGAAACCCTGATCCTGCCCAACTGAACTGAGGCTGTTTTGGATCTCCTTTCTCCCCATCCTGCACGCTGCTCCAAGGGGACAAAGGACCAAGTGGTCTTCCATCGCCTCCATCTGCTACTTGAGCGATGCTGGCCATGGACGACCAGCTCTGGGGTTAGGTGCAGCTCAGATTTCTGCTCCACCACATTCTCACTCTGGGACTCTGGATCAGTCATTTAACCTCTCTGAGCTTCTCTTTCCTCATCAGTAAAATGGGGATAATAATCGGAATGTCTACCTCATAGGTTTGTTGTGAGGATTAAATGAAATGATGCATGTAAAATGATTGGCTCCATAAATTTGGGCACTGTTATTCTCTCAGCTCCAATCTAGTCCCTGCAGTTAAGGATTGGGAACCACTAGCAAATCATTCCTAGTATCCTGCCTTATTTCAACAAATGTGCACAGAGCGCCAAGAGCAAGGTTGTCTCTAGGACACTGTTTCTTAATGCATCGCTATTCCCAATGTCACTTTATGGGGTTAAAATGTACAATGAGCAAAGTTTGCTTTGGAGAAAGCCCTTCCATTTCCCACTTATCATCTCTTCCCCCTTGTTGCAAAGTCTTCCTTTTTTCACACCTGGTACCCTCCCACTGACCCTGGACTCCCCCAGGGCTCCTCATGGGAACACCCAGGCACCTGGAACTTCACCTCCTAGTTTTTTTCTTTCTTGGCAAAGGTGTTTTTGAAAGTATCATCTTTAAGAATAAAAAATGAAAAGACATGACCGACACCAAGAAATTACTTCAGTAATTGGTGACACATCCATTCAGTGAAGTACTGCTGGACCCTTACCTCTTGATTAAGACAGAGCCAGGCCCTTTACTGAGAAAGGGACATTTGCTTGCTCTGACCGAGAAGTGGATTTGTTTGCCTCCAATTAGTTGGAAAATCGAACTTGATCTATGAAGAAGACAGATTTATAACCTGAGCTGATACATGACTGCCCTCGCTTTGTTGTAATAAAAGATGAAATCGCTCCAGTGGGGGCTTGGGTGGACATCAGGCTGGGTTTGTAATGACTGTTCCCTCCGATTTTCAGAGCCTGAGTAAAGCCGGCCGGGATGATCAAAGAGCCCTTCATAGTAGATAAAAGATCATTTGGGGGAGCTGGAGAGGAAGAAGTTTGGAGTGTTCGTTTTTTCTTTGTTTTCTGTTCCACCCCCTTTCAGTGGGACTTAATGATGCTCCTCTAGGTGGGAAAATAGATCTGTTCTGGCTAATTTTCCACAGAAGTCCACGAAGACCACGTGTTCTCAGGACAGATGGCTGCCAACATGGCCTCCACCGTGTGTAAAGGCTGTTTCTCTCCGCTTTGAGCTTTCCTTTCTCTGCCTCTCTTTAGCCGTTGATTTTACTTTTGTTCCGTTTTGCCACACTCTCCTTATAGCTTCTGCTATAAGAGCTTGGCTCTGTCTCCTGCCATCTATCCTGATATCCTCCTGTTTCCCTTCTTTTCCCTTTGTCCTCCCTCCTCATCCTCTTTCCCACTGCATCACATTCTCTGCCTTATTTGCCTCTCTTCCTTTCATGGTCTTATTTTTGACACTCCTCTTTACCTTTTTCTCTCTCTCTCTGATTCTGGTTCGTAATATCTTGAAAGAGCGTTTGATAACGTTTGCCTGACCCTGCCTGACATGGGGTGAGTGATCCTCCTCAGGCAGCTTTTGATGTGGTCTGTGTGTGATTGATGAAAGCTGCTCAATTTGCTTTTCAAAGCTCTGTTTATGGAGGGCTTGGGTGCATCTCCTATGGATTTCACTCTTTTTCTTTCCAGAAACAAGTCCAAATTATAGGACAAAATCATACCACTTCCCATTTGTTCATCATCCTCACAGATGCCTTAACGTGCATGAGAGAAGGACCACATTGCACAATCCACCTTTTTTTTCTTTAAGTGTTCTTATTCCCAGAGTCCTCATGTCAGAGATTTTTACCCACAAAGGATGTTCCTTGGGCTACATTTAATTCGAATACAACCTTCAGCCCAAAAAGGAACTTAGATTTGGACACTGACTAATGAAATAGAAGAAAAATGCCATCACTGTTAATAGGAGAAGCTAGGCACATTAGGTATCCTGGCTACTTACGATATGGTCAGCATAAAATGAGAGGAGCCATAATCAGAAGAATTGTCGGCAGCTTCTGGTTCTAGAAAGAACAGTGGGTCAAGTTCTTTCCAATGTTGATCACTCTAGATCCCAAAAGCGTATGAGAAGATGAGGGGTATTTTTCAAATGGTTCAGGTTTCCTGCACTGCTGTTTCTGCTTTTCAACCTAAGAAGAGGATCCTTGCACGTGCACCAGAAGGCTTACACATTCAGCTGCTTGAAGAAAGAGGGGTATACAAAATAGTCAGTAGGAGCTCTTTCTAGCTCTTAGATGCTCTGATTCTGAGAATCTAATACTTTAGGTATGATAACTATAGTGCCTTGAAAAGATTACTGAGTTTCGTGCCCGAATACCTGAGTTTAAATGCAGATTTGGACAATTTTTAGTTGAATGATTGTCAGTAAATTTAACATTTTTGTTTCAGTTTTTTTAAACAGCTTTACTGAGGAATAACTTACATACCATAAAAGTCAGCCATTGTAGGTGTACAGTTCAATGATTTTTAGTAAATGTACAGAGTTGTGCAACCATCGTTACAATGCAATTTTATAACATTGTTTTATAAATCTTTTAACCTCTCTCCATTTTTTTCCCTTCACCTTACGATTGGACTTACACAGTGGATTTATTACAAAAATGACCTCAATTCTAATCCTTTTATACATTGTGACATGACTTTTTTGCTCCTTCCGTTGAGAGGTGGAATTGATTTCCCCAGCCCTTGAGTCTGGGGTTGGCCTTATGACTTGCTTTGACCAATAAAGTGTGGTCACTGTGAAGGTGTGCCTGTTCTGAGCCGAAACCTCAAACAACCCTGCATGCTTCTGCTTGCTCTTTTGGAACCCTGTTATCTCCACTGTGAGGATAAGGTTGGGCTAGCCTGCTGGAAAGTGAAAATCATGTGGGGAGAGGCCCCAATCATTCTTGCCACCCCGACTTGGGCCATGTTAGATCAGCCCGCCCAGCTGCCCTCCAGCTAAGCTTCACCAAGACTGGCCAAGCCCAGCCCGGCTCAGCAGCACTGGCAAGCCATCCTGGAGACCCACAGATACAGCAGAAGGGGGCTGTTGGAAGCTACTAAGCTTTAGGGTGTACGATATTTTGATTTATGATAAGAATAGGCATTGGGTCTTCCACCCCTTCCTGTCATAGAGCTCCTAAAACCCTTGGAATTTCCTAAGCCTGGAGAGCTATAAAGGTGTCTTTTGTTATGTTAATGAGGTGACATTTGGGAAGCACCTAAGGATGGGGGATGGTTTACAGTAGAGCCAACCACGTGATTAGAGGGTTGGCTCTTTCAGTCCCACCCCCTGACCTCTGGGGAGGAGAGAGGGGCTGGAGGTTCAATCAGTCATGACCAATGGCCAGTGATTTAATCAATCATGCTATGTAATGAAGCCTCAATAAAACCCCGAAGGGACAGGGTTCAGAGAGCTTCTGGTTGGTGAACACTTGGAATTGTGGGGAGAGGGGCATGCCTGGAGAGGGTATGGAAGCTCCGTGTACTTTCCCCATGCCTTGCCCTCGCCACCTCTTCCATCTTGCTGTGCCTGAGTTATGTCGTTTTATAATAAACCAGTGATCTAGTAAGTAAAATGTTTCTTTGAGTTCTGTGATCCACTCTAGCAAATGAATCAAACCCAAGGAGGGGGTTTTGGAAACCTCTGATTTAGAGCCAGGCAGTCAGAAGTATAGGTGACAACCTGGGCTTGTGATTGGCATCTGAATTGGGGGGCAGTCTTGTGGGACTGAGCCCTCAACCTGTGGATCTGATGCTGTCTCCAGGAAGATAGTGTCAGGATTAAGTTGAATTGTGGGACATCCAGCTGGTGTTGCAGAATTGCTTGGTTGGTTTGGGAAAACCCCACATCCATTGGAATCGGAGTCAGAATTGTTAGGGTGGTTTGTAAAATATCATTAACGTGGCAAGAAATAACTGATGGGGGATCATGAGAATCAATTTTTAAAAAGCTATGAAAACATCTAGCCTTCTGCCTATTACATAGTAGGCTCTCAGTAAATTAAAAAAAAGATTCAATTTAACAAACATTTATACAGGCCCTTGTATGTGAAAAGTGGTATGTTTGGGGTTATGAGGGACGTAGAATTGAAAAAGGACATGATGTAAACCCTTCAGGAGTCAGTTCCAGTCAGAAAAATAGATACTTACCCAAACAGTTATAATATAGGACAGTCTGTCCCTCTATTCTAACATTTATGTCTAAGTGGTTCCCCCATTGTCTGCAAATAACCATGTTCTTCTTTTCTTGGTATTTCATTTTGTTCGAAAATGTGTTCAAGGGGTATAATTTATTAAAAATTCCCCAAACAGCACATTGACCAAAATTAAGTTTTATTGGTGTGTCCAAGACAGTGTTTGCATTTATAGGAAATAGTCTATATGAAGCTTGAAATGCCTCATGTAGCTAAGGAAACAGAAAAGCAGACATGAAATCAGAGCCAGGGTGGGGAGGAGAATGAAAAGGGGAGAGAGAGAGGTGGGTGGGAAAGTCTTAATTTCTAAAGCAACCAGGAGCTTTAATTCTAAGGATGCCTAAAAGTAGAACACTGCCTGGGCAGATTGTTTTTACTTGCCTCCAAACTATTCTAGAGGTTTGGGAGGTTGGGTTTGAGGTAGGGAGGAGAGGAGGAAGGAGTGGGGTTTGCAAACAGGATCTTTGGAACCCAGGATTCCTGTGGTTGGTTGGGTTCAAGCAGATTCCTTGAATTCATACTCTCCAGGGAGCAAGCCGTCTGGGTAGTCTGACAGCACCAAGAGCACTGTACAAAGAGCCCTGGCTTGGGAGCCTGGGACCCTAGTTCCAGTCCTTACTCTAACACTAAAGAACCCTTGCTGTGTGACCCTGGACAAGTCACTTTCCCTTCCTGGGGGTTGACCTAGATGATTTCTAAGGTCCCTTCTAGTTCAAAGAGTCTATAACTTCAGGTCTAATTCAGCCACTAAGTTGAAGGAGGAGATTGAAATTGGAGCAAACCAAGACAGATAGAAAGGCCTTCTGACAATATGCGTGGACCTTCGGAAAATGGGGCTGTTCAGAAAACCAAAACAAAGGCCAGTGGGTGAGTCCTGCAGATCTGGGAACCCTCCCCACTGCTGCACTTACTGTAGTGAGTTCTGACCAGGCCTTTCCTCAAGGACTCCAGAGGTCCTGGATGCTCCCTGACCAGGGACCTGACCACTGGGTGAGGTCCCTGCTGGGCCTGTTGAAAGGCCGCCTCCCTTTCCTTCTAGGGCAAGGGTGTCAAAGGGCTTTCTTAAAATGCCCTTGTGCTCTAATAAAGGGCTGTCTAAACAAGGATAAATATTCCTAGCAGTCTGGTGGGAGGAATGGGGGTAAGAAGGTGGTCTTTTTTCCTAGCAGTGGAACTAGAAGAAACTCAAAGAGTAAAGAGCTCTTTGCCGCAAGTAACTCCCAGAAGCTCAGATGAAATTAGCACTTTCAGTGCTGGTTAGGGTCTCTTTTAGAATGATAACTATCAACTATCTCAGGGATAACTGAGCATGCCTTTGGGCAGACACAGTCCTTGTCACCTCCTCCTGGAGCACCCCTGGGGGGTGGTAAGGGAAAGAAGCTGCAGAAGCCTCAGCTTCAGCCACCATGAAGTCATGTGGCTTCCCCCCATGGAGGGGGGCCTCTGAAATGCTGGAGGTTCCTATCTTCCCTGAGGGGCCATAAGGAAAGGCCCATGCCATGGGAGGCTGTGGACCACCAGGTGTGAGTATTCCCAGGCCACTGCAAGGCTGGGCTACCAAAAGCTAAGCCTAGGGATGGCTTGTGAAATGTGATTACATTTGGTTCCTTTTTCACATCAGAAAAGAAAACAGAGTACAAACAGCATCATTCAGGTCCCTGTCCTTTTCTCCTTGTGTCATTCTCTTGTTTGTACTTTCCTCTTCCTTTTTTCTAATACTGTTCACTCTCACCTCCAGGATCATTCGGTTACTGAAGTCCTGCCACTCACCACAGATTGCCCAAACTTAGTGGCATAAAACAACCATTTCATTCTGCTCATGGATTCTGTGGGGCAGGGGTTCACACAGGGCACGGCAGGGATGCTTTATCTCTGCTCCACAATGTCTGGAGCCTCAGCTGCGAAGACTCCAAAGCTGGGGGCAATTCAAGGCCTTGGGGCTGGGATGGTTAGGAGGCTCCTCCATTCACAAGTCTGACATGGGATACTGACGATGGACTGGGACCTCAGTGTGGCTGTGGGGCAGAACACACACACATGGCTGGTCCATATCCTTGAGCTTCCTCACAGCATGGTGGCCTAGGAGCAGCCTTACACAGTGGCTCAGGGTTCAGGGCTCAGATGGCAAGTGTTCCAGCAAACAAGGTAGAAGCTGCAAGGCCTTTTTCCACCTAGCTGAGGAAGTCATGGAGCATCATTTCTGCCACATTCAATTGGCTACAGCAAGTCAGAAGCCTGCCCAGATTCAGGTGGAGGGGATATCAACCTACCTCTCCCTGGAAGGACTGTATAAGTATTTTCAGACATGTTTTAAAACCTCCGCAATAGCCCACCATCACTCTCTGTCCTTTGTCCTAAAAGAAGCTCCTTCCTCTTCACTTCTGGGATCCCAGAATAATTTGGAGGTGACCATAGGAATGTTGCTCAAGTGCTTCTCGGTTCTCTGGCCATGGTTGAGTTTCAGAGTGGCAGCAATTCTGTGGGAATTTACTCTTCTTCAGTATTGACCCTCCACTGTTTACTTGCCATTGGATGGCCATTTGGGGGTCCCTGGAAGTGGTTTGGCACCCTTTCGTGTGTCCTTGCAGGAAGCGTTGATTGGTAATGATCCGTGCCCAGTTCAGCCCAGATCTCTTCTTTGGCGATACCTCCATGCCAAGCCCTTGCCTCACCAACTTTCTGACTGAAGTGGTTTCTCCCCCATGGGTTGGCTTGGAGAGAAAGCCTCTCAAGAATGTTCTAGAAGGCATCGGCCTGCAGTGCCTAGCACAAAGCCGGCACTGGCACTTGCTCAATAAATGACTATTGAATAAATTAACCCTGGCTTGCATGGGCTCTAGGTGACTCAGAGGGTCTGATTCAGCCTGATTCACCAGAGGATCTGGGAGGATTTGACCAGTGGAGAGCCCTGCATGTTCCCGGAGGGAGGCCATGTGTGTGTGTGTGTGTGTGTGTGTGTGTGTGTGTGTTTGTTCATGTGCGTGTGTGTTTTGGAGGAACTGGGGGCATGTGGGGATGGTCCTGTGTAATGATATTGTGGGCTAGGCCAACAGCGCTTGTTGCCATGGTGACCACCGAGCTTCTGCTAAGCTGCCCCTGCTTCCTTACCTCTATTATTTGGAAACTTTTCGAGACACCTTGAGCAAACCCTCCAAGTGTCAGGGCAATCGTCAAGTTTCCGGGAGGCTCAGACCACAGCTGCTTCCTCTTTTCCTACCCAAAGTGTGCAGGTAAATCACCAGAAACTCTCTGGGTGAGTCTGACCTCACCACGTGAAGGACCTATTTACAATAGAGTTGAGGGCTGTCTGCGGGGGCGGGGTGCGGGTGGGTGTCCTAGGCTTACAGGGCCCTTTGTCAATGCAAGAAATCATAAGAGTAACTATGCTAGTCAATCAATCCAACTGGAGATGCTGGAGTCCCAGGAAACTTTTAGGAATGATCTGCTATTTCTCATTTAAGAAAAAGCAAAAAACAAGGACTTCCAGGCTTCCCCATAGGGAGGGAGCTGCTGGCTGGGAACATACATCCACAGAGGTAGGCACTGCAGACTGACTGTGGGAGTCTTCACGGCTCTCAAATGAGCTTCCTGTGTTCTCTTTCCTTTTCATCAGGCCCCGTGCAGATCCATGGCCTATGTGCATTAATTCTCCATGCCTATGCATCAGCATTGCGTCAGGCCTTTATGTATGTTACCTCCAAGTCTGAACAACATCTCAATGAGCAATGGACTGTTATCTCCAATCTACAGATGAGAAATTAGAGGCCCAGAGAAGTACATTAAATTGCCCAGAACACACTACTACTAAGTGGATGAATCAGATAATTTATTCATTCAGTAAACAAACTAGATTATGCCTCAAGCTATGTAGAGAAGAAAAAGAAAACGTTGAGTTGGTTCTAGTTGACAAGAAATTCACAGTCTAGGAGAGGAAAACAGCAATTATACAGCAATATGGTAAGTAAAATGATAGAGCTATACACAGGGAATTGGGTTAAGCACCAAGGGGACATCTAATGCAGCTTGGGAGGGTCAGGGAAGACTTCCTGGAGAAGGTGATGTTTGAGCTGAGGGTTAAGGATAAGCAGGAGTTAGAAGAAAGTATGTGGGGTGGGGCAGGACATTTCAGAAAGAGTAGGTCGCACAGTCAACGTGTGGAATTAAAAATAGCAAGATATGTGGAACTATGAGCAGTTCAGTGTTGCCCTGGGGTTGATCTGACTGGAGTTTATCTGACTTCAAAATGCAAGCCCTGGGCTTCCCTGGTGGTGCAGTGGTTGAGAGTCCGCCTGCCGATGCAGGGGGCACAGGGTCGTGCCCCAGTCCAGGAAGATCCCACATGCCGCGGAGCGGTTGGGCCCGTGAGCCATGGCCGCTGAGCCTGCGCATCCGGAGGCTGTGCTCCACCATGGGAGAGGCCACAACAGTGAGAGGTCCACGTACCGCAAAAAAAAAATAAAAAATAAAAAAAATAAAAAATAAAATGCAAGCCCTCTTCCCACGCTGCTTGATCTCCTCAACTAGCTGATTTTGGAGGTGTGGCATATGTGACACGTTACAGGGGCTTACTCTTTAAAATTCTGTTACTGAATTAGCAGAATGTGGGAGGTTTTTACCAGGACTTTTGCATTGTGAGTTCTCAGGAGGGCTTAAAGAGGATCAGGAGGGAGCTGGGCAAAGGCCGTTGACTAACCGAGGCAAAGTCAATTCAGCGCCATTGCTCCGTGGCTGCCCGACAGCAATTTGGAAGAAGGAGGCCAGAGATCACCAGGGAACAATGGCTCCTGGGTTCACTTCCACAAAGCACATTGTGATGAGTCAGAATGAAGCAACAGTTACCTACACCAACATGTCAAGTTGACAGCAGATGAAGAAATTATCTCAGTGAAAGACCAGGGCTGAAGATGGGTGCAGTCTAACAGTGCCAATGATTTTGCTGTGTTCTTTCTATTTTTGGTGGGAGTGGGGTGTTGGGGGACTGTATGATACATGCATTTATGTTTCCTCCTACTAAATAAGTGGATCTGTTTCCGACAGGTGGTCCCCCAAATTGTCCTCACCATTTGGCTTTTTGATCTCCTTCCTTTAATAGGTCTTCTTGTGGTGTCACTTGGAGAGGACCTGTGGACACTTCTGGAGTCTGTCAGGAAATATCTTACCCTACAACCCAGGCCTACTGCAAAGAGGTGGATTTTCTGTCCTGCTGTGACAAATTCTATAGGAAGGATAACCGTGACCAAATAAGTTAAGGGACCTTTGTTAGAAGTTCTTTCTGTAATGAACACAACATTGTAATTCAACTATACTTCAATAAAAAATAAATTAGGGCTTCCCTGGTGGCGCAGTTGTTGAGAGTCCACCTGCTGATGCAGGGGACGCGGATTCGTGCCCCGGTCCGGGAGGATCCCACGTGCCGTGGAGTGGCTGGGCCCGTGAGCCATGGCCGCTGAGCCTGCGCGTCCAGAGCCTGTGCTCCGCAACGGGAGAGGTCACAACACTGACAGGCCCGCGTACCACACACACAAAAAATAATAACTAATTAAAAAAAAAAGAAGTGCTTTCTGATATGGGGCCTGGAATCATAGCACTAGGAACTGGAAATAACCTTTGTCCTTTTATAGGTCAGAAAACTGAGTTGAGGATAAGAGGGAAGTGACTTGCCAAAGGTAAGAGTCAAATTTGACGTAGAACCAGGATAAAATCCAGTCTCTTGACTCTAAACCTGGTGCTTTCCCCCATGCTGGTGTTCTCTCCATTGTCACAAAGCCTAAACTACTGTTTAATTATCTTTTAAATGAGCATTGCTCTTTACCTTTTCTTTGCTAAAATATAACCACTTGAAGAACCATATTTTATTTGTAGGTTCAGTGCCCACCACATTGCCTAATACAGTAATAATGTCCCTAGAATATTTCTACCCTTGAATGTGTATACAGAGGCCCCATTGGGAGCTGAGAGTTGGTGGCTCATTTTGATTTAAATGGGACCTCACGTTTAACAGGTCTTCCTGTCTATTATCTTGCCTGGTCCCTGTTCAAATCCAGCTCTATTTTCTGGGTTATTTTTGCATTCATAATCCTTGACAAGAAAATCCTCCCATCTAATCTTTGCTTTATTTCTTTGTTTCAGGAGATTATCTAGCATGTCTAATAGAGCGGCAAGTCACGTCCCGCGGCTCCAGGCCTACAATTCCCCAGCATACCAAAATCAACCACAAGACTTTCCTCCGACCTCACCCAAGTCAGGGCATAGGTGGGGCTGCTCTCTGCCCCTTGGGGAGGAGGAATCTATGACCAAATGGGTATGTTCTTTCTTGATTTCTCCAGGGTTCCCCGGAGAGGTGGTATTCCTGGATGATGGGGTACAGGGAGTCTGAGTTTAACTTTCAATGAAACAATGCAAACTCAGACCTAGGGAAGAATTATCCACCTGAGAGTTGCTGGAATATTGGTGAAATATCACTTCTTGCTATTTAATTCATTCATCTGGGATTGAAAAGACATCTCTTGGGGCTGATTTAGGTCAGTGGTGTCCAACCTATTTTAGTATGGAGAGCACATTTTAATTTCAAAAAATTTATAGACCTGCAAATAAAGATACTTACACTTTAGGAATGCACTGGGAGAGCAAATATTAATAATAGAGGCTATCACCTTAAACGGGATTTGAATTAATCACCACCTTATCTATATACTATCCCAAATCTGAGTTGTTGCTTTCCTTCTGTGTTTCTGTAACTCTTTGTCCTCACCACTGGCCTGGAAACCCCACAAGGCCATAGTTGATTTGCCTAGTTCACTATCTGTTGTATACTCGGCACCTAGCACAGTTCCTGGTACAAAGTAGGCACCTTATGTATATTTGTAGAATGAATAAATTAGTACATTAGAAGTATCAGAATAGTTGACTAAACAGTATGATTCATGTACAACTATAGGTACTGATTCACACAAAGATGGTGCCCCTGTGGGGTCCCAGGGCCCACAGATTGGAAATCATGGGTTTAAATTTCCACACTTGGATCCAATATTTTCTTCCATTTTCCCCCGAGGGAGCTTAGTGTTCAGCAGACCACAAATACCAGTCTCTGAGCTTAGAGACACATGATAACTAAAGGTGGGAGCCTGCACCAGTTGACATTCCAAAGGCCGAATGGAAAGTCTAGGAAGAGGACAGAATGCATGACTTAAAGAAGGCTGGGACTTCCTAACACCCACGGCAAAGGGGAGGTTGATGACAGCTTTCCTCAAAAGCCAGTTTCTAACATTTGTAGGAGCAAAAAGTAAGCTAATCTCCGGGAGCCTCTAGGCTGTGTAGTTGGTATTTCAACCCCAAACAGACTTGCAAAGGTACTTTGCCTGTTTCCTCTGTCACCCTATTTGTGTGGAATGTTGATAACTGAAGCGACACACAGTAAATGTGTCTTGTAAGACATTGATTGGGAGTGGAGATGAGTGGGGAAATATAAGAATTGAAAGAAAGAATGCTTGATTTAAAATATGTGAATGTGTCCCTGCCTCACTGAGTGTGTACATTAGTATTTAATTGCTGACATCTCTCTTCCTTCTCTAGACAATGGGCTTCTTCTCTTGATTCTCCCTGCTCCTTCCTCTCCAAACAAAGAGAGGATGGTATTCCAGGTGTGAACAAATCAGGGCGGTTTCCTGCTTCAGATTCAGAGATTCACAGCCCTGAGGAAATGAGTAAAAGAGAGGAGGGAGAGAGCAAAAGAGATGAAAAGCAGAATCTTTGCCACCTGCTATTTAGTGATTAGCTCCCAGATAAGGAAGGCAGAGATGCATTCCAGGAGCTCAGGACTTGCCCAGACGGAACTCAGAGTAAAGGAGGGCTTGGTGAAAACTGAAGCCAGAAAAAGGCAGTGGGGGGGTGGGGGGGGAGGGGCACTGAAAACACCATCCATTAATTTTCCTCAAAGCCCCTCCATGTCATGCAGCTCTTATAAATTTAAGACCCTCACTTTACCCATTTTTTTGTTCCACCCCACCTCACCTGCTTTGGTTTATGTAAAGTAGTCTTGTAAAGCTCTGTCACGAACTAACGGTGTGACCCTGGGCAAATCACTTACCTTCTTAGATACAGGTCTAGTGGTTGCTATCTCTCTCTTTTTTTTCTTAATTGGGGTATAGTTGTTTTACAATGTTGTGTTAGTTTCTACTGTACAGTGAAGTAGAGTTCCCTGTGCTATACAGCAGTTTCTCATTAGTTATCTATTTTATACATATTATTGTATATATGTTAATCCCAGTCTCCCAATTCATCCCTCTTGAGTTTCAGTAGCTTCATCCAAAGCATAGGAAAAGAAATCAACAATCACAACCAAACAACCGAACCCCAAATTTCCTAATGCTGGGCAGTAGAAGCCCTGGCGAGTTTGCAGTGAGCAGCCTCTGTTCTTGTTCTTAGTTTCAAGCACACCAAGATTTTGGATTAAACCACAGTGAAAAGCAAGCACTTACTCTTTCCCTCACGGAGGAGCAGGCTGATCCACTGTGAGGTTTTCCTTTCTCAGTAGAAAGGGGTGAAAATAATTTCTGCACAGCCTACCCTTCTGCCTGTGGCACCTGTGGCCACAGACACGACCCAGGTCTGAGCAGAGGTGCAGGATGCTGTGTCCTTGTCTGGGGTGCATGGCCTCTTCCCTCACCAGCCTTTGCTGTTCCCTTTGTTCTTATAACTGAGGGTGTTCTGTCCTTGACAACGGCCACGTGTTCAATTTTTCCAGCACGGTTAGGTGAGGTCAGCACTTTGGCTTTTAGCCTCTAGAGCAGGTAAGAGCCATTGAACCTTGAGAGATACAAGATCAAGTTAGTAATTCATCTTTCATTTTGCAGTGCTCCCATAGAAAATAAATGTGGAGCAATGGACAATTATGCCTTGGTAGAAAATAAATACTCTGGTGATTAAAAACTGGAAATCACTAGCTTTGAAATTTCTCCAGAAATGCAGCCCCAGATGTCACGCAAGCTCCCATCAAACACGGGCTGTTAAAATCCAACTGTGGATATTGCCTTGTAAAGCGTTCACAGATGCAACAGCAGAAGAAATTCTCACAGCCTAGAGAAGCAAGACTTCTGCTTTTTTCCTTTCTTTCTGTCTTTTTTTCCGGCAGGGGATGATGGAGGGGTTGGGCATCAAATTGTTCATTTCAATATGTAATTTGCCTCAAAGAATTTTTGACTTAATTTATTTTCTCACCAACCTAAATCCAATTCAAAAAACATTTATTGAAACCTGAACGATCTACTTTCCGTTGACGAGTGCTAATAGGTGCAATGTTACCCCTGTCAACTTATAAGATCACATACTGAGCTTGGAGCTAAACAGGAAAACGGAAATTAAACTGGAGTTGGATTTTGTTTCCTTCTAAATTCTCCACCATCGTTGGACATGTACGGTGCTTAATGAGAAACAAGTTGCATTGTGGGCATTTCTTTATTAAAAAAAAAGCTTCTTTCTTTTTTAATTTGGAAGATGTTTACATCTTAATGCCAGATGTATCTCCAAGGCAGAGGGGGTAGAACTGTATGAAAAAAATAAATGATGTCAAAAAGTCCCTGCGTTTTCAACATTTCTTTACTAGTTCTTGGACTAAACAAATATTTCCAGTAAAAAATGACAAATATAATTGTTTTTGGACTCTTATTTTTCGCAATAGACCAGCCTCTTTGCTCTCTTGAGTTCCATGGATAGGTGATTCTCCTGAGAAACTTAACGACATCATGTCACTTTTAGCTTGAGGGCTTTGTTAGAATATCTAATAGGCAGGAGGTAATAAGAGGGTGTGAGTGAGTGTATATGTGTATGTACACACTCCTTGTATGCATGTGTGTAGTGCCAACAATGGTGTATCCTTACTGGACTAAAATTCCATACCAGCTCTTTGAACAAATCAGTCAATGTGGTCAAAATGTTTGGCCCAACATTATCACCTTTCCACCCTTGATTTGTAGTTAACTAAGAACGTGTCCATGCTGTTAACATTCTAGACTTCACTGGCCAGTAAGGTCCATAAAAAAGATCATTTCCCCTCTCCCTCTGTGTGCAGACTGTTTCTGTTTATCTGTAAGTAACAGCCAGGGTCTCACTGCTTTTCAGTTCATTTATTCATTCCTTTATACAATAGGCAATAACCAAGTACGAACTCTGTACCAAGCAGTCTTCTAGGTGTTTGGAGACACAAAGAGAACTAGACAGAGAAGGTCCCTAACCTCATGGGGCTTACATTCTCGCGTGAGAGGACAAAAACTAACTAACTAAATACCATAATCCCAAGTCACAAAAATTCCATGGAGATTGAAAAATCAGGAAGATATAAAATAATCAGTGGATGTGTGTATTTGGGGCAAAATTTGGATAAGGATGCCAGAGAAACATTCTCTGAGAAGGCAATACGTGAAGACAGCCAGGTGGTGGGAGGTGGGCTGGCATGCAGGGAAGAGGGTTGGATGCTAAAGAAGCAGTGGAGGTCTAGCACCTCAGCAGGACGAGTTTGCCTGTTCAAGTGAGCTGTCCTTGCATACGTTACATTCTTACAGAGGGGGTTTTCTTTTTTTTTCTTTTTTTTTTTTAGAGGGGGTTTTCTTGACCTATTTGTAAACCAAGTGGGAAGCTGGACTCTGATAGAGATGGATGTGAGGATCTGGGATACTATATAGGGGAAGATGAAGTGTTGCTTTCCTTAGAGATGGAGGACTTGCTGGAGAAGCTGAAAAACTTCAGAGCTCTAGTCTCACTTTGGCCAGTAACAGAGTATGTACCTGTGGGGAAGTCTCTTCCCTTCTCTGACTTCTGTCTCCTCCTGAAATAAGGTGTTGGATTGAGTGGTCTGAAATTCCCCTCCAGCACCAGACAGTCTTTGAGCCCTCTAAGAACAGAAGCTGGAATCGAATTTTTCTGCTTGAGAATCCCTATTGGTATGGACTCACTCACTAGGATGTTCAAAGCCAAGTCCTGGGTGAAAACAAGCATATGAACTGCTGGAGTCCAAAGGAGCCATGTTCAGACACTTGACCTCTTTTACTTTCCTTGATTTGATCTGTGTTATGACTTTAGTCAGTAGGGAGTTCCTACAACAGGCAACCAATAGAGAGAATTCCATGTATAGGCCAGACATACCAGTGTATACTGAGCAGAGACATCCATCCTGACCACATGCAACTGTGTGAGAAAGGGTAAGTCTGACAGCCGAGAAAAGCTGGACAGGGGTCCCAGGGTCTCAACCTTCAATAATAGATGATCCCTCCTAACAAAGGTCTCTGGTAAAGACAGCCCTTTACTGCGATCCTCTGGCTTGCTAGCATGGAAGCAGCCTTCTTTAGATCCTGCTGTAAGGATCAGAGAATCCCATCGCTATTTCTTCCTATGTTGGGTCTGTTGAATGATGTTCTATCAGTTCAGGTTGAACAACAACCCAAAGTCCAGTAAAGGTATAGGACGAGGGGGGTATCTTTGTAAATGTGTTTTGAGCATCCTTACTATACAGAAGAAGGCATCTAGAGAGATACGTAGTGAATCAGATGTAGTCCTTGACCTCAAAGAACTTTCTCAACGTAAACTCATATGCAGATGCCTAATACTAACATAGGTCAGAGAGAAGGGAGTGATGGATGTAATGAAGAGGAGAGCAGTGGATGAGTTGACACTTAGAGTCGGTACTTAGGGATTAATTAGGACTTGAAAGGTCAGAGATAGAGGCAATGAAGGGCATTCTCAGGCAAGGGAACAAAATGAGTAAAAGCTGGGCACAGGACAGAACTTCCAGGAAGGACATCAATGTATCTGGGCTTCAAGGGGAGAGACCCTCAGATATTTAAGTTTAAACTCCAAGAGCTTGACACAATGGAAGCCAGAGCTCTACCCTTTTGGAGTAAAGCTACTCTGGGTCCTGGTGCTTCTGGTTCCCATTCCAGGAGAAGCACAGCACCCTCTTTCCCTCCTTTCCTCCCTTACCCCTACCAAAGATGTGGGGAACCTGCAAGGAGAGCAAGGCTGTGGTTTTCAGTAATTAAACTTGCATCATTTGTGATCAGGGAACTATTTTAAAATTCCCTCTATTCTGGTATTCTGATGATTTGCTTCAGAGTTGGAAATAAAATTTAGCCTTAGGATTCTTCATTGTTCCTTTGCTGTGATTTCTAATTGCCATGTCCACCTCACCTTCCTCCATTTGATGTGTTTCATCTCAGACACAGGTGTTTGGAAATTTCTTTTTTCCTCTCTGATTTTGGTCCCCAGATCTTATACAAAGATAGTCACCTGTCCATATTTCCACTCACTAATCCTCATCATTCTGATGTCTCTGAGAAACAAAACCACATAATTCCTGGCAGCCACCCTGATCTGATCATTCACATATCATCATGGCTTTGTCTCAACTTAATTCTACCTTGTCATTCCCATCAATATTCTTTTCACCTCAGTGTATGCCAACTGACTGATTCATATTTACTCTTTTTTTTTTTTTTTTTTTTTTGGTGGTACACAGGCCTCTCACTGTTGTGGCCTCTCCCGTTGTGGAGCACAGGCTCCGGACGTGCAGGCTCAGTGGCCATGGCCCACGGGCCCAGCTGCTCCGTGACCTGTGGGATCTTCCCGGACCGGGGCACGAACCCGTGTCCCCTGCATCAGCAGGCGGACTCTCAACCACTGCACCACCAGGGAAGCCCTCATATTTACTCTTGACACATATTTGATGATCATACAGAATTTTACCAGCTAGTTATTTTCTGGGCTACTTAGTTTGTGATCTCTATATTCCTTCTCTTAACAGTGGGGATGTTGCTAGTTAAACAAAGTTATCATTTATTATCACACCATTGTCCACATAGTAACAATAATGGTAACAAGGAATAACTTTTATAGAAGACTATCGATGTCTCAAGGCTCAAGGCAACCTGTGAAACAAATGATCCCATTTTATAAATGAGAAAACTGGGAGATTGACTTGTCAATTACGTGATTAAGTTTAAGGTCACTGGTAGAAATAGGAATGGCTTGAACTCAGGACTACTGAATAGACTTGGTGATTCTTAAGATATGAAGCCTGCTTTGAATTCTGTCCGGGTCTACCTGTACTCCCCAGAGGCCCTCCAAACCAGAGGTTCTCAAAGTCAGTGTGTTTTAGAAACACCTGGAGGCTAGTTTAAAATGCAGAATCTCTTCCTCTCCCCCATACGCGTTCTGATTCTGATTCAGAGGTCACGGAGCCCTCGAATTTTCTTCATTAACACAGACCCCTGATGTTATTGAGGTAGGAATGTATGTTGAGAAATTGTTGAGCAAAGTGGGGAAGCTTCAGTCTGATAGCCTAAAAATGCCCTCTTTTTCTTTTACCTTCCGTTGTATGCAAATATGAGTTCATTCAGGGAGAGATCATTTATATTCTGCTTTAGTTCTTATAAAACATCACTTTAATCTTATTTTAAATGACTGCATTTCTGGAAGAGGCCATTTTATCCCAAGGAGAATTTCATTTCTGATGGTTTCAGATAGGTCTCATTTTAATTCTCTTTCCCCTTTTTAAAATATGACATCATAATCCCCTTCACATCTAGATTTTGTGTTATATTGGTGTTTTTTTCATGGAATATTGCCAGAGCTGGTATTAATGATGGAGTTGTCAGAATTGTATTCTAAATGAGAGTAAAATTCAAATAAGGACCCAGATGAAAAATATGCCTATAAATATTTGAGAAGACCTCTCTCTCCATCTCTCTCTCTCTCTCTCTCTCTCTCTCTTTCTCTCGGTAGTTTTTCCTTTGAGCAAAAGGAAATGTGGATTTATGTGAATATCTTAGGGGATACATTTTACTGTTACATGTACCATCTTAAGAAATATTCATCTAAATTCTGCTTGTCAGAATCAAATGGAGGTCAGAACACTGGCTAAAATATGAGTCCAGCTTTGATTTCCTTATGTAAATGTTTTCTCTAGGTATGTCCATTATGCCAAAGCTAATGGTTCTAATAAGCACTCCAGAGACATCTGATTCACTTTAATTCTCCTCGATCAAAAAATGCAAAACAACTTTTTGAAAGACAGAGATTAGCTCTATTTCTACCACTAAAGGAAATGAGAACAGTGGTAAAGAGATGAGATCTCAGACAGAGCTTCTATATTGATCTCACCTCCCCTAAGTTTGATCTTGTGTATAGTACATAGAGTGAGATTTGATATGAAAATATGCATTTATAAGTCCCAAGGAAACTGGAACAAATCGTCCATATTCATCTCTTCTTTGGTGGGAGTATTTTTTTCCTCAGGGTCAGTGCAAAATTTTGAGCTCACTTCTCTAAAGATTTCAGATCATTGCCTCATAGCCATATTTTCATAAAAGCCATGGCTTTGGCTTCTTGCACAAGATGTCATATTTTACAAAAATATCTTCTTTCTATGGAACAAAATGTACACTCTCTCTTTACCTATTTAAACCTGTCTTGAGAGTTTTGGGCAATGTGCTTCAGGCGCCCACACAGTCTAATAGAAAAGGTCCTTTGGTCATTCACACTCCTGCTTCTATTGATTCTCTATTTCCATCCATTTTCTGGCTCGTAAACCATCCTTTGAAACTTCGCTCCATTCATGATGAGCTGGTGTGGGAACTTGTGTACTTTCATCTCTTTTCATCTTTTCAAGCAGAAACAGGAGCCTCAGTGGCGGTTAATGAATGCTCTTAGCACGTGGGAATCTGGCTAGTGTCTAGGAGGGCCAGGAGATGGACTCTCTCTCTCAAAAATGATTATGCTCTAGTTAGAGGTAAAGGGCCTAACAATAAAAATAGATCCTGTTCATTGATCACTTGCTTTGTGCTAACCTACTGAGCTAAATCATTTCCCAAATGCAATTAAATTTCATCTCATAACAGCTGTGTGTGTTAGGTACTGTTACGCCCATTTTACAGATGAGGAAATTTGGGCTCTTGGTTGCTCTGGTCCCCAGTGAACTCAGAGTTGACATTTGAACCTTGGTCTTTCTGACATCAAAGCCTCTTCACTACATATATGCTACACTGACTGAAACTATAAATAAGAGTCGATGACAGAAGACCAGGAAAGATCAACAGAAATAGAAATTCATCTCCAGGGTCAGAAGGAATAAACTAGAAGCTGGAAAGCTTTATCCATTCCAGTGTGGCAGGCCTTCTTTTTAAATTATTTCCCCTTGCAGGCAGAATTCTCTGGAAGAATGCTGTTGACAGCTTTCAATGCATCGTAAATAATGTCCCAGGTGCTCCAACTACCCCCTCAGTCACTCTCCTTTAGAAAGCCTCCGTCTGAACCCCCCTCCGCCTACATTCCTTCTCATTCCATGCCCCCATTTTGACCTCAGTGTGTTCATATGTTCATATTTGATGATTGCTTTGTAAGTACTCAATATTTTTGGTAACCCATTTTTTGCTCAAAGTGCTGCTTCCACAGGATCTATTGCTTCTATGTAGTTAGTATCTAAAAATCCCACACACAGTTTTGTTTGTTATTTGGTAGAAGAGAAAGGTCACCTAAGCTGCAGGTTCCTTGAAGGCTGGGTTGTGTTTTCTTTTTCCTCTTTGGTCCTTAGCTGGCCCAGGACAGGTGCTCATAGAGATTTGATACGCTAAACCAAATATGGAGCCAACTGTCCTAAGCTCTGCAAAGGGGGAAACACAGAAGACCCTCAGGTAAGTTACATTTTAGTGAGTGTGGAAGTCAATTAAGATAAATCTGCATACAACTCTAATATAATGCAGAACAAGATAAAGTATCATAAGAGGGATATTAAGTACCAGGGCACTTCAGAGGTTGGAGAGATCTTACCCACTTATGTAAATGGGGGTATCAGAGGGCTTTAAATGCCCACCAAGCTGATCAAACCCTCATCCCTGGCACCAGGGAGATGCCAGGTTGTCATTCTTGGTAGTGGTGGTGGGAGGTTTGGCATGGAGAAATCTTTTCCTTATACTTTCCTGATATGAATGAGTATTTATGATAAATTTGTTCTTTTTGCAATTAAAAGGCAGCATGGGACTGGGTTTGAAAAGCTCTGTGGATGGGCTGAGGGGCAGGACGAAGAATTCCAGCCTGAAGACACAGCTCGAGGAAAAGCATAGACTCAGGAAAACATTGAGAAGGTTCAGGGAGCCAGAACTAGGAAGGCTTGGTTGTAGTGCTGGTCATGGGCAGGGACATAGCAGCAGGTAAGGCCAGAATGGAAAGCCAAGGCCATGTTGTGAAGTCAGAGATAACCAGCACTGTATTCATTTGGCCGTGGAAGCCTCTGAAGTCTTCTGAGCTATACAAGGCACGACCACAGCTGGGCTTTGGAGGAGCCCTCCTGGACTTTGCTCAGGACTTGGATTTGTGCTGAAGGAATCCTTCATGAGCTTAATGGCCTGGGGCTCTTAATGCCAGGCTGGTCTCTGCTCCATGTGCCAGCCCAGCCAGTGCTGCAGCCCAAGGGAATGACTCACAGTGGGTCTTCCAAGAAGAAGGAACAGCAGAGAAGGAAGATGATAGGTGTCTTCACAGCACCCCTCAAATCACCCATAGGTTCTCTTCTCTTCCTCTGGTCATGGAAAGTCAAGGTGGACGTTGGGATTTCTTCAGTTTCATATGTTATTTCGCTTCAAGAAAGTAAAGCTTTCTTAAATATTGATATTTCCTTCCTCAGAAAACTAAAAATAGAATTACCATATGCTCCAGCAATCCCACTCCTGGGCATATATCTGGACAAAACTATAATTCAAAAAGATACACGCACCCCAGTGTTCATAGCAGCACTATTCAAAATAGCCAAGACAGGGAAGCAACCTAAGCGTCCATTGACAGATGAATGGATAAAGAAGATGGTACATATACACAATGGAATATTACTCAGCCATAAAAAAGAATGAAATAATGCCATTTGCAGCAACACGGATGCAACTACACTTCGTTGTACAGCAGAAACTAGCACAACATTGTAAAGCACTTATACTCCAATAAAAAAAGAGATTATCATACTAAGTGAAATAAGTCAGAAAGAGAAAGAAGAATGCCATGTGATATCACTTGTATGTGGAATCTAAAATATGACACAAATGAAATTGCCTACAAAACAGAAACAGACTCACAGACAGAGAGAATAGACTTGTGGTTGCCAAGGGGGAGGGGAGTAGGGGAGGGACGGGTTGGGAGTTTGGGGTTAGTAGATGCAACCTATTATGAATAGAATATAATGGATAAAAATCAAGATCCTACTGTATAGTACAGGGAACTATATTTGATATCCTGGGATAAACCATAATGGAAAAGAATATAAAAAAAGAATGTATATATGTGTATAACTGAGTCACTTTGCTGTACAGTAGAAATTAACACAACATTGTAAATCAACTACATACTTCAATAAAAAGTTTTTAAATATTGATATCCTTACCCTTCTTCTGCCTATTCCTCTCTCTTTTGTTTAAGTACATCTCAAATATAAACACGTACACTCCCACACTCAACATATTCACTCACTCACTTATACCTCCTCCTCCAGTTACTTTGGGTCCGTTGGGAGCAATGAGGGCAAAACGTCAATTAATTTCCATGAAATATCCATCTACTGCTTTAGTAGTGAACAGGCTTTTCATGGGTCAGGGTTCTCCATCAGTCACCCCTGGCTGTGATCATCTCCTATCATTTCAATCTGTTCCATGCTGTCCAGTATGAAGGCCCAACAGCCCCATCCCCCTTGCCTTGCTTTTGTTTTTAAGTTTTATTGACTCTGAGATGAAAAGCCATTTCCTTTTTCTTGACTCTGACTCCTTCATTGATGCACTTTTTTTGTATTTTAATATATTGCAAGGTATTTTTTTGTCATCTATTTGTTTTGTCTTACTGAAGACTTTTTAACCAAAAAGACCCTAACAGCAAAAAGAATTACCCAACTGAATATGAATCTGTTGCTGGATAAGACTCCAATGGTCTTGGTGATGGTTAATTTTCTGTGTCAAAGTGGCTAGACCGTGATACCTGGATGTCTGGTCAAACACGTCTGGATGTTGCTATGAAGGTATTTTTTAGATGAGTTTAACATTTAGACACCAGAAACTTTGAAAATAGAGGGTAAAATAGATTACCCTCCACCGTGTGCGTGGCCTTATCTAATCAGTTGAATACCTTAAGGAAAATGCTGTCCTCTTCTGAGGAAGAGAGGATTCCCCAGGAAGTGGCAGACTGCCTTTGGACTCAAACTGCAATATCAGCGCTTCCCTGAGTCTCCAGTCAGCAGGCCAACTTTGCAGATTGGAACTTGCCAGCTTCCACAATTTTATGAGCCAATTCCCTAAAATCAATCAATCTCTCTGTGTCTTGCTCTTTCTGGAGAAGAACCTTGACTGATACAGTCTTCATGCCCATATTCCTCCAGCGAGATTACTGTTTCTTCTTCTCTTCAAGAAATACTTATTGGATAGCCAGCCACAAGGTGCCAATAAAACGATTCTTCTTTACACTGACAATAACCCCCTTCAACTCCTCCATCTCTTTCCCCTGCATGAAAACCTATATACATGAGAACCCCAGATATCATCCAGCTCTTACCTTGTTTCATATCTTTTTCTTTGCTTTTAGTGTCAGTGGAGGAAAGTGGAGTTTGGCTGTCATCACTGATAAAATAGATATTGCAACTTTGAAGACCTCTACCTTCTGGTTGTAATCTCCATGGCTTCCTTAATATCTCCCTCGGAAGTGCTATTTATCAGTGCTCTACTCATCTTCATTCCTCTCCTCTGAGCCCTCTCCAAGTTCAATATTTGACCTTACTGGGACCTTCAGTTTGATCACAGTGATAAATTTGATAGGATTACACAGTGTCCTTGGGATGAAGTCAAGTATTGGGCATTACCAAGACTCTCCCACAGAAATCTATTCCTGAGTGAAGGTACAGCAACCTTAACCATAGCAGACACCAGCATTTACCAAGTCGTACCTACATGTTAGGCCCTGAAGTAGATGATTTACAACCATTGTTTCATTTTGTCCTGTAAATTAGACATGAGAGACTTTATTGATTGTTGCCCTGATACTGAACTCCTGCTTTTAATAAGAAATGAAACCTCTGAGCTTTGGCTGGGTACATGGATACTAGAAATAAAAAACTAAACCTCCCAGCCCATCTTGCATAGAGATGTGGCCATGTGACTAAGTTCTGGCCAGTGAACTATAAGAGGAAGAGCTATGGAGAACTTCTGAGCAATATCCTTAAAGGGGGGATGGTGCATTCCCCTTCTGCCTGATGAATGGACTTTGGACAGAGTGCCTGGAACTTGCAAAGTCATCTTGAACCACATGGTGTAAGTAAGTATGTGTTGTAGGAAGGTGGGGCAATCTGATAAAAAGAGCCTGGAGCCCTGACAACCTGTGGAGCCATTTTACTTGTCTAAAACTACTTGCATCCAGGTTATTTTTATTCTCTTTAACATCTCATTTTGGTCACTTGGGGTTTTAGAGTTTTTGTCACTTGTAGCTAAACTGAGACCTAATTCATACAGTAGATTCAAATATTCCCATTTAAAAGAAAAAGAAATTGGGGCTCAAAGAGGTTAGATAACTTGCTTAAAATTACCTAAGTAGCTAGTTGTAAGTGCTAGAGCCTGGTTCTCTCTGATTCCAAAGCCCACTGCAGGGTCTCTTCCTGCTGTCCCAGCCTTCTTGTTAGTTAAGTACAGGCCTCTAGGTAATTTTCTTGCCTTTTCTCCTGGCCTAAAGATTCTTCCAAGCAAGCATAGTTTGGTCGAGATGCTGCTGTCTGGAGAGAGGTTCGGAGGCCCCTTCACTGTCTTGAAAGATGCTCCAACCAACTTCTCTACCCCCGACCATTCAGGGACCCTGTATAAGCTTATCCCCTAGCTACCTGGTATGTTTGCCAAGTAGCTCCTTTTTAAAATGCAGGGTAGCACGGATGTCTTGCACACCCTGTCAGACTGCTAAGCCTGCCTGTCCAAACAAATCTACTCTGCTATGACTTATTCCCCTGGCGTGTTGATACACATGTTTCTCCCATTGGGGCTTGGGGCCCAAGCATGTCTGAGAAATTGAATGGAGCAAGTTTTCCTGCCAAGACCAGAGCAAACATCCCTGGAAACAAGGAAAGGGAGTTTCTTACTGTGAAGTGGCCTGGCTTCCGTGTGGATCTTCTGCCAAAGTATTCCAGAAACTTCCTTCAGATAGAGAGATCCTCAAGGTCCTTCAAGTACTCAACGGCAGTCTATGCCACAGTCAAAACCCCAATCCCAACAGAGAAAAAATGTGTCTTCTTTTTGCTTGTGTGCGTACTGACTCTGATCTAGTTTACTGTGTGACCTTGAAGAGAGATGGCATGCTGTGTTGAAAGAGCACAGGGTTGAATTCTTGAAAGTGTGGCTGCTTGGTTACAGCTCCCACGCTGCATAGTTCAATCTTGGGCAAGTCGCTTAACTGCTCCCATGCGTCTTAGCTGTAAGATGGGAATTCATTCATTCGCCCACCTTTCCAGGCTTGATGAATCTACCCCTTCATCCAACTCAATTTTATAAAGTGTGAAGTTTTCTGGGTTCTGGGTGCACAAAGATAAACATGATATAGCTTCCCTGTTGAAAGAGTTCACCCCCTACCTGGCAGCATTATAGTAAATGTCAAAGTTTTAATGGATATGATAATACTTGAGAAAGTAGAACGCTGTACATACGGTCAAAGAGTTATTTTTAAGTCGCAACATTGGTAACCTCAATTGCCCCTCCTCTAAGGTGGGAACCCCAAAATGTGCCAAAGGAAGTCAATGGAGAAATAGGCATAGAATAGCAAACTGGTTACTGAGGCCACTAGCAATAGTTGGATCATAGATGGGGCATCAAATGTTGAATATGGACTCATCCTAGGAAAAGTATGTACCGAGAAGCACCTTGAAACTCTCCGTATTCAGAGCCCTTGCCTGAGCTCAGTATCTAATGGAGCTGTAGGCTGCAGACTCCTATCCTTATGATTGGGAGATGCCTCTGTCAGCCAGGAGAGAAATTTCAATCTTTTATTAAAAGCACTTTGCAACAGGAAATCCTTTTCTTTTTTTTCCTTTTTTTTTTTTATTTGGCCAGTGCCAGCATAATTTAACAATGATTGAATAGCTTCTTTCATTTACTTGTTAAATTATGCCTCTCCATCACCTTCCCTTTGGGTTTTCCTGCTTTTTGGTCATACAAACTCCCATTATTTATTAATGTCCCATAACACATGATGGAAGCAAGCAGCCATTTCACAATGATTTAGGAGGCTTCTGGGAGTGAAACAACAAGAACGGGAGCATAAATTCTGAGTCTCCCCTGTACTTGCCTTTTTGGAACAGAGGTGGGTAGTTCTCAGCCATCATCTACTTGCGTCCTCCCCTCCCCTCCCCATCCACCCCCCCTGGCCATTTTCCTGCCCTGAGCCAATTCAAAATACTTGGCTCAAAATGACTAGTGAGTCACAGTTCATGCTTTTTTCCAAGTGCCAACTGCTAGAATGAGCATGCTTCTCAAAGTTGTGCTTAACCAAAATGACACGAAGAGCTAATCTGCTTTCCCTCCAAGGGAGGAGCCCTGTGTGGGATGAGGAAATTTCAGATTGTTTGAATCTTTAGGGACTCAGTTCTTGGTAGGAAGGTTGAAACAACCTAGGGAGATGGTCCTTGCATCTCCTACAGTTCTTTTCTGGGAACAGCTTGGACTGTTTCAACTCATGGAATGACTCTCATAGGGAATAAATAGGATGAGTAGTTCCCAAGTACAGACATGGAGGTGTTTTATGGCTCATTCAAGGATGTAGAGTGGGTTCTAAGTGGACCATCATCACAATTCTGCTTCCTCCAGGCATTTGTGAGAGGAAATGGAACCTAGATCATTCAATCCCTGATCTAGTTTTCCTTCTCCTTGTCTTTTCCTTTCTGCTTTGGACTAGACTAGTGCTCATTCTGTGATTTGGTGAATGACATATGGAGGTTCTACAGGTGACGGGGGCAGAATGGCACCTAGAAAAGTACAGTGACCAATCCATTGTCATACAGTTGAAAAGTGGCAGAGCCAGAATCAGAGCCAAGCTTTCTTTTCAACAAAAGGTTGATTTGTAAACTTTTGTTGAGGTAGGTTAGTATTTAATCTTTTGGAGATAATATATATTCAAGCCCTTAGCACAGTGCCTGGCATTTCATTGCACGTTTGCCTTCCTTTACTAAAGACCACCCAAACCTATAACGATGCTTCACAGGAGGGGCAGTAGAGTATAATGGACAGATCCCTGGGGTGAGAGACTTGGGCTTTCATCCTGGCTATGCACTCACTGATTGGGTAAACTAGGATGAGCTGCATTGCCTCTGCGGGCCTCAGTCTTCTTATCTATATAAAATCAGAGGATCGGGTGTCTCTGAGGTACTTTCTCACTGTAACTTTGTTCCTTAGACTACCTTAGTTGAGGTTGTGGGTGACTTAGAGTGTAGAGTGAGACTTTCATGTCTGGGGGATGAGTTGCTCTAAGTGAATAATGGAGTCATGACAAGCTCATAGTATTTGGGGCTTTAACACTGTTGTATTGGGTGCTGGTCAGATCAAAGCAGAAGGATTTCTTCTACTTGGCAGTCCAGCCCCTTATCTCTCACCAGGTCCCAGATGCCCCTTGGCATATACTGCATCGTGTTCCCACTCGTTCCCTTTTCAGCTTTTGGAGGAGCATCATTGCACTAAAGGCTGGGCATGCTTGTGATTCCTCCTTCATCCTCCAGTCCACTCACCTTCTTCCCCCTTCCAGATGGCAGCAAGCGCCTCAGAGCCCAGGCTTTGCCCCCTGGGGACTTGTTCTGACTTTCTTCTGGGGCCCAAGTAGTCATTCCCCATCTAGAGGCCTAGAATTAAAGCCCAAAGATGAGAGAGGAGATGGGAGATAAAGTAATAGCTGGAAGAGAGATCCTGGTCCCCCTGTCCCTCCATCACGTTCCCTCCCATTCTCTGTCCTGCCCTGCAGAGGGTAGCACAAGGAGTAGGTCAGTTCAGAGACTGGAGCTTTGGGTTTCTTTTGCTCATCCCAAGTTCTCTTTTCGGCAGCAAGCCCGACTTTGTGGTGACCTCAACTATCCTCCCATTTGCATGTCTGCAGTGCCCCGGGTTTGCAATGAAACGATTCATTCCTCCAGAAGTTTTCATTCCTGTGGCACAAAGGCTGAGAAACTTTAGAGAGCCAGGCTGTTCTGTAACTAACATCAATGTGGAATCTGCCTAAGCCTTGACTAATGTATTCCTTGCATTATTAAACACAGATTAAATATATATGGATATTTAAACGTAATGTGTTATTTTCCTAAATCTAGCTTTACTTGATGTTCCTTTGACTTAGACCTTTTCATTGCTCATCACTGTCTCAGGAATGATGAATTACAGGCAGGAAGGAGCTGGAGCTCCCTCAGCACCAGACTTTGCCATCCCATTACATTTGCCCAAGAGATGCAGCGGTAGTTCTCTCCCACACAGAAAATTACTGCTGGGGTTCTTCACATAGGAATTTTTTTTTTCCTTCCTAAATAGAGCTTATTTCTTAGCAATGATTCAAAGGCTAAGACAGCCAGAACCTGGCAGAATAGTTTGCTTCTGTTCTGCAAGAAAGCTTGTGTCCGGGGTAAGTCATTGAATAACAAATTCGGACACAGTCAACTGCCTTCCCACTGATGGTACCTTCACCCACTCTCCATCAGCTGTACAGTTGGTCACTTGTCTTCTACGTGTGCTTGGAAGGCCCCAATGAGTTCTGACTGATTTTCTTTTTTTAATAATCTAGTTTATTTGCAAGTTTCCTGCTCGATACCCCAACCTAACTGTAGGGAAATTAGACCCATCAATGAAAGTGATATGTTTGAAGGAGAGGCTGTATACATCACTCCTGCCTGCATGCCCCAGGTCCCCTTCTGTAAGGAGGGGAATAGGGGATAGATCTTGATTATCTCCAGGGTCTTTGCAGGCTTTGCCTTCCCATAGATCTCTGTGCTTCCAAGGAACCAGAAGGGGAAATACAAATACTGTGCATTTTTCGAGCTATCCCTAAAACATGTTCCCCTCTGGGTCTTGGTTAAAGATTTTTCATCTTATGCCAATCAGTCAACGGATCAGGAACTTCTGCTTGTGTGTCCTGTGTTTATCCGTATTGGTGTGTTAGACTATATGTCACTGGTGCTCTGAGCCAGTTCATGTTAGCTAACAAGAGCTAATGGTGCCTATTTCTTCTCCATTCCTCACGATGGTAGCTTAAAATCAACCACTGGGGGAGTGTTTACACCATGGAAATCAGCAAAGGCTAGAAAGCAGGGCTTTTCTTCCCCCTGGAGAACTGGTTGTTCAGATTTGTAAGCACACCACTGCTGGAAGCTCCCTGAGGGCACTAATCAATTCCTATATCTCTCTTTATATCTAACTAAACATATATTAGATTTTACTGAAAGTTTTTAAAAGATGAGCACAGAAGACATGTCAAGTCACAGATCTTTCCCAGTTTGACTATAAATAAGTTATAATCTCCTTTGAGTGCCATAGTCTACCACCTTTTCCTCCTTCCTACAGCATTATGTTACTGGTGTTATATTTTCTCAGTGGGGAGACATGCATGATCCCAGCACCCATGCTTCTCTGAGTGAATTCTCCCTCTCCTGGGTGTGCTAACCAGCCCCCCAGGCCCTCGAATTAGGAATCAAAGGGCTTAAGAAAAGATATGTGTTTTCTATCTTCCCCTGAACCCAAGAAAATTATTGATAATCTCTCTCTTCCAACAGGAGAGCTACCAGAGCGAGACAATCTAAAGCTTGTCTGGGAGGGAGGAAAAGGAGCAGATATTGGGGTTACTGGTGAGGAAGAGGGATCCTTGGCCACCCTATCTCCAGCAGGCAGGCCACTTGTCAGCTGGACTCATGAAAACCCCAAAGAAGGAGAGGAAAAGGCCATGTTCTATGTTCACAGTATACAATGTTCGCTGTATCTGTCATACAATTAGCAGCACGCGAGCTTTCATATTTCTTGTGCCTCCTGACTTGGATGTTCTTAAGAACAGCTTGACCTTGGTTATCCTCCCTAAATGCCGTGTCTGGAGCCTGAGATATAGTAGGCATTCAACAAACATTTATTAAACTAGCTGTTAAATTTATTTGACATCCATGGATCTCAAGGTTCAGAACATGAATGTGGCTTGTAGTTGGGGGGGTGGGCGGGGAGAGTGGCAAAGGGGATTTGTTCTTTTCCTGAACCCCTGCTTTATTCTTTATGCTTTAGTCAATGGGGTGACCAGGCCCCTCGAAGGAAAGGAGGTAATTTTCAAGGTGTGAGGACTCAGACATGAGAGAAAGGTTGGGGCAGGAGGGATGCTAGGCATTTGTGCATTGCCAGCTTCAACGTTAAGGGGCCTTTATTTTTTAAATTTCTTTGTCTTTTGAAATTGACTTTTTTAAAAATTAATTTTTATTGGAGTATAGTTGATTTACAATGTTGCATTAGCTTCTGCTGTACAGCAAAGTGAATCAGTTATACGTAAACACATATCTACTCTTTTTTAGATTCTATTCCCATACAGGTCATTACGGAATATTGAGTAGAGTTCCCTGTGCTATACAGTAGGTTCTCATTAGTTATCTAATTTACTTATAGTAGTGTGAATATGTCAATCCCAGTCTCCCAGTTTATCCCTCCCCCCTGCTTTCCCCCTTGGTAACCATAAATTTGTTTTCTACATCTGTGACTTTATTTCTGTTTTGTAAATAGGTTCATTTGTACCATTTTTTTTTTTAGATTCCATTATGGGACCTTTCAGTAGAAAGTGTCTGCAGCTCAGGTAAGCAGGGAGTTAAGGTCTGAGGAGAATGGAATTTTCCTTGTGGTCGTACAGGCTTGTTTTAACCACAGGAATGAACGCAAGATTCAACTTGTTCCCTTAGCTATTGTCTGGAACGCTTTCCCCTCCAACCGCCGGCAGCTGGAGGTTTAATGTGACATTTTTCTAAGTATTATGATTGCTCTCTGGCTTTCTCTGTATAGCTTTTTTTCCTTTCTTCCTCCTATACTCTCATCCCTCTAGTCTTCAACTGCTTTCCAGTAAGCAAGCACTCGCCTTTCTGCCTACAGCCAGGGGAAGACATGGGGTTGCTTTATTGACTTTTTAAAGATGTGTGTCTCCTCTCCTTCCTGAATGGCCCCCACCCTGCAACTCCTCCTTGAAACCACAAGCCACCACCCTTGCCACTTCCCAAATCCCAAAACAGAGTGCAGAGAAGTCTGCAGGATGGAGAGCTCAATTCAGATGCTGTTTGAGACATCCCAGCAAGGGTTTCTCTATAGCCTCGTCAACACAGGGAAAGAATAAGCTCATTTTCTCTCAATAAATGATTGCTGCCAGCCCCCAAACACCTTCTGAGTCTTAGTTAGAGGTCTTATTTTCTGGATTTTGCTTTAGATTTTCCAGTCTGTGTGTGGCTCCCTCTAGGGTCTCTACCCAGTCCCAGCCTATCTCTATTCCATTCATGTTTAATTGAAGCAGATCTCAGACAAAAGTTACCCCAAAACTGGCTGACAAATTGGGGGTGAGAGAGATGGATTATTTCACAGATCCTCTCCCTCAGTTGCCTTGGTATTCTTGCTGCATCTATTTCATCTTTTTGCCTGCTTGTCTGAGTTCTCCCTGTGTCCGAGGATGACAAATGGCCAGAGAAAAGTCAGCAGGCCTTGGAACCTCAAGCAAGCCGAAAGCTCCGGCCTTGCCTTCTCTCTGCCAATATTGCAATGAAAAAGCATTCCTGCAGACAATTATGTTTTTTTATTTTTATTTTTTAACCAGCATTAAAGAGATTGAAACATTTTTCTTCCCAAAGCATTCCCCTTTGATGAGGTGCCAAAAGGTTAAACAAAAAAGCCAAACTTTGGTTTCAAATATAAGACACCATTACTCTAATTATAATGATCCAATGTGTTTGGGATTTCATTATTTGGAATAAGAACTTGAAAAAAGACATCCTGTAATTACCATTGAACTTATCTTGAGGCATAAATCTAATAATTAAATACTTTCAGATCTCATTCAGTGAGTAATTAAAATTTAAAAAAATACCATGGTTTCTTTTCCATGTTTGTAAGGAAAGTTTGAAAATTATCAATGGCGTTCAATGGAAAGACCTGGATCTTACAGTGTATAAAACACGATTCTTAACAAAATCATAATTTCAGTTATTTATAGTCCTCTCCCCCCCATGATGGGGGTGTTTGAGCAGGTAAGAAAGAATGAAGTTAGGGGTTGGATCTGGATGAAAAATAGTTCCTTCAAGAAAGAGAGCTCCCCAAACTTGAGCTTCATTTTTATTGTCAGCAAGGAAAGGGAGACAGGTACTGTGCATTTTTTATGAGAACAGAGTTCTGTTTTCTGATCAGTTTTGGCAAAAATTAGCAAGCCATATGCTTTCTCCTCCTGGAAGAGGAGCTGGGAGTGAGGTTTGGCAGTAGCAGATGACTGTCAAATCCAAGGGAAGGCCTTGCTAGAGGGTATGCTTGAGGAAATTTAGCTCCTTTCATGGGACCAGTCCCCAAACATGACCAAACCCCAATTCGGACAGGGAAGGGGTGGAGCTGACTGGTGTGGGGAAATGTCTGCTTGGATAGCACAGTCCCTTAAAAAAAATTTTTTTTTATTGAAGTATAGTTGATGTACAATATTATATGTTACAGTCACAATATAGTGATTCACAACTCTTAAAGGTTATACTCCACTTACTGTTATAAAATATTGGCTATATTTCCTGTGTTGTACAATCCATCCTTGTAGCTTATTTTATACTGAATAATTTGTACCTCTTAACCCCCTACCCTTATATTGCTCCTCCTGCCTTTCCTCTCCCCACTGGTAACCACTAGTTTGTTCTCTGTATTTGTGAGTCTGCTTCTTTTTTGTTATAGGCAGTAGTTTGTTGTATTTTTTAGATTCCACATATAAGTGATATCATGCAGTATTCGTCTTTCTCTGTCTGAATTATTTCACTAAGCATAATATTTTCTAGGTCCAGCCACATTGCTGCAAATGGCAAAATTTCATTCTTTTTTGTGGCTGAGTAATATTCCATTGTGTATGTATATACCACACCTTCTTTATCCATTCATCTGTTGATGGATACCTAGGTTGCTTCCATGTCTTGGCAATTGTAAATAATGCTTCTATGAGCATTGTGGTACATGTATCTTTTCAATTTAGTGTTTTTTTGTTTTTCAGATATATACCAGGAATGGAATTGCTGGGTCACATGGCATAGTCTCTTGAAGCTGAGGTGTAAGCCTGCTACCCCTCACCCAGCACTCCGCTGGGAACAGATATACAGGCATTGGCATTGTTAGGAGGGCAGATCAGAAAGAAGAAAGGAATGGGTCTCAGACCCATCTCATGGATCAGCTGCACAGCTTATCTAACGAGGTTATCTCTCCCCAAGATTCAAACCCTTTTGATACTCCATCACAAGTAAGTTCCCTGTAAAATGCTGCTTCCCTGGGGATGGGAAGTACATTAAATAAAGAACACCATAGATGAATGATGCCTGAGAACTTGCACTTACAGAGAGACATTTGGAACAGCTTCAGGGAGTGGAGGGAGCTCAAGGAGAGGTAGGCGAGTGCCTGCAAGAACAGCAATAATAGTGTTGGTAATAGCAATAGACACTTATCTACCCTTTATACTGACCCTTCAAGGCAAACATTATCTCTATGTGAAGAAGAGGTAACTAAGACCTAAGAGTTAAGCAATTAGTTCATATGTTTTCAAAATGGAGGTCAGATTTTCTATTAACTACTGCAGTGTATGGCAGAGTTCTCAAATTCGGTGCTCCCAGGATCACCCATAGAACTTCAAAAAGAAAAGGTGTTTAGATCTTACCCCCAATACATAGGAGACCAGTTAAAGGAGGTAGAACAAAGAAACTAAGAGTTTGATTTTTGACGCCAGACAACCTGGGTTTGTTTATGAACTGTTAAACCTTGGCAAATTAAACCTTACTGAGTCTTAATTCCTCATAGGTGAAATGGGTAAAATTAAGGTACCTACATCATAGGGTTATGGGAAAGAGATAATACACGTAAAGTGCTTAGCACAGTGACTGGTACCAGTATATGCTCAATAAATTCAAGCTATTAATAATTGTTCTGTGTAACAATTCTATTAGACCTTAAAGAATGATGACAATTTAAATAAAGGGAATCTCAGAGAATATTGCAAATTAACACAAAATATCATATGCAGATGTGATATTGTTTTATCCTGGTCTTGCTTCCTGCTTCTACTTCCTAAATTGTAGATGGGACTTAAGGTTCTGTCCTTGTCCTCTTTTATGCCTGTACTCTATCTTTGGACATCTCATCCATTCACACAAGTATCATTATCTCTTATTTACCTAGATAAACCCTCAAGCTTTATCTTGGGTGCCATCATTTTCTTAACCTTCATTCTCCTGCTTCTAATTCCTATTGGATGTTTCTTCTTCCTGAGATCTTCCTTTCAGCATATTAAAAAATGATCCCCTAAGGGTTTCTTTTAATGGCTCCACCATACGCCAAGTCACTGCACTGAGGATAAGACATCTTTGATATGTCCATCCACTTTCTCATATCCAATCAGGTTGTGATTTGGGTCAATATTATTGACTCCAGAACTAAGGCTGTTCTTTTCAATATGGATAGTTGCATTACCTTCTTAACTGTCCAGTGAATCTCTTCCAAACTGTATTGTACACAATCACCAAGTTGATCTTTCTAAAGGTAATTCTAATGATATCAGTCTATGCTCAGAAACCTTGGATTATTTTCAAATAGTTCTGGTGGATCCTACTATTTTCTGTTCTCTGGACACAGCCTGCATTTCCTGCCCTCATCTTTGGCTCACAGAGTTCCTTTGATCAGATCTGTCCTTCCCACAATCTTTACCTGGTGGGCTTTTAATCCTTCTTCAAGAGGCGACGTTCCCCTCTTCCACTTACTTTTCTTCATCGCTCCAGATTGATAAGATCTCTTTTTCCTCTGGACTGAGGAAGCATTCTGTATCCCTTTTATGATAGTGATATTGGCATGTGTTATAGTTTTACCAATTAATATAAGCACCTTATATTAAGGAAGCCAGATATCTGCTCTTATTCATCTCATATGTGATCTCATTTAATCTGCAAAATAATAACCTTATGAGGGTCAGTATATTTTCATCTTTCAGATGAAGACAGTGAAGCTCAAAACAGTTATGTCAATATTGGAAAGGTCCCAAATGTACCAAGTGATTAGGGAGAAGAATACATTTAAACCGAAGTCCATTTTGTTCCAAAGCCACTATACACTCTTGCAGGGTAGATGGGGTTGAGGGGAGGAGGAAGAAAGAAAGATAGGGTTGGAAAGATGTTGAGGAAGGCTTTAAGTTAGAGGCAGAGTTTGAGCTGAGCTTTGAGAATGATGATTTCACTAGGTGGGTGCAGAGGAAGACATGCTTAGAAAGGGAACAGCATAAACAAAAGTGTAGAGATAGGCCCTCAGTACCTGCTTGTTGAGCAAATGAACCAAAAAACAGGCGTGGTCCGCTTTCCTACTTTAATGAGGGAGATCTTTAGCAATGGGGCTTTGTCCTCAGCAGAGTCTCTGCTCCCACATACTTTTGTAGACTTAGAGAGAGGGGAGGTGGTTCAGCATATAGTTTCTCTATTCAATGGAAAGTTCTAGGACTCAGATTTTCAGGAAAATAGAAGTAATTCCACCTAAATCTTTAGGCTTGCGGAGTACAGTGAAACCCATCTGATAAGTGGAGGCCCCTCCGTACCAGCTTGGGTTTCTTGCTTCTACCTGGCACCAACCCAAACTCAGCAGGGTACACTTGCTGAGTCAGACCACAGCTACCCCTCCAGGTGAGGTAAGAACAGAGATGTCTCCCCCTGAGCAGTGGGCATCATGGGTCTATGGCAATAACTTCTTTAAGTTCTACTTTCCAAAGCCCTTCACGCCCTGCTCCACCTTGGTCGTAGCCTAAAGCCAGAGCCAAGAACTCCAGGGGTTTGGACCCCATTTCATCAAATCTCTTCCCATACCTCAGTGATCCAAAGCGCAGGGGAAGTAAATGACAAGGAAAATTAAATTGCTCCACCATAAAACACAAGAGCTGAGTCATATTTATCTCAACTGAATAGAACGAGGTGGTAGGTCTTCTCTCTCTACAGGCTCTTCACTTGGTTTAAAAATCACAATGAATTAGGACCTCAAGTGTAACCCCAGTTAGAGACTCGGCTGCCAAGCCTTTGGACACAGCCTCACAACATACTCGTTATTTAGAGCCTGGTGTCAGCCCCGCAGGGAGCTGCATCTTTGTGTTTCAAGTGGCTGCCTGGACAGAATCCTTTTAGCAAATGGCACTAATACATATTTTAGGCAAAACAACCAAGTTGGTTTAATAACCCAAACAGAGAATACTTATATAATATTCGGGTAGGTGAGGACCATGATACCATGATACCATGACACTAAGCATGAAACCAAAGGCAGATAATATAAATTTAAAAAAAATAGATAGATTTAACCACAGAAATTTTTGAAACCACTTTGCAATAAAGACTCAATAAAAAAAGGCACCAAACTGAGAAAATTATTTGTGAAAAAATATGACATAGGGTTAACATATAGACTTATGAACATATATTAAGAAAATTATAAGCACCTTAATACAGAGCAAAAAGGACAAAAGTTGGCAGGTAACAAGAGAAAGGTAAGTGGAAAATAAATATATGAAAAATGTTTAACATTACTGGTTATCAAAGGAATATGGATTAAAACAACTATGGGATTTCAATCTGTCTATCAGTTTGGTAAAGGACTAAAAGTCTGATTCCCATCAGGGCTCTGAGCGTGAGGGGTCACATTCTGTTCTGCAGGAGAGTCTGTGAACTGGCTCTAATTTCCTGTAGGGCACTTTGGCCACATGTATTTCAAGCCTTAAAAGCAGCCGCAGCCGTTGGCCTAGCAATTATGTTGCTGGAACTCACCCTCAGAAAATATCAGGCAAATATACACATAAGCACGGACAAGAACATTATAACGTCATTATGAGTATGTACAGAAAACTGGAAACAACCTACACGTTCAAAAATTATAGTACTATATCAATATCATAATAGAACATTGTACAGTCAATAAAATGTTGGTATATAGAGTTACATCTGTCATTATGGGAGAATGATTACATTATATGGTAAAATGAGAAAGTGTGTTAGAGACTATTTAGTCAGGTTTTGTTTGCTTTTCTTTAAAGAACAAAATGGAGATATTTTAAAAGTGTTTATATTCTAATTTAAAATGTTTCTGTGTTTTCTAACTTTTCTATAATGAACATGGATTATTTGTGTTAAAAAATGAACAAGAAATGACACATGTGATAGGCAAAATAAAGGCCCCCCTCCTTAAAATTTTCATGACCTATTTCCCCAAATCTGTGAATATGTGAAGTTACATGGCCAAAGGGACTTTGCATGTGCACGTGTGATTAAGTTAATCATCTTGAGGTGGAAAGATTCTTCTGGAGTATCTGGGTGGGCCCAGTGTAATCACTATGGTCCTTATAAGAGTTAGGCAGGGGGCTTCGCTGGTGGCGCAGTGGTTGAGAGTCCGCCTGCCGATGCAGGGGACAAGGGTTCGTGCCCCGGTCCGGGAAGATCCCACATGCCGCGGAGCGGCTGGGCCTGGGAACCATGGCCGCTGAGCCTGCGCGTCCGGAGCCTCTGCTCCGCAACGGGAGAGGCCACAACAGTGAGAGGCCCACGTACCGCAAAAAAAAAAAAAAAAAAAGAGTTAGGCAGATGGTCAAAGTCATATAGATTTGAAAATGCTATATGGCTGATTTTGAAGGTGGAGGAAAAGGCCATGAGCCAAGGGATACAGGAGGCTTCTAGAAACTGGAAAAAGCAAGGAAACAAATTCTCCCTTAGAGCTTCTAGAAGGATCCTACTCTGCTGATACTTGGATTTTAGCCCAGTGAGACTTCTGACCTCCAGAACTGTCAGAGAATACATTTGTCTTGTTGGAAGCCACTAATTTTGTGATAATTCATTACAGTAGCAATAGGAAACTAATATAATCTGTAAAACCACTACCCACAATCGGGCCCTGTTGGGTGGAGGGTTAGTAAGAGCAGGTGTAGAAGACCTTTTGCTTTGGGGACAATCCTTCTTAAGCTATATTTAGTTAAATTTGTGGAAATGGAGTAATTATGGGTAGACTGAGAGATTCTCATAATAATCCTACTCCTTAAGCTTGGCTTCAAGAATAGTTTTAGTTGTTTAACCATTTAGCTTCCCTTGAAACTCTGAAATGTCAGGGACCTGTGTTTGCTCTGTTCATCTCTGTATCCCTAGCACTAGTGCCATACGCAGCTGTTAGCTCATAATCACTTGCTCTTGAATGGACAAAAACATGGATGAGATTCCAAAAACTACTGTCTACTCTTTGAAGCCCACTTTCCAACTGATGCAGGAGCTCAGGGCTGAGTTTCTTCTTCTCCTGCTTCCCCTCCTCTTCCTCCTCTTCCTTCTTTTTATGTAGATGGTGTAGAATTTAAAGCCGACTGTGGTTTTTCATTCACATTCAGATGGTCTCGTCTCCTAGATTTCAGAAGCCTAGGACTGAGCATTTGGACACACACCCACCCACATTTAAAACCACAAATAACAACCATGGAAATGGAGTTCAATACTTGGTATGTGGAGGAAAACACACAGGACTCTGCAGGGTCCTGGTTTCAGATGTTTGACAGATGCTACTTGGATGACCTCTACAAAGAAGAGTTCCAGGTCCTCAGAACAGGCCTGAACCCTGGCACAAGTGTAAGAAAGAAGTTTGCTCACAGACATCTGTGCTCGATTGTCCCTTGAGTCCATAGATTAACTTCTTTCACAAAAGCCTGAACTTAGAGACACTTGAGGGGGAAGGAGTGGGGCTGGTTGCTGGTGTTTTCTCTGCAGAGTATGTAACCTGTTCTGTGTGGAGTCCCCAAAGGCAATGTGGGGCTCCCACTGGTGACCTGCAGCAGAGAAGTGTCAAATGCCCACCCCCAGGCTCAACGTCACTGACTCACATTGGTTTAACTCTTAAAAGGAAAGTAGAAGGAAGAAATTTCTGGCAGGTGTACTTCACTACTTATAGGAAACAGACTGCTTCAGAAAGTTGCAGCTTCTTTTCTAGATAGGTAATTATTGAGGCAGAGTCAGACCAAGCACTGACTGGGAGTGCTGTAAAGAAGACTCTAGCTCTGGATAGAGCTCGATTCTATAGATAAAGGCCCTGCCAGCCCTAAGTCACGTGATCCCATAATCATTCTCTAGAGGCTGCATCAGAGAGGCTCATAGTAAAATGCAGTCACAAGTAATTAATGGGGGAAATAGGGTCTTGTCCAGTGTGGTTGAAGATAAAATTCAAGAGCTTAAAGAATAAGTAATGGGGGACTTCCCTAGCGGTCCAGGGGTTAAGACTCTGTGCTTCCACTGCAGGGGGCAGGGGTTCAATCCCTGGTAGCGGCACAGCATGGCCAAAAAAAAAAAAGAAGAAGTAATGAAAGGGGGTAAAAAGAACAGATTATTTCACAGAATAAACACCCCTGTGTCCTAAATCCACAGAAATCTTAAATCCACAAATGTGCAGGATTATGAGGTTCAGTCCATAAGGTGGTCAAAATAGATTCACTTCGGTTCTGCCAGAGAACAAGGGGGTAGTTTAAATGCTCTCTACTGCCTCTCCCAGCTTGAATGTGTCACTTCTTTTCCTGGTCCAATTGGCCCTCATTTACACAAAGCTGGCCATTTCTGCCTCTGGTTTCGCCTCTGTGCTTCCACACCTGCCAACCAGGGGCAAGGCCAGGTGGGAGAAGCAGGGGATTCATATTTGAATGTTGTTTCTCTGTTGCAGGAGCTGTGCGAGGGAGGGTCTTTCTCTAATGCAGTTCAAAGTCACTCACCACAGCTCAGGAGGGATTCAGGCACTCAGGGAGCGTGCAACTCCATGCTGGCAGCTTGCCTGTTAGCAGCTAAACCCATCACTGTGAGAGGGCAGGGACCTTTTGGGGGAATTGCATTGGACAGCAGACCTGACCAAGGGTTTTTTGTTGTTGTTATTTTAATAATGAAATCTTGGCACTAAAGCCTAGCAGATCCTGGCCATGGTTTGACTACTGAGGCTGCTACTTTACACAGATATAACGAAAGGACTAAAACTTGAAGAATACAGGTTGTCAGAGGTGATCAGATCCAATGTTCCTCACGTTTTCTCTTCTTCCGTGGTACTCCTCTGTTACGCCTACCCCCAGTAGCAGGTGCTAAAGGCACAGAGCCCAGGGAGATTTTCAAATATTTCTGATGTGAAATAGAAGTCAGAAGAGCTCTCCTTCTCCCCCAGAGCCACCACATTGAATCCATATTCCAAAAAGAAAATAGCAAAATCAAAATAAATGTTTAACTAAGTCTCCACAAAACATAATATGTCCACCAACTCAAAAATTACTCAAGTCTTATGTGGTTACACATCAATTTCTTCAGCGCGGGATGTGGGTACACTTTAATATCTTTGGTGTGATGTAGAGTGTGACCTCTAAAATAAGCTTGCCTGGGGCCTAGGGAACAGGATGTATCCAGCACCTACAGAACCTGGGATGTTTGGCCAGCCTTTCACCTGCTTCTCCTGGACCTGCGCTCTGAACACTGGGTGGCAGCACGGAACTTACTAAGCTTTCTCCAGAGTCTGAATGCAAAACTGAACAATTCCACCTTAAGAGGGGCCATGCACAGAACCACGCAAAAAGTGCAGTAATTCTTGGACGTGGCTAATCTCTATAATTCACCTGATTTCAGATACAAGTGACAGCTGCAATAGGGGTGATGTTCTCTCATTCCCTGTGTCACTAGGATGCTATTTCAAATCTTCCTGAGATTAGAAAAAGGATTACAATTGCCCCCAGGGGCTTGCTATGTAATTTTTATCAGTCTTGATTAGTGAGTTCCCCCAGGCAGTGCACGCACTTCCGTGTGTGTGTGTGTGTGTGTGTGTGTGTGTGTGTGTGTGTGTGTGTGTGTGTGTGTGTGTGTGATGAGCAGCCCATCATGGGAGGGAAGGCTCCTGAGGACCACATGGTACATATTTCCTACCATGAGACCATATTTCCGGGTTCACCCCCAACTCCAACACCCTTACCTTCTCACCTTTGTTTCGCCCTGGACTTGGTGGAGCAGGGCCACTTCATGTACATACAACCCATGCCGTTAAACAGGGCTCAGTGCTCAGAAGATTCCTGTGTTTGGTTTAATTCTCTGCAGTTGCTGTCTTAAAATTCTGAATAATTTTTGAATAAGGGCTCCTGCATCTTCACTTTGCAAAGGGCCCCCTGCATTAACTAACCAGTCCTCCAGTAGAGAAGTGTGGTCAGAGGAAGACTTTTCTCTAAGTCTTGATTTCATTCTCTCTCAGCCTCTTTCAGTGGCTGGCTTAACTTAGAATTGAGAATGCAAAAAGCATGGACTTCTGATCAGTTATACTGGAGTGTTGGTGGGGAGCCCACCTCTTCTTGCCCATGTGACCTGGAGCACTTTTGTTAACCTCATCTGTTAGAAGGTACAATTGTCCTTACATCATTCACAGGGTGTAGTGAGTATTAAATGTTAGGATACATGCAAAATGGTCTGGCACCATCTAGACATTCAGTAAATGTTGCTTGCCTCCTTGGACCCATCACTCCTGGAAATCTGCATTGATTCCTTCCATGTCATCTTCTCTCCCCTGAGCAGCCAGCTCCAGTTGGAATTAAAGCTTGGTTTCATTTTCGATGTGAGCTGAAAGTCATTTCTCACTGTGTTCAGGTCTCTGTTCTGAGGAAGAGATGCGTGGCCAAACGGTGGTTATGATTTCTGCATCACAGGAAAATCTGGCTTGACAGAGCCACCTACCGTTTGGGGAGCCTCTAAAGACAGCTTCTGATGGAAATGGGTCTTCAAGGAATTTCCTCTGTACTAATTAGCTTAATATGTTGCACTTTGATAATGCCCTTTTCTCCAAGGATCTGCGGACACTTGGCAAACCACATTCATCACATCCTGCTGCCTTGATGTCAGGTAACTGTTGGTTGACACATTTGTCTCCCCACCTGGACGCGGAGTTGGGAGGCCCTGGGTCCTAGGCCTGCCTCTGCTCAGGACTTTTGTCTGGTCTTGAACAACTTTTCTGGACCTCAGTTACTTGAGATGTAAATTGAGATTAATAATTTCTGTTTGATCTCGGAAATCCTATCAAGACAAAATAGCCCCCAAATGAAAACACTCTTTAAAAAGTAGAAATAACTTCCCAATGCGAGGGATGGCACTATTACATCTGGGCGGTTAAGTTTAAGTTTAAAATCCAGTGCTGTACCAAACAATATACTTTTGTAGCCATTGACATTTCCTGTTGCTAAAACTGGGGTCAAATGTCCAAGAGGCAATTGGGAAGTTGCTTAGAACACTGAGAGGATAATTGGCTTTATAATAATATTCTACAAGCAGTCCATTTGCCCTAGGCTAACAAAATGCTGAGCAGATCCGGAGGCTCAAAGAATTCTCAAAGAATTTTCAGTTTTTTTTTTTGTTTGTTTTGTTTTTTTTGCGGTACGCGGGCCTCTCACTGTCGTGGCCTCTCCCGTTGCGGAGCACAGGCTCCAGACGCGCAGGCTCAGCAGCCATGGCTCACGGGCCCAGCCTCTCCGCGGCATGTGGGATCTTCCCGGACCGGGGCACGAACCCGTGTCCCCTGCATCGGCAGGCAGACTCTCAACCACTGCGCCACCAGGGAAGCCCCAGAACTTCTTTAATTACCCCTATGTCAGACAGATTTTTTTCCCTCTTCTGAATTTTTATAAACATCAACACCTATCATACTCATGTGGCACTGAATCAGGCAAACTTGGGTTGCCTTTTGTGACTTGAAACATAGCCCTGTCTTCTCACCTTGATGGTAAGCAACTGAGGGAAAGAATGGGGTAAGTAGATATTTGCCACCCCCTTCCAAGCACAGTGCTGTGCACTAGTGTGCCCTTAATGATGATCAGTACTAAAGAGGATAACTGAATTAGTCTGCCACTTCCAACTTTTCAGGCTCTACAAAATGCCCTAAAGTTATATAAGAAGAAAATCTTACAGTAGTGCCACTGTGTGATGTGAGCTGAAGTCTCTCATCTAGGAACATCATTCCTGTTCCAGGCTGATTGACTTAGGTTTTAATCTGTGAGGGTCTTAATAAATGTAGTCACTTTTGGTGATTTAATGAGTCTTATAAAGGATGTTTGGCGACTCGTGGGGGAAAGTTTATCAAAAGTATCCTCAAACTCTTTCAAAAAAGCCAAAATTGCTATTATCCTATTAAAAATCAGAAGGCTCTTTGATGTGAGTTTTGAGAGAATAAGGATGTATTTATACTTGGAGCTTCTCACTTTTAAAACAAACAACAGATAAGATCTCAGACTGCTTTGTCATGATAATTCATCATGCTAAGTATATCTATATCTATTTCTATATTCTTCTACATCTGTATAGTTCTTTAAAATTGTTTAGCTTATGCCTCTACACCGGCTTGCACCGTCCTAGAAAGATATCGTATGAAGAATGCAGCTGACTTTGTATGTTAGAGCTCGTTAAAGACTGATGCTATCTCTCATTTAATGAAGAGAGATAACTATTTGCAATATTGATTAAGAGATGAATTAGTGTGTATCTGGTAAGTTATTGGAAAGGTAGGGAATAGACTTCAAGCCATCTGTCCCTGACTAATCAATCTACCATAATAATTAAGGTCAGTCTTTTTTTTTTAATTTGGTCTCTAAAATGGGGCCTGGAGTCTTATGGCATTAAATAGCTCTGAGGCAAAGGCCAATTTCTTCCAGTCCCAAATCGTGAATTCACTTCAGTATCATGACCCTGTAACTACTCATAAAAATTGTCCTCCTTCGTAGCAGAAGGAGGCTGACCGTGACCTGTTCCATCGCTCTCAAATTCTGCAACAAAGACAGGGCTGAAACATTTCACGGGGGAGTGGAGGGGAGAGATAAGCCATCTCCATTTTAAGCTGAGGTTTTCTGAAAACTGTAAAGCTAATGATCCCTAGAAGTAGCTCGCCTTCCCTCCCAAGCTTTGAATTATCTACTTCTAGTGGTAAGAAGGAGTCACAAGAAGTCATTTAGCCCATCCATCTGTCTCCAGGCTGTGTTATATATTAAAAGTTCCAGAAAGGAGGAGTCGTAACAGTCCTCATCCTTGATAACACTTCAGTGTTTACCAAGCATTTTATATACATCATTTCATTTACTGATTTACTCAAAATACTCCAAATTAGTTATTACTATCTCCATTTTACAAAGCAAATTGAAGGTCAGAGAGGTTGTTACTTGCTGAAGATTGCACTGTTTGCACATGCCAGCACCTGGGCCTGGACCTTGTCAAATGTCCTTTCTATAACATCACTGCAGACTTAGGTTTTCCCCAGGCCAGGAATTCCAACAACCCTTGGAGATGACTGCTACCAACCGATTCCTTCTGTTCCTAAACCTACATCCTTTGTTCTCCTCCGGTCTAATGCCAATGGGTTTCCATTCTTCAAGGAATAGCCTTAGATGGACCTAAAGTTTTAAGAGCTGCTCCCTTAGTCCGTCTTCTCAAGGTTGAGTACTCCAAGCTTCTTCAGTTTCTTCTTTCACTGGCTTGGGAGTTAACCAGCTCTGCCATCAGACAAATCACTTCACTGACATATGTTTTCTCACCTGTAATAAGGGGGTAATGTCACATATCTGACGTGGTGGCTGTGAGGATTAAATCAGAAAATACATATGAAGTGCACATCTGAGAGGTACGACAAATCAATATACTTAATTTTTCCCATTTCCTACTTTTCCTTCACCTTCCTCTCTGGCATTTTTGTTATGCTTGTGGGTCCCCAGAGAGAGGGCATATTCCCTGTTTATGATTATGGATTTGTAGCCTGGCAGTTTTCTAGGAAAGGGACTCTACTTTCGGTAAACTTCTTCAAACAAATCATGGGTGGAATCCTATAAATACTCAAGGGGCATATCAGAGGTTAGCAGCCTCTCCGCTGACTCAATGCCTTTTATTCTTGTATTATCCATGTGCACCAATTATAGCCTTAAAACATAGCCAGGGGCGCCACCTAAGAGCATTTGATTTATTAGTTTTATTAAACACAGATACCTTTAACGTAGAGTCGCCTGTAGCCCGCGCAGGGTTTCTAGCTACTTTATCGCATCTCTTGGCCAATGTATGAATTATCTTCAAAGGACGTGGCTTTTGCTTTTTATCGCACTTTCTCTCCAACTACCAAGGAAGAGGTCACTTGGGAGACACATCCTTTCATGGTAAGAAAGTGACCTCATAGATCAAACGTGTGTTTGTTCCGGAATGGTGCAGCAGCCAGGCCAGGCTTGGAGGAGGGGCTGGCATCGCTCAGAAATCTTCATCCATCACTCACCAAATGGGACCCACAGGTAAAGACTTTGCTGGGAGATGAGTCTCGGGAGTGGAGGGAGTGGGGGAGGGAGTGCTGTGCAGTGGGTACTTCTGAGGTAAAGTTAACTGGACTCTTTTTGCACCTCTGTGATTATTTTGTTTTTTTCTGTCTGGCCCAGCAGAGTTGGGAGGAAGATTCTGAGGGTGCTGGCTGCTGATAGGAGCTTTTGAGTTCCAGGCAACAGCCTGGTATTTTGGAAATAACAGTGAGTGACAAATCAAGAGACCAAGCGTTCTGGCCTCACCTGGGTGGCTTGAGGGAACCTGGAAAAGTTACTTAACCTCTTGGGCCTTAGTTTCCTCATCCATGAAGAGGAGATAATAATAGTATTTACCTTACAAGGTTGTGGTGCTGATTAAATAAGTTACTTCATTTAAAACCTTAGAAGAGTGCCTGGCCCATAGTGAAGGCTTGTCTGAGTTTGTTGCTGTCACTACTACTACTGCTACTACTATTTCTAACTAGCTGTGTGATGTAGGGCAGGGCTCAACTCCTTTCCCGATACAATATTCTGTGACTTTGATGAGTCTAGAGGGAGCATTAAAAAGCAAGAAATAGGGGAGCAAGAAAGGCAAGACAAGGCAGAGCTTGCATGTGGGTGGCCTGGAGCTGAGTCCGTCTTTGAAGGTGCTGGGCTTGGGGTCATGGTGTACGTGAGTTCACGACAGTGTCATCACCGAGGGCTTAACTCTTGTCCAGATAGTTCCTTTCCCCCAGGGTTAGATGCTGAAGCTGACAGACTGAGTCCTGTGATGCACTTAGCTGATAAGCTCTTCTGGTTTGCAGCGATCTAAACTCATAAATACTGGGGAAAAAATTTCGACCCCCTGAAACTGGCAATGAACCTCAAGGATGAGAGTCAAGGTGGAAGTTTCCATCCCAGGAATGTTTTAGAGAGTCACACACCTGGAGGCTGAGGCTTCAACATGGGGCTAGAATTATTCAGGTTGTTTATTCAATGAAAGTTTTCTATCTCAAGGGGAGAATGGAGCAGCAATAGAAGAGTGGGCTTAGCTGTCATCTTTGGCCTTGAGCACATTCTGTCATCAAACATTTAATACATTGGTAAATATGATGTGAGGGGTGGGGTGATGGGGGCAGGTGGGGCTGACAAGGCTTCTTGCTTCAAGCAACAACTGTCTTCAGGATGGATGGACCCTCAAAGTAATAGCAGAACTTGATACCTGCTGTGGAGTTGTGGAATGCAGCCCCAGGAGAAACACCTACCAAGGAGAGAAGCATTTATAACTTTTGTGGGGTGGAGTAGGGAGAGAGTGATTTACTGCTGACGAAGGAATGTTTTTCTTCCAACAAAAATAGAATTTATTGTCAGTCTAATGTGCGATATATCCAGATTAGAAGAGCAACATTTTGCTAGAGATGCTCTGTACAGTACATCTGCCCCTGACACCAGAATTATTTAAAAAACCAAAATAAACATTTTTCTTTAAAATGAATACGTGCTATTCTAGAAAATTCATGTATGGAAACATAAAGAAAAATTAATATCTTTTCATGACCTGATGACCAAAGATCACCAATTAGCATTTTGTTAGAATTCATTCTATTTTGTCATTTTTAAACATGGTTCAGAATGGTACCTAAACGTTTTAATTCTAGCTTTCAAATTTAACAATTAAGCGTAAGCATTTCCATGGTATTAGAAAGGTTCATAAAATGATTACGATGAGGTTATAACGTTATGTTGGTTTCTGTACTGAAGTTACTAAACCATAGGGCTGGCAAACACTTCACGTCTCTTCCCGTGTGCCAGATACTACTCCAAGTGTTTCACATACACTAAGTCATTTACTTCCCCAACAAGCTCACACTGTCAACATCCCATGGCTTATAGAGGAACAAACTGAGAGGTTAAACAACCTGCCAGAGGTTGCTCAGCTGTGGAGTGATGGGGCCAAGATGTGAACAGAGGCAGTTAGCGTTCGAGGGGCTATTCCTAGTTCCTCTGCATTATCCAGCCACTCCACTGCGGCAGCCTCTCAGATGACAGCTTTTTAAACAATAAACCTGCTATGAAGGAGGTGTCCTCTTTTCCTTACCCATGAAAGCTTGGACTGCTGAACCCAGGAAGACCCTTGGGTGCAGGGACGGAGGGGCTGCCTGGCCAGTGGTCTGCCAGGAATGTGAAAGACAGAATTCTGGGGATATACCCCAACAGGAGAGCCAGACCCTGGGTGGCAGAATCTGAGTCAGAACCCTGTTTTTCTGACTCTTTCCTACTCTATTCTTCTTTCTGCTACTTTGTGTGAAGAGACACACAAAATCTTTTCAATAAGACAATAAAATCTTTTAAAAGATCTATGTCTAGAATGAAGCTTTCGTGGGCAGAAACTCTGGCTTATTATTGTAGCACATTATTTTCTCCCTATGTCTATCTTTACGTCTTAGATTAGCATGGAGTGGGCTTTTGTTGAGCTTTTAAAAGTATCAGGAAGGGATTTTGCATTGGGTGATGAGAGTAGGATGACTCATTTGATTGGAGACACTGGATGAAGGGCAGGGGACAGGCATGGCTCAACCCCTTCAAGGCCTTCTCACCACCAGTGTGCACTCCTCCTTCTGACCCTGCTCCCCTGCAGGAAGTTCTAGACGTTCATCTGCCTCTTGGGCTCTTGGGCCCTCTGGGCTCAGTAACGTGGATGACAGACACTGCTCCTCTAGGAGTCCGGCAGAGTGAGGTCTGCTTTCAGACCCCATCATCCTCATCAGAGTCCTAGGGACTAAGTGTGATGGAAAGCAGGAAGGAGCCTGATTTTGACCATAGGTCTAAGGTTCTGCAATTCAGACTCACCGACAGATAAATTTATGTTTGGATCCCCCCTTTGGCTGTAGTGCCTATTTCTCAGTTGGTTTAGAATCCATAGGGAGAGGTGTGCTATTAAAACCCAACCTCGATCTTTGTGTTTTGTAGACAAAAAGCATTAATGTGAGAGTCACGTTTCCCCTCACCACCACCCCAAACACTTATGGGATACAGTCTGCCATCCTCAGCATCCTCAACTCCCATTCTCTAGGAAGAATTCTACCTTGAGAGGCGGGTGACTGAATCTCTCTGAGTCTCAATTCCTGGACTCTGATGATGCAGAATCCCAAAGACATGTGGTGACAGGCAGAAAGGAGAGGTAAGCATGGTTGGGTGGGAGGCTGAATATAAAAGGACAGAGATTTACTCATGGGGGAATGAAAGAATAGAAATGGAAGAATAGGGGGAGAAGGAGGAAAGCTAAGAACTTACACAGGTACCCACAGGACTCTTTGGGGAAAGGATTCAGATCCACTGGGGTATGCAAGTTACACTGAGAAGAAGAGGAATGGGGAAAGATAATTTTAAGAAGTTTTTATTGGGAGCTATGAATTAGGTTCCTTTGACTTTGTGTGTGTGAGAGAGAAATTGTGTTGAATATTAAAATTCTCTAAAAAGCTGGAGAGATTGCGTTTCTTTGAATGTGACTTTATTTGCAGAGAGGGCCATGACTTGGCCCCCATTGTATCTGGGTTACATACATCTTCTCAAACATTAAATCTGACTCAACAGATGTTATCATATGGAAATAGAAGAAACGCTCTTAAGTATCCTAAGCCCTGGGATGTGTAGGTGTGGGGTCCATGTGTATACATATTCAGGGGCTGGGAGAGGTCCCAGATTGAGCCAGTGCTGTTTGATACCAAAGCTGGGCACCTTGGGGACCTCCTCACTGTCCCCCTGGCATCTACTTGTCTGAGATACCAAGGATATGCTGAGAAAGAGGATGTCCTAGAGAAAGAAGACTACAGGGTATGAGCTTGGTCAATGACAATGCAGCAAAGAGAGGGAAGGAGGAAATTCTGACATCTACCCTTCAGAACCCAGATCCTGAAATAAACCCAAATTCTTGGATGAGGAGGTGGCTATAAAAGAAGGGCACAACAACAACATCGGCTTCACTGGACGTCACCAGCTCTAGGCAACCCCAGGGAATTCTTGAGCACCATGGCCAGCCGTGCAGCAGGGGTGATGGGAGGTTGAGGCCTCTTCCCAGGGACCTGCACCTTGGTCTTGGTCATCTGTGGCCTCAGCAGTAGCTGTCACCAGAGGAGCTGAGAGAGCCAGCAGACACCGTCTGGAATCCAAGAGATGTGGGTGATCACGTGGGGACAGAGACATAGAAACACTGTTCCAGGACAGACTATGGAGTCTGGGAAACACAGCTTAATGTTAATTTTGTTCTCCCTCTCCACTCAGGTCAGAGAAACCTGACATTATCTCAGTGGATAGAAGGAGGGAGAAACTTTCAAATAGGTGTCAGCTGTACCACGAAAAGTTTGGAAGAAGTTTGGCAGGAACCCCAGTTGGCAGTTCCATCTGCATTCCCGACATCAGGTCTGTAATATTTGGATTCTAGGCTCAGGCAGATGGACCATTTGCCACGTGTCTGCTTTTCCTGGCTCCTGCTTTCTGACAGCCCTTGCTCACTTGGATCAGGCTATTAACAGATCTGACTCCTATGCACCCGGCACTTTACACACATATGCGTCCTCACGCACGCGGTCTTCTGCTTATCAGCATAAGGGTGTGAAAAAATAGAGGAATGAGGTCCTTACTCTCCAGCCTTGTGTGGGGTCCTCCCGTCCACCACAAGCAGGCTTGGCTCTGCATTGGAGCAGCTGGCGCAGTTTCGTCCCGAGGCTCTCAGTGCTAAGTGGGCACTGAGCAGTGCATTCCGTGGCAGTTTGAGGAGTCAGAATATACGTCAAAGATCCATGCCTGACTTTTAGGAGCTGAATGTCCCCGGGGGAATTGGGGGAAAGGTGAGGATCATCTCTGAAAGGCCTTGAGTTCATCTCCAAAGCCACAAGACAGCAAATCCAAATACAGATGTTGCATACTGGCTGTTAGGGAGACCTCATTGGTGGGAAGTGCATTTTGTTCCAAAGAGTTTATGGCATGGTTTAGAGGAGTAGCAAAGACACACGCGTATAAGTTAAATCTGCACAGGAACTTCCCAGACAGACAGCCCCGACAGTAGGCTCTCTTTGGCTACCTCACGGTGGTGTTATGTCCTGGACTGTCCTGGACAAACCCGGTTTCCAAAGGTCATGTTCTTGTCAGACCATGTGCACAACCGATATGTCCCCACGGGGGTTGGGTAATGATGGAGACTGTACTCACACAGCTCTAGGCAAGTACCCAGCTGCCCTATGCTATCATTTCCATATGAAGGAACAACACAACATTGGATAGAAATGTAAACCTAGCTGGTTTCATGGGTTCTAGACATTATTACTTGCCATGATTAACCAACGGCAACTCATTCGAGAGGGAGAGCTCAGCTCTTGAGTGTCAGCTAAAGGTGGTTGCAGGAAATCAGTTTCTTTGTGCTGTGGTCTTGGGATTCTATTTCTACCTTGGAGGCTCAGATCAGAAGTGAGGCATTAAACTTCATCCTTGATTCTTTATGCCACTGTGTAGTTACAGGACGGATATGCTTTTAAACCAGGAAAATCAGAATATGGGATAAAGAGGGATTGTGAGAACTTAACTGAGACTACCTGAAATGTCCGGTGGAGAGTTTCAGATTCTAAAAGAGAGGGGGGTTCACACTTTGCTTAGGTTTGAGGGAAGTGTAGCCTCCTGGGTTTCTAAAACAACAAAAAAAGAAGCCTCAGAATTTCATAAACAGACTTTATATCAACATTTGGAGTTGTGAGAATGAATCAGACAAACATGAACCAAACGTTCCTTGAAAAGCAGAGGGGCTGAAAATGGAACTGCAAAGTGTTTTGGCAGGTCAGGATTTTGGAATATTATTAGCTCCCTCCCACCCCATACGCCACCAGATAATTGACTGTCTGTATTTGGCTGGTATTTGTTTGCCTCCAAAACAAGTGATTTGGAAGCCTGTCATGAGAAACACTTTTCTTGAAATGCTTCCTTTCCTTATTATTATTGTTTTGGTGTGTGTGTACATGTGAAGTATAAATCAGATGGACGTTAGTTCATTTGGAGACGATTTTGGTTTTAAATCTTTCCAGACACCCGCCCCTGGATCAACACTCCCAAGAAAGGGGCAATGACTGTAATAGACAAGCCTCATTTCCCGGCTTTAGTACCGGGACCCGAGAAGCAGAAGTCGGGAAATTCAAGAGGCTGCCTTCTTACATCAGATATCCATTCCCAGCTTTGCCGCTCAGATCGGCAGGTTGATTTCCTCCCCCAGCAAAAGATGACTCGCTATCTGGAAACCTGCGGAAACTGTCTTTACTTTAACATCTACGCTTAATGCAGTTTTGAGTCACTGAGCCTGATGGGCTTTTTGTCTCCTTTATTCTAAGAAGCTGAGAGTCAGGCCAGTATAAGGTGAGGTGGAAGTGATGAACGTGGCTCCATTAGCTGGATAGATCGCACAACGACAGCCTGATATTAAGCACCCCAGAGCAGAAAGGCAATTCTGAGAAGGTCTTGGAGGGAATATCTCTGGTTGCACTGGGAGCAGACTCAGAGTGGAATCTGGGAGTTGGGTACCCCAGTTTCGGGGGCAAAGCACATGTCTTCTTCCACCGCTGCAATGGGACACGGTTGACTCAATGAGGCCATCTAGTGGTCGGACGCAGCCATCACCGCTGGCACTACGGAGCTGTGGCGCTGGGCGGGTGTCGGGGTCGGGGTGCGGGGTGCGTGGGGCGGTGCTGTAACAATTTATCTGAGTTTCCTGTTTCCTGTTCTCCCATCTTCTCATTCCTATTTTCTACCTTCTTCATTTTTCCTTCGGGATGTCCAGACCACCGTCTCCACCTCTTCACAGCTCCTTTGCTCAAGCCACCTGCCTTTCTGGACCTGAACAGATTTCTCTTTTGCATTTGGAAATCGAACATTATTGCTATCTACACATTGTCACCAAAACCAATTTGTGCAAACTAACAGGCTTATCAGCGCTGCTGAAATGAGATTAAACTGCTTCCAGTGAAACAGATGAAAACCAGATGACTGAAGCCCTCTAATAAGACATTAAAGATAATGACAAGAATGATTAACTAGTGTGATATATTGAGGAGTCGGATGTCCAGGATCAGTAAGCTAATAAAAAAGAGTCTACCTTTAATTCCCTTTTGTCAGTGAGGTATAATCGCATCAACATTATGATTTTTTGGTTATTGTTTATCTGTGAGAGCAATACCACACCTTTCCTCCAAATTGCTCAAAGCTTATTAGCGAGAAAAAAGAAAGAAAGAGAGAGAGAGAGAGAGACTGCTTTGGGGTGGGAAGAGCTCTTCTCATCTCAGCTCTTTAAGAATAAAAAGGAATGCTTAATACCCTGCTTGCATTTACACACCGATTATGCAGACTCTCTCTCATTTTTGTTTCATCTCTGAGAGTGGCCTATTCATAGCCAGACTGTTTTACATCATACGATCATTTTATCAATTATTGCATTATCAAGTCACATCAAGACAACTTGTCAATTACATTTCTGCTGGGTAACATCGCAGCTGTTTCTGGCCTTTCTGGCCAGCTGCAGTTTCTCTTCCGGCCTTGCTGGGTTTGAGTTCATGAAGGAAGGACCAGGAAGGGGAGGGCAGTCATTTATTATTCATTTAGGGTTTTTCAAACCCTACTATGTGACGGGCCCAGTGCTATGCTCCACGGATACAGGTGAACAAGAACTTGGCTCTGCCCTCAAGGATCCCATAGCATAGTTGGGGGAGAAGGGGGAGGGGAAGACAAGGAAACAAAGGTGATAACAAATAAACAAACCCATGTAACAAGTGACTCTCTGATTAATACAATGGCACTGGGGATCCCTGGAGGAGGAACTAACTCTGGAGAAGCTAGGGAAGGCTTCCCAAAGGAGGAACTCTTTGAGGTATGTATGAAGAGTAGGGTTTTACTAGAGAGAGAAAAAGAATAGGGCAGAGATGAAATATGTGCATGAACAGCCATGAAAGAAGCCTGCTGTGTCGTGGGAATAAACGCTTGGTGGGGAATGACAGCCTGGGAGAGCCTGGCAAAAGAGTCTGGGGACAGTCAAGAGGTACCCTGTATTCTATGCTGAGGTTTGTACATTTTATCTTAAAAGCTGAAGCAATCCATTCATTCTTTGTAAGGGTAGCTATATGATTGAAACTGTGTTTAAAAATATAACTTTGGTGAGCTGTGGAGAATGGGTTAAAGACAAAAGAGAGAAGAGTCAGGGAAACTCTGCTCGAGTGAAGACAGAAAAAAACTGACAGAACCAAGACAGGTATATATCTGTACCTAAACGTAGCTACTAACTAGCCCTGTAATCTTGGGTGAAATCATCTCTTGAATCACAATTTCCTCATCTGTAAATCCAGGATAGAAATAATTACTTTTTGACATTATTGGAAAGATCAAAAATAATATAAAATTTAAGGCCCAGGTGTCCAACACATGATAAGCCCATAACAGACATGATAGTGATAATTATTCATTGAGCCCTGCAGTGGGGTGTGGAAGGGGACAGGTTAGGATGGTGGTGGTGGTGGTGGTGTGTGTGTGTGTGTGTGTGTGTGTGTGTGTGTGTGTGTGTTACTGGTAGGAACATTGATGAATAAAATAATACTAAATTATCACATTATGTTGAGAACAGAAGGGAATCTGGAACTTAAAAAAACATGTTCAGATGGTTATATTATTTCTGTCACTGATGCAGTTTGTTGAATGAAATTGCATGGATTAGACATTTTTGCAATATTTCAGAGAGCCAGCAGGTTACATATACCCACCTCAATCATTTCACAGGGCAGTTCTGAGGTCTCAAAATTGATTGTGAAATTCCTTGATTACCAGAATGTCATCTCCATGAGGACAGGAACATTGCACACTGTTACATCCCTAATGCCTAGAACTCAGCAAAATATGTATTGAAAGAGTGGACGAATTCAATATGAATGAGTGCAAAAGGCAGTGGAAACATTAACTTAATTTCTAGTCAATAGGGTCAAAATATCCAGTTTCAGTCTTTCCACTCTGCTCACCAACTAAAATTTGACCCTGAATTCAGCATTTAACAAAAATTATTGATTCCTTCTAAATATCCTTGACCACTATATGCCATGTGTATAGAATGAGGTGCTTAGGACACAGTGGTGAATAATGCAGACGTGGCCTCACCCTGAGCTTACCGCTTAGTGAATGTGGGCAGTTGAATCTCACAAAGGCTGTCAGACGTGTGAGATCCTGTCCTTCTCTTCCACTGCACCCCACTATCATTCCAGTTGAGATTCAAATACTGGGTAGACATGAAAGACACTAAGTAGAAGGCGGTGTAATGAAACAGAAGAGGATGTATCCTGGGGCCACATGCCTCCTGCCTCTATCACTTACTAGATATGAGAATTTGGGGCTAGCTACCTAGCCTCTCTAAGCTAAAATGTCCTCATCTTTGAATTGATTATTTTCAATAGAAATTAGTAAAATCAGGTAAACAAATTATTTGGTGCATAGTAGACTCTTAATATTATTTTTTCCTTACCAAGAGATTTCCTTGTAGGTGAGATTAATAGCTATGAGAAGACAATTGTTTTCCAAAGGAAAGGACTCAAAGCATTGATATCCACAAGTGGCTTCTCCTGATTCCACAATATGTCAGAGAAGATAGTCATCTAGCTCAAGTTTATTTAAAAATAGGAGAAACTTGGGGCTTCCCTGGTGGCGCAGTGGTTGAGAGTCCGCCTGCTGACGCGGGGGATGCGGGTTTGTGCCCCGGTCCGGGAGGATCCCGCGTGCCGCGGAGCGGCTGGGCCCGTGAGCCATGGCCGCTGGGCCTGCGCGTCCGGAGCCTGTGCTCCGCAACGGGAGAGGCCACAACAGTGAGAGGCCCGCATACCGCAAAAAAAAAAAAAAAAAAAAAAGGAGAAACTCCTTTCAGACCCTCTGACAGCTCTTGAAAATGTGTATCTTTTCTGGTGGTTTATTAACATGCAACCAAACCCATACTCTAAAACCTACATGTCTGCAGATAGGGCAGTCCTCTTAGAAATGGACAGGTAAGGATATGCGCTAATGAAAAGAAAAACCTAAAAACAGTATGTTTCAAAAAAGTTCTGTTTACAGAATCACGACATAGAGAACAGACTGGTGGTTGCCAAGGGGGAGGGAGTTGGGGTAGGGATAAAGTGGCAGGTTGGGGTTAGCAGATGTAAGCTTTTATATATAGAATGGATAAGCAACAAGATTCTACTGTATAACACAGAGAACTATACTGAATATCCTATGATAAAACAATGGAAAAGACTATTAAAAACAGTTCTGTTTAATAAAACAACCTCACTGTTTAAAAAGACACCAAATAAAGGAAGTTGAAAATATTAATTCCGTTATTTTTACATTCACTGTTAACTTTTTTTTTTTTTTTTTTTTTGCGGTACGCGGGCCTCTCACTGTTGTGGCCTCTCCTGTTGCAGACCACAGGCTCCAGATGCGCAGGCTCAGCGGCCATGGCTCACTGGCCCAGCCTCTCCGTGGCATGTGGGATCTTCCAGGACCGGGGCACCAACCTGTGTCCCCTGCATCTGCAGGCGGACTCTCAACCACTGCGCCACCAGGGAAGCACCACTGTTAACTTTTATAAACATGTTTAAAAATCTATTATTTCTGAATTTAATAGAAATTTAAATGTGTCTTTTTGGTATTGTTTTTAAGTTCCCAGTCAAGATTTTCTCCTCACTTAAGCCAATCCCATGCCTGCCATCTTACCTCTTTCTTTGTCCATCTACAGAGAAGAAGGATTTTCATGAAAGTTTAACTTACTGATAGAGTCCAAATTTTATAATCAACATATTTCATTCAAAGACCATACTTAGAAATACTTTAAAATATTTATGTAGTCTACCAATGACCGTATTTTTAAAAATTAATTTTTACCAAAATCTGCATGATTACAAAATATATGTTTTATGAAGTGGGCACTTACTCCTGGAGTGAAGACCTAGGGTCTCCATAAATTTACATTTGCTACTATGACTCCTTGAGTAGGAAAGTGCCCTTCCCCTAGTTTCTAAGATCTGCTGTTTGGAGAAAGAGTTGAAAATTATTTCTCCGGCGTACTATGTAGATCCAAGAATGGGAGATGCTTGATGGGTCTGAATTACATTACCTCTTTAATTTCTTTCTAGCTTGAAATGTACATGGTTGTATGACTTCATGGTCTAAAATCTAGGAAGACGCTGCAGCTAGTGTTTCTCTTTTATTTTCTGGGCTTTCTACCACTTGGTCTCTGGGAAATAGGACTTGTCCCTGAGGTAAGTATATAATCAGAAGGGTGAAAAGAAGTACTAAAATAATTAAGATTATATAACTTTTTTTTTTTTTTTTTGGTAGTACGTAGGCCTCTCATTGTTGTGGCCTCTCCTGTTGCGGAGCACAGGCTCCGGACGCGCAGGCTCAGCGGCCATGGCTCACGGGCCCAGCCTCTCCGCAGCATGTGGGATCTTCCCGGACCGGGGCACGAACCTGCGTCCCCTGCATCGGCAGGCGGACTCTCAACCACTGCGCCACCAGGGAAGCCCTATATAACTTTTTGAAATGTCTACTTATTACGTTATAAATGGGTTTATTGTATGGATGGATATGAATTAATTATACTCAACAATTACTTTCAAAAGTAGTATTTCTAAAAAATAGGAGTAATGTGTATCATATGCATTAAAGTGAAACAAAATTTCTCTATATTGACTATATAAACATTTGAAATAACCTAAGTAAATAATTATTCCTGGTATACCTTTACATATTTCATTTCTTGGTTGTGTCAGTCTCTAATATCACGACATAGGTATTTTTCTGAAGAATAAAAGTTTGGATATGGCTTATTAGTCAATTTTTTTTCATAAAACTGATTGCAGTATCTTTCAAAACTACATTTTATGGTCGATAAATTTAAAATTGTTCATAGCTTCCATTGACTTCTCTTTGTAGACCATACTATTTTTAGTTGCAAAAATACCTCAGGTATTGATGTATCTGTCTGGTAAGCTCTGAGTGAATTCTGCTGGATGAAAGATATTCTTAACTCTATTTTTTAACATGTAAATGTATAAATATTTTATGCCAAATATTTTTGCATGCACTGTCCTTTTGCCTCCATTGCTTCAAAAAACAATTTTACAAAACATAACCTATCAAGAGATTATCTGCAATATTTGAAGGCTATCTCAGTTTAGTTCTATTCAGTACAGAATATGTTTTATTCAAAAAAAAAAAATCCAAGGGCTCTCCATTAGAAGATTTTCCCCAGAGGTGAAGATATTCCAAAGTATAATTACAGAATTTCAAAGTTTAATATTTTATGCTTTTCGTCTTTTATCATTTAGTTAATCCATTTCTTCCTTTGCTTTTATGGGGTTACAATTCATCATCTTTCTGGTTTCAAGATTTTCTTTCAATAATTATAATTTGCTGCACATTTCAAAAGCTGAAGTTGTTTGGTGTTCCATCAGTTGAATATCTGATTAAAGATTTACAACTTCTTTCAAACAAAATGCAACCTAAATTTAGAGGACTGCTTTACAATAAGTTTCAATATCATTGTCAGATGCTGAGTTGGATCTACAAAGTAATTTTTTAAAATTAAAAATTTCTAAAATCTGATGGTGACAGACAGCAAAGAGATAAAGCATGCACTGCCATAACTGAAACATTTCAAAATAAATGCAACATGAATTTTGTCACAAAAGTTTATAATTTTGCTGACTTTAAATACAGCTTCTATTTTGACAAGTAGACTATCAAAGCTTGTTTGGACACATTCATGAATAATATGTGCACTACAACCAATTCCAACTAGAACTCCAATTCCAAACCTGCTCCACAAGTTTCCTGATTTAGTTAGAACATGGGTTTTACCACAATATTGGGCCCTCTCAAAATTTGCATTATACTATCACTGTAAATACAAATAACTTTATCTTCAAGATTGAGCTTTTTATCCAGATTTTTAATAGCATTTACAAGAAAGTTAAAATATTTTACCAAGAGAGAATCAACTTCTAAAAGTTTTACTTTGATTTCATGAGTTGATTTAAAAGACATTATTGGAATTAACTGATTTTCTATTTGAAGAATCTCATGACACTAATGTAAAACTGATGTCATCTAATTCTTAGTGAAGTTCTCTAGCTAATGGAGCCAATACTTTTAATAGCTATCATTTCACTTTTACACATACACAGGAGAAACTTAGAATCGAGAGTGAAATTATTTTAGAAAAATACTAATTTGATCCCAACGATAAGTCATGCTTTCCAGTGTTGTAAATGAACCTGTACTTGTTATATTGTACTGTTGTATTGTACTTGTTATATTGTATATTGACTCTTTTGGAAACAGTCTTTTAAAAATAATTACTAACTTTTGAAGTAGATGCTGATGCTTCTTCAGAATATTTGTGTCTTTTGGCGGTGTTACATAGATGATAAACATAAACCAGAATTTTGTGCAACTGACATTTGCATCACCAAGTTTCTTAAGAAATGGAAATTCAGTATTTAATATTTCATTAAACGTTCACTTTTTTGAGATCATTGCTTTGAAAAGGACAAAATAAAACCAAACCTTACTAAACAATAAAGTAAATACATAATTGTAGGTTTATATCATACAGTAAATAATAAGCACCACTGCACAAATGTATTCAGACTATTCTCTCTGTGATCTATGGTAGGACAGTCAAGCCTGTATTTCCTGCACATATTTCCCATATTCCAAACCTATCATTCCTGATGATTCCCACTGACTGGTAGCCTGATAGCTTCCTGCAATTTGCAGGCTGTGGCATTGGCCATGGTCCTGGTCACAGCACAACTGGCTGCTCTGGACAGCAAGGGCAGCAACACTGAACACTTCTTCCATCATAGCCAAACCAGAGGAGTTAGCTGTCCCTGGCTACCTAATCAGAACCTACTTTGTTTTATCAGTGAGTGCATGCTGTCCTTGAAAGGAAGGTGTTAAATATCGTATGATATCTCTTATATGTGGAATCTAAAAAAAGGGTACAAATGAACTTAACTACAAAACAGAAATAGAGTTACAGATGTAGAAAACAAACTTATGGTTACCAGGAGGTAAGGGGTGGGAGGGATAAATTGGGAGATTGAGATTGACATAGACACACTACTATATATAAAATAGGTAACTAATAAGGACCTACTGTATAGCACAGGGAACTCTACTCAATACTCTGTAATGGCCTAGATGGGAAAAGAATCTAAAAAAGAGTCGATATATGTATATGTATAACTGATTCATTTTGCTGTACACTTGAAACTAACACAACATTGTAAATCAAGTATACTCCAATAAAAATTAAAAAAAAAAAAAGAATGTGTTAGTAGCATATCCTGTCTTGAAAGGGAAAGGAAAGTAGGTTTGGTTATCACCTGTCATCTTTCAGATTTAACCATATGGCAATCAGAATTCTATATACTACATACCAACTACATACAGAACTACATACAACTATACTAACTACTACATACAACTTCATATTAGACAAGACGCTGGCAGAAGCTAGAGGTACAAAGTGGAAATTACCAAACTTAACTTAGTTTATCTTAATTAATGCTTTGTTAAAAAATGAAAAAAATTAAGTTACATGTTTAACTGTACAGGATCTGGGACATTAGATAAAATTTGGGAGTGTCCCAAGCAAACTAGGGTATAAGATCACCCTAATAATAGGGATTATTTTCAATTGGGGATGTTTAATAATTATTGTGTTGGTGATTAAATAAAGGGCTCAAAATTGTACAGATATATTTTATCTACCCAAATTAAAATTAGCAGAAAAGTGCAAATATTAGACTAGGTATAGTTGAACTCAGTGGCTCTCAGTTTTTTGTGTGTTTAAGATACAGGTTTGAATACCAAACAAGTGAGCAGTAATTATGAAGCAAGCATTGCTACGGGACAGCAGGGTCTCCTGGTGTCTATTAAGTCATTTAAAGTTACAGCCCTATTCACTTGGTTGCCCTTTAGTTCTGTGTTACTTTTTGAGCTCGGTTGTTTACTGCCTTGGCTGTACTTGTACTCTCTTTAATACCCAGGAGGCAATGTTCTCACACTTTGCTGTAAATATGCAATCTTTCTTCAGTGCCTGAATGATATGTTCTAGGGCTCTTACCCATTATTCCCCTGCAGTGAATCTTACATCTTGCTTCACTTATGCCAAGGCTCCATCTGACATGCATCGTCATAACATCACGTATACTCATTGTAGCAAAAGCAATTTTTATGAACAAAATGATATTTTATGAACTCACTGACATCCAGGGAGAAGAATGTGCAATTTAGTCTTTGTTGATTGAAGCCATCCCAATTCTCACTCTGCTGCCTCCTTGGCTCCATCTAAAGCAAATTTACATCATTGCACAGGACTCATACACATCCAGAGGGAATTTATTCTTTCTCAGATGTCCACTTAACCTGCAGGGGTAAGGTAAACAGGTGAGGTAAAGCTGACACTATCATAGTTATCCTAATAAAGACTTGCCTGATTCCTGCTAATTCATAATCTCAGAGCTTGTTATGCTTGTATTATTGTAGGTAGCAGCAGTTTTGGGGAAGTTCTCCATAGCCTTATCTTTCCTAAGTGCTTAGACCAAGTTCCCATAGAAGTGAATATGTAAATTCTTCATTCAACTCTCAACCTCTGAAGCAAAGTCACATCAAACTTGTGTACAACTGAGGGCAACCAATATATGGTCACAATACTGCTGCTTCATTCAACAGTCAACACGTATTAATTGCATACCTAACACTTGCCATTCACCTGGGCAGGTAATGTGAATAAGACACAACTCCTGGCCTCAGAGAGTTTAGACCGGTGGTAGATACAGGAAGGGAACCAAACATTTTCTAGAGTGTGCCCATTGTTCTAAGCGTGGAACATATAAGCCATAATGAACAAATGGAGGAAAACGCCCAGATCTGTAGGGAACTTTCTGTGAGCTTTTCCAAGAGTGGAGGAAAACTTGAGTTGAGGGTTTTGCCACATTTGGTGGATTGGGAGTGGTGGACAGGAAGACATTCCAAGCACAGACAATAGTCATACGAAGCTATTCATACATGCAGGTGGCAGCCACTGTGATTCTGACATGCTGTTTCCTTTATTTGGAACATTCTACCACCTCACCCCATGCATTGATGTGGCTGGTTCAGTCTCATCTCTCAGGTTACTCAGCGCCTTGTTTAAGTGCTTCCACAGTGCCCTGAACTTCTTCTAGTAGCAAAAAATAAATTCAATTTTTGTTTCAAATACTAATTCCTTCCACAAGTGCCAAGTATTTTGAGGAGAAGTATGGGAAGACCATGTTGTTTATGGTCTTGCCCTGGTACCTGGCACAGCCTGTGGTAGAGAATAAGCTCTCAGTATATTGAAAATAGAAGAATGAATGCATAAACATATCGACCAGGCTATGTAAATTGAGAGATAATTTTCTCCAAAGGCTGACCGAAGTTCTTTCAGAATCCGGTCAGCCACTGCTTTTAATAATTTTTTATAACCCTCTTTTCCCATAAAACTTGGTCCAAAGGACATTTACGAGTGTTTTTCTCACCTTGCTTAAGATGGCAAGCTGAGACTTTTCCTCTCATCAAAATTACAGCTTGAAAGTATACAAAAGAATGAACATCTAATAGCAAAAGTAAGGTGGTGATAGCTGGTAGGTTCACCAGCTGAGAGACTTTAGCCTGTCAGATAGGATGGATGGAAGCATGTTAACCGAGGAAAACTGTTAAGACTTGATCATTTGCCGGATGCGGCTGCAGTGCAGGTGAGATTGGCCTGCTGGCTAGAACATGGACGTGCTTGCAGCCTGGTGTTGGTAAGTAAGGAGGGCAGAGGGGGAGAGTACTTGCTGAGAGGAAGATTAATCCAAGATTTATTTGTGGGATGCTATGCCAGGCACATTCACCCTCCCTTCTCCTTCCTTTTTTTTGTTTGAAGATTTTATAATTTCATATCTGCCTATGTTTTTCTGGGCTATATACAGCCGAGAGCTTTTAAAAAATTATTTATTTTTAATTTTTTTGTGCTTTTAAATAAATTTTTATGTTATATTGGAGTATAGTTGAATTACAATGTTGTGTTAGTTTCAGGTGTACAGCAAAGTGATTTAGTTATACATATATCTATTCTTTTTCAGATCCTTTTCCCATATAGGTTATAACAGAGTATTGAGTAGAGTTCCCTGTGCTATACAGTAGGTCCTTGTTGATCCCCTTTTCTTTCCTATTCACAGAGTGACAGGCAAACTGGTATTACTCTCTCAGGAAACATCTAGATGTTCTTTTCTAAAGATGGACTTTCTGGGGCAGCCAAGCCTTCTTGGTTGAGAGTGGTGCCCAGAGTAGAGATTGTCTTATTCTGGCACCTGTAGAGCTTGCAGTCTAAGGGCTGCCGACTCTTCCATTCTTTTTTTTTTTTTTTTAATCGGAGTATAGTTGATTTACAATGTTGTGTTAATTTCTGCTGTATAACAAAGAGATTCAGATATACAAATATATACATTCTTTTTTATATCCTTTTCCATTATGGTTTATCCAAGATATTGAATATAATTCCCTGTGCTATACAGTAGGAACTTGTTGTTTACCCATTCTCTATATAATGGCATCTGCTAACCGCAAACTCCCAATCCATCCCTTCCCCATCCCCCTTTCCCCTTGGCAATCACAAGTCTGTTCTTTACGTCTGTGTGACTCTTCCATTCTAATGCCACAGAGCCTAGAGTGAACCTGCTGGTAGAAAAGCTGACCCATGAACAAAGGTGTCAGCCTTCCCATCAAGGAAAAGTCCTGTTGAAAGAACCATACCTGCAAATACGCAATAAATAAATGCACTCCATCTACTCAGAGTAATCAGACTTCTCCTCAATAATTTAATGTAAAAAATTAACAGTGACTGTCAGAAAAAGAAGGAAACAAGAGCATAAATGAGAATGGCCAAGATAATGAAGAATAGCTGATCCCAGAGGAAAAAGTGAACAAAAGGGCAAAGCTGTGCTCTGTGAAAGGAACAATTGGGAGATATGATTGATCTCACGGAAATAAAAATAATGTGATTGCTGCAAGAAAGACTGCTAATGGTCAGCAACTAAGCACAAAATTTGTGCTTCTTCCAAATTATACAGTTATTGTGGGAAGCAGTTGTTTAACCAGGGGCTACATTTTATAGTTCCCTACGGATTGCATCTCAGTGAGACCAAATGACTATTTCACCCATAGAATGTGCTCACATTCTATTGGTGAAAGTGCCATGTGACACTTGCATGTCAAGACTGTTGAGAATCAGCTTCTCTTGCTTTTGTCCCCTTTTCTTGCTGTATACAGGGGGCTGTGAGGCTTGGGTGATGGATGAGCCTGACTATGGAAGGAGCCAGGAACCTTGAATTTTCCTATGGGGAGGAGCTGCCTGATGAACAGTAACATCTGTGTTTAAAGAGTTACACAAATGAAGCAAATGTTTATTGTGGTAAGCCACTGAAATTTGGGGGGGGGTGTTATTTTTATTTATTTATTTAAATTGAAGTATAATTGATGTACAATATTAGTTTCAGGTGCTCTACATAGTGATTCAACATTTACATGCATTGTGAAATGATCACCAACATAGGTCTAATTACCACCTGTCACTACACAAAGTTAATACACTATAATTGATTATATTCCCCATGCTGTACATGACATTGGGTTTTATTTAGTACAGCAGCAGGCAGCATTGCCCTAAGGAATACAACTGACAAGATTGAATAAAAGAAAAAAAATTAGTGGGAGGGTGGGAAGATAAGTTGAAGAAATCTCCTAGAATCTAGAAAAATTAGGGAGAGAAAAAAATTTGAGAAAGCACAGGTGACATAAGGAATTGATCCAGAAGCTCTAAGCATTAAAAAGAATTTCAGAAAGAGATAATATAGAAAATTGAGGAGAGAAAATTATCAAAGATACACTAGAAAAAAAATTCACAAAGCTAGAGATTGAGTTTTCAGATTGGAAGGGATCAGTGAGGTCTGAATAAGCCCAAACTTATAAAGGTACTTGCAAAATTTCAGAAGATTATGGTTAAAAAGAAGATTCCCTCACATCTGTTAGAATGACTATTATCAAAAGGACAAAAAGTAACAAGTGTTCGGGAGAATGTGGAGAAAAGGGAACCCTGGTGCACTTTTGGTAGGAATGTAAATTGGTGAAGCCACTGTGGAAAACACTATGGAGATTCCTCAAAAAACTAAAAACAGAACTGCCATATGATCCAGTGGTCCATATGATTCCACTTCTGGGTATTTATCTGAAGGAAACACTTTCAAAAAATATAGTTCATTGCAGCATTATTCACAATAGCTAAGACATGGAAGCAACTTAAGTGCCTATAAATAGGTGAATGGATAAAGAAAGTATTTTATATATATATATATGGAATATTATATAATATATATGTGTATACAATAGAATATTATTCAGCCATAAAAAAGATGGAAATCTTACTGTTTGTGACAACATGGATAACATGGATGGACCTTGAGAGCATTATGCTTAGTGAAATAAGTCAGACAGAGAAAGACAAATACTGTATGATCTCACTTGTATAAAAAAAAATGAGAACAAAAATAAAATTCATAGATACAGAGAACAGATTGGTGGTTGCCAGAGGTGGGGGGGTGAGGGGTGGGCAAATGGGTAAAGAGGGTCAAAAGGTACAAACTTCTAGTTATAAAATAAATAAGACCTGGGGATGTAATGTACAGCATCAGCATGGTGACTATAGTTAATACTGTATTGTATATTTGAAAGATGCTAAGAAAGTAGATCTTAAAGGTTCTCATCACAAGGAACAAAAATTTCTACGTGTGGTGATGAGTATTAACTAGACTCATTGTGGTGACTGTCTCACAATATACACAAATATCGAGTAATTGCTGAACACCTGAAACTAATATTTTATATATCAATTATATCTAAAGTTTCAAAGAAAGATAAATCAGTGCAGGAGAAAACAGATTACACATAAGTGAAAAGAATTAGACTGGCTTTGGGTTTCTCAGCAGCATCACTCTACGCCAACAGGCAAGGAAGAAATGAACTTCAATATTTTGAGGAAAAATATTTTTCAATCTAGATTTCCAATCTAGACCCAGCCAACTATCCGTCAATTGTGAGGGTAAAACAAGGTATACCAAGACATTCAAGAACTTAGAAAATCTACGTCTCACATATCCTTCCTAAGTTATTTACTCCAATAGAGAGAGAAAAATCAAAGAAGGAGGTGATGTGGATGTGGTGTAAGCTAAGAGAATCACAGAGATTCTAAAGGTTTGAGCCTGGGTCTTCTTATTCGGTGAGATGATTAACGTGCCTATTGTTCAAAACTGTTTAATTAGAATTTTCATTCATTTGTATTTCAGAATATCCAATTCTATACAGAGGTTTCTCTAGAAACAAAAATTATTGCACTAGGGTAGGTCTGAGCCACTTAGCTCTCTCCTACCTCAGGATGACTATAGTTTCCAGCCCATCTGGGCCACTCCTTCTGAAATTTGAAACCAGATATTTTTCACTGTGTCTTTTTTGGTATCCTTAGTTTCCTTTTTCTGGGGTCAGATATCAGTACCAAAGTCCTAAACATTTCTCCCGTGAAGCTTAGGAGTCTTCATGCAAAAAGTCCCAGTGGCCTGTACCATTTTCCAGACTTGCTCAGGTAGGTATGCAGATTAGGCTCCTAGATCGACACCTCCCCAGTGTTTTCCAGAGTTTGCAAAAACACTAATCCCTTCAAACTCCAGGATTAAAACTGTTCTGTAGATAATGCTTCCTCCTATTCTCTCCTCTTGGAGAGTTCTACAGTACATTAGCATATTAAGAGCTCTGAACACACTTGCAGTGAAGAAACCTGATTAAGTTTGTTTAATCCAGTGCTTCCTAAACATAATTGACCACAGAACCTGCCTCCCTCCCTTTTTCTATCAACAGACTTTAACATCCCTAGGGACTAGATTTTCTTAGCATGTGTTTTGACAAATGCTGCTCTAGCAACAAAGCCAGTCTATAGATTGCATGTTTTATCTGTGGTATGATTTTAGATTATAAACTGCTACATATATCAATTTGTTCTGCTCTGGATTGTATTTGGAAGAAGCCATTCTGTCAGTCCCTGAACCAAGATATCCCGTCACCAACACCCAATGTCATTGCTAAGGACAAACAAAGAGAAATCTGGGGACCCACTCTGAGTTCTGGGTGTCTTGAATGTCATATCTGAAGATGTATAAAGATGACATAAAATCATGTCAAGCAACTGCAAACAGATAGAGTGAAAATTACACACATGCCAAGGGAGCAAGAATAAATGGGGTGACCAGAACACTATGTATGCGGAAACTTAATAGATATTTTTGATGGTGACTCAAAATAAAGAAGCTCAGGTGCACAGGATCCCAAGGCGGTGGAGCTGAGATGGGGAGACTGGGTCTCTGACAATGAGATAATTGACTGTGAGCTTGCTCTTGTGTTAGAATGAGCGCCTGGTCCTTGCCTTTTGGCAGCTCTCACAGCAGCCTTCCGGCTGCTCCCTGTGGTCTGCAGAAGGAGTGAGAGGCCGATGAGTAGAACATCTGGTTAATGAAGGCGATGGGACACTCTGATTTTGCCCATTCCCTTGAAGTTGAATTTTAAAAGGGAAGTTAAATTCATTAAATGCATAGGACTTTGCTGCTTTCCTTACAAATCAGGCATGTACTGTTGCAACACTCAGTGGGTACTAATATTTCCCACTTGGCTATTCATGTGTACACCAGGGGCAGTGTGCCTGGTGGTTGAAAGTGATTGTGGAGCCAGACAGACTTGCGTTTGAATCCAGTTCCTCTAATTACTGGCTGTAATTAACTAGTAATTGACTAGTCAGGTACCTTTTTGAGCCTTAGTGTAAATGGTTCTAAAATGGGACTTACATCTTCCTCCTAGCACCAGTGTGAGGATTGAATAAAATAATGCATATAAAGCACTTAGTACACTGCAAGGCATGTATTAGTACTCAGTAAATAGTAGCTTTTGCTAGTACTTCGTGTGCTATCTACCAACTAAACTGTTCCTTAAGAGTCTGGTCACTTATCTTTAATCTTTGTATCCTAAGGCAAGGAACCTTGAACTTAGCACACAGCAATTCATTATTAATTGATAGTCTAAGATTATGTTGACATAGCTTAAGGGAAAATATGGGCAATTATCCATTTAACCTAGAAAATTCAGTCTCCCAAATAAAATTTTTGTTCTGGTCTAATTTGGTTATCTGCCCTAATTAGCACTTACTAATGGTCACATCTATCATTCTTGAAAACTGGCATTGGTGCTTTTGCCTCCTATCCCATACAAACAGATCCATTTCTTTTGCTTTGGTAATCTAGAATCTTTTTTTCCCATCCTTTGCTTACTTAGGCTGGGGGAGTGTGGGTAAGAATCAAGCTGCCCTTAAGGGGACATAGTTCTCCAGGCTGATGTCCAGATTTACTGAATTGCGTGGATCACCTCCCATCTCCTCACCTCACTCTCAGCGTGGGCCAACCTGAGCCAACTCAAACATCAGTCCCTCACCTTGATAGTCACACACATTCACAAAACAGGCAACATGTAGAAAAACACATCTGGAAGATGGGCTGCATTTTTCACTTTCTAGGAGGACTTTTGCATGTCACATCAAAAGGGGCCCTAGGGACTTGCAAAACAGCAATCGATGCTGCTACTGAGATGCCCTGCCCTCAGGGGTGTGGTCGAGGGAGATGAGTGGCAGAAAGGCAGCCTTCTTGGGAGCCCCTTGGACTCTTTCGCTTGCCAATCCCAGGAGTGATGTGGCACCAGACAGCCATCCCCACCCAGCAAGGCTTAATGGCCACATGCTGACTTAAAAACACAGTCCCAGAGAAGGCATTAACATTCTGAGCTCAGCTGTGTCATCCTGGTTGCCATAGCAATGCCGGGAAATATATTTTGTGTCCAGTGGTTATTTCTTGGCACTAATGAAATGGACATTTTTCTTCAGTGAATTGAATCAAAACTAATTGAGTAGTAATCAGCACAGACCCTGAAGTTCAAGGAAACGTAGTCTGACGAGTGCTTTGTAGAAATGCAGAAACCATTAACTATCTTCAAATGAGATTTTTTTTTAATTAGTGTGATCTTAGCAACCGATTACAGATGGGTATAGGTGTTACCACACAAAAAGCTCCTCATTTGTTTAGTGCTGGGAGGGGAAATTTACTTTCAATTAATTCAAGTGCCGATAGGGTGCTGTGGTTTGTTGTACCCTTTTCCCCAATAAAAATCCCAATCTGATGTGTACTCCTACATGGATTTTAAAAGAAAATACAGAATTCATAACTTGGATTCTCAGATGTTTTCAGGAAGGAGTGTTTTTGCTGAGACCAACTGTTCCTAAAGCCCACTGAACAATGGAGATGAAAATATGGGGTTTTTTTTGCTTGTTTTTGCTATATCTTAGAGCTAACTCTGTCCGACTTCAAATCACACTGTGATGGAAGAAGCTCCAGAGAGATGGCTGGGAGCCATGTGGTCATGATCTTTGTCTTTGAATATATCTACAAGTTCTTCTTTGATTAATCTAATAGTTCTTTTTGCTTCAGTTTGGATTGTGGGTATAAACAAAAATACAGGTATAAATGAGTCCCCTGTCTAGGTGTTAATACTCCCCTTCTATGAACAGAATCTTGTGTATTATGATAAGTAGATCATTATCTCTTTTGAATATGGGCCTAAGTTACAGCAGAGAGACATTTGGTTACGTGCAAATGAGAGCTTCTTTACTTTACTGTTATGGGCTAGAAATTTTCTCTTAAATTTTTAAGACAGCTGGCTTGTCAGGTGTGATCCAGCAGTGGGCTGGGGATGACTAAATGAGTTCCCAATTTCAGACGTCCTGATTCTCTTTACTTGTAGAATCCACTGAGATGCAATGTGTCTGAGCTCCCTTTGCCTCCTGAGCCTTCTCAGTGCCACTTGGATTTGGGAAACAGAGGCATCCATCCTCATCCTCTCTCTTAAGATGATCAGCGGGGGGGCAGTTTCCTGAGGTGGGCATGAGCACCCCAGTAAGGCTGTCTTCTTGAGGTGGGTATTAGAGCCAGGTTAAGGCAGTTGGGGTTGCAGGAAATGCACCCCAACATTTGGCAAGTGGATAAACAGATGAGTCATTTCCCCGGGACTCAGAATCTAATGCTTCCAACCAGCGCTAAATTCACATTAAAAGTTGATTGCGCCATAATTTTTAAGAAGAGCCAGACCTGATGGTGCTTGTTAGCATTTCCTTGAGGTGAGATAAAGCTGCCTGGAGTCAGCCTCTCAGCCGGTTGGCAGGGCAAGGTGGGGAGGAAGGAGCAGCTGAGGAGAGGAAACAGGGTCTCACCTCCTCCGCTCCTGCCACTATGGATCTATAGTGGGAGAAGATGCTCTTCTGTCACCATGGCAACTTCAGGGCATCACAGTGGGATTAGGGGGTTGAGAGGCAAGAAATGCCAAGTTTGGAGGAATTAGGGGCCTTAGAAAGATGATGGGCTTTCTCTAGAAATACACACATTAAGGTGGCAGGGCAATAGAGAGAGCGGAGTGGATTTATGGTTTATGACATTCCTAAAATATCTTTATTTAATAATGAAAACTTCATTATCCGGGCCTGGGCTGAAGTGTTGCTGTGGGTCCTCTGAGGATCCCAGCAAAGATCTTTCATCTTGACAGAAGTTCTAAATTACAACATTAGTGTTCTAACCGAGAGGCTGTTATTGCCTATTTGGTCCGTCCAGGGAAATGAGACACACGTTGCTGGAGAGTGGGTTATTGAAATCTAATAGCTTGGAATATTAAAAATGGGGACTGGGTTGGGCGTATGCTTCTCTCCTCTCTCTCGCTCTTTCTCTTTCTGTCGCTCGCTCACTCCCTCTCGCTCTCTCTCCCCCTCTCTCTCCCTCCATGAGCTGGGGAAAAATTAAGTGATAAACCTGGGATGTTTACCAAAGTTTCATTATTTTGCTAGGAAAAAGAAGTAATTCATCTTTATTATGGCCAAAGCCATTATTACGTTGCACATCATTAAGAAAACACCATAAGGAGACCCCTAACGCTAATTTTCAGACCAACTGTAGGAAGCTATTATGACTCTATTTTCATCCCAGGTACTTCTGTCTCCTTTCCAGCAGAGCAGCCTGACCTCCAAAAAATGTATCTGGGCTTCGGATGTTTCAAAGACAATTAGGTCTAACTGGCTCCTGGTATTTGATTCATGGTCAGAATGGATAGCTGTCCAGATCATAGTTCAATTTCCACTCTTTCTGGTGGGGCTGGAAAATGGCCCAGCTGGGCCCATGGAATCAGAAGAAGGTCACGTGGGCAAGCCAAGAGCTTTTCGCTCGACTTCCCTTTGCTCCCATGTCTTGTCCTTATCTCCCCACTCCCACCAACAGAAACACTTCACCTTCGTTTTCCGTTTTCCGGTGGCTGTCTCTAAGGCCTGTCTCACAGAAGGGAAGGCAGTTTCCCATGTGGTATAATAATTATGATAAAGGAGTGGGCTTACTTACTATGTGCTAGGCACTTTGTCAAGTGCTTTCAATGTATTATCTCATTTAATCTTTACACCAACTTTATGAGGTGTCACTCATAACTTTCAGTTGAGGAAGCTGGAATCAGAGAGATTAAGTAACTGAGCACGACCACATAGCTAATACCTTGTAGCACTGCTTGAACTCAAGCCATCTCACTCAAAAGCCTAGGCATGCTGTTCTTAACTGCTATACTCTATTGCCCACCATACATGGCAGAGCTGAAGGTTTTCTCCTGCGAAATTACCCCCGTCTTGTCTCCCTCCTCCACTCCATCGAGGCTTGCCTTAAGATGAACCCAATCTCAATCACTCCGTTGCTTTAATAAAGAGGCTAAAGACCAGTATGTAAGATAGAAATGTATTTCCTGGGGATAGAGTGGTAAGTTTGCTACATACCTTTTGTCAGTGATGACGTGTCATCTCTTTAGTGTGGATAATACTGCACGGTTAGTTCTGCTGGAGATACTAAATAAAATATGATGTTGAAAATATCTTTTTAAGCTATGGTACCAGACAGGACCATTATCCTGACGTGTAAGTTATTACGATTATCTGGAAGGATGTTCAGCAATCAGCATGTAACTAGAGAAAACTTTCCTAATTAGCAGGTAGCAGGGACCTGAGGGATTACACATGGGTCAGTTTTGCTGGGAAAGTGGTCAAGAAAAGTCCTCCACGTGGGACACAGCTGTGGAGTGGGTCAGAGGGAAGCACGGCTGAGGGCATCCTGGGCAATCAAAGAAATGAGCACTACTAGGGTGTGTGTGTGTGTGTGTGTGTGTGTGAGCGTGCGTGCGTGCGTGTGCAGGATGGACAGGGGTGGTGGAAGGGAAGGGAGATAGAGGGTAAGTATGAGAAATATGGTGGTCTCTGGCAACAGGAAGAGGGCATACTGAGAACAAAAATTCACCTTATTCAGGCCAGGGCCTACATGTCTAATTCAGCAGTTTCCAAACCTGGCCAAGGTTCAAAAGGAAGACTTAAGAACCTTCCCACGTACTACTCAAGACTCTGATTTAGTAGGACTATGGTAGGGCCTACGCATTTATCCTTTTTAAATGGCTTTCTGGGTGACACCCACTGAGTGCTCCGCCACAGAGCCTGTGTAAACACACCAACCACATTACTCTTCCATTCCACACTCTCTCACACACACACACACACACACACCTTGCCCTTCTTTCCTCCCTATCAAACTGCACCTGCTTAACTCTTGCTCGCCCACAGCTCCCAGGGCCACCTTCCCTGACCTTGTCTACATCAAGCTCTTTTATTAACGTAATCTAGAGAGCTGAGTTCTTCTTCAGAGCACTCATCTCAATTTGTCATTATGTATTTAGAAGGTGAAACTTCATGAACATGGAAGCAGGGACTATGTTTCACGGAACATCAATTCCTCCGCAGCAGCTAGAACAGGTCAGAATGTGGTTGGTGATTACAATGTATATAATTTTTATCATTTGTCTTAGCCTGGGTTCCCTGGACCCAGGGGCTACTTAGGAACTTAATAACTCTTTACTAGGGAGTGCCTTTCGAGGGAAACAACAGTGAGGACAAAAGGAACTGAGGCAGTGAAGGGTAAACATGAGGGGAGGCATTGCTGAACTGGCCTCAGCTTTATAACAAGAGCCCCTTATGGATTGGTCTCTGGTAGATCTTCTGAAAGGCCTTCCAGATTCCTGGGTCTCTCGGTGGAGGAAGAGGGAGAACTTATCTGCCTCCTATTCGTCAAAACCCAACCCATGAGGCAGGAACTTCCTTGTATTTATTGGTGGTGCTATGAGTAGGGCCCAGGCTGGAGGTTGGAGGCAGTCACTGCAGCCTAAAGGGCTTCTCAATGTGTCACAATGGTTATGGCAGCAAGAGCAGCTGGGCTCTGAGACAGAAGTTGGGATTCTGATTATTGATGATCTCTTCTGCACAAAACCTCATGCTGGATATTTTCAACAGAACTAGGCAAGAGAAGCGTCTGGGTGCAAAATTTTAAAACGATCCAGTGGTTGTACAAAGGCCAATCCTGGTTTTCATGGTCTCATTTCTCTTAACTGTCATTTCTCTTAACCTGTCATGACCTTGATAGGTCAGTATTAACAGCTCAGCATATTTGCATCCTATCTGAAACCAGAGATTAGAACGTAACTCCAAATTCAACCTAGCTTATTGGCATGGCTCTTAGAAATTCATCTTTTCAAGTACCTCCCTATGTTACCACAAATTTAACCGCCCCTCACCCCCTCAAAAAAAAGAGTACATGAGTCTCAGCTTTAGAGAGTCATTTATGCCAGGGTCCATCCAAACAGAAGAAGTCTATTTTCCCTGTCACTCAGAGTGACTCACCCCAGCTCTCTACTTCAAAGGACATAACCATCATTTTCAGAGAAAAGTGCGAGATAAGAACAAACCCCAGCATGTTATGGGGTCCAGGGAGTTGCAAAGATTTACCAGGCTGCAC